>NC_090710.1:1217187-2434375 GCF_040954835.1 Lepisosteus oculatus
GTTCTTACTGGATATATGATTACATTACTAAGCTGGGTATGGCTAGTTCAGAGGCTGGGGCCTCTAAATATCTTGAACAAGGTTGCTGTAGAACCTTTTTAATGTAGAAATATTTACATTTTGTTTATTCAATGCAGCACCTGGGGAGGTGAAAGAGAGTGAAATACAGGCCACTGGGCCTGAGCCTACTATAGCAGAGGACAAAGAGGAAACAGACCTGGTTTCTGAAGTGGGAAAAGAGCCTGAGGTGGAGCCAGAGGGGACTCAGGCATTATCTACTGCCCCCGAAGAAGTAGAGGAGTGACTGCTGCAGCACGTCAGAGACACTGCTGCCACTAAATGAAAAACTATACAGCTGTACTTTTAGGCATGAATAAATAGATATTTTTACTAGGTCTACACTTTGTCATTTTTAAAGCAAAGTAAAAATAGTAAAATGATTTAAAGCATAATAAGGGTTTCAAACAAGCACATTTAATTAGTTCTATGTTTTGAATAGTGGATTGTTACATTTATTAAGTAAGATAAATAATCTGTTTATCCATGTTGGCTCACAGTTTAAATTACAAAATGTTTAAATTAAATGTAAGCAAACATAAAACAACAGAGAGCATTAATACATTATGATTATTTATATTGTCTTTCTTGTATTACATACTTGGCATTTTACAAATAAATTATTTCTGTTCATAAATCTTGAAAAGTCTTGCTTTGATGTGATTTTGCTGTAGTACCTTAATCTGGTCATGTATATCAATTCTCTTAGACTAGGAATAATTATTGTTGCTTTCTTTGAACTCTTTCTAAGGCTATTACTATTCTTTTAATGGTTTGGTGTCCAACAGTAAGCACAATATTCTAAATAAGGTCTTAGTAAACCATTGTAAGGCTTGAATAGAACTTTCACCGAATTAAAATCCACATTGCTATGTGTATATAGAAAAATTTTCTCTTGATAAGCATATAGGATATTGTACAGTACATAACCTGCCCTTTGAGTGCAGCTTTCTGTTGTTCTGAATTATCTATGTGATATATACAGTACAGTATATAGTCTATGTTTTTACATCCTGTGTGGATCGTACTTGTCAACATTTCAATTTCTATACCATTTGTAATTTTCCATGATTTTAGTAAATCCATTGCTGCTTTATCTGTGTTTGCCACTCCCCCGATATTTTGTATCATTTGTAAATTTAATCACTTATTAACTATCATTTCTGTTTAAGAATCAACATTTTATAAGGGTCCTTTTCAGAAGCTTTTTTTGTAAATCAAAATATATTACTAAAGCACGTTTTCATGTTAGGAGTAGCAGAGATCCAGTCCAGTAAATGTTATAGGTCACCCTGCATCATCAGTTTCTACAAAATTGTGAAAAAGTGGAGGTAACTCATTAGTTAAGAAAGTAATGTGCTTAAGAGAACTCCGATTTTCTTACCTCCTTTATTATCCCAGATGGGAAATTTGCTTTTCTGGCAGGTAAAATACATAACACAATACATAGTAGATAGATAAGACTTTATTGATCCCAAAGGGAAATTGATGTGTTTAGTACATTTAACACAACATGAACACATTAACAATTAAAGACATACAATGAAAAACGTTAGCAGCTTTAAGTAATCTTCAAAATTTAGACAAAGAATTTGGGTAATGGGTGTATGAGATAGATATATACAGTACTGTAAGATACATGAGAAAATAAAATTAATTTAATGTCTGGATTTTTTGTCACTTTGACATTATAGAGTACTTTGTGTTAATGAGTGGCACAGATTCTCAGTTAAATACATCATGGTTCCATGCTTTAACACAAAAAAAAAAGTCCAAGGGAAAAAGTCCAAGGCAGGTAAATACTTTTGCAAAGCACTATAGTAGCTATAAAACTGCTGGATTAGGCCTCAGGCTGCTTAATTTTATGAGCAAGGTTATATTGGCAACAGTGGTAGATCTAGTATTGAACCTCTAATTAGCTATTTCCTGTGTACTGGACATCAGGGCTATCTGACACACAAGGCACTAGGAAACAGAATAAGTTACTGAACATTTGGGTGTAGTCTATGCATTAAAATTACTAAGCATGCTTTCCTGCTAATGAAATTCACCACATCCATCTCTGGGGCTATTCATAGTGTTAACAAATACTGTTTCATTAGTGTTTTTTTTTAAAAAAAACATTATTGTTTTTTAAAAAAAACTGAAAGGAACAGATGGGCTTAAAATACTTTTCTTGTGCTGGCTGCTAGTCAACTAACATCTTGATGAATCCAGCTTAAGTACTTACTGTAAAAGTACTTAAGTACTAGCAGCCATATCACCCTGCAACTCATATCTGGTAACCCACTGAAGCAGCTGTGCACCTGGTCAGTACCTGGATGGGAGCCTACCTGGGAAAAACAAAAGTTTTTTTCAACCTCACCCTCAACATCAGCAAAACCAAGGACCTGATCGTTGATTTCAGGAAACTGCAAAACGGACATGCCCCTATCCACATCAGCGGGACTGAAGTGGAAAGGGTCAGTAACTTCAAATTCCTTGGCGGCCATATCGCTGAGGACCTCACATGGTCTCTCAACGCCACCTGTCTGATCAAGAAAGCGCAACAGTGCCTGTACTTCCTAAGACGGTTGAAGAAGGCTAAGATGTGTTCCCAGATCCTCACTTAATTTTACAGATGCTCTACAGAAAGCACACTGACAGGTTGCATCACTGTGTGGTATGGCAACTGCAGTATTGCTGACCGCAAAGCCCTACAGCGGGTGTTGAAAACTGCCCAGTCCATCACTGGGGCTTCCCTCCCATCTATACAGGACATTTATGACAGTGCTTGAGGAAAGCTCTAAGCATCATCAAAGACCCCACACACCCCAGCTACAGACTGTATGATCTGCTACCATCTGGAAAACGGTACCGGAGTATTTGGGCCCGGACTACCAGACTCAGAGACAGTTTTTACCCCCGCACTATCAAACTATTAAACTCCCAGTCTCTCTCACTCTCACCTCACCTCTCACCTATGATCTGAACCTCACAGTGCCTTCTTTCGTACCAAAAACTCAAAACACACATTGAAATCTACCTCTACCTTACATGTCAAAAGCTCACTCCCCATAATTTCTATCCTTTTATTTCATTCTGTTGATGCATGTTTTTGCACATCTGCTGTTGTTTTGCACATTACTGTTACCTTTTTGTTGTTTTTGCACACTGCCTATTGTCTCTGTCTTTCTTTTATTATACCATAACATTATTGTTGTTTTTTTGTACTACTTATCATCTGAGAGCTAGCTAAATAGCATTTCGTTATACCATATACAGTACCTGTACATGAGTATAATGACAATAAACTTGAACTTGAAGAGGTGTTAGTGGGGCCAGCACTGGGTGCTCACCCAGTGTATTAGGGCACTATACTGTATAGTATTAGGGCACTATACTGGGGCCCTAATGCCCCAGTATAGTGCTCTTGAAACAAAATAAAAACGTAATTTTCGAAATCCCTCTTACCTAACTCCTTGAACCATTATTTTGTAAATATTCTAGGTTGATCAACATTCATTTTTATAATTCAACCAGTCACAGAAGGCTTAGAGTGCTCCCTGGTTCAGTTTTGTTCCCTCTTTTATACACTGGTGTTACATTTGCATTTCTCCAATCTGTAGGCACAGCTCCCAAACTCGTGACAGTTGGAAAATATTTGTTAACGGTCTGTGAATAACATTATTAATTTTCTTAGGTATAATCAGGAAAATAATGCAGGGATACAGAGAATTAATATTTTAAAAACTCTTTTTACAATAAGAACTCAATTCAATAATAACTTAAGTTTTATTCTAAAACTACACAATATTGATGGAGTTGCTCTTATAACCCTTGACACATTATCGACATTTGTAAAAACCTGCATGAAATATTAATTTAGCACATTTCCTATTTTGCTCTGTTCTTTATCTCACATACCATTTGTTCTTGTATTATTTCCGTATAAAAAAGTAGTGCATTGTTTAGCCTCCGCATTAATATTATTCTCTCTCTCAGTGATTTTAATGTTCACTCTTCAGAGCCAGCAATTTTATCTCGCTTTAGAATACAATGATCTATTCTGTCCACTCGAATTTGTGCAAGGACCGCAGAGCCGGCGGTGATGATGTCATCATACTGCGACTGTTTTACAACGTGTTTCGGAGACGAGAATCCCTGTCCCACACGTGAAGAAAAAAGAAAAAGATGGCGTTACTACTGCAAGGTCCTGAGGTTCAGTTCGCTCAGAAACTGGCTTCTAACCAGAAACCCATTCGAACGAGGGCTATTAAGAAGCTGAAAAAATATATTGGTATTCGTTCACAGAAGCAAAAAGGTAAATATATTGGTCAACGGGCAGGATTGGTGTAGGAATCAGCGTAGTTACATCATGTACGTGGGGGCTGTTGAGTTCTAGCATTTTCCCCAAAAGTACTAATACGTTTCTGGACCTATATATTGTAACACATAGCGGATTTTATTAAAAAGCAGTTTCCATTGCTTTTAATCAAGAAATAGCCAGTACATTTTAGTTGCTGAAGTGATGCAGTTCTACATTTCTATTACGTGGACGTTAACTTCAACAAAGTTACTGTGGATGTAAGCTTTTCAAATGCATTCTCTGTGTAAATCCAGTCGCGTGTGTTCTGGTTTTGTTGGTTTTGTAGTACAACTAATATGTGACCTTTATTCGTGTTTAGTTAATATGCTACAGGTGAATTATACAGGTAGTGTTTTTATCACGGCCTGAAAATAGTAGTCAGTGCTCACCGACACGTGGTAAAAACTTCCATGAAGAAGGAATTTTACGATTTGCGTGTGATCACAATTAAGATATGTCATCATATCAGAACTTGTGTGCTCTTTGCAGGAGGGTTTACCAGTGAAGAATTGCTCAAAATCTGGAAGGGTCTGTTCTACTGCATGTGGATGCAAGACAAACCCCTGTTACAGGTAAGTCAGGGTATCCTAATCCTAATGTCATCCGCAGTGAAGCGACTTTCCAGGTCTCTCCAGAAAAAATAACCAAACACACTAATGATCATCCAAGTCCTGGGTTTTGTCATCTTAACAATAAGGAGAACCATGTTTACATCTCCCAGTCTTGGCTGTTTAAGTTTTTTTTCTACAGTGGATAAATGAACCTCTTCTGGTTGGGATATTTCTTTGAATTCAAGGTCAACAGTTTGACTTTTCATAATTAAAAGTGAAACCCAGCAAACAACAGAAGTGGGACTTAAAGGGAAGTGCATTTAAAACTGAGAACAGGAGGACCATCTTCACACAAAGTTGTGGGTGTCTGCAGCAAGCTACCTGGCCAGTGTTGAATGGCAGGAAAATCACTTTATAAAGAAGTCTTGTGCTTTTGAACATTATCCTTCTGAAAGATTAATTAGATCTTTTCATCCTAGTTTGTAGTTAGCAGAGGTGTATTAACTTATCAAGTTAGTAGCTATTTGATCCAAGTATCCCATTCAGCCATTTCTTAAGAAGCTTAGGAATCAGCTTCAACAACTTGGCTGTGATGCCCGTTCCATTCTCCTACATCGTTTCCACTAGTGTCATCAGGTTCACGTTTCTCCATCCATTCTGAAAGGTTGGCCCTTTTTCATTGCCTTTGTTTTTCAATCCTTAAATGGCTTCTTCATAGACTTTTGTCTCAAGAAATTCATTTCTTTTTTATTCTGTGCAAGATATTCCCTCAATGCCCATATTGTATCTGGGTGTTTCTCTGTTATGATTCTACAGCAGTTATATCTTTTGTACCATGGTGACCAATAGTGCATTATACAATTTTAACATAACATCCCTTTGTTAAGTGTTACACATTTAATTATATATTACATTAGTTTGCCTTTTTATTTGTTTTCTGTGGAGCAGTGGTCATTGTCATCTGTTCTCACCATGGAAGATTCTTGTGCTTTTTGTTTCGGTTGACCTTTCTTGTTTTTTTTTTAATAGTTGAATTTTGTAGGGTTTCACTCTCAAACACCAGGAGCTAAAAAGTTATGCCGGGATCTCTATTACTGCTTCACCGGAAGTCACCTTTTTATTGTTTTCACACCATGAGTGCAGGATAATAATGTAAACATAAACACTTAAGTTGTTCTCGTAAATGACTTTCAGTATAGTGTTTCCTGCTTTTTATGCTAATTGCATGCAGCACCCTGAACATCAGGCATTGATGTTGAAATGCATTTATATACCTCTGCTTCTACTGTTGGCTGCATCAAAAAAAATTGGTTTTATTATTTATTTGTGTAAGCCTGTCTGTGTTTTTTGTGAAACTCCTTGGGAAAATGTATCATAAACAGCATTATATTAAATAAAATTAATTTTAATAACAGTCTCAACAACCAATGAGGGAGGAGCATACTTAGATTGTAAACCAACAAGTAAACAGATTAATTCAATAAAGGACCTTTATGCTTTTGAATTTCAAACTGATGGGCTGAATAAATAACCTTTGAAGGAGTGAATAAAATGAGCAGTAATGGTTCACTCTAAATCCATTTTGTGTTTGCTTCAGGACAACAGCTGTGGATACTGGATTTCTCTGAGCACATCTAAGAGGTTTTCTAGGGCTTTGCAAATTACATTTTATGTGAATGATAAGATCTGTTCCTTTATTTCAACAGTGGAATATAATTGTTAAATGGGTGATTTATTTTTAGATTTCTGATATTTGTAGGTGGTACCTACTTCCCACATAAGCATTTTCATATTGTACTAAGATTGCCAAGTGAATCCTTGCAAAGTATGTGCGAGAAGAAATAACCTCTGCTGTTTTTTCATTTTTCTGGATCAGAATGTTCTGTAATTGTAACGTAACAGTTCCCAGAATGGAATTTACATCTAATAAGCTGTCTGTTCTCTGCTCTGGTTTGCAGGAAGAGCTGTCTGCTGTTCTGTCCAATCTGATTCATGTCTTCCAGAGTATGGACAGCAGTAAGTTGTCTGTACAGTACCTTGTGGTATCACTCTGAAAGTAGGACACTGTGTTTTTCTGATATTCATTCATAGGCAGGAGCATCTGGGGGTTTTTGTTTTCACCTAAATTATATTAATCACATAGTTCTTAAACATCATGTCCCATCACTAGACCCAATTTACTAAAGGGTAAACAGACCCTGTATTAAAATAATTGTTGGATAAGATGCTTCATTCTATTATATAAAGATATATTTTCTTATAAGCAATTATATAAAGTACCTTTATTAATGGTATGATAAAGTAAAAGGTTTCTTGCGAATTAATTCAGACACTTTGTGGTGTACCTTTTCTTGAAAATACTCTATTTTTAAACTTAATATTTTACTAAGAATATAGAGGAAAGACTCGGGTTTTAAGTTATAGTACATGTCTTCAGAAACTAAAAAGAGAAATAAACTGAAATATGTTAAATATTAAGACTTGTAAACTAAATATTTCTGTTTGGCCAAGTCTCTACCAACTTTGCACATTGGCTTGATGCAATTTTTGCCCATTCTTCTTGGACGATTTGCTCAAGCTTTATTGTATTGCTTGGTTATAGAGAAATGTGGGATTTGAGATGTTTTTTTTTATTCTTCCATACAGACTAGCATTGTGAAGTGATCTATAGGGGATTTTGTTGACTTATTCACATTTTTTCCCCATCTCAGCCATTGAACTCTGTATCTCAGATTCACTGTTGACCTCATGGTTGCATCAGTGACCACTGTTCGCCTTGCCTAGATGCTCAGTTTGGAGGGACAGCCTGATCTAGGCAGTTTTTGGGTGCCTTCCATGGTCAAAGAGATATAGTTTTTAAAAGTAGTTCAAATGGGTAGCTGTGTCAGCATGCGTAGGCTGCAAAGTAACAAGTAATAGGTTAATTCCATGCCGAAAAGAGAAGAAAGAAAACACAATGTTTTAGCTGTGGAGCCTTCTTAGGGTGTGAGCTCACCCTAAGAGTCTGTATTAGAACTTTCAGCTCCAGGTCACAGAGCCCAGGCTACAAGGTTCTTTGTAGACTTTTTAAACTTTTAAGTATTCAGAAGTAGTAGTCTTAGTTATTTGTGACCATGTGAAATTCATGGCTGAAATATATTGATGGCTCAAAATCTAATGTAATGTCCTTTAGTAATTAGGGACAAGCAAAACATGATTGCAATACATTTCAAACTGCAGACATGGAAACACAAAATAGATGCAGCTTATCTGGTCATACAGTACATATTTATATAATTTATTGTTTTTATGTTGTATTTAACGCTTGCTTTAATAGAGGAATGCGGGGAAGGAGTGTCTGGTATTGCTGGCTGTCCATTAAATTACCAACAAGATAATGTGATCCCAAAAAATACATTAGTGAGAAAAAATATATACTGTGTATATGCATACTGAATGTATATAAATTTCTGCATTGTATGTGATCTGATGTCTTCATCATTAATTAATTCATTGTTTTATGGAAAGGTTTTATCACTTCAGTGCATATACTCAAAGGTTTTCCATAGGTTCATTTATTTCATTTTGGAATCTCAATGTTAAATCATGTACATAAAGACACAAAGTGAGTTGTCCTTTTAAGGATCTTTTCTAGATCCTGTGTGTTAAATCCCAAGCCCAAGTGATGTCTGTTAAAGCAAGGGTTTATTGTACTGTAGTTTGGCAGTAGTGTCCCCACCCTAACCTGATAACTACAGATTGCATTAAACTGAACATGGTTAATACAGTGATGTAAGACCTCTTAGAAAAACCTAGCTGCTGCTCTACATTGTGTTTTTGTAACAGTAGAGGCACAATTACCACAATATCTTGTTGGTAATTTAGACCAGATTTCAGTCCTTTACCTAATTACATACTCTACTGTAAGAGGCTGACATTTTGGTGGATTAAATTGCTCTATTTTTATATGTGAAGTGATTTTGGATGCTTTGGAATCAAAATCTACCAATGTAATCTACTACTATTACTTTACTAATTTCTAAGAGTGAAAAAGTAATAAGACAATTTATGAGTATCATTTACAGTTTAGAAAATTTTAAAGACAATTGTCTTTAAAACAGCTGTTTTCTTTTTTCCAGAATTTTTGTTTGTAGAGACATTTCTACAGACCATGAACCGTGAGTGGACTGGCATTGACAGACTTCGAATGGACAAATTTTACATGGTGGGTGCTGTGTTGGACTGTCCCCTCTTACATTAGTAGACTAGTCCTAGTTTGAGGAATATAAGTCCTACAGATAAGAAAGGGAAATTAATTTAATCTTGTGTTCCAAATTATACAATTTTGGCCATCACATAGGATGTTACGTACAGTACATTGTTAATTTGAAAGCTAAAGATCCATTATATCTGTTTTTGGAAGAGAGCTTTGCACATCATAGGAAATAAGATCATCTTATAAAACGGATAGTAGCAGTGACATTGGTACAATCAAACCTATGATGGTACATTTAAAAAATGTGAGAGGCAGTGTCCTGTTGGCTGACATTTTCGTGGTAATATTAAATTGTTATCTTTTAATATATTAAGTGATTTTGGATGGTTTGGAATCAAAATCCAGCAATGCTGGATTTGAATGAATGATCACTGGAGAGAACACTTGCCGCTGTTGTGAAAATATAGTTTAGAAAACATCTGAAGTAAAGTTATTGGTAAAACTATATTATATCAACTTTTAATATGTGAAGGTGTAAAATGAGTCAACAATGAGAATATTTAATCTAAAAATAACTAGTTATAAATAGAGAGGGGGTAACTAGTTCATGAAAGTCTGAGAAATCAGTGACTTTGTTTGAATATGGAGAGATCAGCTGAACTGATGACTGGGCTGGCTGGGAGATCTGCAGTAATGTTTGAGCCAGCTGTTGGCTCAGTTCAGTAACTGGATGCTGGGTTGTAGGAAATGTAAAAGATCCTGTAGCTTTCTGGTACCAGAGTCACTGTGCTAATGAACAGAATTTGATAGAGCTGCTCAACTAAATTTGTTTCTTGTATTTTTTGGCCAATGAGCCTGAACCCATTTTTTGTTTTTGTCTCTTCAGCTTGTCCGAATGGTTTTCCGACAAACATTTGAAATGCTGAAGAAGAGATGCTGGGACCAGAGGTAAGTGTTGGATGTTTTTTTCAAGTTAGAAGCTCTGAGAAAAAATAAAAAATTGTTCCATCTGTAAGGCACTACAAAAAATCAACAACAGTGAGGAATTCAAAACAGAACAAATCTAATCACAATTAAAATACTTGAATTTGAATGAAGACTCAGTAATAGAGATAAGATCTATATTGTAAAAAAAACTGATTTGCTGAGACAGGACATTCCACAGCTTTGATTGATACACGGAAGACAGTTCTTCCTATAGGTCTGTGTCCAGACATTTGGAATACACTAAAGCTGAATCTCCAGGAGTTGCAGTTGCAGGCTATTGCCATGTCACTACTGTGACTGGGACTTTCCAAGTAATGGCACACAGTTCCCCGAGGGGCACCCAGAGCAGGGTGAGATCATTTGGCCAGAGCTCTCTTGGCTGTCGTAGACGCAACAGTCTTTGTGTCAAAGAGAGCTTTTGCGGTGATACCATGGCCATTTAGAACCATGGCCAGATTGAAGTCTGCTTGCTTGGGTGTTCGTTTTATTGAAAATGAAAAATTAACATTTTCAGTGCAGTTCACTTAAGATTATAAGTACATGTCACATAATTAAATATTAAGTGTTTCTAGACAAGTTTATACAGTTGAAAGCACAGATAATCATAAAAAAAACTGGTTTCAAGCAGGTGTACTCAAACTTTTGACTGGTACTGTACATGTTAGAATGTTAGAATATCCAAACAGTGTTTGCTGTACCATTTGATAGATATTGAAAAGGAGCAAGCCCTGTCTCCTATACATCACTCAGGATTACATTTTTCAAAGGTGTAGCTGAGAGTCTGCAGGCAACAATGAAGATGGGAATTTTTTTCCTCTGACACTGGGCTCTCTGTTGTGTATTCAGTCTCGTGCAGCGGTTCACCGAATTGCTTACAGTTCGTGTTCTCCAGAGCAACAGTGGCTGCCCATGTGGGGTCCAATTCCACATCCTGGATATTTACATGACTGAGCTGGCGGCTGTTGGAGCACAGGAGGTAAAGGAGCACAAAAGCACAGTACATCTTACAGTTCAGAGGCCACTGTATTACCTGGGAGTGTAAGAATTTACACAACACCAATTTAAAATCTCATTTAGTTCAGCTAAAGGGAAACTGCAAAATTATTTTCATATTTTGGGGTTAGAATCAGCATTGATGAGTGCATTTCAAATCGCTATAAAAGTAAAATGTACACAGCAACTTGTAAAACCTCCAGTTGACTTCACAAATAGATGGCATTTCGAGGTATGCACAGAACAATAGTCTGCTATTCAGAACAAGGCAACAAAATGTATGGTGACATGCGAGGCCCCATGACACTGTAAACAAGCAGTAAGTATCTCTTTTAATCCAGTAGATAAATTGCTTTAGATTTGGAGATGGTTTTGCCAACAGATACTACTTGTTATATCTGCATACAGATCACGTTGGAACATTTCTGCTGTGAAATGTCTGCTGCACAACCTGTATTTAATTGCTTGTACATGACTAGTGAGCAGAATGGGATGCATCCTGCTGCAACACGTGGAAACTAGAATGCGACAACATGGCGACCTACAGTACTTTCACAAAGTTCACAGTTTTCTGCTTAATTTTACATTTATTTTGTTTAGTGTCAAGTAATTTATTTTGTTATGGAGATATAATAGTTTATCTGAGAAATTGGGACTGTAGACCTTTAAACTTTACCTTTCTATCAGTGATATTGTTGAAATGATTCTAAACACTCCTTTTTTTAGCAGGTGGAAATGAGGATTTCCATAGTTCAGATATAGGGCAAATACATACTGTCTGCAGCTCTGTACTTTACTATATTAAACGTATGAACTTAAAGCTAAAACATGCCAAGCACAGAACCAGGGGTTGGCATTGTCACTGACCTGGGGAAGCTGGAAAACCTACCTTGAGAGTTTGTCCAATACCCAGCACCCAATTTATACAGAGCAGTGAAACCTCCAACCTTTTGATCTACTGATGAAATTCTACAGGCTCTCTCTGTATTAAACCAAGTATAGAGCTGCCTGTCATTCCCTGTCGACTGGGCCTTTTTTCCCCAGGGGCAGCCCAACATCAGCTAACAGACTGAAGAACCTTCTCTCTGGGTGAACTTGAGAGGAGATCAGGATTAGCATCTCTAATGAAAAGAAAAACCTAAACAATATTAATTTGCTCAAATCAGGGTGTCAGAAGTATGCTTGCCCATTTGTCCAGGCCTTGTGCTAGTTGTAGTCAGAGCCATTGGTCTGAGCAGTTTGTGCCTTGTTTGACCCTGGAGAGCCAACACATAAAGTGTCTTTTTTCTAAAATGGTGGAGACAAAATTGCCAATAATAATTGCTTACACTTATATAGCGCTTTTCTGGACACTCCACTCAAAGCGCTTTACAGGTAATGGGGTCTCCCCTCCACCACCACCAATGCGCAGCATCCACCTGGATGATGCGACGGCAGCCATAGTGCGCCAGAACGCTCCCCACACATCAGCTATTAGTGGGGAGGAGAGCAGAGAGTAATGAAGCCAATTCATAGATGGGGATTATTAGGAGGCCATGATTGGTAAGGGCCAATGGGAAATTTGGCCAGGACACCGGGGTTACACCCCTACTCTTTTCAAGAAACACCCTGGGATTTTTAATGACCACAGAGAATCAGGACCTCGGTTTTACGTCTCATCCGAAGGACAGATATGAGACCTGTGTGCTCACAGTTCTTCTGAAATTCTCCTCAAATTCTTGATAAACATCAGTGATTAAACCACCACTGGCTTCGGTGAAACTGTAGGTAATTGTATCATGGGGTTTAGAAAGTGACCCAGTGTGGATATCCATATGTGGATATGAAGGAAAGTGACATTAAAATATTTGCTTTGTTGTAGCAAAAATTTGTTTTAAGTTAGTGTTATATGTATGTGTTTGTAGTTGCTTTTTTATTTTCACTAGTTCTTGAATAAGATGACTTGACAATTTCTCAACAGTTTTATGTGTACAGTAATCACATATGTTATTTTTAATAATACTAAAACAACATCCTGTAAACATATTTTACATTTTGCTAAATTAGTAGTCATTGCATTTTAACTAGTTGATACCAAAAACTGCACTACAAATTATACTATATAATTATAGTTATACTATATACTATATATATTATACTATATAATGGTAGTACTTATTATTTTGGTAATTTATGTAATGCTCAGCCTGCTTGAAATACTCTTATATCAAATCTGGCTGCCATAACAAATGAGTTTTATGCCTCTATAGTTCTATAGAGCCATGTTAATTTTGTCTTGTACTACAAAAACATTGTACATATAATAATAACTGCTTACACTTATATAGCGCTTTTCTGGACACTCCACTCAAAGCACTTTACAGGAAATGGGGATCCCCTCCACCACCACTAATGTGCAGCATCCACTTGGATGATGCGACGGCAGCCATAGTGCGCCAGAACGCTCAACACACATCAGATATCAGTAGGGAGGAGAGCAGAGTAATGAAGCCAATTCATAGATGGGGATTATTAAGAGGCCATGATTGGTAAGGACCAATGGGAAATTTGTGGCCAGGATGCTGGGGTTACACCCCTACTCTTTTAGAGAAGCGCCCTGGGAATTTTAATGACCACAGAGAGTCAGGACCTTGGTTTTATGTCTCATCCGAAGGATAGCGCCTGTCTGCAGTATAGTGTCCCTGTCACTATACTCGGGCATTAGGACCCACACAGACCGCAGGGTGAGCACCCCCTGCTGGCCCCACTAATACCTCTTCCAGCAGCAACCTTAGATTTTCCCAGGAGGTCTCCCATCCAGGTACTGACCAGGCTCACACCTGTTTAGCTTCAGTGGGTTGCTAGTTGTGAGTTGCAGTGATATGGCTCCTGGCATTTCCCTCCTGGGAAAGCTAAGGTTGCTACTGAAAGAGGTGTTAGTGGTGCCAGTAGGGGGTGCTTACCTTGTGGTCTATGTGGGTCCTAATGCTCCACTATAGTGATAGGGGAAAATATACTTTAAAAAGGCACCATTTTTAGGATGAGACATAAAACCAGGGCACTGGCTATCTATGGTCATTAAAAGAGTAGGGGTTTTATCCTAGCGTCCTGGCCAAAAATTTCCCATAATAATCCCCATCATCATTCTGTTCTCCTCCCAGCTGATAGCTGGTGTGAGGGGAGCATACTGGTGCACTATGGCTGCTGTCACATCATCCAGGTGGGGCTGAACACTGGTGGTGGTGGAGGGGAGCCCCCATTACCTGTAAAAGGCTTTGAGTTGAGTGTACAGAAAAGCGCTGTAATATTAATTCCTTATACTTATACATTGCTGCTAATTCTGGCAGACATATGCCTTCGTTTCTAACAATCCAAATGCGGCACATAACATTGTGAATAAAATCAGAAATTGTTTGTACTGCCTCCTTTTTGTTGGGTAGCTAAACAGGTGCAGGAAACGCTTTCGGTATGCCACAACAGACTTCCTTCTGTGATTGCACATTTCAAAACATTAAAATATATTTAGCATACAATATTTCCTTTTTCAAACCTAAATAGTAAAACCGTTAAAATTGTAAGACACCAAGACAGAGCTATGGCAATGTTCTTGGTGCTCAGGCAGCTGTGTGTGGAACCACTGGTGTGGAGCAAACTGAAAGCTAGGCAGGGTTTCATTTTCAAGCACTTCTTGAAATTCAAGAGGAAATCTCTGGAGGCAGTGGTGTGGAGGAGAGTTTAGCAATCTGGACCTGAGCTAGAAGTTGGTGGGTTCAAAACACAGGTGGGGCACTGCAGTTGACTTCAGCAGGGTAATTCACATGAATTACTCCAGTTAGATACACAACTGTGTAAATAGGTACAAATTTAAGTCACTTTTGGTGAAAGCAAAAATTAATAAAAGCCAAATTAAGAATTTTTCTGTTAATCAGTTGCACATAAACAGTGTTTGATGCCTGTCAGTTTGTGATGTTAATAGAGTAGCACTATGAGTGTATAATTTACAAAGAAGGAGAAGACAACCTTATATATAATTACATTTGTGTTGTGAAGTAAATCACCTTCGTTTAATTCACCTACGTTTTATCTAACTTATGTGCTATTAATATAAACACAAGATGTAACAGTTAAGTTTTTTTAGTGGCTATCCAGTCCAGAATTTCTCATCGGGCTTGCTTTTGCGGTTTTTAAGATCCTGAAAGTAATTGAGATGGATTCTCCCAACACTTGAAGTCAACACTGCTAATACTTATGTGTGAATGTAACTATTTTAAAGATTTAAGAAAATAACACTGCCAGTTTTCAAAAACCTCAAGTGCCCCCTGTTACACAAGTGCACAAGGTGGGAATGCATACCATGTCTGATTACAATTAAAGTGTCAGACTTTTCTCTTTTAGTCAAAATTGCTACATTTAGTCAAGCTAATGTATACCTTTTGCCATTACAGCTCACAGCAGAACAGAACTTGATTTTCATTGATCCATTTTGCAAAGTGGCTGCAAAAACAAAGGAGTAAGTGCAGTTTCATTTTTTAATGTTTCAAGAGAAATGTTTTAATGTTTCAATCAGATGCTGTTGCACAGTGAGTGCTGTGTTTGTGACCTAGTATATTTGGGGACTGTCGACATGGCAGAGAAACAACCTTTACGTCTCCCTTCTCTTTTGTCGTTTGTATGTACAAGGTCTTTTTCACTGAGTCATCCATGTTGTTAATAGTGACCTTCACATGAACAAACCATTGTATTTTGCCCTTCCAATCCCTTACTGCGGCCAAGTATGTAATAGTCTGTTCAAAAGCTACTAACCAGGGGAAGGTTGACAACCAAATTGTCCTGAATAAGAAAAGCCCCAATGTTCCCTTCTAATCTCATAAGTGTTCAGTACACTGAAACAAAATAACTGACAAGGACAGGAAAATAAGAATTTACATCTGACTCACTTAGGTACTACTGTCAAGCTATTTCATCAAGCCAGTTTTTGACAGGTCTGACACTGTAACATTGTTTTCTGCACACCAGTCAGTTGTTTTCATTCCTAAGTGCAATGTCTTAATTTTCTTCATATTTCATGTATAAAATGCAGGTTTTTAACTGCTAACTAGCTGTTAACTGCTGGTAACAAAAATGAGTGTCCTAGTTTTCATGTGCAGTCAGACCCGTCCTTCTGCTATAGCATATTCCATCTCCTCTCCATCTTGCAGCCACCTCCTGCTGCAGGCCATCTGCAACAACATCTTCAGTGAGGTTCTTAACCAGGCTCCCTTTGCCATTGAGGACCTGATGAAGGAGCTTCAACAGCTAGAGAATAACTCAGAAGATGAACTGGACTTGGAAGACAAAGATCTTATGAAAAACTCCAAAGATTCTCAAGAGGACCAGATAAATGGTAGGTACTAGTAATGTGTGCTTTATGCTTGATTATAATGCACTTCAGGTATTAGACCTCATTTTCTAAGAGAGCAACTTGCAAGACTGCCAGAGTAAATACACATTATTTACAGTTGTCTGATGCAGTGATATCAATATCTGCTGTACAACACTGACATTAGAATTTTCAAGTGTGATGAAATATTGACTTCCAATCAGAAGGAATATACCACCTTTGAAAAACTAAATACCTTTAGACATTTTAAGGGACAAGTAACAATCACATTTGTCTCAAGAGCCTAAAAAATGCAGAGAAATCTTGTTTTCTGTGGTCAGTGCAAATAAATTGATTGCTGGAATGTACGTATGAACTCTAAATCTCTAAGAGTCAAACTTCATGTTGAGCAGGGGCCTTAAATGGTTGAGTCAACAAGCTTGATTAAAATGGCTTGTGTAAGAATGCTTTTGTCAAATAGTAATGTAGCTGCCACACTGTCTTACATTATTACAGAAATGTGCCTGTTGAGGTGGTAGAATTATTCAGGATTTCATATCACTGAAGACTGGGCTCTATCTGCTGTAGGTGAAATGGCAGCTGAGGAAGATGAGGGATATGAAGACCTCGTTGGTTTGGAAAATGGCTATGAACCATCTGAAGGTGATGGGGATGGTATAGGACCTGTGCTTCAGGTTAGCCTTTTTGTTATACTCGTTTGTTTAAAAACATGGTAAATACAGCGTGCAGTATTAAGGTAATAGTGGATTGGCACTTGTTTGCCAATCGAAATTGTGTAAGACACTGTCAATCCACTAAAATCATTTTGGTTAATGTGCTAGACCAAACCCAGTAACAAAACACATTTTAGAGGACTATCCTCTTTTTGAAGAAGCATTTAATATGAACAGGGTTTACTGAATTTGCACTTCAATTCTGGCTCTGGGGTGTTACCTGCATGGAGTTTATACGTTCTCCCTGTGTTGGCATGTGTTTTCTCCACGTGCTCTGCTTTTCTCCTACAATCCAAAAACACATACTGGTAGTATAATTGGCTTCTGGGAGAATTGTCCCTGCTGTGGGTGTGTGCTCATCTGTTGTTGCCCTTTAATACCCAGGGTGTATCATGTCTTGGGCCTTTTGCTTGTACCAATAGACTCCAGCTCCCCCACAAACCTGCATTTAAAAAAAAATGATGACATCTTCTGTGTTTTTATAAATTGGTATTAAATTACAATTTGAGCTCAGTATTTTTAACAATGCTATAAACAAAGCTTTCCATATAAAAAACACTTTACTTTTAAAAAGTAAACATGATTTACAGTTTCAGAATATATAAAATTAGGGGAATTCGTTTCTTATTGTGATATATTTGTTTAATCATAGATTCTTTTCTTCTGTCGGTCTGGAAAGGCCTAAAAAAACATTTCTAAACTTCTTGGCCTCCATCCATCCACTAATTATAAATTACAGATGGGAGGTCATGGTAACTCTTCCCAGAATCAGTCCTCATGCCAAGATCTCCCTTAGAGCAAAAGTTGTTAGTCTCTCAGTGTGGCTAATGTTGATTCAACTACCTCCCAGTCTCAAGCTCACTAAAAAACACCTAGAAGATCCACAGGACTCCTGGAAAAATGTTCCCTGGACAGATTACCCTTTTGGTTGCAATGAGAAATGTTTTGTTTGATGAAAATTCTGGCCATTAAGCATGGTGGTTAAAGTATTAGAGTTTAGGGCTGCTTTGCTGCCTCTGGACCCAGATAGCACACCATCATTGAGAGAACCACGAATTTGGTGTTGTATCTGCAAATTCTGGAGGAGAATGTCAGGTGATCAATTCATCAGCTTAAGCTAAGGCAAAAGCAATTCATGCATCAAGACAGTGATCCTGAACAAGCAGATCTATTTTATTTGCTTTAACATCCTTTCCAATAGTTAGGCACAGAATTATAGAAAAATAAATGTGACCCTCAATATACTGCTATGTTGATTAGACTACCATTTTTAGATTTTTTTAAATTGAAGCACATTATTTAATCTCCAACACATTCTGTTATATGATGCTTTTTATTTATATTTCACTGGTGTAATGAATAAATCTGTTGGGGAAAGTTGTGTTACAACATATGTTCAGGTAATTGGTAGTTCAGTTAGTTACAGGTTAAGAGCTGGATTGTTTCCCTTGATTTTAACTTCTTATTCTTATTTTTTGCATTTATGTGGCCTATTCATTTTATCCATTTGCAGGTCAATTAAAATTAATGATTGAATCCCTTGTGTCACAATGTTGGTCATGTTACTCTCTCTGCAAGCTCTTGGTGGACAAAGAGTTGTAGTTCCTTTCACTATTGTGAAACTGGCAGTTTGGTGTCTCCTTGTAGTTGTGTAGGTCTGCTCACAGAATATCTTTGTGTTACAGTTTGATTACAAGGCCATTGCTGGTCGTCTCTTTGACCTGACAAGCCGGAGAAACACCCCCCCCCTAAACAGGAAGAAGTTGTACAGGCTGGTTAAGAAGTATGTCATGATTCTACTTCAGAACTGATCTGTGGTTGTCTCTTTTAGAAAATGCCTTTTCTTTGACTTTATGCCACATTTTATGGACAAAATGTCATTATATTTTAACAATATAGAATATCACAAAGCTTTACACAAATGTATTAGTGTTATTTTTGAATGCTGAGTTTAACCAAATAAGTAAGCAACATCAGCAGTCTGTGTGGTGTCTGATTTATTGCATTTGAACTTCAGCAGTCCATTGAGAAACGGTTGTCATGTATTAAATTCCGAACCTATACAGATATCTGACACAGTTATCCAGAACATGCATATTATAATGATAAGCAAATGAAAGCTAATGTACTGCAAACACTTTCTCAAACTTCTGTTTGAAACCTCTTTTGCTCAATTTAAAGCAATCAATTTAGGCCTAAAAGCTGTGTAAAAGTGCTAGGTATAAATTATTCTGTGTGCTTGAATCAAATAGAAAGTATTAACATACTAACAGATGGTCATGATTGACAGTCTCTTAAAAAGTTCCAAAGGTTTGTAGATTAATAAAATCAGGGTGGCATAATGGAATTTAAAAGTGATTTTAGGAATAAAAAGGTTAAAAAGAAATTACTAGATTAAAAATGCTTTGGAAATGTGCAGCCATCCAGTTCCATGGGGAAGAAAAAAAATTGAAATACAAGTGATTGAAGTGTTCAATTATACACAGGTTCTTAATATTAAAATGTTTCTCTGTACATTGCAAAGCACAATAAACATGAGCAATTAATTTGTTGTATTTTTCTTTCTCACAGGTTTCAAGACCTAAGTGAAGGTAAGGATTCCTGTTATGGTGTTGTAAAATTCAAACTTAACTACATCACTAGCCACTCAGCATACAAAGCAACTTTTATGGTTCCCATTGTCCTCTGTGTTGCTGTGTTTATATTGAAATGTCTTTACAATCTTTAAAAATTATAAGTGGGAAAATAAATGATAGTACTGGTGATAAAAGGAAGAAATTGGTATTGATCTAAAATTAGATGTGATGATAAAGTGAAATTGACATTTCCGTATTCCATAGTTCACCTTGTCTGAGATGAAGTGTTTTAAATGATGTTTTTTAAATGTCATGTCTGTTGTCCAAATGTTTTTAGCTCTTCTCAATCGCTTGTTTGTGAACTTAATTTCCAATGGGGACATTTATTTGGGGAGTCCCTGTACTTCACCACACTAAGCTCATCTTTCACAGAGTAGTCTTTAAATTTCTAAGAAGATAGCTTCCTGTCTTGATAAGATACAGAGTGAGTTTTAAATGGGAAAAAAAGTCATTAAAAATGACTTAACTTCAATGTTAATAGCAAGCACAAAATCAATACCATAGAAATTAAAGAACAACTTGGAGCCTTGAATTACTTAAACAGTACTACAGCAATGTACTCTTGTATTGCTTTGTGCTACAGTATTTCTGAACCTGACTAAAGGGCGATTTTTTTGTGTGATGAGACCCTGTTAATCTGAGAGCAGGACTAACTAAAATCTGCATAGAATAGTGGAATATTCACCTATTCTAGAAACAACTGATTTAATACTACTGGGAACTTAAACATGAATTTCACAACTTCACAATTTACTGAAATAGAGGACAGATTTCAGCAAAGAAAACTAAACACCTTTGTCAGACTATGGAATAATAGTATGGTAAGTATGTGCACACTTTACAGGAGAGCATTCTTTGGACTTCTTCTGAAAGGCAGGTGACAGTGCTGTTCCCAGTCCCAGTGGAAGAAACTCCTGTCTAGCAGGTTTAGCAAGGAAGTGTCTCTCCATTTCACTACCACTCCGGGCAAGAGAATAGTTTATTTTGATGGAAATGCGTTGAAGGGCAAGTTGTTACCCTGTTTATGCAGATATGCTTCTGTTGAAGAGTTGTAAAATACCTATGTATATGCACATGTAAATGAATGTACAGTAGGAAAGAACTGATGCGCTTAAGTCATTGTGACGATCAACACCCTACTGTTAAAGAGAAAACAAATGGAGTGCAATCTTTAAAGGTTTTTTTCAATTAGATATAAGGAGTTGTTTATATTTTAAATAGTGGTAGTTTTTATAAAGACTTTGATTTTGACATGTATTACAAATTATATATATTTTCACTGAACATATTGTAGTTCTTCTGTTGCTTAATAACTGAAAATTTATATCCCTTTAAAGTGAGTGTACTGGTGATAGGTTGTTGCAGTGGTTCTCAAACTTTTTGGACCAAGTGCTACCCTTGATCAAACCAAAGCATCCAAGTTCCACCTACAAGTCATCTTCTCATAGGAACCACAGAAAATCTCAATGACCAACATGAGCATACATATAATAAAAATAGCACTGAGCACTTAGTTAATTTGGATTGTACCGCCTTTTAGCCGTTTTCCGATGCTTGCCATCACTAGCAGTGCTCTCTGTGTCAGGTTCATCAGAAGAACTAGTGTCGGTGGCCAATAGGGTTACCATACATCTGGATTTTCCCGGCCATGTCCTCTATTTTGATCCTTATATTTCCGTCCAGGGGGAATTTTCAAATGTGCAGAAATGTCTGGGATTTTGATCCCATTATTTTCACCATGAAGAATAATTAAAACTTATAAAGATGGTTGGAAAGAAAGAGAATTTCTTAACTTCTCCAGTTCGCTTCAGTTTTCGTCCTGTACATGTATGATTGTCATGATAGAACAAAATCGGGCATCAATATCGGTGTCCTTACTCACTCTCTGCAGTGCTGAAACATTCCCTTGAAAGGCTCCCTATTTTGTTTCTCGTTTTCCTACCCTCAAACACAATGCCAATGCAAAAGTGTAAACTAAAAGAGCAGAACTAAAAAATAACATTCCCATGTTTTCGAAGTGGCAGAGAAGACGGGGAAGCTGAATGTTTGGTGTGTAAGCCTGGTACTTTTGTCTCCATGGCAAATAAATGTGTACTTGACTTGCAAGCTCATGTTGACTCAGACATCCACAAAAAGGCAATTCAAGGAGAGAGTTTGTCAACCAAATTAACAGATTCTTCTGTAAAGTCTGGCAGCAAAACAGAGGATACTGTTATTGCAGCATAGGGGACTTTGCATTTCACAGTTAAACATCATCACAGTTACTTTACCAATTAACATAAAACATGGGATATTTTGAAAACCCTCTCCATTGCGACCCCCTTCCCAGATAAGTTCCACAGTGTGTCCTCTTTTTTTTATGTACAAATTTGGTAATCCTAGTGGCGGATGTATAATCCTCTTCATTCTCAAATGGTGTGCGTGATCTATCAGAGCTGGTGTAAGTACTCTTGGCGTCTATTCCTTTCAGCCATGACATAATACTTGATTTTTGCGAGGTATTCCCTTTTCGATCACTTGTTCTGTTAGTGAATGTGGCGCTAAGCTGTGTCTCTAAAAGCTTGAGAGGAGTATGAACACTCAAGTACAGTATTAGTACGCACTGTATCAACTTAGCTAAGTAAGTAGGCTGTGTATTTGACACACAAACTAATTTTATTAAAATAGAAAATATGAAAACTCATCTCAAGCTTTCTGAAACCAATAATGTAAATTACAGATTACAAATGTACATAATTTTAAATTCCCAATTTTTCAGTGTACACAACAAATTTCCAGGGTCATCTGGTGTACCGCAGTTTGAGAACCACTGCGTTATTGTAATCAAAATGCAGCTTTTCAGAATCTGATTTTGAAATTGTAAGTTTTATACAAAGTTTATCTAGAGCTTATTTTAAATCTTTTTTTAGAATAAGAAAAACTTCCAGTGAACTTAGTTTATTGGTGTCTGAACCATTGGTGTACAAATACTCTGTTCTGGAATGTAAGGAACATACTAAAAATTTAAGTTTATGGTTCAGGTTTATGGAAAATTGTAGTCAACACTTTTTTTTCTGTAATTTTTTCAAAACAGTACACATTTTATTTTTTACCTATTCCTTTTCTTGGTAGCAATAACAAAAATGTATTCAGTTTATTCAATTTTAAATATCACGTGCCATTTTGCTATTTAGCACTAATCTTCAGATATACCAACCTTTAAGGATTCAGACAAGGTTCCACTCATTCAAAAATCACAGCACAAAAGCTTTTTGCTGACTAGTTGATCATGCTGCCAAAAATGCCTGTCATTATTTTTAAGTGTATGTAATTTATGCAGATGTAGTTGTACTTAATATTTTCAGTGTAGGTTTCCATCTTTTCAGTAGGTGGCGATAATGTCTATACTAGAAATCTGGTAAGAGACTAAAAACTCAGCTTTCTTGTAATGGGTAAAAGACATTAGCGGTCCAGCTGATACCATATGTAGGGTGTTTAATACTTGTATACAACAAATTGGCAGTCCTCATTTCACCAAATCATTGAAATGAATAAATATTGCTATAGTTTGTTTAACTGAGATCTACAGAGCTGTAATAAAGAAATACAGGTGAAGTCAGGAAGTGTGACTGATGAGGTCTGACATGGTGCTTTCAGGAGACAATAGCGAAGGAGTATCCAAGCTTTGTGATGATTGACTGCATTGCTTTTCCTACCTTTCCAGGTGTCTTTCCCCAGGACGGTTACACAGAAGAGGTATCCACTGATGAAGATGATGATTTGTTTGGCAATCGCAAGAGATTGAAGAAGAAGAAGAGGAGGAATGTGGAGGAAGACCCAGCAAGTGGAGAGAAGGGCCAAGGTACACCTCATGAGCCAAAGACTGTTTTTAATTGTTGGCATGAGCAAAGATCCTCCAGTGATCTAATGATTGAATGTTGACCTATCCAGAACACCATGCAATACGTTGGCTTTAGTTATTTTTTAAGATGGGTGATTAATCTCTTATTAATGTTTCTCAGAAAGATGCATTGTATATAAATATTCGTAAAGTTAAATGGTGCAGTAATAAACTCTGAGGTTTACGGTATTTAATTTGATCAGTGGTATTTGTCCATTTTATGACAGAATTTGGAGGATAGTGTAGAATTTAGCAAACATTTCCTTTCAGCTCCAGGGTTGGGACAGTGTAGCTCTAAGGCTCCATAGGGCACTCAAGCCCCTCCACAACAAGAACACGATCCCAGGATGGGATCCCATCAGCACCTACACAATCTATCACAAGCTTTGAATAGTGATCGAAAAAGAATGAGATCTGTGGTACAAGTTGGAAATGAGCTTTCTGTGGGGCTGACTCTCTGGGACAGGGTGAGGAGCAATCCGAGAGGATCCTGGAGTAGAGTTCCTGCTCCTCTGGGTCCAGAGGGATTATATCTCTCAGCTGGACAGTGAGTGCCAGTGCCCAGGAGAAGCTGGGGACTGTGTCTGGCAAAAGGCAAGTCTGGTTTGCCTGTTACCATCACGAACCTCACCAGTAGTACGCAGTTAGAAAATGAATGAATGCATGGTACTTTCAGACATCAGAGAGGGAATGGGTTTCTTCTAATGCAAGCCTTACTCTGATATATGTATATAATTTGTTTTTTCAAATATCTCTTGAGAAGGGTATGAAACCTGAGCATTGCAATCATACAAATGCACTGTCTTACTGTGAATGGTTACAATTATAAATTGGCTAGAGCTGTGTCAGTGTGCAGATGGACAAGCAGAGGTTAATCCCATACAGGAAAGCACAAAGTGTTTTGGTGGTAGAGTTGTTCTCAGGTTGTGGAGGAGAGGGGAGTGAGAAAAGCAAAAGGAATGTGAAATGCTAGAGATTCAGGTAAACGAACATCAAGGAGATGTGTGAAAGGTCTGTGGATTAAATTCACAAGATTAGTTGGCTACTAGCATCCAAACATGCTATATGTCACCTTTCCTCCCTCCTTTTATTCACACTTGGAGTTGTCTGCAGAAGTCTTTCTCAGAGCATTCTAGGCAAAAGCTCCATATTCTGAGATTGTGTTCCAACCTAAACCGGGATGCAGGAGTGTGAATCACAGTTGTCAAATCTTACTTTACACTTTAACTTTAAGGAACTTTAAGTTCCTTTGGGCTGGATTGAAGTACTGCAAGTTGTGATATTCCTAAATGGAAACTTCTGATATTGATTGTGTGTTGGTTTTGACAGGTACAAAAAAAAGGCCTCTGAAGGCTTCCGACCCCAAGTCAGTAGAGCCGACAGCTGTCCCAGCCAAGAAGAAGAAAAAGGAGAAAACGCGAAAGAAGACTCAGAGGTTGCCAGACTTGCAAGAGTGCCCTTCCACTGAGGACAAAGAACCTGAAACTACAGCAATTATTCACCCTGCAGAAAAGACACTCAAGCTTAAGAAAAAGCGGAAACTAGAGGAACCCAGTGTTGAGGCTGAGTCCTCCTGCAGCATTGGGCAGGTGGAGGCTGGAGAAATACTAATGAAGAAGAAACAAAAGAAGGTCCCCTCTCAGGAGAGGGTTGTAGGTGAGGGTGAGGGCAAAGAACAGTGTGTGTTGAAGAAGCAGACTTCTCTGAAAATTAAGAAATGGAGGAAGAAGCAGCAGGTCAACACTGTGGCTTTACTACCTGAAAACCCACCAGCAAATGATGAAAGATGCACAAAGACACAGGCCCAGGGGAAGGAAATGGTTGTGGAAGCAGAGCCTGAGAAAACCAGTGAACGAAAACTGCATAAGAGGAAGAAGCTGGAAGGGCAGGCTGAGGCCAGTGAGCTGAATGGTTTCAGAGAAACCAAGGCCAGGAAGAAGAACAGAGTAAGGATTTCAAACATTTATCCATCCTGGCAACTAATTACATACAGGCTTTAATAAGAGGAGCTACAGCTGCTTCTTTTTCAGGGTTTGCCTTTTGGCCCCTTAAAAGAACCCTGGCCTTAAAAATGTTTTTTTTTAGTTCCTTACATCTTGACTCACAGAAGCCATTTTGCACCCCAGCAGAGCAGTGGGATGTGAGAAATTGCTCTACTAGTAAAACTGAGGGGAAGGCTTTGCTAGGCTGGAGATGAGCAAGCTTGATGTGGAATTTAACTGAAAAAGTGGGATTAGCAAACTTTGTGCTACACAGCTTAATCTTGTTTTTACTTCCCAGTTCTGAACTGGTCTAGCCTTGCTTACATTTGAAATCTGACAGAATCAGTCTTCATAGTGCTTTAGGTGTTACATTTTGAACTTTTTAAATCTCTTTATGTGAAGGGAGGTAACATCTGTAATATGGGTGACAAATCCCATAAAATAGATGTTATGTCTCAAAATTAAGACTCTTTTTTGTATCTTTGAATTATAGGCCTTGAACTTCACAAATCCTTAGACTGGTCTTTTTAAAACTTTTTGAGGACATAGTGTACTGGCTTTTTTATGACTCAACAATTATGGTGTACATTTTAGGACATGTTGATTGTAAGTGCTGAGTCATTTAAAAAATTGATTTTGAAAGATGTCATGCACAGACCTTACAGTAATAAATAAACTTGGCAGTTTAAACACAATAGGAAAAGTAAACAAAAGTCTACAGAGATTAATCCCATGGAAGACTGTGATCTCCTTTCAAGCCTGCCTGCCTTGACACCATTGTCTGCCAAATTTCTTCTGTGTCACAGGTAAGTGGAGCCACTTTAAAACTGAAGAAAATGAAAAAGCCTCTAAAAACAGGCAAGTTGGAAGAAGAGGTTGAATTCCTGAAGTTCGGAAGACGTTCTGTGCCTTCTCCCTTATTCTTCAAGAAGCGTAAAGGAGGCTCATCATTTCTGTCAAGCAAGGTATGGTTTAATTTTTGAGTTTTTATCTTTTCGGCTTTATGTAGACAAAGTGATCTCATTATCTTAAAAAGCTGCAAGGGAGGTGTTAGTTTATTAGGTCATGTGAGTAGGTCTGGCTCTTTACTTGGCCGTTGTGCCAGATTTCACTGCTCCAGGGAGCACAGTTTTGAGAACATTTCCTCAGAAATGAGGAATTTTCAATGGCACATCTGTTCTGGTGAAGTGTGCCTTATATCTGTTCTGTAGTTGTTCTTCCAGTATTTTAAACTGACATCAGGCTTAATTATAAATTAATTTTAAAGATAACATAAAAATTGGTCTGTGATGTGCAGCTTTCCTCTCTGTATGTGAGGAACAGTCATGTATCTTATGATTGTCCTGAGCTGCAAACAACTACTGTTGGGTCCACTTTCGTGTATATCACACAATGTCAATATGTGTTACTGCAATAACATGTCTCTTTGTTGGGGTATTGGGTGTTGATTGATGGCAAAAAAATCAATTTAAATCAATTTTGAAATATGTCTACAACACAACAAAGTGTGGAAAAAGTAGAGGGGTCTGAATACTTTCTGAAGGCACTGCATGTAAATACAGCAGTCTTATTCAAAGCTTCTGGCATGGCTAGAGTCACTGTTGTCCCTCTAGATCTTTACGCCTAATGCAGTTGGACTCATTTCCTACTGTTGGGCATTGCTGGAATGGTATCTGTAAAGAAATGACTCATGGACTTTTTTTGTAGGGTTTCAAGACACCACAAGACTCTAAGAAAGTCACCTTTGGACTAAAGAACAACAAGACTGCAGGTACCTGTTGTTGCTGAGTATTTCTGTGGTTTCACCTTATTTTGGCTGTTTCATTGTATGTGTAGCATGAGGCGGAGTCCTAGGGAAACTGTGATCGCACCTTTTCAACAAAGAGCATATCTCACAAATGAAAGGAGTTTCTTTTCAGGAGCTGACTTGCTTGCTTCATGAAACAATTTTCTTACTTGATCTTGTAGAGATTCAAGGAATCACAGTGTAGTTCAGTGAAGATTTGAAACAGGTTTATTTTGTAATGAAGGAGCCTCCTGGAGATCAGAATGACAAAGTGATTCTCTCCCTGTCTGATCTGCTTCCTATTGCTCATAAGCACCTTTTATACTTTTAAAATATTTCCTCTAAGTACTCTAAATGGCATTGGAGAAGCTAGTGTTTTAGGATCAATATAGAATTAACCCTTCTTTCTTCCTACAAACTTCCATAAATACAGTATGTGAGTCAACATGCTTGTTCAAACTCTGTCAGATTCTTTGTGACAATAACAGGTCTCTATATAGCATGTCCTTCACACAAAAAAATCCTTTGCACAGAGCAAGTCCTATAATCTCAATAGGTCACCTTCTGTAGTATAGCAGGGTAGTTTATTCTGTTTTTAATAACCACTTGTGTTGATGTGGGTCTTTGTTTTCTTCAATTGTAAATTACAATCTTCTGAGTTTATATATGGGTGTTATAGTGATTTGGTTGTTTGAATTGATTTAATTAGTATTTGGGACTGTTGGGGTACTAGGAATCAGAAGAGTGTTGTATATAAAGATTTAAGATAAAAAAACACAATATACGGTTTCATTGTTGCAATAGGCTGTTCCTTTGGGCAAAGGAAGAAGGAAGTGTTCCGTTTTTAGCAGTGCAGTTGAGTCTTCCACTGGAAGGAGTCTCAGGACTTGATAAATCAGATGGAGAGACTTAGACCACCCACCTGTATTGTGCTCAGTGTTTATTGGTATTCAGTGGTGTCGACAATGTCTATGTATATATTTTTCAGTGATTAAAAATTTACATTCACTCTCTCTGCCTTTCAGCTGAGTTGCTGTTGTAGTTTAGACAGCAGTGGTCAATGTTGTGATTAGTTCATTGTCAGGTGGCAGGATCTCAGAAAGCACTGCAGACTGCCTTGTGCAACATCTTTTAAAGGTGGTGATTGGTTGTGATGTTATCGGGTGTAGTGGGTATCCCCCACAAGGTGGAAACATCTCCAGTTATTTCTTAAAGGATCCCAGAGATTCCAGACAAAGAATATGGCTAGATTGTAATTTAATTGGCTGTTTTCAGATTATGTTTCCATGTGTGCCTTCACCCTTCTTCAGGAATAGAAGAAATTAAGATTGAAAATAGGGTGGCAAAATGAAGTGAATAATAGTATGTTTATGCCCTGTGGAGGACAAACGTCTATGGATGAGAATGGGAATTGTTCTTGTTGCATTGCTTTGCGCTCTTTTCAAAGTCCAGACAATAAATGGTTTATCCAACAGCATTTATTAGCAGATGGAGTACAACCATTACAGCTATGTTTTTATTTTCCTTTCAGAATTCAAAAAGACTGATAAAAGCTTGTTGGTGAGTCCGGCAGGAACGTCCCGAGTGGTCTTTGACCCCCAACAGAAACCCCTGTTTGGGGTCCTGAAGACTCCTGATGACAAGCCCGGACCTCGGAGAAAATTGGCGAAGAACCCTCTGCAGGGAAAAAGCAGACCCAAGGCCTCAGACTTCTTTTAGCCTTTAGACTATTTGTGCTCTGCTAAAAGAGAATCTATAAAAATGTTTTCATATTTTTTTAAAGTGTTTTGTAAAAAAATTCTCAATGATGGATATTTAAGTCTGTTTACCATGCTTAAGGCCTAGTGGCGAATAGTTCTGCTTTAGCTTTGAGTTTATCAAGGTTGTTCTGCTGTCTTGAAGTGAATGTACAAGCTGTGGGTTTCTGAAAAAATATAGTGTTGCCACACGTCACGTTCCTGAATTTTTCTTTTCTTGTTAACATCCTGGCAGCCTTTTATTATAGCAGGAAGTACCATCTCATGTTATTCAAAAGACGATTACCTTATTGTTCTTTAATGCTGTTTACCTGAACATCCCTAGTGACTGCTGGAGAGTATAAGGATTTCGACAGCTGTCATGAGATGAGTATGAAGCATGGTGTAGCACCCCATCAGTTGCACCTTGTGTGTCTCAGATTTCAGGTTTCAGAACCTTGAAATGAATCATTACATTAAATACGTTTTCATTTATTTATTTCTTTTCTTGACTGCTTATTCAGCAGTTTCTCATTTACTTATACTGTTGAATAGTGCTAGTGGGCTGCCTGTGGTGAGACCAGCAGTTTTCAACATGGTGGCCATAAAGTACTATTTCCAAAGTTCACAATTTTGTGCTTACTTCAAAATTTGTAAGTTTTTTTATAACATTAATTAATGTATTTTGTTACCAAGATTTAATAACCGATCTAAGTAATTGCCACTGCAGTTTCCCTAGAAGAGATGGAAATAAACCCAGCCAGCATGTCTTTAGAAGGAGGAGGAGGAAAGTACCACTGCATTTACACTGGAATAGTATTCCAGTCTGAACTCAATCCCAGAACCCAAGAGCCATCATAGTTTCATTTCAGTTAAATGTATCTTATCTTTTTTCTTACAATAAATGCTTGGGTCTAATGTGAATTTAATGAGCTAACTTTTAATATTTTTCTGCCCAAGCTGCATGTGTTAACTTTCACACATGAGTTTTTTTTACATAAGAAGGAAAGCCCCGATGTGAATCTAGGAAAGGAATTTGGGTCCTTATTCCCTAGGAGGAGTCTGATAAAGTACGAACTGAAGGAATCTAAAAAGAAGCTAAAAAGATGCATATAGTTTGTACTTGGGTAAGGCGTTAAAGATAAAGTAGCTACCCAATATGAAAATATTTCCAATTAATCATTCCCAATCTCTGTGGTTTTGTCCCATGTGACCTTTGCATAATCTGTTATTGGATATAGTCTAGTCTAGCTGTGGATGTTGCTACTGAGTCATTAGTATGATAAACAACAGCATAGAAATCTGTGCACAAATATGAATGTTTTTGTTCGTTCTTTTCAAAGTTTTCAAAATTACAAAGGCAGAGATTATTTTTTACCAGTGAGTAAGATTAGATAGTAACACACATTTGGCTAGTAGCATGACCATGACTCAAGATCTGCTGATGCAGAATTCCCCACAAAGGGAATGTATGAACACATGCAAAGCTCACATCAGCACATAGGGAGAGGGTGGTGGGATTTGTTGCAGAAAATGAATGTCCAATCTAAGTTTTTCTGAAAACAAATGCTGCAATGGAGATTGTGATCCTGAACAGCAGATATAGTTAAAAATGGATGGTCCAGTTAAATGTAAAATCTGGTAATACTAATCATTCCATAAAGGAAGCACCCATTTTTATCTTAGTCTTTATATAAAGGATCATTTGATAAGGAGTCTTTGCAATGCCATAGAAAATGGTAAATTGAGAAAGGAGATAACCATCTTTGAAAGTCTTTGAAAATGCTTTAACCTTGTCAGAGGGGGTGTGTGGGGGGGGGGGGTGATTGTGAAATCTTGGTAGAGATGGGACATAAATTCTACCAGCCTCATTCTGTATTACTGAGAGGAAAAAATAATTTTGATTGATTTTAGTCTCAGCTAAAAATCCCAATAGGAGGACTTTGCACGCAAGACATTTCTCTTGAATCAGTTTTAAGTTTCTTTAATGGCTGTATGATATACAGAAGTTAATATATACACAACATGGAATGTAGTATAGTACATCAACCCTGCTGTTTATAGTTGCAGTGGAGTGTTTTGATGTCATAAATTTATTCCCCCAAATCTGAATTGCAGTAGTTTTAAAAGAGGTACTGCCAAAGAGAAAGGTAAATGTTTATATGAATAGATATTTTGACACATTGTACATCAAGGATAATTGCTATAATATAAAATGCATTATTGTTTGTACACATGGACAATAAAAAATTAAGAGAATTAATCTGCCCTTAAATATAGCACGCCATTCTATTTGTGTGCTATATTTGAAATCAATCTTTTTGGCACATTATTAGGCTATGGTTGCAAAACATCAGTACAACAAGCTTGTTTTTCAGTAAACTAAACTTATGTGAAAGTTACATTCTATATCCTACTTCATCTAGAAGTAAAAAAAAATGTCCCAACAGTGTTTAGCCATAACAAAACATTATGGCCCGCTTCTATTTCTTCTCCTAAATAACGTGGGTACTAAAGGCTCCAGTCCTGGAGGTGTTGGTGGAAGACATTCACACTGGCCATGGAGACCCCCTGGAAAAAATCATTTTTTCAAGTTATTCTGAACCATATCACACTCCAACTTACAACTGGCAACCCACTAAATTAAGCAGGTGTGAGCCTGGTCAGTACCTGGATGGATCTCCTGGGAAAAACTAAGGTTGCTGCTGGAAGAGGTGTTAGTGGGGCCAGCAGGGGGCGCTCACCCAAAATGGCACCGTCCTTCGGATGAGTCGTGACTGTAGTCATTAAAAATCCCAGGGTGATTCTAGAAAAAAATTGAGCTGTTACCCTGGTGTCCCGGCCAAATTTCCCATTGGCCTTTACCACTCATGGCTTCTTATAATCTCCATCTATGAATTGGCTTCATCACTCCGTTCTGCTCCCTACTGATAGCTGATGTGTGTTGAGCGTCCTGGTGCACTAAGCCTGCCATCACATCATCCAGGTGGGTGCTGGACATTGGTAGTAGTGATGGAGGGGAGTCCCCATTACCAGCAAAGTGCTTTGAATGGAGTTTCCAGAAAAGTGCTGTATAAATGTAAGGAAATGTTCAGAAAATGGAGGCCAGAAGGTAGTAGTAAGCAGTGTCCAATCAGAAAAGCCTCCTAGTTATGCAAGGCTCCATGACTTGTCTTTGATAAAGATTGTCCTTTATAGGAGGCACATTCATCATCTCTGTAGATCCAGAGCATGGGCAGCCTTTCAGTTTGAAGTTGTCAGAAGGAGTGTTATTCCAGAGAAGGAACATCTTCCAGCAGACATTCTATTTAAAAATATCCTGATATTTCACTCTATGTATCCTTTGGCTTTTAGTAAGAGGACTGCATATTTACAAATGTGACTGTTTTTCGTAAGAGTGGAACATTCCCATTTCATTTCAATCACTGATTCTGGGTAGAAAGATTTTAGCTCTTCAACTTGAGAAACTACTTGTCAAACTATTTTTTGGCACCATGAAAAATGTATTAAATATTGTAAACGTCTTAGCAGCATGGACTATTGATTAGAAAAATCATTGTTCATTCCTTATTTCATTTTACTCCTATAAGAAAAAAAAAACATTTTAAGTGTTTTAATGCTTTTCACATTTTAAAATTTCATGCACCAAATTTATACATCAATATAAATTATATATATTAACATATTGATATGAAAGTATATACTGTACATTAAAATGCACATGGGGAGAAAAGGCAGAGTGAAGTGGAGAATGGTTGTTAAGTTATCTTGGTCAGTATGTGGTGGAAGCACTTTGAAAGCAATTACTGTCAAAATTGTTGACCAATTTTGCCATTTTAGTACAATTTTGTCTATTCTTACAAGCAACATGATTGCAATTTTGACAAAAGTTCATTGGGGATAAATGATGGACTGCAGTTATCACGTCTGCATTTTTTCTATCATATTCAAGTAAGGATTTTGACTGGGACTCACTTTCTTCTTGATTCATTCCAGTGTAGCGTCAGCCACGTGCTTTGGGTCAATGTTCAGTTTAAAAGTGAATTTTAAATCATTAGCAAATGAAGGCTGTTTTTTTGTCATTGCACTGCTACCACATGACAGTGGTAAGATGTCACTGGACATCAGTGACCACATAACTGATCTACAGTTTTATGCAAAAGTTTGGGCACCCCTGGCCAAATTACATGTTTTGTGATTTTCTAAGTGAAAAGAAGTTAACACAACCTCTGCAGCGAACAAACTTAAACTTGACATGTTTCTGCAAATATTAATGCACAGTTACTATTTATTTGCTGAATTTCACAGATTGAAAAAAATAAAACTTGATTTTTCTTGGTTTCATCAGTTTTCAACTAATGATGTACAGTTGTATGGTTTGCATACAACGGTACATCTTCATGCACTGTGGCAGTTTTCTCTGGAACCAATCAATTAATTTGCCCTATGGACATTCATAAAGTTATTCCTCACACACAACTTTATTGTTATTGCCTATACAGTATTTAGAAGACATCAGAAAATAATTTAGCACTTGGAAAACAACCAACTAGAAACATACCTGCTGGACCACTTTTCTGATGATGATTCCAATTAGAAGCAGCACAAAAAAACACACTGCAATCCCAGTTCCTGTGGCATGTCTTGAACTAGGAGGAGGAACTATAGGGTCTATGCGCACTTAAAAGAGTGAAAGAGAAAATATTAATATTCTCAGTAATATACTGAGTAATATGAAAACTACTTATGTAAAGGACATTTCATTATATTTATCACCATTATTAGATTTTTAAAGCATTACAAAATTTTTGACTTATATTTTGCTGCCTTGGGGTGTTGGCTACCACAACTGGGCTTCACAAACCAAACCAGCTCCCTGGTTAGAGCTCCATCTAGGCTATCAGAAGTCTTCTGCTGACCTATAAAAAGCCACTACTGAAACATTATTTCCCACTTTGGTTTCAATGCCATTAATGTGACAACAGTTTTTTTATTCCTCCTGACAGCGAAAACAGGCTTCGCTCAGCCTTTTTTTCAACCTCCTTCTCTTCCTTCAGGCTCTTTGCCTGCAGTCTCAGCACAAGAAAAGATTACCTTTGTGTTCAAAACAACCCAGCTGAACTTTGCTCCTCATCGTACCTCATTGTACTGTCACTGGGAATGGTGCATTGTGCAGGCTGTAGCCTTGTCCCAGTGCTGATTCCACCTTAATGGAGCCTCTGCCCCTCAAAGTGTACCAATATCTATGCACATACAGTATATCTTTTTCTTCTGTACAGGGTAGATACCAGAAATGAAACTTACTTTTTTCCCTCCAATAGACATTACAGAACATGAAATTGCATACATGCCAGTTCACTTTTTCTTTTGGCACACACTGGATGAGTGACTAGCATACACTTTAATTAATACTCATGGAAACTCTTATCTGAGAAAACCCCAGGAATTTCCATTATAGACTTCTACTTGTTGCTTGAATTTTGAAAGCTTTCCTAACCTTCTGTATTTCTTAGAATCTTACCTCTTAGACAGATTTTGTAAATTTTGCAAAGCTATGTACTGGCATTGTAGTACATATTTTATCAACATTTTCAATCCTGGGCTATACACCTGTTATCTGTGATATGGGGATACTGTGATAGTTTTCCTTTCTTCAGAGCTCTCACAGCATTAAATAGGTACTTATGTGAATTGCTAATTTGTTAAATTAGACTTTTAACTTCTTCTTGAGGTACAGTAGTCCTTAAGGAGCTAGAGATTGTAGTCTATAAGGTGATGGTAAAGTGAAACTATTCTGTGAGAACGGTATCCTGTATGTAAAAATGAAATGTATTCATATCAACAGAAATATGAAAATCACATCCCCATGGACTTGAACTGTGATGGGCAGCAGACATGTCACCGCCCTCATTTTACAGGGGAATGTATTCCCTGTGGTTCAGTTACAGTACGACACTCCACTGCTTCTCAGGGCATATTCACAAGTAACCTGCATGCAGCTGTGGTTGTGCTTGACAAAACTGAAAAAAACAATAATAAGCTCTCACCTGTATCATTGCATTTCACTTCCATTACAATTGAGCTGTTTCTGACTGAGCAACAGATGGTCAGGGTTTTCGTGAGACTGATCTGCATGACACTGGTGAGGTTGAACAGCTGGGTGTGAGGATCCCTTACTGCTTCAGTTTTAATTATCTCACAATCTTGCCAGGTGGCATTTTTCGCTTTGATGTCCCAAGACAACGTGTCCTCTGGGTAGCCCTGGCTGGAGATGCAGGTGAGATTGATGGGAACTCCACAGTTCAGATAACTATCAGATGTCATTTTGATGATTACTGGGACACTGAAGTCTTCTGTGGAAAAATGCATAATGAAAAACAATGATGCTGTAAACAGAAATTAAAAGTGTATAATTTTCAGTATTCTAGGACCAGGTTTCTTGAATTTCAGATATAACATTAAAATATGGTTATTTTTACCTCTTCATTTCTCTGAAAATGCTGGAAGCCTAGTGACTCAATGATAAAGCAGAGAAACCCCAAAGGTTAACAGTGATTTTTTATATTACCAAGTTAAAGCTGAACTAGAAAGGAATAGAAAACTTATTTAAACTGAATCTTACTAAAAAACAATATTTGTTTCTTTTTAAAATTGTAGTCTCCAGTAAGCTTGGGACAATTTCAGTTTAGTAGAAGAAAAACAATGCCCTGTCACTCTGAGTGTGCAGTCTGGAATAAGGGACTTCTGGGGGAATACACGTCTACTATGGAGATCTATAATACAGGATGAAGCCATTCTGTCAAAGGGCACAATTCTCCTTTTTGATCAGCAGAACCACATAACACTGGATCTTGTTCTAATTATTACCATGGCAAATTTTAAATGTTTAAATACTGATAAGCATTAAAAATGGAACAAATGAGTATTGGAACTAATCAGCTGATAACACAATTACCATAGAATACCTACATTATCATTAGTTTACTTTCAGTTTTAAGCAGTGGAATTGACTGCATAATGCAGTCTTCCTTTCTTAAGTGTACATTTGAGTGTCGTTATGCTTATAATGATTGTGTTCACATTAGCTACAAATTGTAACATTTCATCATGTCGAAAATAATTCCATGCACGTTCTGCAGCGTTGAACAATGTCTCCCAACACTTAACCTAAATTTCCAGCTGAGCAATCAATAGCTTCTAGGCACTGTCATTGCACAATGAAATAGTTTATTTATACACTCAAACGATCATTGGTATCTCATAATTATTGATAATGGTCTATCTTCTAAGAATGACAATTTATTTCTTGTAATAACAAGATTCATTTCTATCTTGTAATGACAAGATAATGCTTACATAATCACAAGATCATTTTTCTTGATGGCAGCAATGCCCTTCTGTAGTTCATTGAATATTACAGTATATTAACCCCTGGGTTAACCCCTGGCCATTGAATGAGGAGGTTTGACCTGAATTTAGAGGGGAATACACCAAGAGGGTGGAGACGGGATGAAAGCAAAAAAATGCAAGAAGAGGTGTGAGCTTGAGTTATAAACAGAGCAAAAGTCAGTAATGATTGTGATTGGATAAAATGGGTCTGTCTGTCTTTATCTGTCCCAAATTTACATTTTTGTTTTTTATGCCTCTCCCTTGCTACAGTACCTCTAAGCATATATCATACATATAAACATAATCTTCTGAGATAAGTTAACAAATTGTTGGTATTGTATATAGTATTTGATGTCTAAGGTTTAGGTTTTCCTATTGAATTCGTGATATCGTTTCTAATATTTTCTCATTACCTCTATAGCATATATTTACACTTACTAAACCGTTTTAGTCTGAAACTATGAGTGGATCTGATTCAAGTATTCAAACTTCTTTAAGGCACTGACAATTCAGTGGAAATACATTTAAATCAAGAACAGGAGGCACTTTTTTACCCAAAGGCTTGTTGAAGTGTCTAGCTTCTCAATCATGTTATCAAATCCAATATCCTGGTTTCTTTCAAGAAACAACTGGATTAGATCCTTGAATCATCTAGCTACCAAATGGGCCAGATGGGCTGATGGCCTCCTCTCTTTTGTAACTCTTCTTATGATCTTAAGCTGTGGTAGAAGGACTACAATATAACGATGGCTGCAGACAGCATTGCAGGAGTGAGAAGCAAAATTACACAAGCAACATGAATGGTGTTTGGAAGAGCTAATTGCTAAAGTGCAACCATGTTTGCTGGGGATTTCAAGATGAAGTGGTGGACATTCAGAAGAAGAACTGTGAAATTAGCAACTGAAACAGGTTTCAATGACTCAAACAAAATTAGCAGGAGCTGTTAGCCTCACACACCAAAGAATTGAAAAATAATTCATCTGGGGCTGGATTAGGAGGGGTTGAAAGACAATGATGAGGTGCTGAGTGAACTAAACACTAAAACTCAATTTTTGACAACTTTGGACAAAACATACAAATTGTCATAGCCAATGACCCAATAAAAATGTTGGTGTGGTCAGTGCCAAATGAATTAGGTTGCTGTAGAATCAAACACTTTGTTTTTTCTGCTGCCGAAAACCAATGTACCTCAGCTTCAGCTTCAAGACATCAACATCGAAGCAGTCTACTGATGCTTCACATGAATGGAAGGTTCATAAGCATTGAGACCATCACCCACGAATGAATGACTTCTACCAATAACCACCACCACATAATTTTCTAGATTTTCTAGAAATAAGAGTTTTAATCTAGAATATGTTATTCTTTTCTTATGATTTATTCTGTCATTTACACTTACTGTACATTGTGCATACTGATGTCCAACAAAGCATTTTTACACACTTGATTTATCTTGTTAACTACTGTACTACAGTAAATAGAATAATTAGCCATCATAAACAAGTACTAATGTCCTTACTATGACAACACAGAGCTCTGTTAAGGTAACAATAATTTTCAGCTGACTAATTTTGACCTTATGAACAATTTTAGAGGAATGAATTACATTTGTAAATTAAAAAATGGGTATACACGAAAACAATTGATGATGGGTTTAATAGGTTACAGAGGGATATGCAACCAAATACTGACTTTGTGTCCCAGTGGAATTATCCAGGAGCAAAACTGATTTTATTGCACCTTTCAATATTAATCTCAAGATCACAGATACAAATTGCTTGACTATAAAGCAAAGATAACAGTTTTGGACTTTGCGGTCCCAATACTTTCAGAAGGAACTGTGGGTTAAGATTTGGAAGCTATTTGGAAGCTTTGGAAGCTTGGAAGTAAAGTAATCTGAACTTCTAAGTGATTGATTACTTCTTATTCCTGTAAAACAGAAAAATGGTTTTACGGGTATCGATTGGTTCCAGACCAGTACCTCTGTACAGAACTATGCAATAATACCCATACAGCAATGAACTATTGGCTAAGCACCTTCAGGAATGGTTGAGTCCTCAAGGATTTGCTCAAATGGCTGGTGGTCTGTGACCTTATAGATTGTGTGGGTAATTTCTACCTTACTAAACACTTCTGCTTTGCTCTCTGGATTTGCAGTGTAGAACTGCATTGGTTGTGTTACTGCATGCTTGCAGGTAGCCTACAGCTCTTCCATGTTGGGACAAGGAATGCACAGGTACAGCAGATGTGAGCAGAATTTAAACAACTGTTGACAAATTCCGAAAGTGACATAAATTCTCCAAAATTTAAAAAGAAATAAAGTTTTATCTCAAAATTAAAAAAAAAACTTACTGAAGGTGTTCAAAGTGATGGTTGATGAATGTGTTTTAGAATGTCCTGAACGTGTCTTGTGAAGAACAATGCAATTGTATTCCCCTTCATCATTTATTTGGATACCTTTAAAAAAGACAGACAAGCTGTTTGGGTCCTTCCAGGTGCGGTTCAAGTACTGAGGGTTTAAATGTTCTGTTATTGGGGTCCCATATTTCAGTTCAAACAGTACCAATTGACCCTTTTGTAGGTACAAAATTTGATCCTCTAATGGCTCATCTTGGAGTCCACATGGCATTTTAGCAATTCCTCCAACTGTCACATTCAAGGATGATGTGTTTGAAGGTGTGCATCCTGTTGACATAAGAAGACAAGTTGATCACTTTTGGAACCATGCTACAGATTAACTGTAAGAAGTTTGAACTTAAGCTTTGCACAATGCATTACTTATGCCCACATGTTACTTTTGAGAGAATAGTAATGCAATTGTTTGTAAAAGATACCTCTAACCTCTGTGGCCAATTCTTAAATGTGTGGATGTTAAAACTCCCAAACAGGTATGCGTTAGAAATGCACAGAACAACTTGGTTATCTGAAGTTGCTGAATTTAATTTAAGAAATAAATAACCAAATAGCTGTGATATTAACTTATACTAAATATGATTTCTATATCATTTAAAGCATACTGTATGATATTAGCTAATATTAACAGATATGTTTGCCATTATTTTGTGGCATTCTTTTACCATATCTAATTACTACAGCTCTATGGCATTTAGTTTCCATCAGCATCTCAAGTTTGTGGTCCTTTCTTTCATATTTTCATATCTAGCAACTACAATGATAATAAATATTTATTTTTAGTAATATTATTAATGTTGTGTTGTTAATGTTTAATGTTTCTTTTTTAGCCCTACACAATTTCTTGCATTAGGAATGCGTCTTTTCACATACACTAGCTTTTCTCTATGGAGACACAGAGACAGGGAGAGAAGCTTGGGGTCAGAGTGCAGGGTCAGCCATTGTACGGCGCCCCTGGAGCAGTTAGGGTTAAGGGCCTTGCTCAGGGGCCCAACGGAGTAGGATTCCTCTGCCGGCCGCGGGATTTGAACCGGCAACCTTCCGGTCACAGGTGCAGATCCTTAACCACAGAGCCACCGCTCCGCCCTGTATTAATATACAGTGAGCAATATATTTCCTTTGGAAAGACCTGCCAAGTGTTAGCTCCCAAGTGGCTGAATCAGTAAAGGCCCCATTTGAAAAACAGGCTGAAGCCTGCAGGCCAGAAGCACAGGTTCAGATCCGGATCAATGCATTGTCTGACAGTCACTACGATCCCCACAGTGGTGGTACACTACTTGCAAAGTTAGGATGCACTTGTGTCAGCTGGGGTATATAATGGAGCCAGAGAGGGAGTGTTCCCCCTCCAGTCATAGCGAGCTTTCCTACAAGGCACTGTGCAGCTGGCAGCTTGTAAAATTATTAAAAAACCTTGAGGTACAATATGTGCATGTCAGAGGAGTATCTAGTACTACTCAGAGCAAAGTCATATTTTCTTGGAATTCAATTATTTTCTGAAAAATATTACATTGTTCTGTGCAATGATATTAAGTTAACACGGCAACATGTTTAGGAATTTCTTAAGCAAGACACAGTATTCAGTCTACACCTTTTACAGGTACATGCTATTTTATTTCCTTTTTTTTACTAGGATATGAATACATCTGGGAGGGACTGCATACAGTGCCTATAGAAAATCTACACCGCCTTGAACTTTTTTCATATTTTGTTGAGTCAGTGCCTCAGAGATTCATGCTTTAAATTAATGAGGGTTTTAAATGATGTTTTTTCATCTCATATGTATACATCTTACTTCACACTTTTAAGTTATTTTTTTTATTTAACAAATATTAATGAAAGTACAAAACTAAAATATCAGAATCGGTTCTCCACCCGGAGTTAATACTTGGTAGCTGCACTTTTGGCATCAGTTTGGTATAACTCTGTTGGGTCTGCTGGAATGTGCCTCTACCAGTCTTGCACGTCTAGATTTTGCAATGTGTGGCCAAAACTATTCAAGTTCTGATAAGTCCCCTGGGTAGTGTTGATGGAGTTCATGTTCTGCCAAACTGTCAAAAGTATCTAGCTCAGGGTTCTAACTAGACCACTCAAGGACATTTACCTTTTCATTCCTTAGCCACTCTAAAGTAGCTTAGGCTGTTCTGTCCTAGTTTAATCTTTCTTGCACTGGGCAGTAGGTTTTCCTCAAGGACTTTCCTTTGCTTCATTCATTTCCCCTTCTATCGTGATGAGTGCTGCAGATTCCACAGATAAGACCCCATAACATGATGCTGCTACCGCCCTGTTTTATGGTAGGTATGGCTTTTTTTGTTGATGTGCTGTGTTGGGTTTGCACCAAATGTAATGCATTGCACGAGTACAAAACCTGTTGCCACATGTTTGCAGTATCACTTAAATGCTTCGTTGCAGTTTTCAGTAATAGTTTCTTGCTATCCTGCCATACAGGCCAAGTTTGTGGAGTGCTTGGGGTACTTATGTCACATAGAAATATATATGCATAAAATCCTGTAGCTTTTTTCAAAGTTGCCATTAATCTCTTAGTAGCCTTTCTCCTTCTTGCTCAGTTATCCAGTTTGGAGAGAGTCTTGATCTAGGTTGTTCTTGGTGGTGCCACACATCTTCTACTCTTTAATAATTGTCTTGACTATGCTCCAGGAGATACTCAAGGCCTGTGTTTTTTATACCCATCTCTGTGACTGTTCTTTTCAGAAACTATGTCCTAGTGTTATTTTAACAGCTCTCTGGTGCTCATGCATGAGTCTTTACTATAAAATGTCCTACCCAGCAGAGGGAACCTACAGGAACTGCTGAATTTATCTTGAAATCACAAGAATCATTACAATATAACACAAGTGGTGGCCAATTAACTTGGGGTGTGATTTTGAAGGCAAGATAATTTAGGATTGTTATTACAAGAGGGTGGTCACTTATCTAACCAAACAATTTCATTATTTGTTTTCAATGAATATGTTTTCATTTTGAAGTTGTGAGGTAGGACGTGAGGTAAGATTTGTAGATAAATGAAAAACTACTTTAATGCATTTTGAGTCCCGGCTAAATGGCAAAAAAGGCAAAACGTCTGGATGAGGGTATAGTTCTGTATATAACTGTAGCGTTTATCAAAATAAAATTAGTGATCTACGCACTATATACTATACAGATACTGTAACTGTAATATTCCCTGGAATAGAGGAATTTTACAGCTTGAACCACTTGGAAACTCTCAGTTCTGAGCAGGTTTTTGTGTCCTGTAATCACTATCAGGAATCTCCTTTTTCCTGGTAAGGTTCATGACAATCCGGAGCCTATCCTGGAAACAGAGGGTGCAAGAGGGACCACACATTGAACAAGACACCAGTCTATTACAAACACAAGTAAAGGTAACATAGCCACATTTGGGAGGGGAAGAAATTGGACCAACTGGGAGAATATCCATCTCTTCATGGGTCATGATAACATGTAGCATCCACGAATGAAAAAATAAGAAAGGTAGCAAACAAGAAGGCGTTACAGGATGGAATCAACCCCAGGAACCAAGAGCTACAAGACAGCAGCACTAATGTCCATGCTGTCCCAGTTGCAGCATGGAATGGATGTGACTGGTGTAATCATACATTTATTGGCAACAAAGATGTTGATATTGACAGACACTTCTGTAATATTACTGTACTGTATGTCCTAGGGTTTTTCGTTAAATACACATTAAACCAGTTCTAAGTGGAAATGGAAATAGAATCTTACCTAGCATGAAAACCAGGATGAACATGCTATACTTCACAGCTGTGGTAAACTGAGAAAGAATATAATAGTCATTGCTACAGACATGTAAATACAATTAAATAATTTTAATAGTTATTAATGCTTTAAGAAGGAATGATTTCCTAATTCATTTTGAATTTATTACAAATAATTTAAAATGTATCTTTTTTACTATGTGCTCAAAAAGGTTAAATGCATGTGTTGCATGGTAAAATATGGTGGTATACAATTTGTGTCTTGAGTCTGGTAAAAAGAAAATTTTGTCTGTTGATTCTCAACCCAGTGGACTTCTTCAGGATAGACACATTTAAAACCAAGAAGAGGAAGTAATTCTTAATGCAAAGGGTTACAGGAGTACAGAACAGGGTGTCCAGCCACACAACTGGCATCCTGTACTGTTTTCATGAAAAAGCAAAGTCCACCAATGAGTTAGGGACTAACTATCTAACAGGCTATATGGGTCAAATGGCTTTCTGTTGTTTGTTGTAATCCTTCTTCTATGTTAATGTACAAACACAAGCATTCGTTTTCTATTTTTATTTGTGGAGACAACCAATCATAAAGAACATATAGTTAAAGAACATTTGCATGATACATAACATTTTGAAAGAGCTTGTTTTATGAATGTGATGAGAACACTGATATGTTATACTGAACGAATGCTCCATCAGTTCCACCAGTCTCTAACAAGATTGAGATCTGGGACAGTACACACTTCTCAAACCGACCACACATTGCCTGCCAACGAGAGTCTATTCATTTTCCTGGGTGTTCCTATTGATTTGGCTAGTGAATATTGGTCTGAATTGTTTCCTTTAAGCTGGAATTATTAAAGGAATAAAGGAATAAAATAAAGATCTTTAAAAACAGTTAAAATCCTTCAAAGTTAAATGTGCTGATTAATGAATGGTCTTTCCAATCTGAGGAATGGGATTTGTATGGAAAACAGGGAAACAGACACCGTTTGTATGCATGCAATGTAATTATGTACAGAACTGTGAATGTTTTAGGCTATCAGCATGTTTTTAGTAGTAATTTGAAATAATAGTTTCATTATTAATATCCAATAAACTGGTGGAATTACAAAATTGACAATTAGTTCTTAGAGCACCAGCTCTCAATACAACAGAAAAAAAAATATTCTTAGTTTTGTTTGTGCCAGAAAAAGAATACAGTTCATTTATTAAAACACTTTTTCATATTTACTAAACCTTACAAGGGGCATTATCATTTTCTTTGGTAATAAACAGTTTTGACAGAAATCAAAACTAAAATATCTGCATAATATGCATAATATTTAATTTACATGTATTGAAAATTAAATTTAATTAACAATTTACAATTAAAATGTAACTTATTTTTTAATGTTGGATTGCCCAATAGTACTTATTGAACCCTTAGTGACATTATGAAATGAAAATGAAACTGTGCAACTGTTATGAAAATATCCTCCTGTTTTGCTAAACCAAATTGTCTTCTTTTTCAATCAATAAATACTTTTTCATCCTTCTGGATGAAAGAAGGCTGCACTTCCATATTTTGAGAATTATGAAAAAATACTCAGATTCTTTACCTTAATATGAATCTGTCAACATTACATAAAAACCAATGAAGTTTCCATGCAGTAAAAGGCTTCCTTTATTATGGGTTGCCACGGTAACATCACAAGTTGATTTTGCTTTGAATGGGAATTACTGCTTTATTGTACCTGTATGTTTTACCATGGATTCAGTTCGCTTTACTGCACATTACTGTGCCTTTTCCAAGCCACAGTTACTTGATAAGATAAAAAATATAAAATCCAAATACTTTCCATTAGCAATTCATCTACAATTGTAGAACACTGATTAACAGTCCTTTTTATAGTGTAGTACTGTATATCTTGATCACAGTAGTTTTAGAAATGAGGGTGTTGTAGTACAGCAGGTCTTTTTGTACCTGCGGCAGCTGAGTTTGGGTGGAATGCAAATATCCCTCTAGGATTAGAGTTGTGTGTGAGGGAAGAAGAATAGTGTGTTTTCCTTTAAAGGAGATGAAGCCTTTCAAAGTTTACTCTAAGCATTTTAAGAACAGAAGTTAAAATTAAAATAAATTCAGGCAGGAAAAGGAGATCATTGAAAAAATACCAAATTAGATTTCAAAAGAGTTATTATTATTATTATATGCTTACCTTGATAAAAGACATCTCCCACAGGAAAACTTCAAAATTTTGTGCAAACCTGGATAATCACCTTGAAATCAAAAGAGGTTACATACAGTCAGAGGGCTAACATTACAGTAAGAGGTTCAAGTGGGAGTGGTGCTTTTGGGAAATTCCTGAATAGAATTAACTAAAAGTAAAAGAAAAACATACTCACATCAGAGAAGTGTACTGTAATTCTTAAATGATTTAAGGTTTTGGTGTCAGTCATAGTTGACAAGATACACTAGGCACATGCTATTATACAGAAATTGAAAACAATTCTAGTGGAGGCATAAACTCATTATACACTTAACATTTAAATAATTGGCACACACTTAAATATGTAATAGAAATATCAATGTATACCCACAGTACATAATTAAGACTGAATATACAGGACTTCAAAATAATTCCAAATACAACACATTTAGACATTAATCAAACTTAATTAGATATTTGTACTTATAAAGCACAAATATATTCATATTGGTATTTCTACCTAGTCAGATGTTACATTTTAAGCTTTAACCTGCTTTTATATGGGAGAATTATTGTTAACATTAAAATTAACATTAAAATTAATTGCTACTAATGCATTCCCAGCATTTCTTTCCAAAGTTTACATTCTGTTAATAACAATAATATCTTGGATTTACATTCTGATTTTGCTTAAGTAAGTATCCAGGATATCACAGTGTAACAACCCTACACTCACTAACAGCGCCATGGCACCTTTAATGATCAAGCATTGATTATTAAACCCCTCAACAGTCAGAACCTCAACTTTTATGTTTTATTCAAAGGACAGTGCCTCCTACAACATAATGTCCTCTTTACGTATTGTCTGTACATAGGCATTGGTTTTGAAAATTCTTGTCCATAGGGGATATTGCCACCTACAGGTCTAGCAACACCGCCCCCAGCAGCAACTTAATTTTCTTTAGAAGTTTTCCTTCCATTCCTAGCACAGATGAAGCCTTGATTAGCTTTTGAGATCTGACAAGACCAGGCTAGAAGGTGTTAAGGAAGCTACTGTATTCATTGGAATTTCAGTGATTCAACTGAAAAAAAGTGCTTCAAAATAATTCATACTATAGGCAATATTTAGTGGCTTGGCTTTCAAAAACAAATACATATTGTTACTCACATATTGTTTTCCATTTTTATAAGCTAATATTATATTGTACTTATGTATGTATGTGAACAATGTATTTGGTTTACAGTTCAGAGCATGTGGAATAACAGTACAGGATAACATCCTTTTTACATACATTTTACTGACTTAAAAGGTAAGATGCTTTCTAGGCCACTACAATTTATTTTCACATTTATACTTAAGTCAAAATGTAACAGATTTTGGACTTATTTCATTCACTTTCCCATGCAGTGTCCTTTGCTCAATACCAATGCTTTTAACCCATCTGTGTGTGTTTGAGACCGTGAAAAATTCTGGTTAGTTTGTCAAGATTACAGTAGCTATAATGTATTTTGAAAAGTGATGACCAAAACTGAGTATGGCTCTTTAAACGAAGTCTTACTTGTTCATTGTATAATTGCTTCCACTTCAATTCGAAGCCTAACCCCATACTCACAAACATCCTGGTGAAAGTTTTTATGTCTACAGTATCTTGCTGAGTCAAACACTGATCAGTCAACATAAGCACCTTATTACTTTGATATCATTGCTACCCTTCTGAGATTTTTAAGGTAGATTCCTGCAAGGCATTCATTCACTTTGTCTTTCTCAATTTGACTTTTCTAGTGTCTGTCCAGTTTCCTACATAATGCTATTTGCAACCCCACATTCATTTTTACCATCTTCATAGGTAGCAGGTTTTTATTATGATGCCAGAATTTAGTTCGTTTATATAAGTTAGGAGCTAGCACCCATATCACCCTGCAGCTCTCAACTAGGTACCCAATTAAGCTAAGCAGGGTTGAGCCTGGTCAGTACCTGGATGAGAGACCTCCTGGGAAGGTATAGTTGCTGCTGGATGAGGTATTAGTAGGACCAGCAGAGGGTGCCCGCCCTGTGATCTATGTGGGTCCTAATGCCCTGGTTCAGTGGTGGGGACACTATACTGTAGTGGGCACTGTCTTTCGGATGAGTCGTTAAACGGAGGTCCTGATTCTCAGTTGTCATTAAAGATCCCCAGACATTTCTCCATAAGAGAAGGGAGTTATCCTGGTGTCCGGGCTAAATTCCCCCCCCCCCCTGCCTTTACTGTGGGCTCTAAGTTGTCCCCATGTATTGGCTTGCACTTGCCCTGTGATGGACTGGCACCCTGTCCAGGGTGACCCTGCCTTGTGCTTGTTGCTTGCTGGGTAGGCTCCTGTTTATTAATAAAGCGATTTGGGAAATAACATACAGTATGTCATATAACATATGTCATAACACTGCTACAGTACTCCAGAAAAGCCTGAAACTGATTGTTCTAACCTTTATTGTCCTTATGAAATGTTACAGTACATCTTTTTATCTCAGTGTCATTTCCTGTGAGTTCAGCAGGTATCCACTATGACAAACCATCATTTCTAATTCCAGCAATCTTTAGAAGTATGTACCATGCAATAAGCACCATGGTATTAACACAGTACAGTACAGTTTAAAGGATGAAGTCACAGATACTGTAAAAAAGTTGTGGCTGTGGTCCATCCCATTGCTCCCTGTCCTGATGTTATACATTCTCAGTTTTTTTGTAAAATGACATTTGGAACCGAATGGTTTGATAAGACATTCACTGACAGATGAAGAAACAGAAACAGTATCACCAGAAACCAATGTCCTGTGTGTAGGAAGCAGCAAACAAATACTGTGCTGCTGATCCCAAATATCTGGGATTTTTAGTGACAACTATTTTTTTAACTGGGACAATCAACATCTCATCTCATCTGAAGGACCCTGACTCAGAAAATGATGGAATCATGTTACAAGGAAGTAATACTGCTGTCCATAATAATCACAGTATATCAGGAATGCCTTCTGTGAGAAATATAAATACTTAGAAAATTCTTAGATACCCTATGGCAAATTATCATATAAACTTGGTGTGAACTAATAAACTCTTTAAAATGATCCCTAGTAATCACTTACTACGCAAATGATACAATCTGTTTGGTAACACAAAAAGTATCTCATAAACTTGTACTTTCACAGGATAAATAAGCTCATTAATGTTAAAAAAGGACTAGTACCACTGTAAGGTACACAGGAAATGACTTGTGCATACTGGATATTAAGGGATAGTTTACCCTTACAGAACTGAGTGATAAAGCTAATTCAAAGACAGGGATTACTAGGAGGCCATGATTGGTAAAGGCCAATGGGAAATTAGGCCAGGATGGCAGGATAACACCTCTACTCTTTTTGAAAAATGCCCTGGGATTTTTAATGACCATAGAGAACAGAGTCAGGACTTTGGTTTTTCATCTCATCCGAAGGACTGCACTTTTTTACAGTGTAGTGTCCCCGTCACTATACTGGGGCATTAGGACCCACACAAGCTGCAAGGTGAGTGCCCCCCTACTGGCCCCTCTAATACCTCTTCCAGCAGCAACCTTAGTTTGCTAAGGTACCTGGTATACCTGCTTAGATTCAGTGGGTTGCCAGTTGTGAGTTGCAGGGTGATATGGCTGCTGGCCTAGATTGTTGCGTTGATCAAAACATTTTCTGTGAATTGTGAAAATACATTTTGGAACAGTTAAATGAGTATGGAGCAAAAATGTCCAGTGTTTATCATGCATCTTGGGTATCATACACCCATAATACAGAGATGCCTATGTTCCATTCTACACCCAGATAAAACCTATGTCAATATCCAGGCATGCCAGGGATGCCACACTTCGTGGAGCAAAATATGCTAAAGAGAACCTATACTAAAGGTTGGGTTTGATTTGGTCAGAGTATTCCCAATGTGCCACACCAGAGCAACTCCTGTGTCTCTGTAGGCAGGTGAAGGATTGGAAGCTCTCTGAGTCTCCTATAGGTGCTGGGGGTTTGCAGTTTGACTAAGAAACTGATAACCTGACAGATGCTTGTGCTACAGTTTTTGGCTCTCTTGTGCCTGTATGAGGGCTGTAGCAGGAAGACAGATTCACTAGATGCTGGTGGTTTCAATATGGGGATAATATAGAAAGAAAACTATTTCTAAACAAAATAAAACCATTATTTTTTATTTATATTTTATTTTTATACAGTATATATTTATCATCTCACTTAGCCATTTTGATAATCTGTAAAATGATCAGTGTAGGGCATACCTCACCACTCACCACAGACAACAGGACTTTGGTTGGAAATGACACACTGTGATAGTCTCAGTGATGGGCAGAAACAACATCCTGGGAAAAGTGTGACAGCAAAATCTGGAATTCAGAAATGAGTTGTTAGTACTGTATATTATAATACTGTACAGGTGAATGTATTTATTTAACACAGTAATTCAAGTTAACATATAAGAAACCCAATGTAGTATTTGGTTCCTAGAGGCTAATTGATCAAATCCAGTTCATTCTTGATATATTCCATGGAATCCAATTCAGCACTGTGAGTGGATTATTTGCTCTTAACATCTACCACTCTTTTTGTAAAGAAACATCTCCTGCTGTCTGTCTTGTATGCACTTGTCATTACTTATTGCTTGTGTAATCCAGTCCTACATTTTCAAGTGGGTTTAAACCAATCCTGAAAGTAATATGAAAAGAAAACAGTTCTATGGGCACTGTGTTTAAAGGCTTTCCATTAATGTTAAGCTTAAGCATAAATTTAATTACAAATATACTTTACTAACCCAATATGCAAAAGGAATCAATCTCCTTACAATGTGGTGTGAAGACAACAACCTCACCTTCAACGTCAGCAAAACCAAGGAGCTGATCGTTGATTTCAGGAATCTGCAAAACGGACATGACCCTATCCACATCAACGGGACTGAAGTGGAAAGGGTCAGTAACTTCAAATTCCTTGGCGTCCATATCACCGAGGACCTCACATGGTCTCTCAACGCCACCTGTCTGATCAAGAATGCGCAGCAGCGCCTGTACTTCCTAAGATGGTTCACTAACTTTTACAGATGCACTACAGAAAGCACACTGACAGGTTGCATCACAGTGTGGTATGACAACTGCAGCATTGCTGATCGCAAAGCCCTACAGCGGGTGGTGAAAACTGCCCAGTCCATCACCGGGGTTGCCCTCCCATCCATACAGGACATTTATGACAGACGGTGCTTGAGGAAAGCTCTAAGCATCATTAAAGACCCCACACACCCCAGCTACAAACTGTATGACCCTCCATCTGGAAAACGGTACCGGAGCATTCAGGCCCGGACTACCAGTTTACTACCAAACTACAGTTTTTACCCCCGCACTATCAAACTATCAAACTCCCAGCCTCTCTCACCTACGATCTGAACCTCACAGTACCTTCTTTCTTAGCAAAAACTCAAACACATTGAAATCTACCTCTACCTCACATGTCAAAAAGCTCACTCCACATAATTTTCTATCCTTTATTTTATTCTGTTGATGTATGTTTTTGCACATCTGATGTAGTTTTGCACATTGACTGTTGTTGTTTTGCACACTGCCTGTTGTCTCTTTCTTTTATTATACAATTGTATTGTTGTTTTTTGGTACTACTTATCGTCTGAGAGCTAGCTAAATAGCATTTCGTTATACCATATACCTGTCTATGAGTATAATGACAATAAACTTGAACTTGAAACTATAATCAAATTGCATGATCGATCAGTGAATATTCTTAAGACAATATTCAAATTAAAAGTCTTGTACCCATCACAGACATTTGTTAGCTGATGTGCAATAAACATTGATATGGGGCTGCCACAGCCACCAGGCTGGTTCTACTGTTCACATCTTAACACTTTACTTTCCTTACTGTTTTGTTTAATGGGGCTCATAGTGAATAGCATCACACCATTGTCACCCATTTCTCCACTCCCAATATGAGGTTTTCATACTAAGACTAATATAGATTTAATAACATTTACATTTCTGAACAGCTACTTATAAACACAATGAATGACAGTGACTAGGATGCATTTCTAACTTTCCTTATGATTTGTAACCGATCCACTTGTGGTTAATATTGCACATTTATAAATAATTATAAAAATGTTCATCATCATGTAACACCTATTACATATTCTGAAAGAGATCATTGTATTTAACCATTACAAACACTGTAGATAAAATTATCAAGTTACTGAAACTAAAACCAATAAAATGACGATAGCAACATTTGTAACACAGGACATCCGTAAACTGGAAAAAACTAAGACTGAAGTATAAATGCATGTAACAAACTCAATCTCCAATTCTCATCACTTTGCACCCCTCCCTTCACCCTCATCACCCATGCAGCAGCAACCTTTCTCACTGCACCTTGTGAGGAAGGGGTCTGACCGCACACTCCTTCTAGCAAGGAGGGGGTCTGATGTCTCACTCCTCCTCGCAAGGGAGGGGATCAGAAATCTCACTCAACCCAGTAACTGGGCTGGTCTGATGGCCTTGCTCTTGTAGCCAGGCTATCCTTTCCTCAAGCAAGTGAGTTAAAGCAAAATTCTATCAACTGCTCATACACCGCATCGCTCTGTACTAGAGCCCAACGCTTTTTAATAATGATTATATTAAAAAAATAATACTACAAGAACTTTTCAAAACCTTACCTTTATAGGCAAGAGTTCTATTCAATCCTTACTCAGAAACAGAGGTCAACAAGAGATATAGTGTATAAAGTAACTAGCACTCCCTCATACAGTAAGTTCCTGGTGAAGCCTGGAAGAGAGAGACATGGGAATAGTTCACTCAGGATCTTTCATTGCCAAAGCCTCAGTGCTGCATCTACAAAGCCACCTTGCTTCTGTTAGTCCCAAACAGGAGAATTCACACTCCAACATTGTCACTACATTATCATGCAAATAGGATTCCAGTTTCATTTAGAATGCCCTGTATTCACAATACCTTGTCCAGTATTTCTACTGTGTAGATCTGTCTGTATTCTGCATAGCAGTATTTCAGATACAGTATTTCAGGTGGGTAGCTGCGTAGGATGCAAAGGAACAAGTAATAGGTTTATTCCATGCTGAAAAGAGAAGAAAGAAAAGAACGTTTCGCTGAAATGTTGTGTTTTCTTTCTTCTCTTTTTAGCATGGAATAAGCGTATTACTTGTTCCTTTTCAGATACAGTATGTGATATAAAATGTCACTCTTGTCTTTGGGATACTGTTAGAATATGCTGTTAGAGTTTGCTTAATTATGACCTTTATCCTATCAAGTAGCAGTATCACATGGTTGTTTAGAAGAATAGTGAGGATGGATTGAATAGTAGGGGTGTTCAGTACTGTAGAAACAAAAATGAGCAAAAAGAAATGCATATATTGAGTTAACTAGGTAAAGTAAACAGAGCAATATACAATGGTATTGCTTAACACATGACCACTTTTTCAGGAGGCATGAAAAAATCACACAGTGCAGTTTTTTACACAATACTGTACATATTTTTACATAGTAACTGGAAAATTACATTAGAGAACTTATTCTCTAGCTTTGTATATAGTTTCTGGTGAACTGAAACAACAACCTTGTTGTGGATCTTCATCTATATGGCATTAAAAACTAAATGGAAATACTGGAACATTAATACCAATATGTTGTAGGTCAATAAAGAGTGCATTTCTCTTCTGCAAGAGAAACATGAACCATTTCTATTTGTTGCTGCTGTGTCATTCATGGTGGAACAAATAACATTTAAAGACTAAGTCGAAGTTACACATTTTTAATTGTTCACAGCAAAGTGCCTTTGTATGCAAAAATTGAATTGTTGTGAATATGTGTATGTTTTCCAAAATGAAAAGAATATCGTATAAAATAATTAGGAGAGCTATTCCTATTAATAAATGAACACAAATTTCAAAATAAGCAGGAATACTCTTTGCAAGTTAATGTAGTGAGTGTTAGTCATACTGGTCCCTACCCACTGGTTACAATGGGAGACAAAGGAGAGTTGCCCACATCTCCCACAAAGCAATATAGTACTCACAAAGTTAGACATGCAGTAACTCTTACAATAGATCTGACACATGAAGCAGTTAGAACAATGTTATAGACAGAAACACAGATTATTGGTGTGCCATTGGTGTGCCAAACTTGCAAACTGTTTTGAAGACTACGCTGGCATTCATCGTTATTGCACTGATGCTGGAATAATTGACGCTCTTTGGACCCAATCTCCAAAGTACAGTAACACCACGTCAGAACTTATTGGGCCACATCCCAGCATAAAGTGCAGATGGAAACTTCTTTGTTCCAAACAACCTGGCCAAGGTCCATCAGTGTTTGGAACTGATGCACTGTAACTATTTCCTTCTCTAAAACACAAACATAATATTTAAATTTTTCACAATTTTTCACAATTTTCCAAAGCAGGATGATATCTTCTGGAAAGAATATGCAGTGATGCACATTTCAGCAGCTGTGGGTTGTTGTGAGACTGCACTGTGGTAAAAATAACTGCACAACAGTCTTAATTTTCATTCAAATCTGTTAAAATTGCTATTGTGCAAGAAAAGTAAATTGCTTTGCTGATTTTACATTCAAATTGCTTCCTGCTGTATTTAACCAACAGGACATTGTCATGAACAAATATTTTTGCAATTTAAATGTCACTGAATGTTATTTTTTTCAGATGACTAAGATTTATTTATTTTAAAAGTTTGGGGAGTCCCATTTTTAGCTTTCCAGTGCTAATTCTCCTATATATAGTTATTCTCAACAATGTTTGCTTTTAACAAAGATGGGATTTTCAATACTGTTTAAGTAGCAAAAGTTGAGTCAATCCTCTGTATGCCAAGCCATCCTTGGCATCCTCTTTAATGTTAAAACAGTTGGATGAGGAATAATATTTGAGTCAGTCCTGGTTTTTATCTATGTTTTTATTCTAGTGTCAGTTGTTGCACAATACGTAAGGATACACCACTTACTAATTTTATGTTGTACTCAGAGGTAACAGTCTCCTGCAGTAAGAGATGTACCAGAGGTGATTTTCATATACTGTACTTTATTAGCTTCATCTTTATGTACAGTATAAGTATTATCTATATGCTGACGCAGCTACCTACTCAAACTTCTGATCTATAGAATATTTACTAATAATAACAAATAAAAATTGCTTACACTTATAATGTGCTTTTCAGGACACACCGCTCAAAGAGTTTACAGGTAATAGGGACTCCCCTCCACCACAACCAATATGCAGCCCCACCTGGACGATGCGACGGCAGCCATAGTGCACACAGTACGCTCACCACACACCAGCTATCAGTGGGGAGGAGAACAGAGTGATGAAGCCAATTTATAAATGGGGATTATTAGGAGGCTGTGATTGGTAAAGGCAAATGGGAAACTTGGCCAGGACGCCAGGTTAACACCTCTACTCTTTTCGAGACACGCCCTGGGATTTTTAATGACCACCGTGAGTCAGGACCTCGGTTTTACGTCTCATCCAAAGGACGGTCCCCGTCACTATACTGGGACATTAGGACCCACATAGACTGCAGGGTGGGCGCTCCCTGCTGGCCTAACTAACTCATAAGGTTTCCATTTCATTGCAGAGAATGTAGGAGTGAATTACCATTTTCCCCCAATGTTCCCAACGCAAATTCAGCATTGCTGCGATTCATAATCAGTCAATGTAGTACCATAGTTATAGCTAAAACTATATTAGGAACTACATATAAAGCTCTAAAATGTATTAAATAAATTTCATCTAAATATACAGTATAGGACAATCCATGTTGCAGTTTAAATCTTGTGTATAGCAGGTCACACTTATTACCCGTTTCTAAAGTCTCTTGCGCATTATTGATCAATTAATATGCTAAAATAGGTAATTGAGGATTATATTTCTGTTTAATGTCTTCTAAATTGCTTAATTTAACAAATAACCACCAACTTATAACAACCAAACGACTCTAATTGGTTATCTAGATTGGTAATCTAGAAATTGGTAATTTAACACATAACTATAAAAGTGCTATACTGAGTCTTCCCAGAAGCCGGACCGGAGCTGTATAATTTTCTCAGTTAAGATTTCTAGATTAGCAACAGTCACAGTTTAAAGATTAAACCTCAATCGATCTTGTTTTCATGTCTGTTGTGCATCAGGGCTGACAATGCTGACAAACGCATCTCGAGATCAAAACAAGCTACTTAAAAATTGTGGTACTCTGTCCAGAAAAAATGATTTTCAATAAAAAATTCTAACGAATCAAATTCATTATGTCCTCCTGATAGTCTGTTCATATCGATAACAGCTTCCCCTCGATCGTTTAAACCTGCGATTAAGTGAAGTGAAAATAAATTTCTACTGAGCAGAAACCGTCAGTGGACCCTTTACGAGCCTACGTCGTACAGTAGTTAAAACATGTTGTATTAGCTCGCCATTCAATTTATTTTTGAATTACAGGACACCGATAAAGTTGATCTTAAATACAAGTGATACAAGTATATTTTTGGCTTCCCTTATACTACTCACTACATTCAGGAATGGTCCCGGTGTACCCAGAAAGAAGTTCAATACGAAAGCAAAACATCTTGATCATTTAATCATCTTCATTCAATATCTCCCACCCACAGTCCCTGTCTGTTCTTTGCGGATCTTAAATCAGAGCTCTGTCTCTAGACAAAATTAATTTCCTTGTTTTGCTCGATGATCGGTTCAAAACGCCCTAATAAATATATTCTAAACGAATCCTTCTCAGTTATTTTATTAAATATAAAAACCTATTTTTTTCCCAGAGAATGTGCTTATTCAGCAAAGGCATTGTTACTGCTTGACATGCATCTGTAATAGCAGTTATGTAACATTCGCTTAAGTAACACTGCGATCAACACATCTCAGTTCCTGCTCCAGTATGTATTTCTCTTTACTTAAAAAGAAATGCCATCACAGAACTGCTGAGCTAATGAGCTAACGGAAATGTAGAAGGAACTACTTCTCTCATGTTAATTACAACAGCAATACTCACGCCGAAGTGCTCTTCCCCGCCTGAAGTTGATGAGCATTTTTAAACACTGAAGAGCTGAAGTTCCAGAATGTGACTTAAAAATGCCACGTGATTCAGATCCCCCTTTGCAGCTTTTTTCTCAGAATGAAAATGAAGGAAATCCCCAAAGGTGTTTTCTAACACTGGAGCATCCCCTCCTGAGTCAACAGCTCTACAATACTAATTTTCTCTCATTTTACACCTCGTCCCTTCGTGATATATACTGTAAAGTACTGTATATATAATTTAAAACATTTTATAATTTTGATAGAACTGGCTAAAATCCATCAACACATTTATTGACTCTTTAAACAAATTTAATTATATACCAAAATAAGCTTATCTCCTGTCACCTTGTTCATAATTGTTCAAAATGCTGGATACTAAAAATAAGTATAAAGTAAATGAGTTTCTCTCGTTTAAGATAAGCCCAAAATGACCTGGGTTCGAGCCAATGCAGTGAGGCACGAACTAGGGTGGGAGCGGCGAGGGCACAAGCCCTAGAACCCGAATACGTTACAATAACAAAATGACAGACAATGAAATATGGGTTATTTCAAGGTCGCAAATGTGAGATATAAAGTCGCAATTCTGAGTTACTAAGTCGCAATTCTGAGATACCATAGCGTGTTTTTTTTTACTCCCTGGCGGAAACGTGCTTTCATACATTTCACCCACAGATATTTCTAAAATCTTTTTAGTGTCCAGAAATGTATATATTATATCAACGCTTACAGTAGATACGCAAAAAATGTATTTGAAATCTATTCATCTTTTTAAAAAAAACAATGATGTGACTTAGCATGAAAAACTCCAGTACCCAGTTCCGGTTTTCCATTCTCCCAAGTAAATGAAACCTGATACACACCCAAAGCAAAGACATCAGTACTCGTCGTCCTATTTACAAGGCCTTCCACATATTCGGTACATCTTTTCTCTGAAGTTAATAAAAACCTTAACTTTAAAGTCTTAAAACATCCACATAACGTCAGACTTGTAAAAAAAGACTCATACATGTCATCTGTAACTTAATGAACTGTGACCTATTGCATTTCTTGTTTAATCTCCATTTTATTGTTGTTAGAAAATAATATGTGTTGTTTATAACAATTTTATGACCTTTTGTGATTATAGGTTACTGTATTATGATACACTGGCCTGGCATTTCTCAGAAATACCATTCTTCACTTATATTCTGTTGGTTATCATCCATGAGTAATTATGAATTTTGGCTTGAAAACTTATGGTCCTGGAATAAGTCATAGTACTTAGATGATGAATCTTGGAGTTGATGAATTTTGAGGTGTCTTTTTCATTTTTGTAACGGTGCATATCTGTACATATCTCTTTCAGTATGATGCAGAAAAGCTTACCCTGCTTTGGTCTTTTTCAAGCTTGATTATTCAAATGTCAATATACAATACGTTCTTAACAAGTGGCAGCATGTTCAGAATTCAACTGCTTGGATGTATACAGTATACATTTTACCTTCCTTGCAGAATTAAATGGTTTGGTTCCTGACTACATCAGTGAAACTATTTAATTTCACATTGCTTGTGCTCTTTAAACTACCATCTTCTTTCAGTTCTCAACATGACTCTCCAAACTCTGGGAAACAAGGTTTTTAGTTCACCTCCCAACCCCTATTAGATCTTGCAAGTAAGTCACTACTTTCAGTTCCTGTGTTAGAACTCACTTTACTAAAACTTTTAACACTTCTCAATTTACTGTATTAATTTACGTTTACCCCCTATATTGCTTTGTCTTTGTCTTGCTTTGCTGTAAACACTTTGAAATGGAATACTATTATAATGTGTAAACTGCTAAAGCTACAGTAGCTCAACGTGTGTTATACCTACAGCATATTGAAACAGCCAAATATCAAGAACTTTTAATTGTAACTTGAAGGAAAAACTGAGCAGGAACAATATGTGACATCTTGTCATGTAGTCCCTCTGGGACCAATGACTCTCTGGTTGGAGTCTTGTGATGATGGATAGATGGGCCACAAACGCGCCAGCCTCTGAAAATCTTGGAAACACTGTTAGTGGGAATAATTAAGCCAACAATTTACTGATTCAGAGAATCTATAGACACACTAGCCCTCGATGACTAGAACTAGAGACCCCTGTTTTAGATTAATACATTTTTAACTGTCCTATAATATTTCACTATTGCAATTATATTAAAATAAATGAGATGTGAGTTTAATATGAGACTGGTAATATAATATTACATTTTGATTTTCAAGGTCAGTATAAACTTCTGACAAAAAATTAGGACTTTTTACCCACTTTACCACTATATACTGTACATCTTGTAACAATTATAATTTATATATGAGGCTCTTTTTAATATTTAATTCTTAATGTCATAGGGCAACACAGTAACAAGGCAGGATCTGCTGCAGAATGCTGATGGATGGATATTAATACGGTATCATCATAATGAAATGTCAGGAGAAGGGTCCTAGGGCCCCACTTCTTGATCTCCCTGCTGTGGAATCATCGCAGTGTGTTTGGCATCGAGCACCTTTACAGACCTGCCAAAGCTTCTCATGTCATATCCTAAACAAGAGAAGTTTTGTTTTCTAATTTTTCATTTCGACTGAAATACCAGTTGGAGAGTTTTGGTTACTTATGTTTAGCGATTACTTCTTTAGAAGGAAGCTGTAAAGCGAATTCATATACATAATAACATAAATGGTAAGATGATTAAGTGCAATTACTTGCTAAATTGCTTGAGTTTAAAGGCTGGGATCACTTTATTTATACAATCAATTAGCTCAGTACTCAAAATATAGAAATTTATAGAAAATATAGAAATATTGCTCAATTGCTTCTGTTATCTTTAAGGGTGTCTTGTAACTTGCTTGCTTATCTCAACTTTCTTACACTACAGGCCTTAATATATATGTCCTTTTATAGTATGAAATTTTGTCCACACTAATTAGGTCAAGGACAACAGAAAATTATATTTTTGAAAAAGTGTTTTAATTTATATCAGAAAAATATTTTTTATTTAAACATACTGAGCTGAGTACTCTGCATCCTGACTTGTACTTCTGAGTTGCTTTATTTGTTGTGCAAACCTGCTCTGACCACTGGAGGGAGAAAACTGACTCTGCTAAGACAGTGAACTATTTTCTACATTTGTTTTAGGAATCTGACATTTTATTATATAGCACAAAGAAAAGCTAAATTCTGACATTTGACAGCAAAGGAACCACCATAAATACTTTCAAAAATACAGTATACTTACTGTATGTGTGAATTAAGGATCGGGGTTAAGGTTAGTATCAGTGTTCAGGAACTGAATAATTGGTTGGAATAATTCTGTACATGAAATGAAATGGCATCATGGCATTGTTTAAAATGGCCTCTTGAGCCATACTGACAATGCCTTCTTTTAAAAAGCATTAAGGCAGTGCTTCAAAAGAAACAGTGCCTCAGAGTTCACAGAAGTAAAACTGTCACAGAAAAGAAAATGGAAGTCATGTCACACCACCATCTGAGGCTGACACCCAGTTTTGTGTTGCTGCGGAGATCATACAGGCTTCTGGTGTCGACCTGCAACCTGTCTATCTGTTCGTGAATTAAAAAGCACCTTTTCACGGTTAACAGAATCTCAAAAGCTTTACAAGGCAGCTCACAGTAATGTCTGTTGTGTATAGAGGGAGTAACTTTTGTAACAGTAATCGGTTACACTAGTTGGACTAGTTTCTCTTTTCCAAAGGTAAAAGCAACAGCTCCCTGGTGATTACGATAAGAGGGTTTATGGAATCAAGAAAAATCTGTTGGGTTGACCCTGTTGCTAATGTTACTAATGCCTATTACAGACTAACAACCCATAACATTCAACAACTCTTTTAGTAACAAATGAGTTGTTGTGAAAATAAAGTATTTTAAACTATTGTAAAATGACACTAATACTGTATAAACTAATTCACTAATATGGCTTGAAACTACAAAGAAATCAGTTTTTACATTGGTTTATGTTGGGCACATTTATATTTATATGCAAAATGTCTAAAATGTATTTAAATATAAATTTAACATTTATTAGCCACATGTGGCTTACAATTTGCATTTCTCCTCCTTATGGTTTCCACAGACCATTGTCACTTGCTGGGTTATTGAATTAATGCTAAGGTATATGTATAAACGAAGTGTAATAGTTCATACTTAAGGACATAAGAAAAGGTGGGGTATAACAATGTTAAACATAGATATTAAGCATAAAACTACTTTCCTGAGCACTGTGTTCTACTGATATTCTATTGGAAACCCTGTTTTCTTGATTATAATAACTCTGTAGTTGTCCTGCAGGAAAATCGGAACAACCTGCTGACTCAAACGCTTTATTAATATACAATATCTCTGAACAGTAATGTTTCCTCAATCTGCAAAGGCGATTCCTCCCCATCACACTTTCACCCCACCAGTTAGCTTGGAAATGTAACACTTACCATCAACCTTTTTAAACACATTTTCCTCTGTCAGTTCTGTCAATGGTGAAATGTCACTCAATGGTGAGAATAAAACTCCAACACTTTTCTCTGCTGCCACCTTAGATATTGTCTGGCCTAAAGAAGATGTTGCTAATGTACTCCTCTAAGCCTCTGAGCATGCAAATCAGTTTCATACAAAAGGTTATAGTGAAAGTGGTACAGTCATTCTTCTGACGCGTGGGTTGTTTCTTCCTGGAATGTCTTGTGCTATAGATTGATTATGCAGATTGATCAAGCATATGTGATAGTACTTTGACAGTGTGGTGACCTTCTGCTTTCCAGGACATAACCTGTCCCGTACAGAGGTAATTTTGTGGTTTCTTCGGATTACTTTGCTGATTGCTAGAGCAGAATGGCTCACTCTTTGGCCAAACACCATCTCAGACAGGTCGCCTTTAATCTTCACAACAGCAACCGGGTAATCTTTATTACTCACGTGTGACATAGTTATAACTTATACCAATTTAGCATTGCTTAAATGTATGTCTATTTTTAAGGGATACTTACACAAATGTTTTACTCATTTTGGCATTTTATGTAGACGACTTAAATACCAAACACTAAGTGCAGTGTGCTCTTATGAAATCAGGTGACTTTGTTATGAATATTGGATGTAAAACAGAATGTTGCATTTTCATTGTGCATCTATGTATTTTTAAGGATTCAGCATCAGACAATTTAGTGACACCTGCATGTGAACTACAGAGGAACATAGAAGATTAATTCCATCCTCAAAAGTAGAACAAACATTTCAGATGTTAAGACTTCTCTTCACATGCTTTATCTCTTTCCCTCACCATCACCTGAACGGGTTCAGATTTGTATTTTTCTACAGCATGCAATCAGACAATTTGGATATGTAGGTTTATCAGAACAGAGCGTGTTATTATGTGTGACATAATAATGATGAAACTATGAAGAACTCCAATTGAACATGTTCAGCTGATTTGGGGAAGTGAAACTTGTTCAGAACAGTGGGTCAGTGTTCTTCCAATAAACAATGAATGACCAGGGTAGGGTTAACAGAAGAATTGTGATTGAAAGTCATAATTGTTCCGAGCAAATGACTGTATCCTTTCAGATGCTCTTGTCAGATTTCAATACGTGTACTGGTATGGGTGGGGAATTCACCTAATTTACTTCCCCAATAAAATAACCAGGATTCCTGGAAGTGCAAGAAAGTATTTTTTATTTTCTAATGTTAAGATTACACTTAAAATTTCCTTTTGTTTTTTGTAAACCCAAATTAAATATCAATGTATCCCCTTATTAAAATGAAACTTAAAAAATCATATCCTTAAAGGTAAATTTAGAAACATACTGGAATTTTAAAACATGAAAAAATATTATTTTTGTGTAGAACATAATAATGGTTACAAACAAGAGAGGCCATTTGGTAGTTAAAATAGCAAACCTGAGAATCTCATTGATCCATTTCTTGATAAAAGACAGGGTTTAACCCTCAACAATATGGCTGGGTAGTTTATTTCACATTCCCACAACATTGGTATGAATAAATTGGTATGAACAGAAGTGCCACCTGTTCTTGGTTTTAAATACACTTCCATACAGTTTTCAATTATGTTATCTGGTTTGTGATCTACTGTACATTCTGAAACCCTCTGGGTTCACTTCATCAGTGCCTTTGAGGATTGTGAATGCTTGCCTCAGGTCCCCTTGCAGTCTTCTTTGTTTAAGACTATAAAGTCTTATAGAAGTCTTATAGCTTGTCAGTAGAAGACAGTAATTTAAGCCTCAGAATGTATCTGCTTGCTCTTCTCTGGACCAATTCTAGAACAGCAATATCTTTATAATTAATGTGACCAAATGACAACTACAAAGGGATAGAGTACTTAATATTTTAATGTTCATTGTTAGCTTTTTTGGATGAGGAAATGACTGGCTCTGACCTGATGGCCATAACATGTCAGATCTGTCAGAAGCTGATTTACTTGGGAGGAATGAACCAGGGAGGTTGCTGCAATAACTAAGATGAGCTGGAGGGAGGGGTGAAAGAAAATAAGCATGCAAAGGAGTTACAGCAGGCAAAATATTCACATGTCAAATAAAGGAAGTGCAAGATTATAATTTTATCTCCTCAAAAGCTTCTATTTGCCTGCTGAGTTTCTATATTCTGGTGAGCAGAATTGTACACAATATGCTAAATGAGGGATTACTGGTGCATTATATAAGTTTGTTTGCCTTTGTCTTTTTTTTTGCTTTCTTACATTACCTCACCACTTCCTTATACCCCTTATGTACGTTGTACATTTCAAATTTGTCATTTATAGTTTGTTTTTGCCTACTGCATACAAAACCCTGCACTTGTCCACATTAAACATCATCTACTGTACCAAGTGCTTATTCAGCCTTTCAAGCTAGACCACTTTGACTTTCATTTGCTGCTACCACAGTGTTTCTTAATCATCAACTGCACACCTGACTAGTTTGCTAACTATATCATGATCAGATTATTAATATATTAATGTTATTTGGTAAGAGCAGTGGTATTAGTAGAGATCCCTGTGGTACCCCAACTTGAGTTGAGCTCACACCTTAGTTACTGAACTGTTTTCTATCCAAGAACCAATTATTAATACCAACACACATTTGCCCAAAGTCAAAGTATAGTATTTGTACTATTGTACTATGTATGGCAATTTTTAGATGTGTTCTAAATACACATTCAAGGCTTTCTCACTCTTGAACATGATTTTAATTATAACACAAGAGATTGATTAGAACTATACACATTTAAAAAAACTGCGAATGACTGAAAGAAGAGTATAGCAGAAAAAAATACAATTTTCTCCAAAATCACTCTCCAAAAAGGCCCTTTCAATTTTGCTGAAATGTGCTCTAATACTTACAGGTGATTTCAAAATCCACTATTTGATTAATTATTTTGGTCATGTCCTTTTAAATGCCTGATGTAATTGTGTGACGTGTTGCATTTAAGTGAAACTACTCTTACACTCTCAGCTATTGTGTTAATTGTATCTGCTTTGACAACACTAACTCATAAGTCATGCCAATAAAGCTCTTCAAATTAGGATTTGAATAATTAATTGGATTGGTTTATTCCCCTTTTATTTCCTGGCCATCCTATGTATCCATTTTCGTATTTGTCATTGAGTGTTCTTTATTTGCATACTTTATTTGTACTGCAGTTTAGTTTCACAGACACCCCATGAATGTGATTAATGTGTTGTAGTCCTTCCCATTCAGAGTAAAATGTAAATTAATTCTTTTAATGAAATAAATCTAATTATTGGGTTACACAAAATGTCAAGCACATCAATTTATCAATTTATTTTTTCCTGAAATAGACTTTCATTACAGTATTATTTTTAATTAAAAGAAAAACATTTGTTTAAAATTCAAACCTAAGAACCTTCAACCATACATCAGAACACATTCTTTTTTGCCTTTTAACTCATCTGGAGTTTAACAGACATTTTTGAGCCCCAGGGTCACAGTCAACTGAAATAGTAGATTGATTTTAGCTCATCAGTGGTGTTCAGCTTGCTCAACAGTCTGTTCTTTAATTCATGATCATTCTCTCAAGTCTGACAAAATGTTAGAGAAAATAGCTATTTTTGCAGTGTATTTACATTGAAATTAAATCCTAAAATAAAAGTGCAAGAAGTCAATTATAATCCTCACTGATAACTGAGTAATCAGTAAGTATCCTTTGTCCTGACATCATATAGTTTTTGTCAGGAACTGAGGTAGGTCTTAGAGTATTTAGCCTGGCCTAGGTGGGAGAACGGGGAGTGTTGTTTCAGTATGTTTCAGTATGCGGTGTCTGGGTCCAATTTCTGCATTTCATGTTAATAATCAGTGAAAATGTGCCCTAGTTTAACTTTAAATTTTGGTTTCTTGCATTTTTCCATTACCTGACAGACAATTCTTGTTAGTGGTCAAGTCACAAGGCTTTTATCACAAATGATAGTTTATGCAGTGTTTCATGACTGATACAGGTCTATGTAACTACAGTAGTGTCAGGTGTATATCACAAAATACTTTACAAAGCACCTTATGATAAAGATCATCATGTTTTGTGTGTAACCCTGTCTGATTTTAATTTTGTCTCTTAAGTATCTGTAGACATCCTGGCATCATGTCATACATAAGGTCCCACTTTAAATAAATTGTCATGAAATCTTAAAATAAACATCAATCTCTTTTGCTTTTTACTGGTCTTTGTATGATAGTTCCATGTTATGGATTATAAAACATAACCTCTCCTGTGACATTATTTGGGTAGTGTGTAGCAATAAGCTTACTGCTATAGTGCACACCATAGTGTTATGGTTGTCTATCACCACAATGTACACACAGCTGGTTAGGCTATCATTAGATACAAAATAAGTATATACTGTATATATGAGTAGGAAAAGCTGGACATAAAAATATGTAGTCTGCTTTCAAACTTCCAAGCTTCCAGTTGCTCGTTCATTGTAATACAATGTATTGGCCATAAATCTTACTTACAATGAGTTTTTAATTGAGCCACCATGCCTCACTTAGTTTATGATTGTCAGTAAACACAAATGCCCTGCCAGTTGAACTACCGACCTGCTTAAAAGGAATAGAGTCACATTCCTGTGTTTTACCATTTCTTTAGGAAATATTAAAGAGAAAGAAGCACGATTTTGATACTACAACAGCTTTTAAGATCTTGTTTCATGTGAGGTTTCTGGTTCTAAACCTAACATTACTCTTCCCATCTATCTCCATTGTCAGCAAAAGCTAATTTCTATTTTTAAGGATGCTCATTTATTTAGCAGTTCATATTTCAGAAGCTGTTTTGGATCAGTTGGGTATTAAAGTGTGTCTCTTTTTCTTGATTAAAAAACCTCATGAGCAAGGTGAAGAACTTTGTGATGTGTCTGCCAACATGAAAGTGGTATTAATGATTAATTCAAACACTGAGTTTCAAAATTTATGCACAGAAACAGCTGCAATTCTAAACTCAGTGTATAGTATGCATTTAGATTAATGCTTTGAAGTACATCTTAGAAATTCATAAGAGGTGGATCAAAAAAAGGATTATTTATAGCCAGTAAGATTTTTCCCATATCTTGCTGTGACAATGATACCTGATAAATGTATGACAACAATAACTCTGCACTTGAAGCTAGACATTAATGGACTAAAGTACGTCAGTTTGTGAGTGAATTAAATAATAACTTTTTCTCCATTACTTTCAGTCTCGATACTAAATGATGCACCTGCAACCTGATCAGGAGCTTAGCTTTCTAACCATTCCGGAATGTTTACTTTTTGTAACATTTTGTAACACAGCAATGTGAAGTTTTTGTTCAGAATACGGAAACCTTCATCTTCCTCTGATGACAGTAAATAAATTGATTTCCTTTAGTATGCATGTGCAGTTGTTTCTTCTGCCTCACAAAAGCAGCAATATTGTCACGATCGTAAACCCCTCCTCTTAAGGACGCTCCAGCCCCTCCATGTACAGAACTCATTCCCTGCACCTGCCTCCGGTTCCTGCCCCTCGTCCTTTAAAAGCCACTCTGTTCCAGGCTCTGAATTGGTTCCCGTTCCAGGCAAGTCCGAGACCTGGAAGCGCCTGGTCCCGTCAAGATTTCTGTTCCAGTTCCCGTTCCCATGCCGGTCCCGACCCGGTTCTTGTTTTAATCTTGTTTGTCTTGGATGGAACGCCTGGCTTTGGACTTTTGCCCCGTTTTGATTCCCCTTTTGGACTCAGCTCTGGATTGTTTGCCTCAGCCACACCTCCCCCGAACACCAGCACACCATGGACAAGCCCCCCTGTCTTCATTCCCGACTCCCGCATGCCTTTTTCCCCGTGTTTTCCTCACTCATCCCCAGATTGTGTCGTCTGCATAGGGTCTGAAAAGAACGCTTTCGTGACAAATATATTTTTCATTGAAAGCTATTGAGATTATCAGTGACCACTCCCACCCATCTTATTTTGTATCTGTGTCATTTTAAAGAGTGTACCACAAAACAGTCCTAACAACCTACAGGGATGATTTGGAGATACTGTACCAAAGCTGACTACTACTATTACAGTGTTGTACAGCATGATAACTGAAAATCCATATTACTTATTTATCTTTGAAGATGAACATGTTTCTACTGCTTCAAGAGGCCAGGGGTTACCATTCTAATTTAGAAGAAGTACTACAGTAAGTAAGAGTAAGAAACATTTGATTACAAATAGTGGAAAAAAACATATTTCAAAACATAAATGCAATTAGGTACTCCCAAAACTTTAACAAACTACATCTGAATGACAATTAGAGTCATGATTTACTGTATGAAAGTTGTTCCCAGTCCCTTGACATGCTCTGTCTAGGGGGCACTATGTGCACTTTTTTACCAAAATTTTTGGAGTGCCTAATTTTGGGTAAACATTAAAGGAAAATTGAAACTTTTTGACAAGTTATTAGGTCTGGCATCAAAATGGTGAAGCTCGAAAAAAAAAACAAAAAAAAACTTTCACCTCCACTGTGGCTAGGAGTCTATGATGTTTTTGGCTTGTTTTTCATCTACATGTATGGGTTCTCAAAAGTGTCAGAACCGTATACCACATGATATAAAGCATTTTGAAAGTTTACTCCATGACAGAGGTTGAGTTACAGAATAAATGTTACCTTCATATTTTTTAGATGTAAATTACTTATTATGAATATAATTAAACTTTGAGCAGGCCTTTAAGTTTACAGAATGATTTGTATTTTATTTTATTTTATTTATTAGGCATATTTTCTAGTCCAAATCTTTCTGTTCCTATTCCACTGTAGGTTTGAATAAATGAACAACCAACAGCTTGGTTCCATCCTACTCTGCTCCTCTTCCATCCAAGTCCCTGTCAGCCAGTCCGAATCATGAATTACAGAATTTGAGACCCTTCTGTTATAGTGACAAAGCCTATTTTTAAACTAATAATTAAATGTTATTAAAGTTTACCTGCTTGTTTTATACTGGGTTCTTGGACTATTGATTGACATTTAATCATTCAACCAGAACTTAATTAACCAAGGTTAACCAGAGGATTCATTTAATAAATTTATCTCACATTCAGCACAACTACGGTAAGTAAACACCATTATTCCTTCCTTGCTCTGAAGCTCTGAGAACTGACATTAGCCATAATAACCATTGTTTCCAGTCTTAAAACACTTCAATATTCACTTCCAATAGCTGTAACATTATATATCCCATAACTCATATCCCATAACATGCATATACAGTAGATGGGCCATTTCAAAATCACACTAAGAAAATCATACATGTCTAGCCATCTCATTGACAGTAATACATCTTTTGCAGAAAATGCTCTGCCATTTACATCGATGAGACATGAAAAAAAAACTAGACAACAATTTTGTGGTACATGTCAGAGCAGTTCCCCATTTCACCTCTCCTGACCATAATTTCACTGACAGTTTGGTCTGCATTCTTCTTCACAGATTCTGGTACTCCTACTATTGTAAAACATCAGAAGTCAAAAGTCATTACTTTTTACTCACTTTCCACCTTCTCTCAATGATCGACTAATTCCTATTTAGAACCTCTCCATTGATTTTCAGATTTCAGTTTTTCAGTCCTCTCCCCCATATTTCCCTTCATTTGGACACTCTTTCTCATCTGCTCTGTGCCTATTCTCAACCAATCTGTCCTTTGTTCTTACAGTGTGTGCTTTATATTCGTCCTAGTTTACTCTCTCCCTCATACATGAAGAAGGCTCAGCAGCTTTGCTCTTTCTTTTCACTTTTCAGTGTGTAATTAACCTTTACTTTTGCGATGTATAATTTAGTCGTACTCATCTTACAGTCTCACTGTAAGTCAATTTGCTAATCGATTTTTCTGTTAACTTTCTTTTTGCTTTCAAAACTTTTTTTTTTGCTGTATGGTTCAGGAGTAAGGAGTGTTTTTTTCAGTGCATTATTTGGGTCCTCCCATGATAACTGCAAGCTGTTGAAAATGTCACTATCTTATGAGCTCACAGCTTTAAAGGAGTAGTGAAACTTTCTATGAATCCCCCTTTTCACTTGCACTGACCTCAATCAAACAGAGGGTAAATCTTTGTTTGAACTATTTCCAGTGTTCTTTAACATTTCCTGTTTTTCTAGCTTTAGCTCTGTCAGTGGTCTTATCTGCTTCATCTTTTCTGTTGTTGCTGTTGCCATGCCATCCACTTCATTCTTTGATTTTATTTTCTGTGCCCATTCTCAAGTAAGGTGATTCTTCACTCTTACATTACATGCTTTCTGGGGGTGATATAAGTAATACAAACACAATTATTTAAGTTTAAAATATGTTTATTAGGAGCAATCTCACTACAATGAGTATCTGTGCATACTGCATCTTCTATATCCTTCAGACCACTTCTTAAAGTGATAATAACATCCACATTACACTATTATACGCAGCCTTCATTTAGGTATTCAAAATCCTAAAGGCATTGCCAAGACATGAAAGTAAACTTTAGAACATTCAGGAAAGAGAACAAATAACGTTTCCTTAGAGATGGAGTTATGGGGTTTAAGGTTCTAGTTAGTGGCTTAAAGCAGCTATAAAGAGTTTAATCTAAATTATTATTTGGCTCTGAACAGGAATAACCACATCAGTAACTGACAAAGCATTCCTGGGTCCTCTTGAGTAAGTAAACTATTTTCTGTTCGCATTACGTGTGGTGGGTGCCTGTGTGTTTTCAGTGATGTTATCAATGGGAGCTTCATCTTTCCTTCAATCTATGCCATTTCTTCTCCAGCACTGAGGAACTGGGAGTGTGAGATGTGGTGGAAACAATTTCTCCCCTCCCTCCTGCTGTTGGACCAGAATGTCTGCCACACATCACTGAGGTGGAAGCTGCACTTGAGTGGTAAACAATGTTACTCCCCTACCATCCTAAAGGGCTTTAAGATCCTTCAGGGTGAAAAGTGTAGACAAATGCAAGGAATTATCATTATAATAATTTTGAAAAATAACAGATCTCTTCAAACCTGGAACAACTGACTTTATAACAATTTTCCTAAATAGTAACACTAAATGTATGTGTTTTAGCAGTTCTTTAATGGAGATTATAGCACTGTTTTGGGATGGATAACAAGTTCAATCAGATGCAGGTATCAGTCATTTTTAATCATTCTCAACATTTCTTCTCATAAAAAAGCTATGAATACTATATTTATTCACCTTATCTCACTCACATATGACTTTTGCATTGTTCCTCCACTACATCTCCGCATCTGCCTCACCAGCTTGGTCAATCCTTACTCTGCTTGGGGGTCCTAGTCTCTTCATTCTATATCCAGGAGGTCAGCCCTCAACCAAGTGCCCAAACACTTGCCCAAGCCAAATTTACTGTGACTTAAACAGTCTATAACCCGTCAGCAGCCTGAATCCTTGTTATTCCAAGTAAAGTCGTTCCCTTATAGCAGCCCCACTAGGGTGTTATAACAAGAGTCTGGCCACTAGAGGCCAGCCAAGTGTAAATATGTAGGCTTTGTGTAAAATGAAATGAGGAGCCTAAATTACAGGTGTGTGATCGGTGCTGGAATGTCAGCAAGCACACTTGACAGAGGTTATAGGACTCCTGTAACTGTTGGTTTACACTTGAGCTGGGGAGGCATCTACACTATGTTGTTGCAATGTGATAGACTTTTTGAGTCTTAACACAACAGCACTGCTGTGTGGGTGCATTTCTTGTATGTAGTTAAGGGGCAAACCAAAGCTGAACAGTTCCTGTCATAGTTACCTGGTTTTAGAGGAAGACATAAAGTGTCTGGCAAACTAAAGAAGTATCAGTTAACAGGATTATAGGCATTGTGAGGTCAGTGGTCACATTATCTCAAATTGGCATCTTCCACCCTGGTGTCCTGGCCAAAATTCCCATTGGCCCTTACCAATCATAGCTTCTTAATAATCCCCATCTATGAATAAGCTTCATCACTCTGTTCTCCTCCCCACTAATACTGTAGCTGATGTGGGGTGAGCGTTCTGGTGCACTATGGCAGCTGTCACATCATCCAGGTGTAATTACAGTAAATATTTGAAAGGATGTTCCTGTTGCACCCTACAAAATTAGACTCTAGAATGAAAATGAGTCCATTAGACAACAGTTTCAATTGGAAAGATATCTATCTCTATTACAGAGATTCATTAGATAGTAACTAAGGTCGACACCCTGTATCACATCTGAAGAAGGCTGTATGCTTACACCCAAAAAAGGCTCCACAGCCGAAACTTTGTGTTTTCTTTCTTCTCTTTTCAGCATGGAATAAACCTGTTACTTGTTCCTTTACAGACTATGCATGCTGATGAAGCTACCCACCTGAACTACTACACCCTTTATCACTGCTGAGAGCTACCCTGGCTGCTCAGTTATAGGCAGACACATAGCTTTCTCCTTGACATGACAGTCCAAGTTTCAAATTAAAGAAATAACCACAGACAAATTAACTTTTCATGCCAGATCATTCTGAGAACTCAATATTGCAATTATTTAATCTTATTGAGTCACTGCAGTGTGCAAGACTTCTGCCAGTTTGTTAAATAAATGTCCAGCTGGTGCTACTATTCATGTCAGAAAATGAAAGAAAGAAGAATGAAAAGGGCTGTACTGACATTATTGTACCATATACTCCTCTATACTCCCTTTAATTGAAAACATGCACATCTGCCCAGAAAGCAAGAGACAATTGAAAGAGCTTTCTCCAAATTTGTCACTCTTACTTAATATTACTTTCAGGAGAATTTTATCAGCCAGCAAAGGGTATAAAGAAGTCTGAGACATCTGCAAGCATCAAAATAACATACAACGTGCTGATTTTTATTTTGAACTGTGCTAATTTTTTATAATTTATTTAATTTAATTTTGTCCACAAAATCAGATATATAATATTCTATACTGAGGACATTTAAGTATAATACTGATTCCACATTTGCAATCTTGACATCAAATGTGTTCTTCTGTGCTTGAAACTCCTGATTTCTTTGATCTATTATTATTAGAATTTTCCCACCAGATTGTTTACATACAGTAGCTACACAAATGACTAAGAACAGAATACATTAAACACCTATTCACTTCTGTATTGTCTTGGGTACTGTATTAAGGTCATGTCCCGAAGAACTATTAAATGTGCTCTAATGCTGGCTGCAGCTGGCTAAACATTAATGAAATTATATGGACATTGTGTATTAGACAGGCTGTCTACAGACACTCTAATATGGTGCTGCATTATTGGTGATTTCAGACAAACATGTTGTGAACAACAGCTACCTGCTGAATGCTTATAACACCAAGCTGGCACGAACTGCAGTGCTTGCAAAGAGAATCTGGTGATTTTGAGAGACCGAAGATAATCTTTAAAGCCAAACAAGGTTTTTGCATTAGGTGCTTTCTATTTGTAAAACATATTTATGTTAGTGTTTTTTCATAGAAATTATGTAATACAATTCTTTCACAGATTATTTATTATCATGTACATTATAATTTATTATTCTACATGTAATGAGTCTAAATGCACTTTATGATGACCAGATTAGAATTAAATGATCTTGTTATTTAATAAATGTGCTACATAAGATAATTAAAACAAAGTTAAGCATGATTTCAACATGATTTCATGATTTTTATGTCAAAGATATTTGAACTTGTATCATTTTTGGGTTGTGGATTCTTTGAGATTAAGAATTTATTTTCTATGACTTCTTGGTGGTACTGGGGTCTGTCCTCTCCCTGGTTTAACTACCTCAGCTATACCGTTTTGTGACCAGCACTGGAATAATAAAATGCTGGTCTCTGTTTGCTTATTGTGGGACAGATTCAATATATCTGGATCTCTTGATATAATTGGTACAATATTGTAGAAGCTTTTAAGCTTTATATATAATATATATTTATATTTTTATTTGTATTATCAGCACAAGATAATACAAGTATACCCAATAGTAAGGGTATACTTTTCTAGCTATGTTCTATAAAGGCAGCATACAGATGCAATATAAAGGGAATGAGGATGGAACCCTGAAGAACACCAAGCTTCAGCTTATGAATTAACAAAAGCACAGTCAACTTGTGAGAGAAATTGACAAAGATTGGATTGATCATTGTACTGTATCATGCACTTTATCGGACTTTTGATCATTTCATACTCTAGAACACAAAACTCTTACATACAGTATTTTACATATTGCATGTAAAATCTCTCCAGATATCATACCCAAAGAGGTTAATTGGACAGTAATGCAAAATGAACAATTAATGGTGGAAAATTAATCTCAGAACAGAGATAGAGAGGCGATCTGATGTTTACTGGTCCCATTATACTCATAACTCTTATTATACAGATTACGGCATGGACCTGGAGAACCCCAGTGTTTGTGAGCTTTATCAGTTCCCTGATAGAACACTTTCCACTCCATTGACTCAGCTCTCCCTTGCTGCTTCAGAGTAGTGAAGCAGGGAGTGATTCTCCCAGGCTAATGCACCAGCCTCTTGTCTGCATGGTTCAGACAGCTGTGATATATTTCACGAGGAATGACAGCAGCCGAAAGCTTGGGAGAAATTAGAATCGTTTATTGGGATGTGGAGATTTGGCGTAACCCGCTTGGCTGAGGGCCGACCTCCCGGCCGTTGGACAGTGAGGATAGGACCCCCATGCGACCAATGGGGTAGCTGCAAAGGTGGAGAGGGGGTGGAGGAGGGATGCAGAAAACGAACGAGGAAGAGGAGAGGGTGATGTTTGATATTTATGGAGACCGGTTGCTTACGCCAGGATTAGTGAGGATTGCAGCGGCTGTGTTGAATGAACGCGGCTGTCTTCATTCCTCCCGAACTTTCATTAAAAACATTTCATTAATGCCAAAGCTTTTTATCACAAATTGGAAGAAAGTTAGATCTATCACCCTCACCTCATCTGTTGTAGAGTGTTATGGCCTGATATTGTATTACTCACTTAGATTTCCCCCTTTGCCTTAGATTAGTCCTTTATAATAATAATAATAATAATAATAATAATAATAATAATAATAATAATAATAATAATAATAATAATAATAATAATAATAAAACTATTTTATAAAACACTATTAAAGGTGCCTTCTCAAAGCAGTTTACAGAACAACAACAAATAAAAAAAAAGACACAAGATATGCACTATGAGAAAACAGAAGGCGAGGAGACAGTAGATGGGGTACTGCAGGGGTGGGGAACCTTTTTTCTGCCAAGGGCCATTTGGATATTTATAACATCATTCGCGGGCCATACAAAATTATCAATTTAAAAATTAGTCTGCTAAATTTGGTCAAACATTTAATTAACTCACCCCTAATGTGATGGCTGGAACTGCCTCTCTTTGGTGACAGGTTTTCCCTTCACCTCCATGAACTGCTTGACTTCATCCCGCAGTTCGTAAAACACAGTGTGTTAACACTTTCGCAACGTGTACACTCCCAGCCTGCCTGGCACTGACTGCCCTCTGAGTCACCGCAATACAGGCAGACGGGCCACAGGCAGCCGGCGAGAAGCATGCGTGTCTGTCCCTGTCATGTACTCGTATGTGTCCTGTCTATCCCGTAATGGACGTTCCTTGATTGTCCCTCAAAATTAACGTTATTATTATGATTCACTTAATATAAATTTATGTCGCTATGAAAAGAGCTCCTAGATTTATTGAATTTCAAGTCCCGCCTGCGTAGGGCTGGGCGATATGGCCAAAAACATTATCACGATAAAAAAATTAACATCAGTTGATATCGATAATTATCACCATAAATGTCAAATCATTTTTTCTTTCAAGTTTAAAGGCAGATTTTTTTCTCCTGAGTGAAAGTTGAAGAAACCAGACAGTTAATTAGTGAATTAAACAACTCTTCATTTTAAGAACACATCACTTGCCAAACAGCAGAAACATTAAACAAATCTGTTAGCTGCCCGGTCTGCAACACGCACGCGCACTCGCGCAGTATGTAGTGCGTAAAGCATGAACATTTATCGAACTTTTGTTAAAATTATATCGAGGAAAATCCCCCTGGGGTACTGGATACAGTAGGAGCAGAGGGGTAAATAATGAACCAGTTAAGTAAAGGCCCTTCTAAAGAAGAAGGTTTTGAGTCTAGATATGACAGTGTTTAGAGAAGGTGACTCTCTCCTTAGGGATAGAGTTTTAGGGTATTGGGGCTTAATAGGAGAAGGCCCTGTCACCCATAGAGTGTAGATGGAGAGACCAGAATTAGAGGAGGTGGTTGTGAGGTGGGGAGTAGGACAACAGTAACTCAGACAGGTACTGAGGTGCCAAGCATACAGAGACTTACAGTATACTGTACTGTAGGTGAACATGAGGAAGTTCCAGAGTTTCATTTATGTACAGTATGTGATATACAGTAGTAGTGAGCACACAGGGCAAAGTGATTTACTGAGTTAATTGGGATTCAGTTAGATAATTTTGAAAGCTTGAAAGCATTTCTAAAGGTGGAGTTTTCAAAGAACTGTAATTACAGTAGCTTCTCTCCACATGCTACAAACAATGGAACTGCTGAATAATTAAACAGTAATGGTTTGACCCATTTTTCACCTTAACTCCTACATTGAAAAGCATCTAGAATTACTTTCCCAAATCCCGATTTTAAAATGAGTTTTTTAAATATAAATTTTTGTAATGTTAAAATCTTGTGTTAAAAGCTGAAAATATTTTAAATATATTCAAAGGTAAATCTTCTTTCACTGTTACCTTTGGTGAGGTAATGCATCAGCAGTGCAGAGTAGTGGGCTTTGCACTCCTGAGTGGAGGGTTCAGGGTTCAAACTAGAGCTGGGAGATGGTACTACAGTACCCTTAATCAAGGTGTTTCACTTAAATGGATCCCACAAACATAACTAGAACATAACATAGAAAACAAGTGTTAACTGTAACCATAGTTTTTAATAAAATCTTAAGCTGGATAAATGTCACGGGAATACAGAGACACAACATGCAAAATGCTTGTAGCCGACTATGCCACCTAGCATTTTTAAGGGTGCTAGGACCCTTCCCCTGCAACTTGTTTGAATCTCCCAGAGCCACCAGTGCACCTACAGACCAGACAAGACAGTTATTCTACAGAAATGTTGTTTAATTCCTCGAACCACTGCAATCTAACACTAATTCATAAAAGAACACACAAAAAGTATGGATGATGCACTTATAGGAACACATTCCCCATGGACCACGGCTACCCAAAAGCCAGCATCAATCTTTGTCGATTTGGATCTGTCCCACTGACATTCATTAGAGGGAGGAGACACACACAGAGAAGAAAACCTAACATACCAACTCTGACAACCACACTGGCCACTACATACAAACTCATGTTTGTAAGTGTTGTCATGGAAATATAACTATCAAGGAAGCCACAAGAGAGAGTTCTCACCTGAGTAAGGTCTTTATTTCAATATTGCAATATTGGGAGCCCTGCTGCCACTTCGCCAAGTGCAACCAGAGACTCAATTTGTTACAAGCAGTACAGGGTTTTTATAAGACGTTGCGCTGTAAAAAAGTTCAGCACTTGGTCCCTTCTAAAACTTCCCCTTTCTCTAAGAGAAAACAGATTACATCATAGAGCGAGAGAAGAAAAACTAGATTTGTTATTCAAAGCTTATCAGTTACTTTCAGCTAATTCTAATGACCCAGACAGCATATATTGTTTTGGTACATTGTCTTCTAAACTAACCTAAACAGTGTACTTTGTTGACGAACTGTTTTCTAAAATTCTGCACGTACTGTAGCATAGCAGTTATATCCTTGAAATATTATCTTAAAGCACCAATATATTTTTTTTCAAAGCTCTCTACATTTTTAAGAATCAATTAACTCATTAGATTTCCACTACAGTGTTCACATTACTCCTATCCTGGAGTCCTTGCACTGGCTTCCGGTCAAATTCCGCGTAGACTTTAAAATCCTCATGCTCACCTACAAGGCTTTACATGGCTTGGCACCTCAATACCTGTCTGAACTTCTATCGCCCTACTCCCCACCTCGCAACCTCCGCTCTTCAAATTCTGCCCTCCTTACTGTCCCCCAAGCCCGTCTACATTGTATGGGCGACAGGGCCTTCTCCTGCTATGCCCCCAAGCTCTGGAACTCTTTGCCCAAGGATATTAGAGATTCACCTTCTCTAAACTCCTTCAAATCCAGACTCAAAACCCTCCTTTTCAGAAAAGCCTTTACTTAACTGGTTCCATTCTTCACCCCTCTGCTCTTCTTAATACCACCTTCCACGGTCTCCTCTATTCTTATTGTTGTATTGTTGTAATTATAATTGTGCCCTGTCTTGTGAAATTTTCTTATTTATTGTTGTAGTCTTCTTATTTATTGTTATTGTCATCCTGTAAAGCGCTTTGAGAAGCCACCTTTAAAGGCGCTATATAAAATAAGTTTACAAGCTGTATCAAATTCCCATGATATAACATGTATTAACTTCTGCATAGGAAGTACAGAATTGCTACTGCACACCATTTGGAAATAAATTATTTGCAATTTAAATAAAGTCCTACAGGTAAAACTGACTTAGAAGCACAGAAAGTCATTTTTAGAGGAAAGTTTAACACTGATACTGAACATAACAATCCTCAGCATCAATCCCTAAATGTAAGTGACAATCCCAAACTAACCCAAAAGACTTACAAACTATGACACATTAACCATATTGACATGATAATAATATTATTATTATCATGTCAATATGGTTAATGTGGTCCCCAAGTTAATGCACTACCCCCCCCCCCTTCACTGTACATAAACTACTTTGGTATTTGGATGTGTTGCGCAGAAACTATATATGTTATCTGTGTTATGCAAACAAATTAAGCAAACCTAATGGAAAATATAAAGAAAGCACCAAACAGGTGAAACACACCATATCTTTCCTCCATGTCTATAGTTTCACATTTCTACACAGAGAAAGAGAATGGAATTTAAATATTTTCAGATTTTCTGACTTCAAAGCGATATATGTAATGGTATTAAGCTTTTACAAAGCACCGAACCCCTCTTCACCTCCTCTTTCCTCAGTATTATGAAAAACTATTTAAAAATGTATGCTAGATGTCAAAAAGTCTGCAGTAGAAAAGAGTCCTCTGTGGTCTAAACTTTGATTAGCATTCACATTGTTTACAAGAAAGGACAAGTGATGTTGTACACACACCGATAGTTTTCTATATGATCGTTTTCAGTAAAAATAAGACTTTGTGATTTACAAATCTTCCAGCTGTAAAAACAACTCCTCACTGTGAAGCTTCACCTGGAATCCCAGCACGAAGACTGAAATAATTGACATCTTAAACAATCTTATACTCTACATAGCATCATCTCTGTTTTCTCCTATACCTTAGTTTTCCTTGTTCTAATGGCTGCCTTCAACATTATTGATTGAGATATATCTCTCAGGTGGAATAGGTCATTGGTCTTTCTGATATTTCCGATTTTGTCTTGGTTAAACTCCTGTCTTATTATCTCCAACATTGATTTTCTAAAGTAAATCAGGTTCTCCCACGGTCAGTGTCTAAATTGGGGTCGCTAAGGTCTCTGTCCTTTTTTGATCCTTTTTGAGTATTCACTGTAGCTGCTTTGTAAGAATGCTTACAAACCAGGGAAGGCAATTTATCCCATCTAGCCTCTTCTGGTAGTTGGTACAGTAGCTAATAGAACCAAGAAAGCAAACATTTCTCATAAGAAGCCAGGATACTGCATAGACGTTTACAACATTGTTAGGTACTATATCTTTTTTTTAACCACCACAACACAAGAGACAAGTGACTGTGCTTATGCAGCCAACAAGCATTTTGGATCTATGTTAAACTTCCAACAGTGCATGTCATGGCAACATTATTTGTAAAGTTAACAACATTAAAAATGTATTACTTTCTGACTGCCCTTGGAGACACTTGACTTACAGGAAAAATATCTCAAATCAACTTCTGTTGGAGCACCACAAAAGCTATGCATTTTAAAAGCTTTTTAAAATAATTTCTCCACTTAGATGAGTCAGCAGAAACCCTTAAATCTCTTTTCATAGATTCTTTCTTCTATTTCAGTACCTCAAATTTTATATGCATGTTTACTTGTTATCTATATGTACCAGTGAATGTGCTTAACTAGATTCAAGTTAAAATGTTAGATTTTGTCCCAGATATGAATATCTTTATATTTTTGTAGTGTTTTTGCATTTAAAAAATAGTATTGAAAATCTAACTATTGTGGCATCAAATGAAAGTGACTAAGTTTACAAGCTGTATCAAATTCCCATGATATAACATGTATTAACTTCTGCATAGGAAGTACAGAATTGCTACTGCACACCATTTGGAAATAAATTCTTTGCAATTTAAATAAAGTCCTACAGGTAAAACTGACTTAGAAGCACAGAAAGTCATTTTTAGAGGAACGTTTAACACTGATACTGAACATAACAATCCTCAGCATCAATCCCTAAATGTAAGTGACAATCCCAAACTAACCCAAAAGACTTACAAACTATGACACTGAGGGAACTCTAAAATTATTAATAGTCTCCTGCTTCAGAGTATATTGCAGTTTGGCTGAGAGGGATCAAACGAGAAGCTAGCATCTATCAAGCTCATAAGGCTTATGGTAAAGCAATTGTCTTTAGACAATGTTTCTATTGTGATGTTTTACACATGGATATTCAGGAAACAGAAATTTACAAATTAAACCCGCAAAAAAGCCAAGAATGCCAAAGCTTCAAGATTTTTTTACTTTTGATTTTTTTATCTTAAAAGTTTAGTATTTTTATTCAAACCACTACAGAAAAATAAGTTAAAATATCTTGTCTAGTATTCTGTGTAGTTGGCCACCCAGTTAATATAGCTAGTAGTACATGGAGTTTCAGTACACAACTATATGTAAATGTATTTTTATACTTTATTACTTTTTTCTCAAAGACAAGAAGTATTCTGCAGAATGCAGGCACCATTTTCCATCTGCTCATCTATCTAATTTAGAGGGACGGTCAGTCAAAACTGATTGCATTTTCTACTGGGCAGAAAAAATGTTTTTATGATGTTGTTGAACAATGTTGTGGTGCGCACAGTCAACAGCTGTCACATTGTGCCAGTAGAGAGGTTCCTGCAAATTTATCCAAAGGCTAACAATGTACAGAAAGTTTTATTAGAAATCTATATTTGCAGTATGTAGCAGACTCACATTTACTCTATTACCAAAGTGGACAGAACTCCAATTTTTAATCTCTTAAAGAACCACAGTTAAGCACAGTTACTTGGTGGTGCAGTGGTTAACATAGCTGTCTTACAGCACTGAGACCCTGTATTCAAGTCCTGGGAACTATCTGTGTGGAGTTTGTATTGTAACGCAACGGGGGCTCAGGCGGGCGCCCTTGCTGCATCAGGTCGGCCCCATCCAGACTGAGGCTCGAACCCGGGACTCCCGCGTCTCTCAGCAGCGACCCAGCCCCGTGAGCTAAAGAGAGATCTCTCTACAGCCCAGTAGCTGTAGTCCTGCTATCACAGGGAAGGACGGTGACATCACCTGCTCTGGTACGCCGGCTCTTACACAGTGCCTGTTGGCCGTAAGCGTTACACTCTCCCCCGCTTAAATCGCCGTCCCCGGCGAAGGGCTATCCCACCCTGCTCTGACACCAATGTAACGCAACGGGGGCTCAGGCGGGCGCCCTTGCCGCATTAGGTCGGCCCCATCCTGACTGAGGCTCAAACCCGGGACTCCCGCGTCTCTCTGCAGTGACCTAGCCCCGTGAGCTAAAGAGAGATCTCTCTACAGCCCAGTAGCTGTAGTCCTGCTATCACAGGGAAGGACGGTGACATCACCTGCTCTGGTACGCCGGCTCTTACACAGTGCCTGTTGGCCGTAAGCGTTACACTCTCCCCCGCTTAAATCGCCGTCCCCGGCGAAGGGCTATCCCACCCTGCTCTGACACCAATGTATCGCAACGGGGGCTCAGGCGGGCGCCCTTGCCGCATTAGGTCGGCCCCATCCTGACTGAGGCTCAAACCCGGGACTCCCGCGTCTCTCTGCAGTGACCTAGCCCCGTGAGCTAAAGAGAGATCTCTCCACAGCCTCCTATCTGTGGTCCTGCTATCACAGGGAAGGGCGGTGATGTCACCTGCTCTGGTACGCCGGCTCTTACACAGTGCCTGTCGGCCGTAAGTGTTACAGTATGTTCTCCCTGTGTCTATGTGGGTTTGATCTGGGCACTCCAGGTTCCTCCAACAGTCAAATACATGCTGGTAAGTAAATTGGCTATGCTGTGTTTGTGTCTGTGTGTACCCCGTGGTGTTCCATCCAGTGTGTATCCTGTCTTTTGCCTGTTGCTTGCTGGTGCAGGCTCCAGCTCCTCCATGACCCAGTATTAGATAAAGTAGTTACAAAATGGATAGGTGGTTCTTAAATATTCTCACCATTACTCCATTCCCTTGTAGTTATTACTATACTGTATATAACACAGTGAGAGATAGTTGTTTTGATAAAATTAAAATCCTGTGTGAAGCATCCTGAGCTTTATAGCATTCAAGGATTCTGTGGAAACTGCTTTGAAAATATATGTGTTTTAGAGACATTGGTCTTTTTTGTATTTCTTCTTCATTACAACCTGGAAACTGGAATTTTCTCAAGCTAATACTTATAAGGACATGGGGTTCTTTGTGTTAATACAGTATTACTGTATCATCGGGACACATGCTTTTACCAAATTCTCAATGCCCATTGTCAATTTACACAACCAGATTCCAAAGTCAAACCTTATTGTTAGATTTACACTATAAAGTGAGAAGAAGACATGCTTTCCATTAACATGCTTTTATTGCAGAGTTTCATTTAATAAAACCTGCACCTTTGATCAATACCATAGAATAATCACTTTTTTAGTAAAGCAGTTTTGCCATCTTCCAAACAAAATAAATTTAGAGATCAATAACACTGCTGTTTCTTGACTTTCAAAGAGTTTTGTCTAGTGTCATCTGTATCAGATTTTCTCAAAAGATTCCTTGGGTGACATGTCAGTTGTGAAGACACATTGGATAATGTGTTGCTGGGCTTGAGGAGCATGTGACAGATTTCCTCACATTCCCTAGTCAGATCAGTTAAACCCCTTATCAAAAAATCCTAAGAAGGTGATCCCACTAGAAGAATGGAATAGAATTGGACTGTCAACCCAAAACATTCTTCATAATTTTTTTACCAGTAAATGTAGAGGAGGATAGAGTGGTGAGAACCTACAGTACATGAGGGGTAACATACATTAACTCCACAAGGTCTGTGGGTTAATGAATGCAGGCTACTAGAGGCCCTGTATCCATAGTCCTCAAAGGTCTAATTGGCTGAAATATGTAGTACAGTAAAAGAAAATTGCAGAAAATAACATTGATGTTTAAACTACTGTTGCCCATGAATCAAAATCAACACTATCATTGTAAATTAACCATGATTAAATCAGTAGTTATGATTAACAACTGAAAATATACAAAGATTCTTCTGCACCTGCCTCACCCCTAGCTGAGGAAGTGGAATTTAAAATGAAAAAGAACTTCTGTATGTGAAACTGAACCCAACCAATACAGGACATTTTTAGGTATATTATGATAAAATCATTACAAAAATTGTTAAAATACAGTGTTGCAAGCCTAATGGACCATCAGAAAATAAAATAAAAAAGTTGTTTTTCAAATAGTATCTCAGAGAAAATATGCAGAGACAAAAATGTTTTGAAAATTAACTTTGCAAAACTGCATGCAAAATTCAACAGTGCATACAGTGGGCCACGTTGGCTGTTTAGAGATTGAGAACAGGCCTATAAACAGCTTGGATACTAGGAATGATTCCTAGTAATAATGATTTGCAGGATATTTCATGAACAATTAAAGAGCATGAAGTGATGTGCCCACATGTACTTGCCTGTGTAGTTTATGATATTTGGAGAAATGATAATACAATCAGCCTTGCATTAGGAGCTGATTACAGAGAGCTAGAAAGTTGCTTGGCACAGATTTAAATAATAATTTACATTATTCTCACACTGGCTACTCACTGTCCAGCTTTCTGGACACACAGAGTAAAGGAAAGAGGAAAGCACTTAGGAAAGAGCAGCAGTAAATATTTTTGGCAAATATAGAACTTTTATGGAAATATGATTAAATTTTAAAGCAGTCGTTTGAAAAAAACAGGATATTATTATTTACTATAATAAAGGAGGTGATCAAATAAGACCAGATTGGCCAGATTTTTAAATATGTATATGATGTTGAGGAATTTAATCAATTTGCTTACTTCATTTTATTTTTTGCTTTGTGTAGAGAAGGTTGTGTATTCGACAAATATTAATTGCTATTTCAAAGTGTCATGACTGAAAAGCAACAAAATGTGAAAACAAACAAACGATATGAATACTTTTTTGCAAAGTATAATAGATAAATAGTTAATATATAGCAAAGTCTGTAGCATTTTGGCTTGGTTTGCAACCAACAGTACAAACTCAAAAGTCTTCCCACATTTTTGGTAGGTACAGTATATTTTCCTACCATCTGGCCATCATGGCTTTTTCATGCTCCCTGAGCAGGTGGGGAAGGAGGAAACTGGTGAGGGATGCCAGTGTGAGACGAACAACTTTGAAAGAGCTGCTTTGAAGAATTTGATAGCTTAGATGTCCATGTATCAAAAAAATCCCAGTCACTCCACAAAGCCGGGCTGATGGCGGAGCTGCAATCCCATTTTAGATCCCACATTTCCAACACTGCTACAGAAAGCATAATACTATAGTGGATAAATGGAGTTTGTGGTTAGACTTTTTGATGTAATTGTAAAGCATTATATCTGATTCAAATCCAACACAGTGCAAAGCCCAGTCTATATCATCCCTACAGTCAAGCATAATGCTTCTCAAAAGGGACTCGAAAACTTCTTAGGATTGTTGGAAAAATGCATGAAGAAAAGTGGAGGGAAAATAAGGGAGAACATGTTTTTGTTGTGCAAAAGACTTGAAATTTGGGGAAAGGACCACCTTTCAGTAGGAAAATGATTCAAAACAGGGCCAGAGCTACTTTGGAGTGTCTTAGGAATAAGAAAGTTAATGCCCCTAAGTCCTGCCCTGCCCCTAAGTCGCTCAGGCCAAGTGTCCAGGCTTCTTTGTACCAATTAACAGCTGCTTTATTCATCAAGCCATGATACTTAAATCCTGCTCCGCTACAGATCTGGTGCTCTGTCATTGAGAAATCGAGGTATGTTCGGTACCGGGTAGTGCTCTCAGCATTACTAATTTTCATTACTGACAGATACTCTGCCTGAATCCACCCAAAAGATTTCCAGTCTGTCCTGAACCTCCTTTGCCTTTTCAGCGTTGGACCAGTGGCACAGTTCCCTGCCAGTAATCCCTTACAGCGGCCCAGCTCCTCTTTCTACATCTGCCCTCGAAACCGTGCTAGGCTTCCTGTCTGAGCATGGTCTTTATTCTGCTTCCACAATTTCCACCTGCCTTTATTTCACTTTGGTAATCTCTATCAGCCTTTGTTCACCAATTCACCTTGGCTGTCTCCTGCCTCTGACTCTCTCCAAGCACAGACCAGGTTATTGCGCATACAGTCACAGAAAATGGGACACAATAGGAAGTGTCTGAATAACTTTGCATGAATGTATTGTTACTAATGGGGGGTTATGAAAATGGTGAAAATCAAAATTTGACTGAGTGGTTTAGTCAATAAATGAAAATTAAATATTCATAGCCCCAAACCTGTAAGTGATTTCTCCAGAATATACCCGAGCAGTTGGTATAATTAAAGGCACGTGAATTATTTTTTTTGAAAATAGTAATAATCCAGGCACACCTTGATAAACAAATATTTCTTAATGATGACAATACAAATATTACACACAACAGGACATACAACACACAAGTTACTATATTTACAGAATGTACAAGCAAGGCATTTCACAGGCCTAACATCCTAATCACTCAGAGAACACCCAGACCTCTACTAATTATTGATGATTGTCAGTGAACAGTACAGAAACACACCATGTAAGATAACATTAAGAGCACAGAGAGACAACAAGAAGCAGGGAAGAAGAAAGAGGCAAACTAGGATTCAGGAGGAGTTGGAATTTGAAGCTTGTACCAGGCAAGAGCCCCAACTTCATGATCATCCAAACAAAACCTGACTGGAGCTAAGTATCTGAACCTTGCTAGAGGGAGCGTGCTATTCTGTGTTTTTAGAGAATTGTTTTTTTAGGGAACCTCGGTTAGAAACATCTTTCATGCTTAGGGTGCATTTCTACAATAAGATAGGCTCCCATTTATTTTGGTGGCATCCAGGGTGCAGAGAGAGAGATTTAATTGCAGGTCTTTTATTTGGCCTCTGTAGGCATTAAGACTACCCCACTACTGACCTTATACCTTGCTTTTGCTCAAGGGACACCCCACATTTCAGCAACCATCCTCTCTGCTTTGAAGCCAGAAGTGTTTACTCTGCCAAGTGTTACAAACTTTATCTAAAATCTAGAGAAGACACTTCTCAGTCACCTAACGCGGTAACAGTATCTATATACAGTATAAACTGTATATCTATGCATATAAATTTGCAATTAAGAATCAGTCCATAGAAATTAAAGAAATTGATAACTGTCGATAAGGGGGCACATTGGATGAACTGTTCCTCACAGTGCTGGGGCTGAGGGTTCAATTCAATTTGCAATGACTGTATTTGATAAAGTGTTTAGAAGATGGATGGATTAGTGACAACACTTGGAAGTAGGAGGGAAATTGAGACCATATTTACAGAAAAATGATCACGGTGTACAAAAAATATTTACAAACAAGGCAATCGTGTTCTCCACTAATAATAACATTATTATCGATCAACTGAAAACTCACACCACCAGAATGAACACTAGTGCAGTGGCTTCATTTTTTGTGCCCTTTGAAAATTCTTCAATGCTACAGTATTTACCCTAACACAGTGGATAATGCAACTAGGCTCAGACTATTTCTGACAAGACCAATCTCTGCGATGTGTTCAGAAAAAAAAAATCTAACTTAAAATGTATCAAATACTACCTTAGGAGCAGGATGACTCAGGAGAGATGCACAGGAAGTGAAAACTGAAGTAACAAGAGTGAGCAAGGCAGATGTGAAAATCTTAGAGAGTCTGCAAACCTGTTGAGTGGAAATAACATGGTCTGTTCTCCCATGAAACAGAAGGCAGACAGTTCTTCAATTATTAGAAGAGGACTATCTCAGTGAGAACAGACATGCAAAAGAGAAGAGAAAGCACTTTACAGTATTTCTAGTGTGGCAAAACAAACTAAAAAAGTTGGGTTAACTACCAAGGAGTGAGACAGAACACTTAATCAGTCAAAACAATCAATCAAAGGCATTTGAGGAAATCAGCCTCCGCATGTGGAAATGGTAAAACTGAAAGTAGGTGGCCAGCATCAAGGGCTGAAGATAAATGCGCTGACAAAAGTGGGTGATGTTGTTGGCCAGGGAACTGAGAGCTAACACAAACAAAAGAGAAAGCATGGCTTTCTCTCAGCAGTACAAAGTCTGAAAGGCTGAGTGTGAATAAGGCAAAGAAAGAAAACAGTGTGTCAAATTGTTACAGAAAAATGTTCCATTTACCTTTTGGAGACGATCTGGTGAACAAGCAGTTTCTTGGAAACACAGAGCACGTTTAGGAAACAAAAAGTAAGGTGACACTATCCCAGAAAAAGCAAAGTATTTAATTTAAACAACCCTCTCAGTATAGCTACCAGTACTTAAGGAGGCTAGGTGTTCACAACTGTTTTTATAGTGGTAAAGTAATTTTTGAAAAGTGCTTAAATTACTGGCTGCCGCCTACCACATTTCTAATAGCACTGAATAATCCTAAAAAACCCCTTCCTCCATTTCCCCTTATTTGGGAGGGGTCCCCGTATTTTATGAGTCCTCTGGCTTGACCTTATCCAAGCTTACAATTATCTTGCCTGACATTTTTTCAAAACACCATTAGCGATGTCACAGCTAGGAGTTTTAACAAGGCTTCCTACTGTTACCTCAGGATGCTTGCTAGTTCCAATCAAAATTGAAGAGTCCTGGTTCATGTCTGATTTTTGCATTATTCTGAGATGTAGCCGAATTCTACTACAAGTAGCAGCTCATGGATACACATATATCTGGCATATGCTGTTCTGCAGTACTAAAGTAAAAATAAATGATTAAATATCAGATTTCTCATTGAATAGTTATGCAAGTATGCACAATCGTGCTGTATTACTTAAAAAAAACATGCTTTACCAGGAGAATAAGTGAATTGCCAAATACATAGCAGTGATTACTTTATTCATGCATTATCTACAATGTACATTTATTTCTTAAACATGCGTAAATGAATTTAAACTGCTGTATTGAGACTGAGTCATTTTTTCAGGTTGTTTAACACCTTAAAAGTATAAACTTTTAAGTAAACTTTTAAGATATAATTATAGAAGGTCTCTGTTTTCTATTCTATTGATTTATTCATGTGTTTTTTTACTATTTGTCATGTTACTTTTTAGTTTTTAGTTATTGTTACATCTCCTGTGACCTGTAAGGGATTACTTAATTTCCACTGTAGTACAGAATCTAGATGAATCATCAGAACCGAGCTTGAATTATCTGAACTTTACAAACTGTTATCCTTCCAAATGATAAATATCTAACTGATGTAATTTATATAAGGTAGTTTCCCTTTGGATATAGAAAGCAGACAAGAAAAACGCTTGTGTTATCCTAGAAGCCATTGTAGACATGCCTTTTTCAGAAAGGTATTAAACTTAACTACGAAGGCAGGTGTGAAAGTGCTTCAGACGTGGCTGTTTTTCTTCCTTATGTTAAACTGTGTACATTTCAAGCCCTGTTGGCCATTTGCAGACAATTGTAGCCAATCAAACTATAGGCTCTGCTCTTAAAATAGATTCAAGTTCAAGGACTGTAGAAATAGTATCACGAACAGGGACTGATATCCATGTCAGATCTTGTAGAAAGCCCTATGCGATGCGGTAAGAGCTGGAGAAAACAGGAGACGTGGTAAAAAGGAACACACAGGGGTTTAATAGTGCACAAAATAATAGTGACAATCCGTGAGACAGTGAACGGGGAAGACAGAACGGCATCCAAATCCGGTCCCAACGGGTCCAAAGGCAGGTCAACGCACAGTCCGGGAGTCCATAAACAAGGAATCCATCCTGGGATGCGACAAAGTTAAAATTTCCAGGAGGGGGGAGCACACGGACAAACAAAACATGGAGGTCCAAGGGTGACAGGGCGAGATCCTCCAGACCCCGGGCTCAGGAAGCGGGAGGTGTCGGGGATGAGGCCTATGCCATCAGGAGACGGACGTAGGGTTTCCTGGTGCTAGGCGGGCCTCGCGACATCTTTCCCTAATGATGAGCCCCGAGCACTGGAGGAGCTGGTCTTTAAATAATAACGCTAAAAAGGTACACCTGGAGAGCTTAATCACACAGACAATAATGGGAGCAGTGGAGCGCCCTCTAGGGAGGGATGTCGGGCATGACAAATAGGGGCAGACTTAAGATCTTCAATGATTATAACTGAGTTTTGGATTTCAAAAGGACATGCTGTCTTGGGCAGAAATAGAACAAAAGATTAGTTGATTAACTGCACACAGGATTGGGAAAACCTCCACCACCACAAAGGACCAAATAACTACCTAAAATGGATGCTAAACAAATAGGAACCTTTCTCCTTATTCCAAATTGCACATCACTAAAAATGTGAGAAATTTCCTTTGCCTAGTTGATCATAAATAGTAAGTAAATATTTAAAGAGATTTTAAATCTAAAGCCTTTTCTGAAACCTAGTATTGGTCTCTTCAAATTATCTGCTCAAAATATCTGAAAAGACATGATTAATGACCACACCAAGAATGATCTGGTAAATTTTATATATATTAGTAAAATTAATTTTGGGAAATTGTGACTTCCTCACACTGTGGAAAAACAGGGACAGGTTTCGCAGACATATGCTCTTTATTATGCATAGCTCCTAAGTAAAACAAATGGCAAAAGCCCGCCAAGGCACCTACTGTAAGTGCTGTAAAGCAGTACCTCCCTAAACCAACGGCACAACAGTGTTGTAAACCCCAAACTGGGTTTACCCCCAAAACTGTTTAACCCCAAACTGTGTGCAACATAACAAAGATAAGATAAAGAACAGCTGTGAAAATGCTCAAAGAATGCCCATAGTCTTACCTTAAACGGTGGGGAACTTTGAGAAGTGAAAATTTAAACATTGTATTATGTGATACAATATGACAATACTATATTGTCTGATTTCTCAGAAATGTGTCTTGCATCATACTGTATACTTAACTATATTTGTTTATATGTATATCAGCTTACCAGACTATAGCTGATCCCCAAACCAATATATAGAGATGTGTATATGAAGTCTTTCTGTGCTCCCTGCTGGTATTTTAATACCATAATATTCTACTGAGGAAGGGGTTAAAGACCAAAGAGGATAAGAAAGTGAGCTATAGTGAATGTAGAAAACATTGCAGGTTGTGACAAGGCCAGAGAAAGAAATTGTCTTTCATGGAAAGACAACAGCAGTGGATGGTGGTGAAAGATATTGGAGAAGACAAGAAAGTAAAGATTTGTTTTCTGTGACTGACCCCACCATGTACTGTATACTGTACAGCCAGCTTGAAAAAATAGTGATGTCAATGAGGCTGAAGGATATCACAATCATACTATTGTCTCCATGAGGCGTAAGCTGTTGGACTACTTAAGTCACCATAAATGAAAGAAAGGAAGGAAGTGAGAATGTTTATAATTATATTGTGGTATTAAAGAAGCTTTCCAGTAATTGTGAGCTTGGGACTTTTATGAATGATGCATTACTCAACAGATTTGTTTGTGACTTAAGGGGTGAATATATTTAGACCAAATTGTTGCCTGAGAGGGAGATGACATTTCAATTTGTTTGTGTGACTGCTTTAGTGATGGAAAAGTAAAGGTCACAGCCATATCAGTTAGTCAGACAAGTGATGTGCATGTTCCATTCTGATATGACCTTATGGTCATGACTCTTCACATATGTAAACTAAAACGGATGGAAATCAACATTTCTAAGTGGACCAGTTACAGATATGTAACATTGCTTGCAAATAAACGCAAATGCTTTCTGAGTATGTAGAAATTAGACAAAATCTGGTAATAAACTAATAACATATCTGAGAGCTCTAATCCTGCGGAATCCAATCTTAGTTATGCCTTTGCAAAGTTCTACTCTTCAGTAGCGGGAGATAAAGTCAGTTCTTTTGCCTCAAGAGCTTTAGCCAGAAGACAAAAGAAATACTGATGTGATGTCCAAAAGTGGTTGGAATAGTCAACTTACAGCAGAGAGACCCTGAGCTGTGGAAGAAAAGAAGATTTGTATGGTAAATCTGACAATAAGCGTAGGAAAACAAAAAATGTACAAGACAGTAACAGAATGCCATCTCACACAAATTTAAAAAAAAAAAAAATTATCATACAAGTTCTCATTTGCACCATCTACTGTATGATTACATGGGGGCGGTGCGGTGGCTCTGTGGCTAAGGATCTGCGCCCGTGGCTGGAAGGTTGCCAATTCATATCCCGCTGCCGGCAGAGGAATCCTACTCAGTTGAGCCCTTGAGCAAGGCCCTTAACCCCAACTGCTCCAGGGGTGCCACATAAATGACTGACCCTGCACTCTGACCCCAAGCTTCTCTCCCTGTCTGTGTGTCTCATGGAGAGCAAGTTGGGATATGTGAAAAGAAAAATTCCTAATACAAGAAATTGGTATTTTCTCTCTCAATACATGTGATAACATTCTAGGTGGCATGGTGGCACAGTTGTTAGCAACTGCGTTGGAGCTCTAGCACCCTCGCTTCAATTGCCAGGGTGCTTTCTGCATGGAGTTTATATGTCTTCTGTGTTTGCGTGGGTTTTCTCATAGTCTAAAGTCATGCTGACAGGTTAACTGGCTTCTGCAAAATTGGCTTTGGTGTGAGTGTGTGTGTATTTGTATCTGGATGTGTCCTGCAATGGACTGGTGTCCTGTCCAGGGCATATCCCACCTTGCTTGCCAGGATAGGCTCTGGCTCCCATCATGAACCTGTATTGGATAAGTGGATTAGAAAATGGATGGGCAGATAATATTCTATAGAAAAGCACAAGTCTTTGTTGCAGCATGTAATGTATATTCACGAGGAATGACGGCAGCCGAAAGCTTGGGAGAAATTAGAATCATTTATTGAGATGTGGAGATTTGGCATAACCCACTTGGCTGAGGGCCAACCTCCCGGCCGTTGGACGGGGAGGATAGGACCCCCATGCGACCAATTGGGTAGCTGCAAAGGTGGAGAGGGGGTGGAGGAGGGATGCAGAAAACGAACGAGGAAGAGGAGAGGGTGAAGTCTGATATATATCAGACCGGTTGCTTACGTCAGGATTAGTGAGAACTGCGGCAGCTGTGTCGAATGAGCTCGGCTGCTTTCATTCCTCCCGAACTTTCATTAAAAACTCCATTTAATCCCCAGAGAGGTCAAAGGTTAAATTCAATAAAATAATAATGTAAATCATAATCTATTGCATTCAGACACATTGTGAGACTTTTGTTATGTCACTGTACTCACTAACTAGGGCGCAACGACCAGAGATGGCATGTAAATCCAGTTGCAGAGCTCAGAATGGTTTGAGTGAATGCGAGTATAAAGTCAGCATAGTGCAAAATTGTAGTCGAGAGAGAGAGAAAGTCAAAGCCAGTATATACTGTATGTTCAGTGCTCACTTTCTATTCACTGACCCCACTTTGAACAGAATAAGTCATGCTTTCCAATGATCACACCATCAAACCACTTCTCCTCCTTCTCCAAACAACATGGACCTTTATGTAAAAGGCAGAGGAATGTAGCTATGATGAAGCCCCGTTTAACAAGAAAGATTTCCCAAGATGTTCATAGACCAGGACATCGTAAAGGTGCATCTATTCTAAATAGAGACTTTTGTGACTTTTGTGACATTTAATGGTTTCTGCATGGACAATCGGTCTAAGGTCACTTTGCATCACCCAAAGGAAGTGCAAAGTTGGGTACCAGGAGTATACTTGATAACAACCTAAGCCAATTACTCACTGTGATGTTGTACCTTAAAAGTCAGCACACAATTAATTTTTGTGGGTTAACTCTTTGCCTTTTCTTCTTTCTTTAACTAACCTATCCCTCGAACATTTCCAACCACATGACTGCAAGCAGTCTGAGTCAGAATTTAATTTTTTCTCCAGGACTCCAGGCCGAGAGAGTTAATCAATAAAGTACAGATATCCAGGTGTATTTAGGAGAACGCTATTGCCAAAGTGAACCAAATATTCCTATCTCACTTGTGGCAAGACCCAAGTTAGAGGACTGTTCACAGACTGTTTTTAAAGACCAAAGTTCAGCAACGCTAACTTCTGGCAAAGCTGTCCACAGAAATGCTAGGCAAAGGTCTGTTTTTTACTGGGACATTCTCTGCACAGAGTGAGCAGCTTCTAAGCTGAAACATGGAAAATTCAGCCACCTCTGTCTTCTCAACAGGAAGTTCAACTCACCAAGGATGTTTGGCTAGCAGATCCTTGACACATTATATTTACATTTCTATTATATTATATTTTTATATCTCTCAAGAGTTGAACTATTATTTCAAACACATGTTTGATAGTTAGTTCACAGTAGTAAATGTATATTTACTTGTATCTGAGAATCAGATTGTGTATATGAGATAGATATACTGTATATTGTGGTCTATATGAGATTGTTATATACAGTATTTAAGAACAGTTGTCAAGAACTCACAATTTACCATTACAATTTCTAATTGTTACTGTGAATATAAAACCCTCACATCACTATAATAGCCTTCTGGATATTGAAAGTTCAATAAAGTACATTAGTTTGTCACTGTATACCCCTTGGTTCAGAGCTGCATACTAGTCATTAACTGCCAAGTCTTACAGGTGCTACAGGTTCTCTCAGCTTTTAGTATAGCAGCTACTGAGACCTCTGACAAGTTTGTAGGCAATAAAACCACCAATCCTCCAATTACAGTTACTTTACCTCTCCCATAAAGTGTATCAACCTATAAATGGCTCCAATTAAGACATACTGTATTGAGGCTCTGAATGTTCCCATTCAATCTTTACATTTTATTGGACTTATAAATAATTTTTAGAATTATTTTAAACATGACACATTATCAAATTTGTATCTCAGTTTTTTTTTCTTATTGAATTAGTTGTATGTCTGGATGACATTTTAGATATGTGTGTTTATTTATGGTACCTATTTATCATTGAGTTGGATGTGCAATAATTTCCATTTTACAGAGGATCTGTGAGAAAGAAAGGAGTTTTGATTTTCAATTTATTTCAAGAGCTGTTCCAATTTGTGCAATTGGTACCTTGCAAACAGTAATTGCTTAGAGTGGTTTTGCTCTCTCCATGTCAACTGTGATTTGAGAGTTTTACAGATTGAAGGATTTTATGTTGTCTTTTCTATTCTGACTGATCTTAGCTGTGGTATTCTTTGTATCTGAATACCAGGGGTTTCTGTGGTGATACTCTCATGACTATATGTGTAGAGGAATAACCAACAGACAATATAAGAAGATATGAAAAGTAAACTACAGTACAGTATATAGGGTCACATGGACTCTACCGGGAAAAATAGTTGCAGCAATGCTGAACATCAAATGAGTGTAGCACAATTTATGAAAATCAGTGGCACATAATATTTTTCATAGAAAAAATAATCTTGTACATTATAATCATTCAAGAAAACAAACTATAACACATCTTTTAAGATCCTATGCATTAAACAATTAAATGTATATATACATTAAGCAGTTTTGTTTAATTTAATAGGTAATGAAGCTAAAGGCAGGAGTGTGTGTTTATATGCTCAGCTCAGCCTAGAAGCTTGGAGGGCCAGTGCGAGCTCAGATAATGAACTGTCAGGATCAGAGAGCAGAACAACATTTCAATTTGAATGAAGGATTAATCCTGAGAGCTGCAGAAATAAAAGGATTGGAGTGTGAGCAGGTCCTTGTTTGAAACAGCTGTATGTACTTTTTTTTAAAGAATTTGCAATTCCCACTTATAGAAAATACTGAACATCACTTGGAAATGTTGAAACAACACCTTATAATTGATATGTTACAGAATTATCCCCAGTCATCTTTTAAGAGTTGTTTAATTTGAGGATGTGTGGAGTAATTCTAAACTGGAGGAGAGAAAGGGTAAAGAATAGAAACTTACTGAATTTAACCTTGTTTCAAAACTAGGTTTCAAAATCACTGATGAGCAGGTTTTTTGAATTAAAGCAATTAAGCCCATGCACGAAACTAAGAGTGCTCATTGTGTTCTCCTTCAACTGAGCTATGGACACAAATGTGTCAAATAGATTTTTAAAAAATGAGAGATTATTATAACTTTCACGCATCCAATTTATTCATTACATTGTGATGAAAGATTTTACTTCTTAATTTGGTTTTGATTTCGTTTTTAAATTCCTATCCCACAGGTGAGAAATGCAGAGCAAATCACCAAACAAAACTGACCACATGCCAGAGATTGTTCCAGAGATACACAATGTACAGTACATTACAGTCTTCTTGAATAAAAAATGTAAAAAAGAGGAAATATCTTTAGACACAATTCCCACTTATGTCTAAAACACTGTACTTTTTTCCAGATCAACAAATTGTTACACTGCCCATTCTTAACAATACATTTTATACTTTACATGGAAGAAGATCTTGATAGAAGAGGACTATAGAGCACTGTAGTTTTAATCATTTTCAGTTCGGGATCAATAATCTTATCTATCTCCCTATTCTTTATGGAGTTCCAGCATTTAAAAATATCTGGACTACTGTTTACAGCCCTAAACTGAAAGTCCAGATTCTGGGGTTCTTGCCACTCCAAACAAATTTAGAAAATAGTGAGATATGATTCACTATGAATGTGGGAGGAAGTGAGAGCAGTGGCATAGCAAACAGGAAGTTAACCCACAGCAAAACGTTATTTTTAATCACCGATATTCTTGTGTACAGAGTGATATGAATCGGCAAACATTGATTCAAATTTTTCTGTCACAGTTTTAAATGCTCCTCTGCAGTGCTGATCAACACTAGGACATCTCATCTTCGACTGATGCCATTAAAATGCACTTATATAATATGTACTTGTAATGTTGTGGTCTAAATAACTAAATTTTATTTCTGATGTAAACGTAAAACAGTTCTGTTTTGCATCAGTCAGCATCTCCCAGTCAACACCATCTCTACTGTCAAGCATGGCGCTGGCAGTATTATATTACAGTTCTGTTTCTCACCAGCTAGGACACCAAAGATCATCAAGTCTAATAGGAACATAGATTGAGCAAAATGCTGGAAAATCTTAGACATCTTTAGGCCTGCTTTAACCTAAAACTAAGACACATTTTCATCTTTTATTTCACAATTACCGAAACACAAGGCTAAAGCTACTGTATACTTCAGTACACTTAAGAATAAGAATAAGTGACTGTCCCAATCAATGTTCATACTTGAATCTTAACGTGAATCTGTAGAAAGACATGAAAACTGCTGTTCATAAGTGAACCTTAGAGAATCTTGAGAATTTGAGTAAATTAGACTTCAAATATGGGGAACAATTGCACAAAGCCAGTGTACAGAGTTGGTTGAGACTTATCTGCCAGCAGCCATATCACTCTGCAACTCACAACTGACACCCCACTGAAGCTAAGCAGGTGTGAGTCTGGACAGTACCTGGATGGGAGACCTCCTGGGAAAAACTAAGGTTGCTGCTGGAAGAGGCGTTAGTGGGGCCAGCAGGGGGGTGCTAACCCTGCGGCTCATGTTAGCACGGGGACACTATACTGTATACTGTCCTTCGGATGAGATGTAAAACCGAGGTCCTGACTCTCTGTGGTCATTAAAAATCCCAGGGTGTTTCTCGAAAAGAGTAGGGGTGTACCCTGGTGTCCTGGCCAAATTTCCCATTGGCCTTTATCAATCCCCCTCTATAAATTGGCTTAATTACTCTGCTCTCCTCCCCACTGATAGCTGGTGTGTGGTGAGTGTTCTGGTGCACTATGGCTGCCATCGCATCATCCAGGTGGGGCTGCACATTGGTGGTGGTAGAGGGGATCCCCATTACCTGTAAAGCACTTTGAGTGGAGTGTCCAGAAAAGTGCTATATAAGTGTAAGCAATTATTATTATTATTATTATCCTGTAATTGCAGCGAAAGATACTTCCACCAATTTTTCAGCTCCTTTGCCTGAATACTTACGCAAACATCATATCTAATTTTTCTTTCTTTAGATGTTGACATTTATTGAAACCTATCTCTCCTCCGATGTACTCAGCTTGAGCATTTAGGTTCTGAAATTTAAAAAGTGTGTATGCATCATTTTGTAATGTCACAAAATTGGACACCAAAGGAAGGTTCTGAATACTTTAGCAAGGCACTGTATGTATAGAAATGATTATATTGTACTGCATGTAATCCAGAGTTACTGCATATACAGTAGACTTTGAAAGACAAACATTTTAAAAATAGATATTTTAAAGGTTTTCAGATCCTTAGATTTAATGTTAAAACAGATCAATTGCTGCTGCAAACTTTATTCACTAGAATTGACAAAATACTGCTAAAACTCAATCAAGTACTCTATGTTGGTAAATTAAAACTAATAACTAACTAATTCACAAACAGTAGTAATACCCTGTACAATGATCTTGTCAAATTTCTGAAGCTAAGCAACCCTGAACCTAGTCAGTAGTAGTAAGACCAGCAAAGGAACAAGTAAATGTTTATTCCCTGCTGTATAGAGAAGAAAAGAAACACAAAGTTATGGCTGTGGAGCCTTCTTTGGGTGTTGTAAGAACAGGTTGACTTCCTGGTAGTCTCCAAGTCAAAACAGGTTGATACTTTAATGAAAAGGTGGCACTTCTTCCTTCTGTGCAAGAATTTACAAAAATGAATACTCCATTGTGGGACCACTGTGCTGTAGAATTTTGTCTTGCAAATTAAATGTTCAAATAAGATACTGACTTCATGACAATTAACAGCAGTTTTTGAAGGAGTTGATATGTGTCACGATCGTAAACCCTTCCTCTTAAGGACGCTCCAGCCCTTCCTTGTTTTATTCTTGATCAGCTGCACCTGCCTCCAGTTCCTGTCCCCCTGCTATAAAGGCCAGATGTTTCTGCCAATCTGGGCTCAGCTTTGGAAGATGGACGCCCAGAAGCCCACCTACCTGAGAGTCCAGGAGTGACTCGAAGCCATAGGCTTCACAATGGCGTCCTGACTATCTGGGTCCCGGACTGGAGTTTCTGGTCCCATTACCCCCTTTTATTCCCCCAACTCTTCGCCGGATCCCGCTCCTGCTTTTAATCTTGTTCGTCTGTGTCAGGATGGATTATCCGGCTTTGGATATTGGCTTTCCCTGGATATTCTTACAGACTCCCTTGGACTAGTTTGCCCTGGACACACCCCCTTGAACACCAGTGCACATTGGACACACCCCCTGTTCTTCTTCCAGCCCCTATCCTAGTCTTTTTTCCTGTGTTTTCTCACTCCTCTCCATATTTTGCTGTCTGCATAGGGTCCTGAAAAAAACGCTTTATGACAGTATGTTAACCTCATTGTCCTGGATAAATCCCATTCTGGGCTTGTAATTCTGGCCTCCCTGAAGTTCAGCTTGTACAGAAAGGATGCTGTGTGTTACGTATATTAATGCTGCTCTTTAGCAGTGGATTCTGGCTGAAAGGGTCCCCCCCCTGTATGTGGAGCACTGCAGGATACTTGAAGATTAACAGTGCTATATGACTGCAAGGAGTAATTATTATTATTATAATTATTATTATTGGAGCCTCAGGTTGTTATTTTCACATTACGCTACTACATTACTACATTACTACAGAGACAAAGACCACTAAAAGACTTCTTGCGATGATGAAAAGTAAGCTTACTGACACAGTAAACCAGTCCCTCACAATCACAGCATTGAGAACAGACACCTAATTAGCATTAAATTACTTCTCTGGATCATATTCTCTTGTTCTGTCCTTGAACAATCTGTTCTGAACAATTTTAGAATAAATAATATAAAAACAAGAAATATCAATTTATCAACTTCTATCAACAACTGACACCTAAAACAGACTCACCAGCTGATATATTGTTTTTTTGTCTATTGTTCTACCTTTCAGTGAAGAATTGACATCTATTTGTTTCATACACTGGTGCATCTATGACAGGTGTACTGTATAAAAATGCCTGTGACAAAGATGTTTGTTTTCAAGTAATATTATGCCTCTAATACCAGATGGGCAGATTATTGCAGAACCATAAAAGTAAAATTAGTTATAATTATAAAGGTAATAAATAAAAAGAATAAAAATACTGACAATATTAACAAATTAATGAGGTGACAGACTGAATTCAAGATTCATACAATTGGAATTAACAGAAATATGAGGTTTTAGATTATTTGAAATCATTAAGCACCTACATTTCCAACAAAAAACAGTATTTCCACATACTTGGAGCTTGGAGCACAGAAGGTTAAGAGCTTTATTTTTCCTTTTTATATTAATTTTCAGAGGGATAAAAAAAAAATTGGCCTCAGAGCAAAGAGAAAGAAGAACTCTCTTAGATAATCGTTACCTAGATCATGGTCATTTTCATCTTACTTTAAGAACATAAGGAAAATTAATACTAAGAGACGGCCAAACAGCCCACCTACTGTTGCCCGGCTTCAACCAAATGATTGGTTCTATCTGTACAAGATTCATTCACAGTCTTTGTTCTGTTTAGACACCGAAGATAACACATATTGAACATAGTATTTTGTAAGGTTTATTTGCACATTTCACATTATGGCTATAAGTGTAAACCAGAAAATACCCCAAAATGAGATACGTTTAAAATTGAGTAGGAGACATTTATTGTACAGAGAGCAAGAAATCACAGCAGACTTTAGCATAGTTCTGTACTAAACTGGGAGAGGCAGGCAGACAATTTTGATTCTGAAGCACTGCCACGAGATTTTATATGTAAGCTGTAGCATTGAACATTTGTTTGTATTACCACTGAAGGTTTGTGAAGCTCTGAGTGAGACTACTTATGACACTTGGAATTCTCTTGGCAGAAACAGAGAGTTCATGAAGAAACCAGAGTGGCTGTGGTGAGAGCACGAGTCCCATCTCAAGACACATGAACCTCATTGAGTTTCTTTTAAGTTACCTAATGACCCAACAACATAGGCTTCACCCCGGCGTCCTGACCATCTAAATCTGGGACTCAGAGCGCCTGGCTCCGTTATGATTTTAACTTCCTTGTTCCTGATTCCTCGTCCCCACTTCTGTTTCTCTTGGGATCTAGCTATGGACTTTTGGACTGCTTCCTGGTTTCCCCTTTCGGATTGTTTTTAACTTGTTTGCCGGTGTCACGCCCCCTGAGCACCGGAATCCTGTCACCCCCTGTCAGTTATCCCATCCTGATCCTGTTGTGTTTCCCTGTTGCCCTTTTCCAATCTCTTCCAGATTTTACCGTCACCATCGGGTCCTAAATACGCACTACACAGGAGTCTGAACCGGCTCCCATTAGATTTAAGCTCTTCCAATCCAAACAACATAAATATTTATGCACACACCCCTGTGAGAGTGTCCTTAAATTCGGTGTTTCGCTGAGAACACTCTCTATATAATTGTAAGAAAACCGGCTCAGGGACACCAAATATGTAATCATAGCCAAAATGTAATGTAGTGGCTCTCTGAAGGCACCAGTTCTGTAGGGTTTGGGCATTTACTGAGACAATTATTAATTGTAGCAGTAAATCACAAAGTTGATTCTTTTGATGGCTTTAGAATCCAACCATGCGACATAACTCAAACAACGCACACACACAGGTACTAATACACGAGGATACATTTATTAATACATAGAATATGCATGTAAAACTAACAGATCTTATCGAGAGGGTTATCAGAATACAAAAGATATATATTCAGTCAGTTACGAAGTGTTACATATATCAAGAGGACATACGTTCAGTATATCATTCATTAAGACCGTTTCATAAATGAACTTGGTTATAACTTCTACATTAGATACTCAAAACAAGTACATAACTCTTAGAAATTAAATTGATATCAACTGGTTGGGATAACAATTGAATTCTCGAGCTGTAATGCAGTGAAGTTGAATACTCATCCAATCTCTGGGGATTCAGATCTCCTGCGGGCACAAAGAAACAGTTGCAGGCTGTTGCTGTCCAATCCGCGCTCTCTGGCTCCGTGCCAGGCTGAGCTGTGCGGCTTGCGATGGTGCGCTGCTGATGCTCACTGTTGGCTTTAACTAGCAAAGTTTGTGCACAGGAGAAAAGATGACTGTGGGTCCCAGCAAGTCAGGAAGAGGACCGGTTCGTTCCTGATGAAGAGCTAGTTCTGAATACTGATTCAGCTGTCCACAGTTCCGACCTGTTCACGAGGCCTGCTGCTGGTTACTCTCTGGCCACCTCCACTCTAGACTCTTAGAACAAAGGAAAGTTCTGGCACTCGGACACACTGGCCGTTCCGTGGTTGTCCGGGCTGAGCCTCAGGATGGTCAGGAGGCGCGCTGCGAGAATGTCCTGCCCTTGGGAGCCTTCTGCTCCTGGGCCGTCCTGGCCTGGAATTCTCCTTTGAATTCCCTTTAGAAAAGTCCACAGAATTCTCCAGAAATCTTGAATCTTACTGAATCTGAATCTTAACTGAATCTCCCAGGCTCTCTGTGTTGCCTGTTTTTACCTGGAGGAACTTCAGCTCGTTGATTGGCTGAAAGTTCCATGGGCATCAGAGTCCCACGTGGGTTACTCGGCCCTACCAGTCCCTGATTGGTTGATCAAGGTGAGATATGAGTCACTTACTCCTGACACTTAGGAATGCAGTCCAGATGTCCATCTGGCACTCCCTAGACAAATAGGCGCCAATGGATGACCATTGATCATGATAGCCAGGCTTAGCTAAGTGCATCCCCCTTTGGGAGCTGTCCTTATCAGGAACCTTAAATCAGCCTGAATGAATAGTTTCTCTGTGGCTGCACCACAGAGATGAACAGAGAATTGGGGCCTCATTTGGGAAGGCTCAGAACACTTAATTCTTTCTTATTAATAAGCCTCGCCGCTACATAATACAGCAAGTATACACACAGCAATAGGATGGTGTTCCAGCTCTCTGCTGTCTGCTGTCTATAGTATCATTTTGTTTCCTGATCTAAGATCCCGTGCCTTCACAACATAAAGAATAAGATGCTGTTTCAGAAAGCATTTGAAAATTCAAACTCCAGAATACAAAACTATACATAAAAGCTAATTAAGGAAACTACAAGACTCACAGAATGTCCAGTTGTCAAACATTCCTCTGGAGCCCTGGTCAACTTAAAAAAAATTGTGCAAGACTTACATCAGATGTCCTAATTTTCAAATTCGAAGAAGAAACTAATTAAACTCTAGAGCATTCATTCATTTTTATAGTGGGTTGGTCCCATATTAACTGAAATGCAAAAAGAATGCCTAACATTTTTTTGGAAATTGTAGTATCAATAGAAGCAGAAGCCAAAATCAAGTATTCAGACCCTTCTTTTGCTGGGGGGTTCTGAAAATGATTAATAACCCTAGTATAGTTAGGGTGTTGAAAATGCTCTGGCAATGCCATACAACTGTCGCAGTCTTTCTCTATGACTGGTTCAATGGTCAACCTGTCAGCTCAGGGATCCAGGGGCTCAGGCTACATCTACTGTCGGCACAGCTTTCCCTGGGAAGGCTGCTTCTCCTGCTGCTGTTGTCCTCTGTGTCTCCTGTCGGCTGGAGCTCTTTCTTCTCTCATACTTTATGGAAGCTGGGTGAAGGTGCAGGAAACAGAGATTCACTCTTGAGAAGTGGATAGCTTTTTGCAGTCTTTTGTGTAATGGCACAATGTACTGTTGACTGATCATCTAAAACAGACAAGAGCCTGGGCTCTTACAGTGTTACATACAGGCAAAACAGTACTCTCCTATTTATTGAGCAACTCATTGTCCTATGCTTCTGCTCCATCTGCCTGGTCAATTCTAGGCTCACAGAACTCTATTATCTCACTTAAAACGCCATCTACTCCCCTTATCTCTTGTTCCTTGATTCCATTTTATTTTCTAGCCTTTTTAGAAATTGCATAAGGATACTCACATCTGTTTGTGCCCATGCCATTGTTAAAAGTAAATTACAAATGTTTTGCAAAAATACAATCTACCTCTATAAATTATTAATCTTCTCCCACAAAATTATTTCAACCAGAGAATCCCATACTGAAACACATTGTAACCGACGGGAGGGCGGGGGGGTTACAAAAATGGAGAAAATCAGGAACTGACCTAGCGGCTTAACTAAATAACTTAAAAAAAATAATTATAACCCTCAACTTAAATGATTTATCCAAGAAAATACCCGAGCAGTTGGTGTGGTTGAATAATTGTGAATTCTTTGTTCTCTGGCACAGCTTTGATGAAAAGAATAATAATTCAGGCACACTTAAACAAATATTTATAAACAATGACAGTGACACACTATGCACAATATAGACATACAGTATGACACACAAGTTACTGTATTTACAAGTCAAGACAAGGAGCTTCAGAGACCAATGTCTAGAGCACTAGGGAAAACTCCATATTTGTGCCAAGTATTCGACTCTTAAGTAATGTCTATGGAGGCCAAATGAAGAGTTAAGCTGCCATCTGAACTAAATATTATACAGTATAGGACCTATGATTAAATCTCTAACCCAGATGCCACAAAATAAATGGGATCCTATCTCCTTATTCTAAAATGAAACCACTAAGCAGGAAGGGCATTTTAGGGGCAATACCAAAGTATTCTTCACTTAGGAAATCCAAGTTCCCTAAAAACAGAACAGAAACAGAGCAAACACTCTTGGCAAGTTCCAAATACGTAGCTCCAGGGTCTTTTCAGGTAAACTTGAACACAGGATAAAACTGGAACACAGGATAAAAGACAATTAGAGAAGCAGGAGAGGAAGATGGAAAGGGAAGGAGAAAGGAAAAGCATGTGAGAGGGACACGTTTGGCTTTCATTAATGATTAATTATTGTCTTTGTCTTATCTTCTAACTAAACAAGAGATTCATACATTAAAGAATATCCCCTTTTTGTTTAAAACGTTCTTTTTGTTCATATGAATGACGTACTATTTTTACTAGATAGCAAACTAATAATAAGTGGAAACATATAGGCCAAGACGTTATGCAGCAACAGTACTTTCTATCCTTGATTTAAAAAATAAAGAATGATATCAGTTATCAGTAACTTATTGCTACTTCTTGTTTCTTACTGATTCAATAGCAGTTTTAAACATCAACCCTGTCTCTGTCCAGAGGAGTGGACAGGAGTGCAATGTATACAATATTATAACTTCTAACTGCATCACAGGGTTTGGGTAAATTATATAAAAAAGTATAATTTCCACAGTGTAACTTTCTTCTGCAGAACCTAAGTACACCAAACCAATTATTATTGTTAATCACTGTAATTTGCTTATACTTTCAAAATATTTATAAATATTAGTTTACTGGTGCACTCTGAGAAAAATGGTTTTCTCAAGGGTACAAATGCAGTGCCTCACTCAGAATTCTGGTACTGTAACCTATGCAAGTGTCTGTCGAATTGAGCTGCAGCCTTGAGCCTCAGAGACCATTTAGAGAACAAATAAGTGCAGATATTACTGGCTGATTTATTTTGAAATAAGGAAAGAACACAGAAGAAGTCATCTAATTGTGAGTCAGACTAGATATAGTCTGGGGGTTAATGGTTAGGCTAAGGAAAAGCAGGTTGGATTTTCCTTATAGTTAAACAGGAAAAATGTGTAGGTTAGAAAGGAAAGACACAGTCCAGCTGTCCCACAGGGGAGTCTAGCAAGGCAAGAGCAGGTTACTGTCCAAATTAGAGTAAGAAGATTTTTAAACATGCATGGTCCAGCCTCAGCCCCAGTTTCACAGTTCTCCAATGCTGATTATTGACAGTTACTATTATTACTACTGTTACTACAGTTATTATTATTCAGGTTACAGTGAGTAGGACGCATGGACCCTACTAGGTCCTCCAACTTCATAAACTTCCAGTTAGGTCCAGAGGCCTAAGCACCTTTATGTGTTGCTGCTTTATGAACTCTCACCTAGATGCACAGATTCTCTTATTAGCAAGCCTGGTTGAATTGGGGAGCACAAGACAAATGACCACCACCCTCCCTAGTCAGAATGATCCTCAGATCTCAATTCCAGAAGGTGCTGTATATATGTACAGTACATATAATTTTAGCTTGTATTTTATGTAAGGGTTATGGTAGAATATTTAGGTCTTAAAGATGTAGGTACAAAAGTACTATTTAAGGTTAAGAGGGAATTAGAGCTATGATGCAATTTAGTTTGAACCTTTAAATGTAACATCAGTATGATGTTCGTAACATCATTACCCTGATATTTTGGGAGTGTTGTGTCAGCAAGAATACCAGGAGTACAACAAAAGGACAGAGTGAGAAATTTTGACTGTCACCACCTAATGGTTGCACAAATAAAATTGACCTTGGCATTCTTCTGGTCAAGGAGCAAAATAGTTAATCAAATTTCAGGAAAGTGAAGACAGTTTTTTAAGAAGCAGAATGGAACAGGATGGAAACAGTTAAAATATTATTTTTTAAAGAACATGGTGTGCTGAAGAAAGTCTGAGCTCTCTCAGTTAGTGGAAACTCTTCAATGGCAAAGGCCATTTTTACAGATTACCTCCGAATGAAATTCGTTTTTGGAGCTAGGGGAGGGATTTAAGAAAAAAATCTGGAAGCAAAATGCACAGGGATAATGTCAAACAGTTGAAGGAGGATCAGGCAGTGATTATTTAAACTGTATTAGTGGGCAGGATTTGTGTCAATGCATGCTTTCTCCCAATGTTTTCTAATGCAGACAGTGGGGCAAGAAACAATTTGCAACAATTTTAGGAACACACTGGATGTCCAGACATGAGGCAGTTACCACACTTCAGATACTGATGCATGCAGGTATGAGAGGTTGCTGAGAACGTTTGGATCAGACCTTAGCCAGTGGTTCTCAATCTGTGGCCTGCAGTTTTTTGCAGTCGTTCCTTCGATAAAAATAATAAAAAATAAAAAATAGGTAGAACTCGCAGCTAAGAGTGTGTTCTAGTCATGTAAAGCCGTTTCTAAAATAGATTCGCTGGAGATCAGATTAATTTTCATTAATGTTTAATTTAATTAAAGTGCTGCACATAGCACTTAACTAGCACATAACTTGCGTCACGAGAACACACTTTCATATCACCTTCACCATTGTGCCCATTATACGTCTGAGCGCAAAGAAGAGCCCGCTCGCAGCAGGTTTGCCTAGCCTAGTAGCCTGCTAGTTCATATAAAAAATAAAGATAAATGGATAAGTTTGTTGTAAGAGGTGAAAAACGACATGGACCAGAGGAAGAAAATGTCAACGAAACAAATACAGACAACGAAACGTGCAAACAGAAAAAAGAGTCTGAGGGTAGGAAAGTACTGGAAGAATGGAGGAGCAAATGTGCCACGACTGATAGAGATGGGCAGCCTTTTTGTTTGCTTCATAGTAAAATTATTGGCTCTTGCAAATCGTACAATGTAAAAAGACATTTTGATACTACTCACAAGATTTTTGACAAGCAATACCCACCTGATTCAAGTGACAGGTCGCCCAAGAGTCATAATCTGCTATTGCCGAGCAGAAAATCACGCAAGCTACTTTAAAAGTGTCCCAGGTGGTGAAGCTAGCCACTTTCAAGATTGGTGAACTAGTAAAGAACTGTTTTCTTCAATCACAATGTCTCTTTGAGGACTTGAGCTACAAGAGCAAGATAATTCGCAGGATAACAAGTTTACAGCTAAGCAACGACACAATTACGCAACAAATTGCAGAAATGTCAGAGAACTTGACAGCTCAGCTAAAGGCTAAATTAGCCGCTGCTTCTGCACTGAGTTTAGCTGCAGACGAATCTACGGATATTGGGATGTGGATCAGCTTTGCATTTGGGTCAGATGTTTAATTTGGAAACGTTTGAAATTACTGGAGATTTACTGGCATTGAAATCACTCCATGGACAAACTAAGGGTGAGCACATTCACAGAGTAATCAGTGAAGCTTGCAAAGACATGAATATACCGTCATCCTCCTTGGTCTCCGTCACAACTGATGGTGCACCTTCAATGGCTGATAAACACAAGGGACTTGTTGCTGGAATGAGAAAGGACTCTCCTGACTTGTTAGCCTTTCACTGTATTGTGCACCAGCAAGCCTTGTACAGCAAATTATTCTATGGATACCTCACAAGGGTTATGGACACTGTGGTGAAGGCGGTCAACTTCATCTGAGCACGGTCACTACTGTACCACCGTTTTTTGGCATTGTTGGAAGAAGTGAATGCTGCCTATGGAGACTTTATTTTTATGACGAAGTCAGATGGCTAAGCCGGAGCAAGGTCCTTAACAGATTTCTGACATTACTTCCATAGATTGACCACTTTCTCAATGATATTGACGAGGGAGAGAGATTTCCAGACTTGAAAGACAAGCAGTGGAAAACTAATTTGGCATTTTTTACTGACCTCACAGCTCATCTGAACAGGCTGAACCAGCAATTGCAAGGAGAGGAAACATGTCGATGACTTGTTGTGCTGTGTTGAAAGTTTCAAAATGTTGGACTGCATGCTATACAATTAAAAGAGTGTGATTTAACTCATTTCCCACTGCTGAATGAGACATGTGAGGGGTTTTAGAAAAAAAAAAGAGCGAGAACGATTCGAGGCAACAGTCAGTCAGGTGGAATTGAATTTCCTCTCCCATTTTACAGATTTCGAAGAACTTAAATCTGCCGCACATTTTATCAGGGAACCATTCACTTTCCCTATGGAAAAAATAAAGGAACTGGCTGAAACTTTCAATTTGCCCTGCCTGCACTTGAGGACAAACTAACAGATGTACTAGCCAGAGAGAAGTCCTACTGTGTGCCGCCCAACTCTCATCTTCCATTCCAGAATTGTGGCAAACCATCCCAGGACAAAATTTACGACTATTATATATAGAGAGGTTGGAAAAGTTATGGTGTAGTACTCAGGGTTTCTTGAGAAAAAGGATGTCCTTCATCAGCTGTACAAGCAAAGTGCTTTTGAAGTTGTACAGCTAAAGAAGGGCCAAAAAGAGACCCCAGGGCAATAAACCATGTTAATGAACCAGGTACTGAAGTGCTTTTACCTAAATGACAAGAGCATTAGCATCAAAATACAGGAAACACATGCTCCTACATTAGCAGACATTTAGCAGGAACCACAAAAATTCTGCCAAACAATTGTGATGATACACACTGTACAATACTAGTCAATACAAAGAAACAGAATCCTTAACCAGACTGTCAGAATACCTACTACACTATGGGTATCAAACACATTTGCTCTGGCTGTCCAGATCTGATTTAAATGTACTTTAATCAGGTTATACATACCATATATTATGGTACAGCCATTACATAAAGCTTAGCATTTTGAGTTTATTTAAAATGCAATTAGCAGTCATTGTGTTTTCACTAAATGACAAATTTAGCTAAATGTACTCATCATACTCTGAGTATGAGATGTTTTTCAGAAGTATTAAAAATGATTATTTAAGATATCATTGTGGTGTTTATTTCACAATGTAAATTGACGTTCTCTTGAAAAAAGTATTGTTGGGACATGTTGCTCAATAATTGGGAAAAACAAACAAACAACTATATGTACCCACACCTTAGCCACATAAATCTATGCTTCAACAATGCATGAACTGAGTTTTAACCCATTTCTTTAATGTTTGAAATCATTTTCACTGCAACAAATGCATGTACCTTCATGCTTTTTAAAGCTGCTTCCTTTGTGATCTTGCTTACATCTTGTTTTTATTGCTCAACATCCTCCATACTGTATTTAACATCACACCAGTGCTGCAGAAGCAAAAGCACTTACTCTGCAAAAAAGCCAAAGCAAACGTTTTACACTGGATATAAAACCTGAAGCGATAAAAAGGGTTGAAAACATTTGCATTGCTGCACTGTGGATTTGTTAAACAGTTCATGTTTTTTTTAGTTTTAACTAATGTAAGTTAAATATGTCAATTAACATACAGATACAATAGTGTTCTTATATTTACAACTCAGTAGTACTTTTAAGGTTTCTCAATTTCAGAGTCCTTAGGAATCAAACTTTTACATGTGATGGGAGGTCATTTTTCAATTTCACATTGTTTTTGAGGAACAAAGTATGGGATGGAAATGTGAACACCTTTGATAAAAAGTAAAAAATGGTTTTGTAGTGTTTTGTAAATAGCAGACCTTTAGAGTTTTGAACTGAGAAACAAAATTTGCAAATAGCAAAGATGTCTTTCTGTTTTTTTATATTCCTACACCATTCTTGTTATATTCTTTTTATTCTTTTTGATTCCTTTATTTTGACTTTTCGTCTTATTAAGTAATTAGTTGTTTTTTATCCATTTAGAAATCATGAGAGTGCTGGATTGTTTTGTTTATTTCTAATTATTTTGACTCTCATGTGTTCCAATCAAATTGGTTGATAAGTCATCATCTACAGTATATAACAATGTGTATATGTCACTTTAGCACATATACTCAGTAAATTATGTCATTTCTGTGAGATTTTGATTGTAGTCTTGGTTAACATCATTTAGGGTTTATAAACCCACCTGTGTCTCTTGCAAGAGGAAGAGAAAGGATATTACATGAAAAGAAAAAATACATGAAACACAAGTTAATTTTTAGGTATAGTATTCATTTTCAATAGTCTGTAGTTATTAGAAATAATTTTTGCTCATTCTGATTTGGTCTTCTGCCCCATTTCAAACACTAGAGGGAATGTCTGTACTGATCTACGGTTTTCAAACAATCGAGACAGAGTAGAGCAAAACTTAGAAAAGGCCTTTTAGAGAACTGGGATCATTATGTACAGTATGCTTTGAAATTGCACAGGTAGAGTAAAAATCTACAATTTCAGGAAAGCAGACTATGAAGGAGTGAGACAGATCTTAGAAAGACCAAGAGAGAGCTGAAGAGCAATACTATAAAAGGAGGCTAAAAGATAGTATAAAAGGTTTTTCAATACTACAATAGAATTGTAGTAGGTTTGCAATTTTTTTCCAACTACAGTACAACACTAAAAGAATAGTAAGAGTGGGAATACATTGTATATAACATAATGGAATTTTTTAAAATGAAAGATATGCTATGATATCTGGTTTATAAAAAGCCCCTTGTATATAAGTGATAAAAGAATAAGAGAGAGTGAGGTACTGGTCATTTGTTCCAAAACTAAGATAGAATCTGTCCAGTTCCTCCTGAAATTGAGATTCTACACAGTAACAGAGACTTTACGCTGGCATAAACATTGCCAAGAAGATTGGGGATTGTAATACCCTTGTAGCTGTAACATACACTGTGGTCCAGTTTATTAATTATGGAAACCACCATCCAAGTATCACAGTTCACACATAGTTACTATGAAGCGAAAATGTTTTCCAGCACTCTTGCCTTTTGTGATCCACCCCATCACCTGGGGTCACTGAAGGTTTCGAGCACTGCCTCTTGCAAGGGTGTGTCCATTATAATGAATTATAATGAAGAGTTTGTCTAAATGCTCCTTCAACCACATGGCAATCTCCACTAATTAATTCCCCATGGCAGCCAAACTCCCCCTGAACCCATGCTTTCACATCAGAGACAGCTGAAGCTGCAGTTGCAGCTGCAGTCCTTTGCAGCATTAATTTTCTCATAGTTGAATCAGGAGACTAAATCAAGAGCAGTGTTCAGAGAGCTCCTTCTTTGACTTGTCCACCTTGAGCCCATGACTGCACCTGGTTCCTCTTCTCAGGAATAAAAGATAGTATATGATACATCTTAGTATATGATACTAAGATGTATCACAGTGACCACAATTGAACACAATTGTAAACATGTGATGCCAAATTCCACACATCATTCTATATGCCCAAGCATTGTGTTTTCTTTAATATTACTTCCCAACATTGTCTTGATCAGGCCATCGAAGAATACAGATAAGCATCTAGAATTATTTACATATAAGAGAGGATCACTTAATTAGCCATATACAATTTCCTGCATTAGGAATCCATCTTTTTGCATACCCCAGCTTGCTTTCCATGAGACACAGACACAGACAAAGCAGGATTCTTCTGCCAGCCACAGGATTTGAAGCGGCAACCTTCCAGCCATAGGCACAGATCCTTAGCCACAGTCCCACCTCTCCGCAGGTGGAAGCTTTGCACAGAAGCTTTGCACAGAAGCTTTCTGTAGCTCTGAAACACCAATGTGACATGTACTGTATAGTGTATGTTCTTAGTATCTGAGAATTACTAATTGTCTAAACCAATTCTGTCCCTCTTTGTAAATACATTTACTGTATGTAACATCTGCAATTTGTAGTAGTTCAGGTGGGTAGCTGCGTCAACATGCGTAGACTGGAAAGGAACAAGTGATAGGTTTATTCCGTGCTGAAAAAAAGAAGAAAGACAATAACGTTTCGGCCGTGGAGCCTTCTTCAGGTGTCACACACAGGTGTACTGTACATCTGCAATTTTCCAATCTAAGCTTCGTTAGGTATTGCTTCCATTCTTAGCAAGAAACAAATGGTCTATGAATAACATCTTTCATTTTCTTTTGTGTGTCTGAAAAATTACCATCTGGTTTTCATCTCCCCTAGCCCTCTATCCTTCAGTGTCTGTTAGTTTACAATTATCCAGTGCTGATGGAGCTTGTTCTATAGCATGAGAAAGATACTGTATGTTATTGATATCTTTTAGGAAATTGTTTGTCAAAACATGGATAGTGTCTGTTTTTTTTTTTCATTTTGATCATTAACAGGATTTTTTTGCAGTCTTAAATAAACCCAAGATACCATAATAATAAATGATGTGTGTAAGAGTGCTGGGGCAGTATAATTTAGGAAACCATTGATAGCCACTTCATGAATCCCAAAAAAGAGAGGTTGATCAAAAAAATTAATCATTGTCTAGAAAGATCACTGACAAAATAAATTGGCACAGACTGCAGAGTTCTGATACTGTTTTGTGCATCCAGGCTATCCCTAATGTGAGGAAACAGTACAGACTCAAGGCTCAGTTTCCCAAAGAGCAATGTTCCTCTGTATGAAGTGGTTCTATGTTTTTTCCTTTGTGGCAAAGCAGGGCTGTTTGTATTCTTCTAGCTGCCGAATATTAGACACAATTGAATGTAACAACTGATGATGCAAGAACAATCTCAGTAGTTTTGTTCTCCTTTAACTTTTAATGTAAGGTATTTTGAATGTCATTGATAGAGGCAGCAGTTCAAAATCCTTATTTCATCGAGCAGTCTCTGTAAGATGTTGTGGAGGAATGCATCCCCTAAATAAATAATAAAAAGATGTTCTATTCATTTTAGTATACCTAATATATTAATATAATTTTTTTTTCTCTCTGATACTGTCACATATTAACACTGCTTGTCACTTCACATCTTTAGGGTGCTGGGTTTGAATATGTCTCTGTTTGTGGGGAGTTTGCATGGTCTACCCTTGTTTACATGTGTCTTCCTGCAGTCCAAAGATAGAGTGCATCAGGAAATAAGAGTTTTTGTGCATTGTTTGAGACAGAGATTGCAGAGGAAATGAGATTTTCTGAGTCTAATACTTTTATACATGTGGACGTCTATACCTTTTACAGTACCTTGGCTTCTTTTTTAAATGGTGTAACAACATCTGTCCCATCTTAGTTTTTAGTTTATGAACTGTTCCAAGTACCAGTAGTCATTGACACCTTCTACAGTCTGACCATCAAATAAAGTAGGTTGGAAGGGTGTTGCATTTTCCTAAAATCAATGATTAGTTCTTTTGCTTTCATAACACTTAATATCTAAGAGAACTCATCGCACCATTTGTAAAATCATTTAGAAAGATCCCATGATGATTTTGTGTGGCCTTTAATAAGCTGACCATAGCTCGGGTTCTGCTCACTGCTTTTTATGTGTAGATAATATCTGTACATCAATTATCAGTGAACTTAGCCCAATATGTTTTTTTCTCTGCATAATGACAATATTTTTATATACCCAATGTTCCCATGTAAACAGCCCTAGTGTACAATCTCAGAATCACACACATTGTTAACAGTAACATGTAACACTAATAAACTAACAGCCATGTACTGTAGCATTAATAACATCAATGCCATTAATATAGGAAATTATGACTATTTACATAACACTTATAGCATGCACAGTGGAAGCATTAAGAAAATAGGAATGCAAGTCAATTTACATTAGATTACAGAACCTAGTGTCCACAGTGGCTACAATAATTGTTTGGCAAAGAAACATACTTCTGCAGAAAATTGTGAGCCACAGAGACACTGCAGTTTTCTATGCAGTTTTCTGCTTTAAAAATTGTTACATTTACAAAGCTTCTTTTAATAACGGGATGATTACAACTGCACAACTCCAGCATGTGTTCTTTTTTTTGGGGAGCTTCACAGCTTTCTTACACCAATCCTGCCACAGCATGATGTCACAAGGTTGCCATTGAAGGAAGTTAGGGGTTAAGGCCAGGCCTAGTTTTCCTAGAAGCTAATCTACTAATATGTCAGGACTGTGGGAGGAAACCAGACCATCCAGCGCAAACCCATCATGTTTTGTCAGTAATTTCTGTTGCACAAATGAAGTTGTAGATGTTGTAGAGGTGTGCTTTGAGCTCTGTCTGATAAGAAATGTCATTACAGCCACTCCCCCTTTAAAAACTCTCCCTATAAGCACTTTAGAATAAATTAGATTTGTCCTTGACAGATGCCCCTAAACAAGTGCCTCCTCTTCAGATTTAAATGAACTTCAACATGGTTTCCATGTGTGAAAATGTTTTACTGAAGAAACATATGTTCAGTGAGACATAAAGTACAATCATGATTTCTACCTTGGGTTACCAAACCCAAAGTTAAGTTTTAGACAATGGTACAACTGGAGAGTTTGGGTGCAAAGTGATCAATAATTTGCTGGGTTGTGCAAAAGACACCAAAATGAAGCAGAACTGCTAAGTCTCTGAACTGGATCAGATGCTTCTGCTTTTAGCCTCTTAGTAGATGTAAGACTGATTACTCAATTACCAAATGATAACAAGGACATACAATCAGCCCTCATCAAGAAATTCAATCAATGAATTTGAATACACACAACCCTGCATTAACTAGATTTGGCAATCACAGAAAATGATTTTAGATTGTGTCTATGTTGTTTATCCAACATTGTGTTGATTTTTCTCCTGTTTTTAGTGCTTTTGTTATTACAGCCCCTAAAAGTAAAAAGAAATGCAGTGATGAAAATGTTGCCAAATGGTCTTAAAATATGATGTCTGTAATGTCTCTGATCATCATTACATCCAATACTTTGGATTCAAGTTAATAAAAACAATCACAAGAAATGCACAATATTTTTTTTCTTATGTTATTGCTTTTTACATTTAACATTGATTTGAATGTGTTTGGTGAGCCAACGGATGGTTTTTGGTAGGCTTTAATAGTATAGAACCATTATATTGTTAAATTATCCTCTTTTTCCCATAAAATAATTCATTTGCAAACTGTGTATTTCTTAACTACAGGGGTTTGTAAAAACCCACTGTATAGTGGCTGCCAGGTGACTACTGTACTAATGAAATAGGTATTTGTGTGGACTTAATGTAGTTAAGATTTACCTAATGTTATAATAGAATATTTCAGCAAATTAACTGATCACAAATGCTCAATGCTTCACCAAAAAATCCCTTGATGTATTTTTATTGAGTGTTCATCAATTGACATAATAAATATGCTAAATTAAAAATGAAATTAGGCTAAATTCCCAGCTTTCTAGGTGCACAACACATATCAATTGAACTTTTGCACAAAGTAGATCACTTTGAGAGCAATAGGCATTTCTTGTGAAACCCTAAAAGTGATTCTTAGATGTAACATTTCAAAGACCATTTAAATCCTGCTAACAAATGGAAAATAACTGGTAGTGTTTCCCATGTGTATGGTTGGGTGAAGAATTGGGCTTTGTAGAACCGAGATCAATGTGAACGGTTTCTAATCTTAGACGTCTTCTAAAAGCTTTGTTGACTAAACAACACATGTTCATAGAAGAAAGTTGTTACACCCGGGCTGGGAGTGGCTTCTGTTCCGATGTTGACCCAGGCAGCCAGCACATTCACACTACTTCCCAGCCTACTTCCTATCTCATGCAAACTTGCTTAGGATGTATCTCCCAAAGGCCATTAATTTTTACTAATCAGCTGGGTCATCTCAAAATCAATCAGACAGTTAAGGAGACTATTTGAGCATGTTTCCCTGCTTATTCAGTGCTCCAACATTGAGCTAAGCACTCAGTGCTAAGCTTCTCAACACGAGGCAAACAACCCAGGAATTAGTCCAAAAGGAGGGAATAAGGGAGAATCCAAAAGGAGGCAAAAGTCCAAAGCTGGGCGGTCCATCCAAGACAAACGGGGTTAAAAACAGGAACCGGGACGGGACCGGCACGGGAACAGGAACAGGAACAGGAACTAAAACCTTAACAGGACCAGGCGCTTCCAGGTCCCGGACTCGCCTGGTACGGAAACCAGAGCAAAGCCCGAAATAGAGTGAGCGCCTGGCTTTTAAGGAGAACTGAAAAGGGGGTTAGAACAGGTAGAAAACAAGGAAGGGCTGGAGCGTCCTTAAGAGGAGGGGCTAACGAACGTAACACACACAGTGGTATGAACAGCAGCAGCAGCAGCAGCCATAGTTGCAAAGAACTATAATGTAAGGTGTGAGTAGATTAGGTTGAAATAATAGGTTTTCAGTCTGGATTTAAATCCTGAGATTGACTTGGCTGTCCAGCAGACTGTTCCACAAACTAGGACTGAAGCACAGCAAAGGTAACAAAAGTTACAGATCGGAGGAAGCCACTTGGTCCATCTTGCTCAGAAGCTTGTGGATCCAAGGATCCAGCCATTTTTGTGAAGATTCCAGGGAATCAGTTTCAGCAACCTGGCTGGTACCAGTGCACGTGCCTGACAAGTCACAAAACCCTCCATTTGCAGGATAGCTGACAGACCACAAGCTGGCCAACTCCCAATACAACTGTGGCAGCAGTCTGCCAGTTAGGGACTGCTGTTTGGAAAACCCAGGATGTTTTTTGGATTTCATCATCATACTGAATGGAGTGAACACTCTGTCCTTGAAAAATTTGCAATGCCTGAAGTGCTGAGAGGGCCTTGATTTAAATGAGCTGATATTCATTTCCTGAACAACAGCAGCATCTTTTTTTAATCTAAGATGATTTCTCCATTAAATAAAGTTTCTAAAGAAAATGCTTTCTTTAGGAAAAGGTAAAAGTTCATAGCAGAGCTTACAAGAAGTATAGAATTTCTTCCAATTAATCAAAAGGTAAGGTTGAGACAAAAAAGATTAAAGAAACAGGGAGCTTGGTTTGAAAAGTCAGAAGACATCACTGCCCCACAGGAATTGAGTAGGATTCCCTGGTATGAAGTCTCATCTAGAAAATGGTACCTCCTATAGCATAGTACTCACTCTTTCCTTACACATATAGCAGTCATACAGGTACATCAAGACCAGCACCCTTGAGACATTGAGTCTTGGGGTCAGGGGAATTTAAATGGTTTGTGACCTGTACAAGATGGTGCACGGGGTGCTGTTGTGAGGAAATGAGGCACAGTCTCTACTAAGTGATAGTAGTTCTTTCATCTGGCTCATGTGAGAAGACACACCTCAGATCATCTCTCATCACTAGCACTAGGAAGCTGTATAAATAGGATATGCCTATGTACTGGATGTTTATTGGTGTAAAGAATCTCGCTTACAGTGACCTGTCTCAGTGTCACATATCTGTTAGTTCTCTGTCTAGAGCTAGACAACGTTCTGACAGCTTGTTGTTGCCTGAAACGTCCTGAGAACTTCTCGTTTTCTTCCACCTGATATTTACATGTGGAATTTCTAGTCACGATTGAAGAGCACCACTTACCAACCCCTAATTCTCCCTTTTTGATAACATCCATCTCAGTACTGACCCGTTACCACACGTCATCTGCAGCTGCAGTAAGATGCACTTAGGTTGCATAAAGATTTGGTGAATGATTATTGTGTGTTACAGGGATTCCTCAAATACAGACTGTTCATTTTAGAGATTATTTGCATTACCATTTAACAGCTGTAATGTGAAACAACGTCTAAACTTTTCTGATATCTCTTGATGTTTGTTGTAAAATATGACAAATGACCCTTTTGTGTCATTTTTTTTTTGTTTTGTCAGAAGCTGCTGCTATGGTACATACTGTACCTAAAAATGTAACCACACCATATATATTGTTCATTCTTACGGCTAATGAAATGCGTGATTAGAATATTGAAGTACCGTTTTAGTGTATATACTCTACACGTCACTGTAATTTTTATATAGATGTATTCTGTATGTACTTCATTTCATGTTACACTAAATGATTTGAAACATTTACTTCTGCTTTTAGTGTAAAAAAGAAACACGAACAGTCCGAGAGGGAAGAGGGGAGGGGTGTGTGGGTTAATTTATGAGCCGATTTTATTTTACAGTCACTTTAACAAGGCGCTACAGTATTATAGAATGCAATTATGAGTCGGGTAAAGGTAAAAAAAAATCTGAGAAGAAAAAGATCAGAGAATAAGAGTACAGTAAATGAAAATTTCAAATTATACCCAGTTATGAAGTTAATTGCAAATATTCACTGTAATAGAATATAAAACGCACAGGACACACAGCGTATTGAATGCCCATGTCGCATTTATCTACGGGAAGCGTGCGTGATCAACTACCTTCTTTATTCTTGCATATGTTGCATATGTTGTAAACTAATTCTAGTCTACTTAGACTAAAATGTTAGTAGACTAACATTTTGAGGGATGAAATTGAACACAAACATACAGTATATAGTAACCAAGCAGCATCCTCCGCACTTCCACAGCAAGACGCGGACATTTGATGTTTGTTTCACTAAGGCGCTCCAATACTGTAGATGTATGTTACACATAGCAGCGAAATGGATTGTTTTCCACAGGGTTAGAACAAAACGTGACGCTGCGTTTTTCGATCTTACTTTGAACATGTATTAAAAGTACATCAATTGAGATCGGCGTTTTGTAAAGAACACAAACCACCTGCTTTAACATTTTGCCTGCTGATCTGATTGCTGCTGCCGGGTAGAAGAGTGGGGAAAACAAAGTGAAGGAGTGTCACTTCAGTCGGTGAAGACAGCTAATGTCTGCAGTATGTCCAAAATTCCTGAGCTGTCCGTTCCTTGCTGTGATTAGACAAATACCAGTTTTCACAAGTCCACAGGTAAGAAAATAATTTGAACATAGCGTTGCTGTTTTAATCGCATGTACTATAAATTGGTTTGTTTGGGAACATACAGTAATCTGAAAAAATGTCCTTTTTTTGAATTACTCAAAATGATAGCAAGAGGTTAATGGATATGTAACTCTGTTGAGTAATTATATTTTCTTGTAGTATGAGTCTTTTAAAATGTAGTAGGCAATTGTATTACTTGATGTAAGATCCTGAAAGTAAAAGCAATATGCAAAAAAAACTTGAAACCGTGTTTCAGTCCAACTGGTATGTTTGAGAGCGACATGTGTACAGTACTGTATATTTTACCAAACATTCTGAAAATGAATTGTACGTTATGTTCTTCTTTATAGTGTTTTGTATCCAAAATGTCAAAAAGCAATGTCAGTGTTCCAGCTGAAGCCCTGATATTTGCCTTTATCACGTTTACGTCAGCTCAAGGTAAGTTTCTTCAGTTTCCGATTTGATTTTTTTTCGACTTATTTACAATTGGTAAGCACATTATGCAAAACATAATATTAAGAAGATTTCAGAGATCCTGATGTTTGTACACCTTAACTACATCTAAAATGTGGTATTCTATTTTGTGAGTTACTCTAGATTATTATTACATTTGAACACTTATCAATGCTCAATGTTCAGAGAACATAATTTGCTACTTTATGCTTTCAATAGAACTGCTTCAACAAAATTTCTTGTGATAACATGTGAAAAGATAAGGAGAAATATAACTGACACAGATGACACTCACTTTATGTTAATTTTTAATTTTGGAGCATCTGATATTAGAGAAAAAATGACAGCCTTTCTGCAGCAAAACCATGTACTGCTGAGTACGCAGCATACAGTTGTCCTATTGATTTAGCATGAGTTCTAATAAATGTTTCTTGATTACTGGCACAATGTTGTCATTGGAATAATTAAGAGATGTGCAAGTAATAGGTTTATTCCATGCTGAAAAAAAGAAGAAAGAGAACACAACGTTTCGGCCGTGGAGCCTTCTTCAGGTGTGAGAGAGACAGGGCAGTAGGCAAAGGTAAGGTAGCGGGAGAACAAAGGTTGGGAGGGAGGAGGAGTGAGAGGCGGGAGCAGGGGACAGAAAGAGAGGCCAATCAAGAGGTGTGAAGTCAGAATGGGTGCAGAGAGGTGTGAAATGAAACTTCCAATGAATGGAGAAAATTTAAAAGAACAGTAATCTGTCGTTAAGGGAAGGGAGAATGTGTGATCCTAGTTGCAGAATAATTTTAGTTTCGGTGGTCTTTCTGATGTATGAGTTCGGAAAACCGTCTTTGAGAACACAGACGGAGAGATTAGAGTGGTCGTGGCCGTCAGAGGTGAAATGAGAAACAATGGGCTTGGAGAGATCTTTAATCTTCACAGCCCTGACGTGTTCTCTGAAGCGGTCTCTGAGTCTCCTTCCTGTTTCCCCAATGTAGATGGCTGGGCATTCACTGCAAGAGATACAGTAAATGAGGTTGCTGGAGGTACAAGATGCTGTCTGGGTGATGCAGGATTGTCCTGAGGGGCTTGAGTGAGTGTGGTGGCTGTGTACTTGCAGGTGATACAGCGAGCTCTGTTGCAAGGGAAAGTGATTAAGAGATGTGTGTGAGTGTGAGTTGACGCATGACTGTGTAACAGTTGATATCATGCCATTCTTTTCTGTATGTGCAGAATGAAGGCATTCATATGAAGTTTCCCCATACAGACCTACAGTATGCAGATATAATATGCATTGCCCTATAAATATATTGTATCAGTATAGGAACAAGTAATAGGTTTGTCACACCTGAAGGAGGCTCTACGGCAGAAAAGTTGTGTTTTCTTTCTTCTCTTTTCAGCATGGAATAAACCTATTACTTGTTCCCTTGCAGCCTACGCATGCTGACGCAGCTACCCACCTGAACTACTTGTATCTGTATATATCATCCTACTAACAGTTTGGGAGGATGATATAGCATTGAGCTCACTATATTCTCATGGATGTCCATCATAATGGAAGTCTGGACTTTGGCTTCTAGCCTGAATTGACTGAGCAATGCTATAACCATTTCAGTGTAATCAACTGCTAATATTTGACCTAGATACAGTGATTGATTTACAATCTTTCAACATCTTTCAGACATACTGTATAGTCTACTTAAACAATTCCTCTTTAATGCAGTGGGATGCAGTGTTGGGAGGATTAACAATTAAAGGGGACTAATATTTTATCTTGCTATTTGCAGTGTCTCACTGCAAATGCTGCGTTCTGTGCACCTGCTCCCTAACGCCTTCCAAAACCAGCAAGCTCATTTTAATGAGAATCTTGTAACATTATAAAGAAATTGCAACTTCAATGCTCAATATGTCAAACACATACTGTAAGTGGTTGTTTTTCGGACTGTCTCAGGAACAAACTAAGAATGGGGGAATCTCTTTATCAGGATACTCTATGGAGATTTAACTGACATATTCTACATTCTCAAAGAAATTGACAATCATTACAGATTATCTCAAAATCAACAGTGGTACAAGGAGCATGTAAAAATGTGTCTCAGGAGCTTTACCATACCTTTCACAATTGTTTGTTGTCAGTGCTTTAGTTTTTCCTTTGTTGTCTCCAAATATGTAGCATGTACATTAAATACAATGTAGAATAAATACAATAAGTATTTATTGTCTATAGAATATTTTTGTGGATGCCAAAAAGCATGTAAAATATTTATTTCTGTTCAAAATATATTTAAAAAGAACATGATAAAAAAAACTCAGGAATATTGGAATGAAAATGTCTTGGACAAATGGACGACCCTTATAACCATACTCTGATGATCATACAGGCCTTAATTAACTATCCACGACTTTGATGGCTTTGATGGTGGTGAAACATCAATGCTGTAGATTTGCATTAAACTGTAGATGCTTGAAACTTTTGCTTACCTCAAAAGTGCAGGCAGTAGGCTTTCAGTCTGTCTGAATAAAAACAGTGTGATGTGTGAAATGATGACATAGTATTTGAGTCAATGGACAGTTGGATGCTGCACATTGGTGGTGGTGGAGGAGAGTACCCATTACTTGTAAAGTGCTTTGAGTGGAGTGTCCAGAAAAGCGCTATATAAATGTAAGCAATTATTATTATTATTATTATTATTATTATTATTATTATTATTATTATTATTATGACTATCTGATCTGGACTGAAAGAGTCTCTGAAAGTAGCAGTTATCATTTCCTTACAAAATCAAGTACTCAAAATGCCCAGTAATCCCTTGCTGTACGCAAATTTACCTTACGCGATTTCAAGTATCCGTGAATTTCTGTATACTATTTTGTCTTGCACGACCCTCCAATTTAGAGTATCCGCGAAGCTGAAAGTCATCGATGAGCTACGATGCATACTCGGGCGATAGTTTTTTTTTTTCCCGCAAGGAAGACAGTACCCACACGGTCTGATGTTTTTTCTCACTCAGTCTCCTTTGCCAGAAGACGTGTCGGCATTAAAATGGCTCTGAAGCAAATGAGAAAGGGTAAGGGAGTCTAGTGTTTTCCTAGGCAATCTACATCCGTGATGAATTTAGAAAACGAAATTAAAGTGCTAAGTAGGTTGTATGAAAGATCAAGTAATAGTGCTGTTGGGCGGTCTGTACGTCATACAATAAGCGAGGAAGCAATCCGACCGAGTGTTAACAACGACGTCATACATGACATGTGACTCAATCTACTTGGGCGTTATTGTAGCAACAAGGGGAAAAGTATGTCAAAAACACTTTAAAAGCTATCTAGAACTGTTTATACCATATTATTCCCGTACTGTATTATATTTTCTTTACTTTGATGTTATTATTTTATAAATGAAAAAATGTTTGAGGAATTTTAAAGGTTGAATCGTGACTTCAGTTCCCCTAGCCCTGTTTTTTCCTATAAATTTACCAAACGCAAATTTTTGTAGTTTTCAGAAACGTAACCTTCGCGGTTGGCAGGAGATTACTATATTTACTTTTGTAAAATTCCAAGGTATTATTGCCATTCTTATACATTTACGTTATTTTTCCATGGTTTAGATCACTTTGCCTTCACTGTGGTTAGCTGCAATGTATTTGGCTTTTGTGGTGGTATGCTAACAAAAACATTTCTAAGGAAGTGGAGATTTAAACTCTCTTAGCTCTTAGCAGCTGACAATGACAAATGTCCCTAGAGCTGCCTTTCTAACTCGCCCATATTGTCCACTTTGGGCAAGCTGGAAAAACTGCCAAGTGTACTGTATAAGGGATGTTTACTGTTATTTGGTGAGTTTACCAATTCTTTGGTGAACAGTGGGCTTTTGGGTCAGTGAATTATGTTAATAATAATAATTCCTTACAATTATATAGCACTTTTCTGTATAGTTCATTCAAAGCACTTTACAGGTAACATGTAAATGTGCAACATCCACCTGGATGATGTGACTGCAGTCATAGTGCACCAGTATGCACACCAGCTAACAGTGAGGAGAAGAACCCATGAGTGATGAAGCCAATTCGTAGATGGGGATTATCTGGAGGCCATGATTGGTCAAGGCCAATGGGAAATTTGGCTAGGATGCCAGATTAACACCCCTACTCTTTCTGAGAAACATTCTGGGATTTTTAATGACCACAGAGAGTCAGGACCTCGGTTTTACGTCTCATCTGAAGGACGGCACCTGTTTACAGTATAGTGTCCCCGTCACTATACTGGGGCATTAGGACCCACACAGATGGCAGGTTGAGCTCTCCCTATGGCCCCACTAAGGCCTATTCAAACATTAAGGGCAATTATAAACTAATTGAATAGCTCTGCCGTCTTATATAATTCTTGTGTCTTGGGATCATATAATTACCTCCCCTCTTAAAAAAACAGCAGTCTTTTTACATTGTGTCTCACATGCATGCATACACATGCCTGCTCACATTAATGATTACTATGTACAAGTACATGAAAAAGACCATACATGGAGAAAACCTGTCTGTTTATAAAATTGTGCAGCTGCTTGAGGAACATAATGATTTTGTTTCCTTTTTAGATCTAGTTTTATATGTGCCTTTTTCACTTTACATAAAGCAAAAATTAGTATGAAAATAGGTGAAAGTAAGAGTATGTATGATAAAAGAATATTGTAATGAAACAAACAGGAAATAAAAGGGTCAGAGTAACATCTCCCATATACATTTTATATCTTCAAATTAATACAGTGCTTCTTAAAGTACGAATGCCAGGTCACAGTAAATGTGATTATTTTGTATAGAAATATCCACAAATGTGAATTGAAATAGCACAAACTATATAATCACTCTCAAAAAAAGCTTTCATTTAATATCTTTCGGAACCTTTGTTATTGTTGCCTGTACTAATTGATTGCTTTATTGAATGGCAATTCATCTGGTAGCAAAGATTCCAACCAATAAATATGTCTCCACAGCAATCTATACATCTGTAGAGATGTACAATCTATAATACTGTATATACAGTGTAAGAGGACCCGGGGAAGGGTCATCTATAACCGGTATTTCCAGAACGAAACACTGAAAATACTAGATATGGACCTTAGCAAAATGGCGGCCAAAAAGAATCAGCTGACCGGTAAATGGAAAGGGTCTACCCTGAGAAACAATGGGACACAGCTGAGCCGCATCAGGAACCGAAATATAAGTGCCCCGGAGGCAGTGAACAGGGCGGAGGCCGATAAGGTGAATGCGGTTTGGAGTAAAAGAGAGGAAAGAGGTGGATGTTAAAGATCGGGCTAAAGAATAACGGACTTCTGAAAGGAGAAAAGGTTTATGGTTTTTGGATTACGGACACTGGATAAAGATACATCGCAGATTGGCTCTATTACGGACTTTTGGAACTCGGATCGGATCAGGGTTAAGGGAACGGATTACGGACTGTTTGGAAGACAGTTGGAGGAAGAAACGCCACGAAACTCAGGAAAGAAAAGTGTGGTGTGAGTATTACTTTCATTTACATAAACTTTCCCCCGGAGACACCACAACAGATTTATTGTACTTTGTCCCTATCAGACTATAAAATTATAAACTGGTTCTTTCGTGTCAAATGCAAGAAAATTATATTACAGTCCAGTATATAGAGGTCATGTTCAGTAAATGCAAGTACAAGTCATTGAAATCATTTTTAAATACTTTTTTTAATAAAGCTGCTTATATAAAGTTGACTTTGAATATAGATAAATATTCAAATTCTATGTCAAATATTAAAAATTGTTAGTCCCAGGAAATTTTGTGAGCTTAAATTGCTTAAGGCAAGGGAGAGTTTTTTTTTGTTCTGTTCTGAGAACTCCTTAAGTACAAACTGCCCTTGTGCCCCTGACTGCTTGTATAACTATTGATGTTGAAGATGTTCCTGAATTGATTGTCACTAATCAATTCTTTAAAGAATTGAATACCAGCATCAAATCCCCATATAATCTTCCGTGTTCCAGGCTGACAAGCTTCCGTTTCTGAATCTATTTGAATATGGCTTTCACTTTAATCCCTTTTAAAGGAATTATTTTGGTTGCTCTTTTTTGTACTGCCAGCTCTGAAAAATCTTTATGTAGCATTCAAAATCAAATGTACTGTAGTATTCCAAAGAGTTATTGTAAAATTTCTCCCATTGGATAGCATGATGGCAATTGGTATTGGTGCCTCGCAGGTCTTGGTTCTTTGGTTTGACTTTGGACCAGGACACCTTCTGCATGAAGGTGACATGTTCTCCTTATTCTTTCATGGGCTTTGTCTCATAAAATAACAGGCTGCTTTCTTAATTAGAGTCCCTAAATTATTTCTTTGTACGTGTTTCCTCAATCAGTCTTTTATTTGCTATGTAATTTTTAGAAGAAAATTACATAAGTTAATATTGTACAGTAACAGTTGCCCAGTGGGTACAGAGGAGGTACAATTATATACATTATATATCTCCCAGTGGGGGAGAATAAAACACTGGGTGTCCCAGGCCTGCTGGTTGTAGCTGAGGTTTACTGGGTCTGTCATTTTGAGTGGGGACTTTCAGGTTCTGATATCAAGACACGCATGCTCCCAGCTCAAGGAACTCAATCTCTTATGTGATTTGACAATTAACGCCACTGGTTAATAGTCCTCTGAAAGCTCAGTGAAGTTGGCTGCCCTACAAACACCACAAATGATGAAACCCACCTCATTCGTTAGTGATGTGTTTGTGCCTTTGAAAGTACTGTTCGTGCTGCTTTCGCTTCAGAGATATTGCACCTTCTTTTTGGGGGGTGTGACGTCACCCAGCCCCCATACAACGTCGTAGGGAACCGAACCAGTCTCATTCATCAGTGCTGCGTTTGTGCCATTGAAAGCAACATTTGTTCTGCTTTCATTACAGAGATATAGCGCCTTATTTTACGGGTGATCACATGACCAAACATGGTGACGTTGACCTCCAGTGACCCCCCGTCTATCAAGATCAAGCCCTCTATTAGTGGTGCAGGGAAAACAATTCTGCAATTTTGTTTCTCTGTTTGCCCAGGTGGAGGGTGGCGGTGGATTTTTTTATTTAATACTAATATCTTCTGTGCATTTCAGTAGGAAAATTAAATTTGTCACCAATATCATACTCTAATCAAAAGAGTTGCGGGTGTAGCCTTAAAAAGCAAACATTAGCAAACAAATACACGTTCTTACCAAGAGGATTTAACAAGCACATCTTAATACTTTGTAGTGGTGTCCTTTTTTAAAATCTGAAGAAGTAATTAGTTTCTTGCTGTCTCCTTCTTAAATAAACATGCGCACCAAGGGACGTGTAAAGATTTGACCAGTCTACAGAGCCACATATTTAAAAAGTCTTGAATTTGCAACTTAATGAGTGGAGACCACTGTTGCACTTGTTATGCAAAGCACATTCGTCAACATGAAAAGAACCAGGATGTTTTAGGGGTACTATGTACAAAGTTGACACAGGTAGTTTGTATAACATCCGAGAAACAACATTGGAAAGTCTGCTGTCACACACAAGCAGACCGTGGCAGTATTGGAAAAATATTTTTATTTTCACATAACACAAGTGAACGTATATCTGAGTTCTTTAATAAACTGTCATTATCCACCTGTTTGTATTTGCAGGGTTCTTATGCGCAAAAATTAAATGATTAGCTCAAAGTCCTTTTATCTTTGTGTTTCTGGTCAATCCTTGATTTAGAATAGTGCGAGGGCACACCTTGACCTCTGAAGACACAGATATGAGTGCTTTTGTTAGATCATCATATTTTTCCCAGGTGAAGTCATGTATGTTGTATGTAGTGTGCTCTCTGAAGGCACCAGTTCTGTAGGGTTTGGGCATTTACTGGGACAATTATTAATTGTAGCAGTAAATCACAAAAATGATTCTTTTGATGGTCTTAGAATCCAACCATGCGATACAACGCACACACACAGGTACTAATACACGAGGATACATTTATTAATACATGGAATATGCATGTAAACCTAACAGATCTTATCGAGAGGGTTATCAGAATACAAAAGGTATATATTCAGTCGGTTACAAAGAGTTACACATCAAGAGGACATATGTTCAGTATATCATTCATTTAGACCGTTTCATAATTGAACTTGATTACAACTTCTACATTAGATACTCAAAACAAGTACATAACTCTTAGGAATTAAATTGATATCAACTGGTTGGGATAACAATTGAATTCTCGAGCAGTAATGCAGAGAAGTTGAATACTTATCCAATCTCTGGGGATTCAGATCTCCTGCGGGCACAAAGAAACAGTTGCAGGCTGTTGCTGTCCAATCCGCGCTCTCTGGCTCGGTGCCAGGCTGTGCTGTGCGGCTTGCGACGGTGCGCTGCTGATGCTCACTGACCGGTTAGTTAGTGTTGGCTTTAACTAGCACAGTTTGTGCACAGGAGAAAAGATGACTGTGGGTCCCAGCAAGTCGGGAAGAGGACCGGTTCGTTCCTGATGAAGAGCTAGTTCTGTATAGTGATTCAGCTGTCCACAGTTCTGACCTGTTCACGAGGCCTGCTGCTGGTGCTAACCTTGGGTGGATCCTCTGGTTACTCTCTGGCAACTAGACTCTTAGAACAAAGGAAAGTTCTGGCACTCGGACACACTGGCCGTTCCGTGGTTGTCCGGGCTGAGTCTCAGGATGGTCAGGAGGCGCGCTGTGAGAATGTCCTGCCCTTGGGAGCCTTCTGCTCCTGGGCCGTCCTGCCCTGGAATTCTCCTTTGAATTCCCTTTAGAATTGTCCGAAATAGTCCACTGAATCCCACCACAGGCTCTCTGTGTTGCCTGTTTTTACCTGGAGGAACTTCAGCTCGTGCATTGGCTGAAGGTTTCATGGGCATCAGAGTCCCACGTGGGTTACTTGGCCCTACCAGTCCCTGATTGGTTGATCAAGGTGAGATATGAGTCACTTACTCCTGACGCTTAGGAATGCAGTCCAGATGTCCATCTGGCACTCCCTAGACTGATAGGCGCCAATGGATGACCATTGATCATGATGGCCAGGCTTAGCTAAGTGCATCCCCATTTGGGAGCTGTCCCTTATCAAAAGAAAACATCTTTAAATCAGCCTGCATGAATAGTTTGATGAACAGAGAGATGAGGCCTCATTTGGGAAAGCACAGAAACACTTAATTCTGTCTTATTAATAAGCATTGCCGCTACATGTAGTATCTTCTCACGAGGCACCAGTAAATGTAGGGTTTGTGCATAACTGGGACAATTATTAATTTTGGCAGTAAGTCACAAAATGATTCTTCTAATCTGATTAGAATCCAACCTCAAACTCAACTCTAACAACACACAGATACTAATACATAAATACATTTATTAATACATAAAATGTGCATATAAACATAACAGATCTTATCGTGAGGGTAGCAGAATACATAAGGCATATATTTAATCGCGAAGAGTTACAAATACCAAGAGGGACATACGTTCAGTATATCATTCATTTAGACCGTTTTGTAAATGACCTTGGTTACAACTTCTACACTAGATACACAAAACAAGTGCATCACTAATAGAAATTAAATTTATATCAACTGGTTGGAAAAACAATTGAATTCTTGATCTGTAACGCAGAAAGTTGAATACTCATCCAATCTGTGTGGATTCAGATCTCCTGCAGGCACAAAGAAGCAGTGGCAGGCCTGTTGCTGTCCAATCGGCGCTCTTGGGCTCGGTGCCAAGGAGTGCTCGGTGCGGCTTGCGACGTGGTAGAGATTCCTGCGGCGATTCGTTCCTGATGCTCTCTGAAAACCAGCTAGTTACTGCGATTCCCAGCAGGTCAGGAAGAAGACCGGTTTGTTCCTGATGAAGTACTAGTCCTGAATACTGATTCAGCTGTCCACAGTTCCGACCTGTTCATGAGGCCTGCTGCTGATGCTAACCTCGGGAGGATCCTTTGGTTATGCGCTGGCAACCTCCATCCTTGACTCTTGGAACAAAGGAAAGTTCTGGCACTCGGACACACTGGCCGTTCCGTGGTTGTCCGGGCTGAGTCTGAGGATGTTCAAGAGGAGCCCTGAGGCTGAATGTCCAGCAGGCATGCTGCGAGAATGTCCTGCTTCTGGGAACTGTTCTACAGGTGCTCTGTGTTGCCTGTTTTTCCTGGAGGAAATGCAGGTCGTTCATTGGTTGAAAGTTTCATGGGCATCAGAGACCCACGTGGTTAACCTGCCCTACCGGTTCCTGATTGGCTGATGAGTAACCATGCCCTCTGACCTTAGAGTTGTAAACCAACTTTAAATAACACCTTCCCTTGGAATCTCCCGGACTTTGAGCCGCCAAATGACCATTTATTAAAGTTGCTGGAGAATATCAGCATTATGAGTTGTTTCTTATCAGGACACTCTATCAGCTAGAACAATACCTTAATTGTGAACTAAATGTAATGGCCTCTCTGTATCGAGCACCACCAAGATGAAAGAGAGAGGGACTGGCAAGGGAACAGAAAACTTAATTTCTGTATTTTAACAAGCCTTGCCGCTACAATGTCATATACTGTATGCTTGTCCAGCTCCATGAAGTTGCCCCCTCATCGAACAAACAGCACAAACTATGAAACCAACTGGAATCGTTGGTGCTGCGTTTGTGCCGTTGAAAGTAGCATTTGTGCTGCTTTCGTTTCTGACATAGTGCCTTGTTTTTTCAGGTAATGACATGACTATCTACAAGGGAGTTTACAGGTACCAACACACTCAGTACTTTAATTCCTGGATGTGATGAAAACAATGGATGCAGTTTGTTTTCTGAGTCTGTCTGGTCAAGCGTGGTGGATGTTTTACATTTCAATATAGAGCCTATTTTTTTGGCTGTGATGTCACTCTGTGAGACCAGTTCCCCTACAACATTGTATCTCGGAAACAAAAGCAACACAAATGCTACTTTCAACGGCACAAACGCAGCACCAACAAATGACGTTGGTTTCATTGTTTGTGCTGTTTGTAGGGAGGGCAACTTCACAGAGCTTCCTCAGAAGGCTCTGCTGCCAATATTTAATTTGAAGATTCCAGTCCAGGAGTGAGACAGCTCTCTACTTGATGTGAATGTTGTTAGCACTTCACTTAAATATTGTTGAAATACAGCTGAACCTTTTAAGTGCTTTGTAGGCACTTTAGGGGCACTTTAATGTTCATTCTAAAAAAGTCTGGGAGCTAATGTAGACATTTATCTCTGTCCACCCAGAAACTGTTCATTTGAATTTCAATTAGCTTGGGTTATTTTCTGCTGTTGATTTTCAACAATAAATGTTGTTTCGATGCAAAGCAGCTTTATTCACATATGCTATTAAAAATCCAAATATAGCATTTAAAATCTTAGAGATTTGTTGTAAACAGCCAGAACCAGTTGTCCCTAAACATCTAATGAGGACTTTAGGCTACAGAAGTAACTTAAAAAGTAATAATTATGGCTTACAGTTAGGTTTGTAGTTAAGAGCATTAATCATGAACACTATGTATGCTAACATTGTTTTATGAAGATAAAGGGATTACTTTGATTTAAAATGAATAATCTATCCATGCCCACATTTTAACAATTAAGAAGGATCACATCACTAATTTGTCTATATGATGTCATGTCCGACTTGAGGTGTAGTATTTTGTGATCAGTGAAAAAATTGGGACATCTAGATTTGTTTTACAGGTTATTTTTGGAAGCTGATAAAGAGTAATATTGTGGCACAAGATTTCTTGACAACCTTATGGTGGCACAGGTAACAAGTGCAGCTATATTTTCAATATTTTCAATTACAGATTGAACAAAATAAAATAGTGGATTTTGGCATGTGCAAACATTACTATATTTAAATGATATACTATATAGTAAATTGCTATATTTAATTTGTGTTTTTCAAAGGTCTCAAAACTTGATCGACTTAAATTGTCGGTTGAAGACAGTTACAGAGTCAAACAATGACTCTGACCCTCCTAACCTCTCAGCTTGTTCTGCCTACTTTCAGCAACCATGGGCTCCTCTAAGCAGCTGGCTGAGGACTTGAAAATAAAGATAATTCTCTCTTACAAAATAGAGGAAAGCTATAAAAAGGTCTCTCTATACTCCCAGCTTGCAATTTCAGCTGTCAGAAACATAAAAATGGAAGTTAAAGTGAACTGTTGGAAGTCAAGGCAAGATCTGGAAGACCCCCAAAAAATCTCTGATAGAGCTGCCTGAAAACTGGTCAGATCTGCAAAGCAGGACCCACAAATTACTGCAAGGGACAAACATTTAGCTGACATGAGTAGTTATCCAAAGGTCCACAGCACAGTGGTGCTTACACAAGAGCAATCTGCATGGGAGAGCTGGAAAAGAAACTCGTCACAAAAGTCAACATCCAAAGTATGCAGAACAAAACCATGATAAGCCTTAAACGTTTTGGAATAAGGTGCTATGGACCAGTGAAATTAAAATGGTTTTCTTTGGCTGCAAACACAGAAGATGCATTTGGAGAAAAACGGGTGAAGAGTTTGAAGAAAGGAACACCTTACCAAATGTTTAGCATGGGTATAGATATTATTCTTGGTTGTGTGGCAACCAGTAGCACAGGAAATATGAAGAAGAATTAATTCAAATAAATATAATCAAATCCTAGAAGCTAATGTCCCAGAGACAGTGAAGCAAGACAACAAATATCAACCAAGAAGTACTTACAGGAATGAAAGATTGTTTTGGAATTACCTTCTCAGTCCCCAGACTTCAATATCATTAACAATCTGTGAGGAGATCTCAAACATGTAGTGTGTGCAAGACCACTTAAGAATATTTCTGGGCTAGAAGAGTTCTGCAAGGAGTACTGACTGACAGGGTGCCCTGACTTTTACATCTGCCATTTTATTATTATGAATATCTACAAATTGATAAATACTTTACATTAAAATGTTATGTTTAAATTTGTACCACACAGAGTTTGTGTTAAGTTATTTTCATTAAAAGATTCAAAAACATTCAATTTACCAGTGGTGCCAATGCTTTCTCACATAATTAAATATTCTGTACAGTATGTCAGTAAAAGAGTCAACACCAAATACTGTTTTCATTCATGTTAGTAACATATAACACAGTTTGGTTTTCCCATTAAGGTTTTCCAAGTGCTCTTTCTTTTGATTTGAAATCATGTTATTATAAAACAAAGATTTTTTTTAAAAAAGTCTGTTTTTTTAACATTTCGCATTATAAGAAGTACTGCAGTTGTAGAATCATCCTGCACGTCGAGGGGATGTGTTTCTACATGGGTTTGCGTGGACAAGAATGTAATAAAACATAACCCAAATCACTACAGCAGCTGCATATTTTTCATTGTGAAAACACCAAGTTTAGAAATACTTGTTTAGAAATACCAACCCACAGTAACCCAATAGTAATACCAAACCACATCACTGTTACAACACATATGTAAAATAGCCCCACTTTGTTTAATTTAATATTTACCATACTGTAATACACAGTTTAAAATGAATAAAAGTCTCAACAGTATACAACTGATTATCTATAATTGGAAAAAGATAGGTCTCAAGGGGCTCCTTGACCAGGATTTGAAACCAGGTGTCTTCTGGCAACAAGCATAAATGTTTCCATCCACCACATTAAGCATTCAGTGCGCCACCTGATGTTTTTACAAAATAGTGCAGCTGCACTGAGGTGTGTGCATTGTGAATTTCTGAATGGCTGGATCTGTATGTACACAATAACACGTTACTAAACATTTAATTTGGATTCGCTACATTACCAACTTGTCTGGCGAACACATGCAGCTATTCCTTAAAGGCAAAAATTCCAACCCTTTGGCACACTTTGTAAAAAGTATTACATTTCCCTACACACCTTGTTCTTAAAAGCCTGAAACTGCCCCATCCATGATGTAATCTGTACCCTTTTTAGGTATTATATGAGGTTTTAATTGAGAGATCTGGATTTTAATGATGAATATTTTAAATTCTTGAGTGGTATTTATTAATTTTACGTGTTTGAAATAATTTCTTTTTTAATTTTAACGTTTTTTCCATCCACACTTGACCTTGACTCACAGCACACCAGTGTGCAGTGGCACAGTAGTTGGGGAAATTTAAGTCTTCACTGCACCTCCTTACAGTGTTACAGAATAGTGCAGGTCTGCATTTGACACCTGGTTAACAATAAGAGTGAGATGTCATACTGTAATATGTATAAGTAATAGGTTTATTCCATGCTGAAAAGAGAAGAAAGAAACATGTTTCAGCCATGGAGCCTCCTTCAGGTGGGTTTTCTTTCTTCTCTTTTCAGCATGGAATAAACCGATTACTTGTTCCCTTGCAGCCTACGCATGCTGACGCAGCTACACACCTGAACTACTTGTATCTGTATATATCATCCTACTAACAGTTTGGGAGGATGATAGAGCATTGAGCCCACTATATTTTCATGGATGTCCATCATCATGGAAGTCTGGACTGTGGCTTCTAGCCTGAATTGACTGAGCAATACTACAGTATAACCAATTCAGTGTAATCAACTGCTAATATTTGACCTAGATACAGTGATTGATTTACAATCTTTCAACATCTTATACTGTATAGTCTACTTAAACAATTCCTCTTTAATACACTGGGATACAGTTTGGAGGATTAACGATTAAAGGGGACTTGTGGACTCCTAATATTTTATCTTGCTATTTGCAGTGTCTCACTGCAAATGCTGCATTCTGTGCACCTGCTCCCTAACGCCTTTCAAAACCAGCAAGCTCATTTTAATGAGAATCTTGTAACATTATAAAGAAATTGCAAACAATGCTCAATATGTCAAACACATACTGTAAGTGATTGTTTTTCGGACTGTCTCAGGAACAAACTAAGAATGTAGGAATCTTTTTATCAGGATACTGTATGGAGATTTAACTGATGTTCTAAATTCTCAAAGAAATTGACAATCAATCCAGATTATCTCAAAATCAACAGTGGTACAAGGAGCATGTAATAATTTGTCTCATGAGCTTTACCATACCTTTCACAATTGTTTGTTGACAGTGCTTTAGTTTTTTCTTTGTGTCCAAGAATGTAGCATGTACAATAAATACAATGTAGAATAAATACAATAAGTATTTATGGACTATAGAATATTTTTATGGATGCCAGAAAGCATGTAAAATATTTCTGTTCAAAATATATTTAAAAAGAACATGATCAAGAAACTCAGGAATATTTAGAAGGTGACTTTTTTGGCTCCTGTTGTTTCTTTTATCTATAAAATAAATATTTGACCTAGATACAGTGATTGATTGTCAATCTTTCAACATCTTTCAGACATACTGTATAGTCTACTTAAACAATTCTTCTTTAATGCAGTGGGATGCAATGTTGGAGGATTAAAGATTAAAGGGGACTCGTGGACTCCTAATATTTTATCTTGCTTTCAGGGGCTCAAAGAAAACTACTTTCTCTCTTGCCGCCTCAGTGTGTGTAGGCTCTGTTCATATCGTATTGTTACATCAATTACTATTGATTCTTTGTTTTTTGTGAAAATGAGGTCAGGTTTTCTCAGTTGATTCTTTGAGTCTGAAGTGTGATTCTTTTCTGATTTCCCAGTTTTGTTTTTTAGCCTCTTCGGCTAGATGTCACAGATCTTACCCACTGAAGCTCAGCAGGTGTGAGCCTGGTCAGTACCTGGATGGGAGGTTGCTGCTGGAAGAGGTGTTAGTGGGGCCAGCAGGAGGCGCTCACCCTGCGGTCCATATGGGTCCTTAATGCTCCAGTATAGTGATGGGGACACTATACTGTAAACAGGCGCTGTCCTTCAGATGTGACGTAAAACTGAGGTCCTGACTTTCTGTGGTCATTAAAAATCCCAGCGCATTTCTCAAAAAGAGTAGGGGTGTAACTCTGATTTCCTGGCCAAATTTCCCATTGGAACTTACCAATCATGTCCTCCAGATAATCCTCATCTATGAATGTGCTAAATTACTCTGCTCTCCTCCCCACTGATAGCTGATGTGTGGTGAGTGTTCTGGCGCACTCTGGCTGCCGCCGCATCATCCGGGTGGATGCTGGACATTGGTGGTGGTGGAGCGGGGTCCCCATTACCTGTAAAGCGCTTTTTAGTGGAGTGTCCAGAAAAGCGCTATATAAGTGTAAGCAATTAATATTATTATTATTTATTATTATTATTTTGTTTTTCTTAAGCCATTCAGAGGTGGACTTGCTGGATGGGCCGTTGGATGGGGAGGATAGGACCCCGATGTGACTAATGGGGTAGCTGCAAAGGTGGAGAGGGGGTGGAGGAGGGATGCAGAAAACAAACGAGGAAAAGGAGAGGGTGACGTTTGATATATATGGAGACCGGTTGCTTACATCAGGATTAGTGAGAATAGCAGCGCCTGTGTCGAATGAGCGCGACTGCCTTCATTCCTCCCAAACTTTCATTAAGAACTCCATTTCACGAGGAATGACGGCAGCCGAAAGCTTGGGAGAAATTAGAATCATTTATTGGGATGTGGAGATTTGGAGTTACCCGCTTGGCTGAGGGCCAACCTCCCGGCCGTTGGAGGGGGAGGATAGGACCCCCAAAAGAACCAAGCAGGACCCCCAGTCACCAGTGCAGAAAAACAAAAACAAAAGATTGGACCAATTCAGCCGAGGAGAGAAAGTGCCAGCTTGAGGATACTAGGGTTAGTTTTAATGTATGCATGGTAAGCCTCGGAGGAACAACGGCCGAGTTGCTTGATGAGATACTCGGGTATGCCTTGGCGAGCGGCAGAGGATGTGGCCACTGCTCTAAAGGAGTGCCTGGAGATTTGTTCAGGAGGGTATCACGATACGGCGCTTCACGTTAACGAACAGAGGGACAGTAGGCAAAGCTCCGGCAGAGGTGCGAAGATGTGCGTAATGGGATAAAGGCTCGTAAGGGCTTATGTAGGAACAGAGCTTGAAATAACAGATGGAAGTGGCGGACCTGAGTTGGTCAGTTTCGCTTTTCTTGAGATAGAAGGTCAGTGTCTCGTAAGATAAGATGGAGATGTCAGATAAGCAGGGTTGAGAAGAAGGATCGAAGGATGTGGAAGCAGCGGTAATTTCGGAGCACCTTAGGGAGATGAAGAAGGCTAACAAAAATAAAGATTCAAGAGTGCGGTCGACCCGGGGTGAGTGGTAACCCGACCTGAGAACGTAGATGCAGGATTCAAGGATGTCTGAGGTATGTGGTGCGCGTAGATTCGGAAGTGTTTTTTTTTTCCAAGCCGCTGAAAGCCTTTAAGCAGGAGAGTAGTTTGAGGGTGGATAAGGGATGGACAGATCATGCTGGAAAGGAGTTTATGGAAGAAGTGGATGCCACACATGTATACTTTGGTGGTGGATGCTTGTACCTGATGAGTTTCTACAATAGCAAATGAAGGATGATACGGTGAGAATGTCGAAAGAAGGGAATTTTATGTTCACGGACAGGTGGAAGGATTGGACGTCCTTCCAGGCAGTGCAGTAAGAATTGAGAGAGTTTGAGGGGCAATCCCTAAGAGGATAGTTTGCTGGGCCAGCTGGAGATAGTGATGAAAAGGATGATTCAGAGGAATGCGAGTTCCGAATAGGGAGGTACTGTGCACGGGTTCAGTCTTGCATCTGGTGCCAAGTCCCTGAATTCCTGACATTGAAGCGAGAGAGAGAGTCAGCTATCTCGTTAAGGTGGCCTGGAATGTGAGCAGCTACGAGGATGAATTGATGTCTGAGAGAAATCCATTTAAGGCGGCAGAGGAATTTCATGATAGATTGGGATGAAGACCTTCCTTTGTTGATTATATGAACTACTGCATAGATGGCCGAATAGATGAGGACGGATTTTTGTTTCCAATTGTGGCCCCAAAGAGAAGCAGCAACGACAATTGGAAATATTTCTAACAAGGCCGATGACTGGTTGGCGAGAGAGATTGGAGAGAATTCAGGAGGCCAAGGGGCCGCAAACCAATGGCCTTTTGTAATAGCTTCCGAAACCGACTGAGGGGGCTGCGTCTGTGAAAAGCTGGATATCCGTGGGGTCAGAGAGGAGGTCATCATAGAAGAGTGATATGCTATTCCAGTTGGCCAAGAGAAGCTGCCAAAGCCTGAGATCGGATTTGCAGTTGGCTGAAGGCTTACATGGAGGTAAAGAGAGGGCACAGAAGAGGCAAGGTCGAGAAGGTAGATTGTCCTTGAGGAATGATACGCATGGCGTAATTGAGGTGGCCGAGCGGAGAGAGAAGATCCCCCTTTATGCAAAATTTGGTGGAAGAATAGATAGAGATGTATGTCTGGATCCTGTCGATTTTGTCAGGAGGCAGGGAGGCGGAGAAATTAATGGAATTGGGGATGATCCCGAGGAATTGGATTATATGAGAGGGGCCAGTTGTTTTGTCCGTGGCAAGAGGTACCCCTAGTTTCCTAAAAACAGAAATAAGCGTGGAGGAGGCTCTAACAGGTGGGGTGCGAGGAAAATCCATGGTAAGGAAATCGTCGAGAATGTGGACGAGAAAAGGAAGCTTATAGTTATTCAAGAGGATCCAGCAGAGAGCTTCAGCTAAGGTACCGAAATTTTTTTGGGGGGGGCTACTCCTACGTCCGAAGGTAAGGCGGACTGTGAAGAACTTGTTCCGCCAATGAACTCCGAAGAGGTGCCAGAAGTCTGGGTCAGGAGGCATAACTTTAACAGAACTGGAGATGTCAGCCTTTGCGAGCCAGGCACCCGGACGGACTGCTATACCAATGGGATTGATGTGGTATGCAGGGAATGGGGGAGAGTCAAGTGGGCCAATCATGAAACCATTCTCGACTTCGGATGCTAGCAGGGAAGCAACGGACTGGGGATCGGCGGTGGCAGATTGCAAATTTTTGCAAAAGACAAAGGAAGAAGGAAGTGTGCACGGGCCTGGTGAGAATCCGAAGGAAAGGCCATCAAGTAAGATGTGGGTGGAAGAGGGGTTGGGGTGGCTGAGCAAGTCGGAAGCAAAAGCGGGGGATATCGATTGGAATAGCCAGAAAGACCAGTAGTCTTTTGGGAACGCTGAAGGTGGAGCGAGCATGAGCTTCGCCACAGAAGCTGCAAATATGAAGGAAGCGACTAAGGGGAGAGGTACGCGTCAAGGATTTGAAGATGTTGGAAATTTGTTGGCCTCTGATCATCACGATGGGGTCGACCGCGAACGTCTTTGGACCGGGAAGGTTGGAAGAAGCCCTGGCAGGAGGATAGATGCTGTGGGGGAGAAGGGGCGGGGTCAGGGTTGAGCTTGTGGACTGGGCAAAGATTTGCTGAATGTGTCCAAGAGTAACAGAAGTCTCAGGAAAGAGCTCGGATGCCAGTGAAAGCGTGCCAGTAGAGCTCAATGTCGAGGGCTCCCCAGTAGGTGCGCTGGTTCCGTTGGAGCCCGCCTCGCCCAAGAACTGCTTATGGTAATCGTAGAACAGGGAGCCCTCAAAAAGAACAGATAGATCGGGGATGCTGTGCATGTAATCGTCGAGTTCCTGATGATGTTCGGGAAAGGCGGAGCACATGATGTCGCAGAAAATGCTGCAAGCCAAGCAGAAGTCGGAAATTCGAAGGACTGAAGCAGAGTGAGGGTCAGAAGATTTGAGAGTAACGGAAATTTAGCCACAATCGACTGTTCTAGAACAGTCGATTACGAGGAAGAGAGAAGGTGAGCTAGATTGACGTCCGCACCTCATAGAATTTGCTGCCGGAGTGAAAAGGGAATGGGAGGAGGACTAAACTTTAGTGTGTTAGGAGGAGCTAGGAGAGGAACGGCTGTTCGTAGAGGAAAGTCCTTAGTAAAGGGGAGAGTGGAGTCCAGGGCCGAAGGCATGGGATGACTGATGCCGTGTTGGACACCAGGGAAGGGAGAAGATGAGGAGGGAAGAAGACCGGAAAACAGATTGTGGTAGGAGTGGTTAGACGGATCTGGGGCCTGAAGCTCGGTGGCTCGGTGGCTTGGGATATGGAAGCCGAAGACTGTTGAGGAGGAATTGAAGCAGGGGCGAGGGCTGCGCGAAGGACTGAGGAGGCTGCCGAGTCGTCTTGGACACCAGGGGGTGGGGAGAGTAAGGGCCACCTGCTGGCTGAGCTGGGGGTCGTTTACTAGCTGGCCTTTGGGCCGTGGAGACTGCAGCAGGGGCTGAAAGAAAATAAACCGGGGCCGAAGGCACCAAGCTGGCGGAGGTTGAGCCATGTTGGACGCCGGAGGTAGAGACAGAAGAGAGTGCAGAAATGAGATTAATCAGAGAAGGGGGTGGGGGAGGGGGGTGAGCCTGGGACCTTAGACTCAGCAGCAGGTGTTTAGGGAAGGAGGCTGGGTGGAAGAGGCTAGGTGCAGTTGTTCAGCAGAGGTATGGATTGCTTGGGGAAGAGACACAGACATATCAGGACAAAACAAGACAGAAGACGCAACAGGCAGAGGCGCGGGCGGCCTCAGGGTCCTCACGTTGGGATGAGTGGTGGCGGCGCGGGTGATGTCCTCAGGGCGCCGGGGGAAGCTGTGGAGCTGATGTTTCCAAGAGATGATCCAGGAGAAGGGGGAGCCGATGTGCGTGAATCGCGGTGGCAGGGACATCCTCGAGAGAAGCGGGGGGAGAAGTGTTATTTGGAGACTTTGCCGTGGAGGAACGGGAAGGCTGGGTTTGTAATGAGAGAGGGACTACGACGGCGGTGGCACGGCGGCTGAAGGAGGCGATGAGACAGAGGTGAGGGGAGTAGTTGGGGGAGGGCTGAACGAGAAGGGTAGGAGAGTCTCCTGCGCTGCAGAAAAGGTCTTCATCGGAGCGGCGGATTTGTAGATCCATGAGAAGGGAGCACGGATTCGAGCTAGGCGAAAATGAACCATGCAGAAAACAAACGAGGAAGAGGAGAGGGTGACGTTTGATATATATGGAGACCGGTTGCTTACATCAGGATTAGTGAGAATCGCAGCAGCTGTGTCGAATGAGCGCGGCTGCCTTCATTCCTCCCGAACCTTCGTTAAAAACTCCATATTGAAACAAAAAAACACTGCTAGAATCATTCCCCAGGTTTACAGATAAAAAGCACCACTTCTTAAAGAAATACCATTTGCAATGGTAGTTTCCTTTTTATGTAAACCTTACCTGAAGTTAAAGGTGTAACTCTGATAATTTCTTTTCATTAAATAACAGCAAGAGTCTTGTCTGAACAGCATAATGATTTTCCTGGTCAGTGATTAACTGACCAGCAAACTAAGAAAGTGTGGCAGTCAGAACAAATTGGAGATTATTTGTAGGAACCTGTTTTATAATCAGAACGGCAGACGTTTCTGTGAATCCCTTCAGTCTTATTTCTAAGAACTTCTTTTCTTAGGGCTGTGTGGAAGGGAGACACAATATGTGGTAACTAATACTGAAAATCTAATAATTTTACCCTTAATTTATCATACAGTATTTACTTTTTATTATATATAAATAATTGTATAATTATATAATTGTTATAAACACTGTGTTAATGACAAAAATTATTACATATATGATGTAATGGTTATTGTCTGGTCAGGATTATGATTTGTTATGAATATGCAACTAGAGTAACATTAAATATAAAGTGGTGTGAAAACATGTTTGCCCCCTTCCTGATTTCTTATTTTTTTGCATGTTCGTCACACTGAAATGTTTCAGATCATCAAACAAATTGAAATATTAGACAAAGATAACACAAGTAAACACAAAATGCAGTTTTTAAATGAAGGTTTTTATTAAGAGAAAAACAAAAATCCAAATCTACATGGCCCTGTGTGAAAAAGTGATTGCCCCCTAAACCTAATAACTGGTTGGGCCACCCTTAGCAGCAACAACTACAATCAAGTGTTTGCGATAACTGACAATGAGTCTTTTACAGCGCTGTGGAGGAATTTTGGCCCACTCATCTTTGCAGAATTGTTGTAATTCAGCCACATTGGAGGGTTTTCAAGCCTTAACCGCTATTTTAAGGTCATTTTGGGCTGGTTGGTATATCACCCTGCAACTCACAACTGGCAACCCACTGAAGCTAAGCAGGTGTGAGCCTGGTCAGTACCTGGATGGGAAACCTCCTGGGAAAAACTAAGGTTGCTGCTGGAAGAGGTGTTAGTGGGACCAGCAGGGGGTGCTCACCCTGCAGTCCATGTGGGTCCTAATGCCCCAGTATAGTGATGGGGACACTATACTGTAAACAGGTGCTGTCCTTTGGATGAGATGTAAAACCGAGGTCCTGACTTTCTGTGGTCATTAAAAATCCCAGGGCGTTTCTCGAAAAGAGTAGGGGTGTAACCCCGGCGTCCTGGCCAAATTTTTTCCCGTTGGCCCTTACCAATCATGGTACCAATCCTAATAATGCCCCTCTATGAATTGGCTACATTATTCTGCTCTCCTCCCCACTGATATCTGGTGTGTGGTGAGCGTTCTGGCGCACTATGGCTGCCGTCATCCAGGTGGATGCTGCACATTGGTGGTGGTGGAGGGGAGTCCCCATTACCTGTAAAGCGCTTTGAGTGGAGTGTCCAGAAAAGCGCTATATAAGTGTAATAATTATTATTATTATTATTATTATTATTATTTTGTTTTTCTTAAGCCATTCAGAGGTGGACTTGCTGGTGTGTTTTGGATCATTGTCCTGCTGCAGAACCTAAGTGCGTTTCAGCTTGAGGTCACGAACAGATGGCCGGACATTCTCCTTCAGGATTTTTTGGTAGACAGCAGAATTCATGGTTCCATTTACCACAGCAAGTCTTCCAGGTCTTGAAGCAGCAAAACAGCCCCAGACCATCACACTACCACCACCATATTTTACTGTTGGTATGATGTTCCTTTTCTGAAATGCTGTGTTACTTTTACGCCAGATGTAATGGGACACACACCTTCCAAAAAGTTCAACTTTTGTCTCGTCAGTCCACAGAGTATTTTCCTAAAAGTCTTGGGGATCATCAAGATGTTTTCTGGCAAAACTGAGACGAGCTTTTATGTTCTTTTTGCTCAGCAGTGGTTTTCGTCTTGGAACTCTGCCATGCAGGCCATTTTTGGCCAGTCTCTTTCTTATGGTGGAGTCATGAACACTGACCTTAACTGAGGCAAGTGAAGCCTGCAGTTCCTTGGATGTTGTTGTGGGGTTTTTTGTGACCTTGTGGATAATGGCTCTCACTGTGGTTCGCTGGAGTCCCAAAGCTTTAGAAATGGCTTTATAACCTTTTCCAGACTGATAAATCTCAATTACTGTTTCTCATTTGTTCCTGAATTTCTTTGGATCGCAGCATGATGTCTAGCTTTTGTGGATCTTTTGGTCTACTTCACTTTGTCAGGCAGGTCCTATTTAAGTGATTTCTTGATTGAGTACAGGTGTGGCAGTAATCAGGCCTGGGTGTGGCTAGAGAAATTGAACTCAGCTTTCCAAAGATGTGATAAACCACAGTTGATTTATGTTTTAACAGGGGGGCAATCACTTTTTCACACAGGGCCATGCAGGTTTGGGTTTTTGTTTTCCCTTAATAATAAAAACCTTCATTTGAAAACTGCATTTTGTGTTTACTTGTGTTATCTTTGTCTAATATTTCAATTTGTTTATGATCTGAAACATTTCAGTGTGACAAACATGCAAAAAAATAAGAAATCGGGAAGGGGGCAAACACTTTTTCACACCACTGTAATAATTAAAGGTGGCTTCTCAAAGTGCTTTACAGAATGACAACAACAATAAATAAAAATAATACACAAGATAAAACACAATTACAATATACAGAGGAGACTGTGGATGGTGGTACTAAGAAAAGTAGAAGGAGAGGGGTAAAGAATGGAACCAGTTAAGTAAAGGCTCTCCTAAAGAAGAAGGTTTTGAGTCTGGATTTGAAGGAGTTTAGAGAAGGTGACTCTCTGATATCCTTGAGCAGAGAGTTCCGGAGCTTGGGGGCATAACAGGAGAAGACCCTGTCACCCATACAATTTAGACGGGCTTGGGGGAGAGTAAGGAGAGCAGAATTAGAAGAGCGAAGGTTGTGAGGTGGGGAGTAGGGCAATAAAAGTTCAGACAGGTACTGAGGTGCCAAGCCATGCAGAGCCTTATAGGTGAGCATGAGGATTTTAAAGTTGACATGAAATGCCCTGAAGAGACGCCAGGATGGTTCGGGCTCATGTGGGCTGGGGAATTGTTGGCTAGTCACCCAGCACCCTCCTCATGGTGATAAGACCTGTATAATCTTTTGAGTATAGTTATATTTTTGTTACATACCAATTACTTGATTAATATAGCATGGCTATATAAATATAATGGCTTTAAAAGATGATAGGACAGTCATAGCACCGGTTACTATGCAACAAAATAAACACCTGAACTGAATTACTGAATGTGTGTTTCTGTCACTAAATGGTATATACTGTAATAATTGAGAACTTGCTCAGAGAATCACATTACTGGTGTTTATATCAAATCCACGTGGGGTGCGAGTTCAGCAATCACATCTAAAATGATCAGTCTTTCATATTTCTTTAAAGCTCTCTGGGTTTTCTTTATTAATGAACTGTTGAATTCTGCCTTAGTACATACTGTATGTACTTCAGGGTAAAAACTGTTCTTGTATCGTGTTGAGCTAGAGAATGGTCTCTGGACACTGTTGTTGTGAATACTAATGCCAGAGAGCTACTGTGTATGCCTTTTGCAACGTTTTAGTTGTTCCTTTTTTCATTTATTTAAAACCAATTCTATATGCTGAAGCATATACAGTAGCACAATATTCATTATTTTGGTAAAGCATTATTCAACCATTACTATAACCAATTCTTTATACAATAAGCATATAGCATATTACAGCTATTGCATCCATTTGATTGACAGTCTGGATCATTATATGAAAATATATTGAATATATATATACATATGGGAGGAAAAAGGAGCACCTGGAGGAACCCATGCAAATATGAACAGAACATGCATACTCCATGCAGATAGCAACACGGGTCCAGAATTTAACCAAGTGCAACATCACTGCATGGCAGCAGTGCTAATCACTGTGCCATTGTGCCTAAAGTACAGTATATTAGATTAAATAAATGTATGCAATGGTAACATACTTTAAATAGAACATCGTAAATAGTTCACTTGCTTCTCCTTAGTGACAAGATAGATTATTTTTATAGTTTGGTGTGAATGTAATGTTTTTTTTTCAGGTTAATTAGGTTAACAAGTAATTAGGAAACTTAACCATAGATTTAGATTATGAAAAATATATTTCACACAAACTGTACACAAGAAAACAAGCTCAAATTCCTGGTTTAGTTACACCCTTGCCATCGGTCGGTATCTCAAAGGAGTCAATAGAATCTTCAAGGTCTAGATGAATTCTTTTGATTTTGGCAATAATGGCTATGTCCATTTTTAACCCTGAATTGACTGTATTGGCTTTAAAACCATATGGTATTATGCTGTACTTATATATACTGTATATATACAGTTTCCTGATCGTAATACAGTTAATTGTATGCTATTGTTTCAGAATACATCTCTAGATATGACTTTATGTGTTTCACTTGTGTGGCATACGGGGAATTGTAGTCTTTGTTTTCCTAATCAATTACATTTCCGACGTTTTAAAACTACAGTACATACACTGTGAAGGAAAGAGACCATACCACCTCATGATGGAAAATGTAGTTAGACCACCTTTAATTGCACAAACAATGTGCTGTAGAAAGTAGCATTTTTACTGCCAGTAACTTTTGTGCTGCAGAGAACATGCAGATCTTTCAAATGACTAATGTAAAAAAGACTACTACAGTATTTGTTTTTCCATTTTTTCAACAGGTACTGAGAGATTACAGTGTACAGCTGAGGAAATGAGCAATTACAGTATGTGTGTTTGAAAAAGATTGTGTTGCCAAAAGCATATACAATTATCACAACATTTAATATTTAATATTTAATATTCATATTTTTTATTAACATTGCACTCCCCTGTTAAGTTAAATTGTTTTTTTTTGTTTTACAATCTGACAATTTAAGACAGAACAAATGCATTTGTGAAAATATTTTAAATTTTAAATATTATTTGTTCAGTCAGTTCTCCCAGAACCTGTTAATTTCTATGATGAGTTCTTGCTCTCCGCTCTGTTTTGCCATCTTACGAATATGGTCTTTAAGGGAGTGCCAAATGTAGAAGTAATGATGATGAAACAGGCTAATTTTTAAAACCATTAACATCCACACAGAACATGAATATTTTTTTTCAAAGTGAAACACCAAGACTGAACCTGTAAGTAACAATTCCACCCAACCAATAAGTTGCGTGTATGAAACGCAATATTAGGCAAAAAACAGCAGAATTGCAGTTACATTCGCTATTGTATTAACAGTTATAACAGATACAAAATTTAAAACAAATCTGAAATCTTTTAAAACAAAAGTTATTTACTCTACTGTATTCAGAGCTGCATGTGAGATCATAGTGAGCCCAGTGAGTGTTGTGTTTTGATTATACTGAGGGCATAAAGATTCAGTGAGGATCAGGGGGAGATTACTGTGAGATTACTCAACCAGATAACTTTAGTAAGTTTTTTGTGCATTTGTGTGAACAGTTAAATAGAACTCTCTCCAAAACAGTCTTTTTCAGTGTTTCGGTCTTAAAAAGGGAACGTTGGCAAACAATTACATTTTCTTCCAAAAGGCCTTTAACTCGCAACACTCATAATACTTCAAGTTCAAGTTCAAATTTATTGTCATTATACTCAAATACAGGTTTATGGTATAACGAAATGCTATTTAGCTAGCTCTCGGACAATAAGTAGTGCAAAAAAACAATACAATTGTATAATAAAAGAAAGACAGAGACAACAGGCAGTGTGCAAAACCACAACAGGCAATGTGCAAAACAACAAAAAGGCAACAGGTAATGTGCAAAAACAACATCAGATGTGCAAAAACATGCTTCAACAGAATGAAATAAAAAGATAGAAATTATGGGGAGTGAGTTTTTTGACATGTAAGGTAGAGGTAGATTTCAATGTGTGTTTGAGTTTTTGGTAAGAAAAAAGGCACTGTGAGTTTCAGATCATAGGTGAGAGAGTTTAATTGTGCGGGGGTAAAAACTGTCTCTGAGTCTGGTAGTCCGGGCCCAAATGCTCTGGTACCATTTTCCAGATGGTTGAGGGTCACAAAGTCTGTAGCTGGGGTGCGTGGGGTCTTTGATGATGCTTAGAGCTTTCCTCAAGCACCGTCTGTCATAAATGTCCTGTATAGATGGAAGGTCAACCCCAGTGATAGACTGGGCAGTTTTTACCACCCGCTGTAGGGCTTTGCAGTCATACCACTGTGATGCAACCTGTCAGTGTGCTTTCTGTAGTGCATCTGTAAAAGTTAGTGAGGATCTGGGGACATATCTTAGCCTTCTTCAGCCACCTTAGGAAGTACAGGCACTGTTGCACTTTATTTGAACAGACAGGTGGTGTTGAGAGACCATGTGAGGTCCTCGGTGATATGGATGCCAAGGAATTTGAAGTTACTGACACTTTCAGTCCCGTTGATGTGGATGGGGCATGTCCGTTTTGCAGTTTCCTGAAATCAATGATCAGCATCTTGGTTTTGCTGACGTTGAGGGTGAGGTGTCTTCACACCACGTTGTAAGCAGATTGACCTCCTCCCTGTAGGCCCTCTCATCATTGTCTGTGATCAGACCTACAACTGTGGTGTCATCAGCAAACTTGATGATGGGGGTTGGTGTTGTGTTTGGCTTTACAGTCGTGGGTGTAGAGGGAGTAGAGTGATGGACTAAGCACACACCCCTGGGGGACTTCATAGCTGTGTCGAGTTTTTAATAACTTTTATGAAGTTTCAACCCATCTGTCACACCACACGTTAACTCAGTAGTAATAAATCTGTAAGACAACTTTGGAAACAATACTTGGTCTCACTTGGTATCACACATACAGCCTTCAGTAATGTTTGAAGATATTACCCGAGGCGCCTTTTCTGATGGCCAGACTGTGTGAAGCAGCCTTAGCTTCTAGCCTGCTCTCTGCGTTGCTGAGCACAGCAGTTTCAACTTGTCCACACTCCAGGTTTGCACACGTGCTCTTGGCTTCTGCCCTGGAGCCCTGGACTCTCCTGCTGGCCTCCTCACCAGCAGTTTTGTTCTGCTCCCAGCAGCTTCCCTTGTCCAGGGCCACAGGGGTCTTTCCGTGCCCTCATCATTCCCTCAGCCTAACAGCCCCATCACAGTTTCTAGAGAGTTCTGCCCTTTTCTCAAATTGTATTGATTTTTTTATATTAAAATCAAACTGAACAGTGTTGTGTGAGTGAGGTTAAAGTTCAGCAAAACCTGTAAAGGAAACACACAAAGTGAAATTTATTAACTGCATACTGTCACGGATGTTGGAAGGGACGAACCGTGGAAAGACAGTAGAGCGAAAAGACCCTATGCGTAGACGGGGGTTAGCCCGGGCTCAGCTGTTCAGGAAATGCCGTAAAGAAACCTATGCCCTCAGGTAGCAGACGTGGCATGACCTGGTGCTAGGCGGGTTTCAGAACATCCGAACATCAATGCTGAGTGAAGGCAGACTGAAAGACCCGGAAATATATAGCCCCAGAGAGAGAGAAACACCGGAAGGACAGCAAAGAACTGGAAATGAGAGACAGGACAGAGAAGGAGCGCCCTCTGACTGCAGAGGGCATGACATACATTTTCAGCCTCCTAAGTCAGTATCTAGTAGAAGCACTTGTGCTAGTGATAGCTTTTGTTGATCTGTCTGTCTTCTCTGTCATTATCTTCTGTCTTTCCTATTTCTCCACAGCATTATGTATCCTCAAAAAATACTTTAATTAGATTAATCCATCCATCCATTAGATAGCTCTCCGATAATTTTGAGCAGTGGGGTGATGTATTAATTCCTCCTCTTCCTGGTAAAATTGGTCCATTTTTGACAGGGATAATGGGAATCACTGGATTGCAATCTACAAAACTTTGTCTGGGCTGTTCAAGGATATTCACTCTTCTTGGCAGACCACTGCAGTGTGGTTTTGGCCTTGTGCTCATTGTGTCTATACGGACTTTTAAATTCTTGACATACTCAAGAAGAAACTTTTCTTCCAAGTTTCGCCTGCACTTTGTACCATCAAATTTCTCCTCAGCTTTAACAAGCTTCCTTGTCCCTGCTGATAAGAAGATTCCCTATAACATGATGCCGTCATCACCATGCTTGACAGCTGGGAAGGTTTTGACTGGTAATAAGGCAGTAAAGTTATGTAATTAGACCAAGAACATACTGTATATATATTATTGCTAGTTATTAATCAGAAAATCTTTTTCAGTTAAGGTTTATTTCTTGCCACTCACCCATACAAGCCAACTTTATATGGGGACTGGGATACTGATGATTTATGAGAACTGACACTCGTCTCTGATATAGAACACTGCAAATCTTTCAAAGTCAGTGTTGACATCACAGTTGCATTTCTAACCAGTTTCTTGCTTTAGCAAACTGTTCAGTTTGAAAGGGCAACCTGATCTGTGTAGTGTCTAGGTACTATGAGTCTGCTTCATCCTACTTCATAATGATGGCAAAATGTTCTCCATACACTAAACATTATCAGGTGTGTGCTTAGTCTTGAATATGATCTTTATGGGCCTTGGAGATTTGTTAACCTTGAGTGCCTCTAATACCTGATACCTCTTCTATAATAATCATGCTTTATTACAGAACTTTGTTCTTCTGCTGCCTAAGGCTTGTTGTTGACTTTTTGCCTTTTTTTACTGTTGCTCCACAGATTTCTTAATCCTTTATGGTTCTTTTGCTATTGAGTCTTGAATGAACTATATTATTTATTTTAGCCTCCAATGTAATGTTCTGGTGTTCTGGGGAGTGCAGGGTGTGTTCTTAACATAACCTTTTTATACTTTTCCTAATTGAGATGTTAATTTTGGGTATTTGTTAGCTTGATTTACTCACTGTAACGATAATCTATTCAGTGCAAGCTGAATCTCTTTAAACTGTTGCTATCAATTCTCCACTGATTTCATATCTATCTTATCCCATTCTACTTACTGTATATTAAACTCTGTCTCATTCCTTCAAAGTCTGCCTTCCAGAAATTGTAAACTTTTGATTTGGACTCAGCCTGTAATTTCAAAGTAGTGTCAAAGCAGTCATCATTATGATCATATTTCTCAAATGGTTCTCCTAGTTCTACATATCTCAATCTGTCTTTATTGTTTGAAAAGACTATATCAATACAAGCATTTTCTCTTGTCGGTGTTCTGAAAAATTCAGTACGAAAGCATTAATTAACCACATCTACCATTTCATTTTCTGCAGAAGACATTCTTGTAGGTTTTAAGTAATGTTCTTTCTTCACATAAAACAAATACTGCTTCTTTTGTATATAAAGTCTCAATTTCATTATACAGTTTTGAATTATAACAAACATTTGATTTTGTTAATCTATAGCATACTCCTAACACTATACCTTTATGAGTCTGACCCATATACTGTAGATTTTTGGAAATTTATAGTATCCATACATATTTCTCTAAGTTAAGTTCCTGACCCTGAACACTACTACTTTTTGGCATATAGTTCTACACCCTCCCTCTTCTATCTTTCATGTTTCTCCAGAACATTGTGTATCCACTAAAATGGCATTATTCTCTATCATTTTTGATTAGCCATGTTTCTGTAATTTCAATTCCTCTTAAGTACTTTGATGTTTGCTGTTTTGACCTTTGGTCCTTCTTGTCCTGGCTCCCCATGTAAATTCATTTTAAAATCTTTGGTTTCTTTGCCCCATTCTGTTTCAGTTGAAATGTTTCTGGATTTCTTTCTGGTCATCATGTTTTCCAGCCATGATGACTGGAGACAGTGTCATTTAGATATACTGTAGTCCTTCAGGTTTATAAGGTTCATGTCATGTCATAGTTTCCAGTGAACAAGAAAGCTGAAGCCACCTTCATCATGCATGTGTTACTTTGAAGGATTAACCTTTGTTCGTTTGTTGCTTGCTTTAGTTAGTTGTTTATGGATGATATCAACAGCCTCAGCTTTAGGAAGACATCAAACTGTTGTCATTACATTACATAGTCCCTGATGGAGATCTCACTTGCCGCAATTTAGATTACCCGTTCTCCAGGCCTTTGACTGAAATTCATTGTCAGTGCTGGAGTTCTGGTTGTCTGATTCCAGTCCTGGATTGGGGCAAATTTGTTTGGCATGTTGTCAGGTGATATTATTGAGAGGAATTGTTTAAATTTATTTCCTTTCACCACCACCAGTTTTTCGTAGTCACATACAGTATTCTTCGTTTTTTTTTCTGACAGTTTAGGGAGCACTCTTTACTGTATGTTTGTTTTGTCAGTCCTGGAGCCCTTTTGTTTTCCTTGTCCAGTGCATAAACGTTTTCAAGAAGGATCTGGGTTTTGTTGCAGTTAGCACAGGTTTGGTCTGGCTGTTGAAGTTCTGCTAAGGTGCTCCATACAGTATGTCACACAAGTTGCAGATCACTGGTTAAAGAAGTACTTTTTAGTGTTAAATGTAATCTATATCTGATATGAAAAGGTATTCTTTTGTTAGGAAATGAAAAACAGTACAGCTGCTTAATAACAATGCGATAACTTCTTTTTTACAGAAAGAAAAACATTTAGAAAATTAAAGTAAAAGAATTTTAATGGGTAGCACTTTGGGTTATGCAAATTGCAGTTATGCACTGGAGTACATTAACAATGGTTCCTTCTAATGGTTCTTAATAAAGCAGTGTTATGAATGCATGCCAATGATTTTCCAAGTTATAAAGTATACGGAAAAGTTGTGTACAATACTGCCTTCCAAAACCCTTTCTTTTAATATCTCTTCACTCATCACTTCATACATATGGTGTACTTTGGGAAACCCCTTGCGCTCTCACCCACTAATGGAACTTTTACAGAATGTCTCCATGTCAGTCTCCTTTCCTCAAAGGTGTATTTGTTAACTGATGTCTCTCATCAAACAGTAGCAATGCAATATAAAAAACACGGTCAGGGATGAATGCAGTTACAAAAAGACTTATAAAGGTTTGGGTGGAACTTACTATGTCTTTGACATCAGTTTGATAAGACATTTTGCTTCTGCGATGATTCACTGCTCAGTTGCAGTGAACATCTGTTGCCACAATGTCAGCCTGGAACTCTTTGGTAAGCATCGCTGTTATGTAATGTTCAGTAAAATTCTGGTTTAGTATACTTGGTACGGCACTGTATTTTGTCATTTGAAAGAGGGGATATAAAATCAAGGCTGTTCCTTCTGTTCCCAAAACCCTCATGAAAATTCTTTTGTGGTAGCTGGGTATTATTAACCTGCTCCTGCAATTAACCTTAGAAAACTAGTACTTGCAGGTGATTCCATTGTTAAACTTGTCAATAGAGCCCCTTTCAGCACAGAAAATAATTGCTGAATATTTCCCTGGGGTTACAGTCAAAATTATTGTTTTAACTAGAATCTGTAATGACACAGTGTAATCAGATTTCTATTATCCTGGCACATAATGATACTATATATTACAGATACATTTATAAGGAAGATTTTTTTTAAAATGCATTAAATGTTACAAATAAGAGAAAAATAAAGGTATAATTTCTTGTCTGATTCAAATCAATAAAGATGTATTTATTTAAAGGTTTGCAGTTAAAGATAAGGATAAAAAAGGAAGAATGGACATATAGTATAAACTACTGCATGTCTACACTCAAAACCGGTACACTGAGTGAAAAAGTGGTAATTTCTACCTGGTGTACTGGATTTTGATAAAAGTTACTTTTTTTTGCTAATCCTGCAATTTATTATTGGACTGGACTCCAAGATAAAAATAGACTGGCTAGAATAACAGTTATTCTGGAAAACAAATGTTTGAAGTGGATTTTAAACACATGACTGGTGTTTTGTCTAATACTAGTTACATGATCTTTCATGTAGTTACATGAAACATTCTTTGAGGCTTATTTAGAATTTCAGTGTATTTAACATACAGTATACAGTAATCCCTATATATATATGCACTTGTGACTAATATACCAGCAAAATCATCTCCCAAAGGCAGATGTGCTTGTTGAGACTCAAAATCAAATATTGTCAAAGTTGGTAAATAAATTTTATAAAACGTTTAGGATATAGAATCAAACAGGGTGCACTTTATCAATAAAGCTAAGTCCTAAGCCACGTACAATTCCGTTGCAGAATACGATTCACAATATTATTTTTACCCAAGATGTATCGAAATGGACATTCCACCAAACACTGTTTTCAAAGGAAGTTTAGAAACTTGGCTCTCTCTGTTAAGTAAGACTCTACCTGATCTAATGCAGTCGTTTGAGAGTCATAATGTTAGAGTCCATTGAATATACAATAAAACTGAGAACTGAGCACTGGCACTGCAAATGCACAGCACATACAGTAAAGCACAATTAACAAGCATAGTGTTAAAGTATTCAAGATTTAGTGGAGTTGTTGAAAAAAGTCATACTTCAAACCAAATAAATAAAAACCTGCTTCATTCAACAAGCTCACAAACTTCACAAGGCAGTCAGCCTGTTTGTCCCAAAACAGCTGTGCATGTTATAATAATAATTATAATAAATAATAATAGTAATTGCTAACACTTATATAGTGCTTTTCTGGACATTCAAATCAAAGCGTTTTACAGGTAATGGGGACTCCCCTCCACCACCACCAATGTGCAGCCCCACCTGGATGATGCAATGGCAGCCATAGTGCGCCAGAACGCTCACCACGCATCAGCTATTAGTGGGGAGGAGAGCAGAGTAATGAATAGATGAGGATTATTAGGAGGCCATGATTATTAAATGCCAATGGAAAACGCCCCTGTTCTTTTCAAGAAATGCCCTGGGATTCTTAATGACCATAGAGTCAGGACCTTGGATTTACTGTACATCTCATCTGAGGGGCGGCACCTTTTTACAGTATAGTGTCCCAATCACTATACTGGGGCATTAGGACCTAAGACCGCAGGGCCCTCTGCTGGCCCCACTTACACCTCTTCCAGTATCAACCTTAGTTTTTCCCAGTATGTCTCCATCCAGGTACTGACTAGGCTCACACCTGCTTAGCTTCAGGTATGGCTGCTGCTTATACTGTATGTGGAAGCCTTCCTGTTAAATTCTATCCCTGGCTTTGATAGAATGTAAATCCAAAGTACACAAATCCGAACAATATGTACAAGAAAATTGGATTGGATTGACTTTGTAACAAAACTGAAAAATTGCTTCCAAATGCATTTTTTCCCCATAAAATAACACTACAGTCTAAACAATATTTTTCAGTTGTTTACAAATCCTGAAAAATGTTTCTTCATATAGGAATGTTCTCACACAGCAATGTCTGTCTAGTCATGATAAAACAGGTAAACCTACGGAACAATGATTAAATTTAACAGTGCGAGATAAAACACTGGACGTTTTCTTTCACTCCATTTTTCATCCCTTCAAATAAACCTAAAACTATTAGTCTGGTGATGCATTTTAGACATGTTCCTGATAATGTAAATATATTGCTGTGTTGTCTGCAATACTGCTGAGTAGTAGTGTCAGTAGTCATATACAGTACAGTACAGAACATCAATGTACATCTATATGCTTTTGCACATTGTGGTAATTAAATTACTATTTGACAGAATTAAGATACTACAGGGAGATGATTTTTTAATAAATGGCTTTAGAACAGGTGCTGGATGACTGAAATACAAGTTGGAAAATTATTCAATAAAAACTCCTGGCCCTAGTTACATGTATTGCTTGGGACATCATCTCCACCTACTGTACTTACAGTAGATGAGGTGGTAGTGTTTAGCGAGGCAAAGCCGAGATTCTCTCCTGTTGCACAGTCCCCACCATTGCTCAGGTGGTGCTGAACAATATTAGAGAAGCAACCTTGGTCTAACCCCCCAATAAGAATGAGGTTTGTGTATCAGTAGGGCAGTTAGTAATGACCTCAGGGCTGTCCTGGTCCCATATCAAAAATGCCTATTTGAGGCTTATTTGTCAGTACTGTCTGTTTATCTATGGCTTTGCAGAATGCACAGTTCCCTCTATGAGAATTTGAAAGTCTGCCTGTAATGTCAGTGCCATGCCCCAGGTGCATTTCCTCACAGCAGGAGATACTGTACCTTTAGGCTGAGCTTAGGGAGAGGGTAGTAGATGGGTTAGCTTTTGAATAGCCAAATTCAAGGGTGCTGTTGCCCTAAGCAGTCAGCAGTGGGTTCAGGCTTCCAGCTGTGACTCTAGGGCAGTAGATATGCACCTACTGTAACTATGGACTGTTAAATTTTTGCAGTCTCAGGTAGGATTCAGCTGTAAGACTGAATCAGCAGTGATGAAGTCAGAGAGGTGAGAGAAGGGAAGGACCTCTCTTTATAAAGTGCATTTCAGACCTCTTTTAAGCACTCAACAGTGGTACAGTAGCTCTTAATCAGTGGTTTATGGAGCTGAAAGTAGAAGAAATTCAAGAGTTTTCATGTGAGAATATTACATCTTGAGCTGGAAAATATGTCTCAGTGTTTGGGGATTTCTAAAAGCAGTGAAGCCTGAGTGTTATGTAGGTTGGGAGAAGAACTAATTAAAAAAAACAGGTTTCCTGATTACTACAGTAAATGTACCAGAACCAAAGACTGGTCCCATCTCCCAGCTGAAAGACAGATGTGGGGATTTTTCCCCTGGCTGTGCTGGTATAAAGGGAAATCCCCTTTGCAATGAAGCTGATTTAAAGTCTATGTTTTTAATGACTAGATTGGTTTTCTAATTTAATAAGGGCCACAACACAATCATACCTTTAATAACCTTCTGAGGACTGGAAATTTGTATACAGTATCTTCCATTGTGCTCTCTCTGATACTCTCTCTGATTGTTTTTACAGTTTACAATATATTAGGCCACCTTGGCATTACTTAATATTTGAATTGGACTGTCAGAGGCTTATTGAATTAGTAAATGTAGTAAAAATGACAAATACAAATTATTATAAATAAATATTTGTAATTTGTCAATTTTGTGTATCAGATTTTTTGTAGTTTGTTTATATCTTGTTTTTGTGAGGGGGAAGTACTTAGAGCTTTTATGATGTTTGTTCTGTCTTGATTTGTTTTAAATGTAATTGATTTTTTCATCAAAACTACTCAAAGCAAAAACAAATGTGCACAGAAGAGATCTATTTGTGGAAAAGAGGTTTGTGAAAATCAAAGGTTTGTTTTTTAATGATAAGTATTGTCACATTACCTCACTGACATTTTGTGAACTGCAAAGTTTGCCTCTGGAGAGCCACTTTCAATGAGCTGTTAGAAAAAAATATATGTTTTTGAATCAATATTTTTATTTTTTGAAACCTAAGGACTTGAAAGAGCAATTTGGTTTTATGAATGTTAGATACTGTATAACGACTGTTATGAGTTACTGGTAGCATAGTTTTTTTTTCCCAGAAAGATGCAAACTCTTCAGGATAAAGAATACAGGGTATTGTTTTGAGATGTTTAGCCACCCATAGGTAGGATAAAAGTCAAATGAACAATGAGTATTTTTGATATTCTACTCATATTAATTGACTTCAAGGATGAATGTTCAGCAGTTAAGATCACAACATAACAAAGACAAAGACAAGGAAGGTAAAAAGGAAGTAGAAGAAATACCTTCTGATCAGTCTTGGACACTAGATCTGGCTCCATAATGTGAATGATATTATAGAAAGCATGCTATTTTATGTATTTTAGGAAACTAAATGTTCTCTCCTAGTTTGCTAAAGCATTTTTAATTAAGGAGATTGATTCCCATTCTCCTTTAGGCATGTTGTAGGAAGGAAGATGTAGCTCAGAATATTATACATTTTTATTAGGATGCAGGTTTTTTCCATTTAGGCTTATGGTGTTTTGTAGTATAATTGGATTACAGGGCTAGATTTAGGGATTTTACTAATCTATAGGATGTACTGTAGCCCCTAGAACACAGATTTGTACTGTACATACATTATTGTGTAATGTACAGTATGTTGTGCAGTTGTTATTTTATTGTTAATAAATATTTGTCTTGTCAAGTCTGGGGGCTGATTTATTACTCCATCACCAGAGTTGTGCCAGAGAATAAAACCTCATATTTTGACTAACACTTCAGTTACTGTATTTCCTGATCAACCATGTTCTTACAATGCATGCACAGTAGTCTTACGTATCAGAGGGTACGAAACTTGTGAATAACAGAAAACGACCAAGCAGATTAATCAAATCATCATAACTCCTAACTTATTTTGAATATACCAGAGTGGTTGGTATAACTAGAGGCACCTGAGTTCTTTGTTCTGTGGCACATCTTTGATGAAGCTGAGTAATCAGTAATAAGAGTAATAATCCGGCACACTGGAGTAAATACATATTTATTAACAGTGACAGTAATATACTAAACAAAACAACATAAAAATACTACATTCAAGTTTAGCTATTTACAAATTTATAGAGGCCTATAACCGTGATAACCACCCAGAAAAGCTCTAGATTGCTACCAACTAATGAACTCTTCTACAAGGCCACGAGATGATAAAATTGTATTCTAAAGTAAAGAGAATATGACCTACACTTAAATTTCTCTCTCTCTGTAAACCTGGATGCCCCAAATTAAATGGGAACCTATCTCCCTGTTATTCTTTACATAGGACATCAGAGTTCCTAACAAAAGCAGAATAGCAAACTCTTTTAGCAGGGTTCAGATGCTTATCTCCGATTCAGTCTTTCTGGATGATCAGGACAAGGAGCTCTCACTTTCTGCCTTTCCTCTCCTGTACTCTCCTATACTATCCTTTCCTTTTCTCTTCACCTCTCCTTTACTTCTTCTCGCAAACCTTTCCTCTACATTTTCAACCTTCAGTCCATGCTCTTGTTGAGTCACTTTTACTCATTATTTGTTTCTTTTGCAAGCTACTGTACTTTTCATTTCATTAGTTGAAGTTTTCCCACTGTCATTCATTTTGTTATCTTGCTCTTGCTGAAAGGTACTAAATATCTGCATATACACTATACTGCATATACTGTATACCCATATCTACTGTACCTGTCCTACAGTCCTTACATTAATGTTGCACAGCTGCAGGGAATAGATCTAATAGATCACTTCCCTGAAACGCACTATCAACTGTAACAATCTCTTCACTGGACTTCATGGTTATCTGCCATTCCTCTGTACAAAACACTACTGTCACGGACGTCCAAAGGTACTAACTGTGGGGAGCAGGAGAGCGGAAAAAGACCCATATGCGTAGCGGCGAGATGGGAAAAAGGCCCGGGCTCATTAGTGCAAAGAGTTCAGGAATGCCGTATAGAAACCTATGCCCTCAGGGAGCAGACGTGGGGCGCCCTGGTGCTAGGCGGGTCTCAGGACATCTGAACGTCAATGCTGAGCGATGACAGAGTGAAAGACCCGGAAATATATAGCCCAAGGGAAAGAGAGGGACCGGAAGGACAGCAGACCGGAAACTAGAGACAGGACAGAGAAGGAGCGGCCTCTGGCTGCAGAGGCCGTGACAACTACTATACAAAACATCTACCTGTAAATTATTACCCTTGCACATAACTGTTTCAACCAGAGAACCAGAGAATCCCATACTGACACTGATAATACCAACCACTCAGGTATATTCTTGGCAAAACCATTAACAAGGTGGGGGTTATGATTATTTTGTTTATTGATTAATCCACTTGGACATTTTCTGATATTCTCTATTTTCAGCCCCTCTGTAATAATAGTGTAACAAACTGTAATGAGCGTTCCAAACCAAAGCTAAGCATCCTGCTGTAAATGTCAGCTCATTCTTGACTTGTCACAGGCACTGTCATTTGACTTGCTCCAGTGTCAAAAGGTTGATGTTACTTTGAGCACAGTGTGAGAGTGGTTAGTTAAAGGAAAGAAGCCACCTGTTTGGGCAATAAAAAAAAGTTCTCCTGCACTTGGCAATAGTTTTACAAGTTACGTTTAGTGACTGACCTGATTAACCGCCGTTCACACAACCATCCTGGGGAGGAGAGCCTTTCGCATTGTAATTCCAGGTGTACCTGTGGACCTACCCATCTTGTTCATCACAACTGTTTAAAAGCCTATTTGACATCTACTTATCCACACAGGATGTCCATTTCAGGGATTATGTTGTAAAATGAATGTGAACAAAAATGTGCGCAAAGTGTTTCAGTAATTTCATGTTGTTTAATATTAAATGCACCTAGTACTTGTTACATGTTATGAAGTTTAGTTTTTTTCAAACAGTAAATATGTTTTGCAGCGTAAGGGAGCTTTTCCTTTCTGTAGAATGTAACTCAAAATTATCCTGGAAAGTGAACAGATTGCTGCTTCATGGTCGCAAATTTCAAGCATCTATAGTATACATGTTCTGAAGTAAGGAGGCATGAGAAGTCTTCGGTATTTCTCTGACTACAGTCATATATTCTGTTACGTCCCAGTGTGTGTTCTGTGTGTGTTTTTTCTATGTTCCACACTGCTGACCCTTGATTGTTCTCCCTTCCCCATTGGCCAACCATCACACCACTGTTTCAATATGATGTCATCATCAATCAGCCCTCAGCCAATCAGAACACATCTTATTCACTATATAACATGGAGGCTTTCAGAAAGAAAAGGCCTTTCGTTTGACTTCGGTCCCGTTAGGTTTTGGTTATCGCTTCGCTTCGCTTCGCTTCGCTTCTTGTTATTGCCTCGGCTTCGGCTTCGGCTTCGGCTTCGGCTTTTCATATAGCTTCGGCTTTGTTGTTTTGTTGGTTTTACGTTAGTTTCTTTGTACTTTCGTTTGTTTGTGTGTTCATCCTTGTTTTGTCATTTCCTTGCCCCAGTGTTACATGTTCAACATTTGTGTTCTCTTGTACCCTGCTCCTGTTTATTACTCTTGTTTTCCCTTATTTGTCTTCCTGGTTCACTTGTGTTTTTGTGTGAACTTTTGTATATAAGGTTAGTTTAGGTTGTTGGGTACACTTACACACTTAGTTGATTTTGTATTAGTACACTAGGTTAGTACTGGTGAGTGCCATTTGTCTTGTATGGTTTTGGGTAGTCAGTGCAGGTTAGCTACGGTGTTGAAGATGCCGAAGACCGTGTGTTTCGGGTTTTCTTTTGTAGTCGGATTAGCTTTCCCTCACTGTCCTAGCCAGCTCCATTTTGTTTGTTATTTTCTTTGCTTTGGCACCACTCTGGTTCCTTTCCCTTGTTATCACGCTTCCTAGTCCCTCACCAGAATCCCCCTGCTTCCAAAAGAATTATCCTAAATGTTACACCCCTTTACCCCTAGACACTTGGGGTCGTAACATATACAATAGAAGAAACACAAACCATGGTATACAGTAGGTACCAGACAAGGTCATTTGCAGATAGGCAATATCCACAATGCAAACCAAAATTAAAAATATGCCTTATAATCATGCCATACCAATAGTTATTTTGTTGAGTGTAAGTCAATAGTTAATAGTCGGAGTGGTGTGTTGTCTAAGGATCTGCACCTGTGGCTAGAAAGTTGGCAGTTCGTATCCTGCAGCTGGCAGAGGAATCCAAGTACGTTGGGCTCCTGAGAAAGGCCCTTAACCCCAACTGCTCCAGGGGTGCTGAATAAATGGCTGACCCTGCGCTCTGACCCCAAGCTTTTCTCCCTGTCTGTGTGTCTCATGGAGAGCAAGCTAGGGCATGTGGAAAGACAAATTCCTAATGCAAGAAATTGTATATGGCCAATAAAGTGATCTTATTTTATCTTATTTAGAGTGCAGAGAGAACCTCATCAGTAAGGCCGCTCCATCTGTACCTGCCGAGTTCCAACTACTGGAGTTACTTAATAAGTTTGAATGTGGCCTGATGTGCCTTTGTTGCCATCTGTGTAGAATATATAGAATATATCTAATGATATTAGATTTATAGAAGTTTTCATTTTTTTTACATGCCCTGCGTTGTTGCTAATCTCCTGTTAGACAGACTCTATATGCAATGCTGACAGAGTGCAGATTGGGCATCATTTTATTTTATTTTTTACCTCTGCTGTCAGAATCAGTGCATGGCATCCATATAAATTGTCTAATTTTGTGCAATAAACTAAAAAAATGCACACTCTTGAAAAAAGCAAGGTGTAACAGGTTTTGAGGTGTGCTGTAGAATATCATCACCTTGTCAGTGCTGTGATTGCCTTTACAAGAGGATTGGCTAGTTTTCAGGAGAGCCAGCAGAATATCCATTTGCTTGATAGAGTTAACCTTTTCATTCAGATTGATTAATTTTAGATCATTCTTAAATACTTGCTATGAGATTTATTGCAATTTAGGCTACATTTAAAATTTTTAAAGATCAAAATTAATTAAAATTGAATTAACTTTTTTTCAGATTTAACAGTGAGCTTTGCAATGCACTTCAAGGCTCATTCTGTGCTTGCTGAATTATTGAACTTCTGTTTTAATAAGTTTGAATATATAACTGAAAATGATACATAGAAATGTGTTCATGTACTGTATATCTGCAGATATTATTCTGTCACATTACCAAGTACCAGTAAATCCCAAGAGAGAGTATTCTGGGAATGTTCATATCAGGGATATCAGCCAGAGCTTACAGAGCGGGCAAACATATGGCAGAAGAAGTTTAATGCAGACAAATACAGGGTTTTTGTGTGCAGGCAGTAAACAAATACATTTTGAATGCAAAATAGAAAATGCTGAACAAGAAGAGGCGATTTATGAAAATGATTAATGTTTTTCTGCTGACATGTCATTTGGATTTTAGACAATGTAAGGAAGCAAATAAAAAGACTAATAAAATGCTAGGATATAGTTAAAAGTATAGAATTTAAATCTGTACTTATCTATAGTACGTATGTTATAGAAAATTATGTAATATACTGTACTACTCTAGTAAGGTTTATTTCCTAATGTTTTGTATTTTGGTTAGTGCATTATAGAAAAGATACTCCTACTCTGGATTCAGACCAGAGAAAGGCAACCAAATACATTCTGGGGCTTAAAGTAAAGACGTACACTGACAAGCTCAGTGAACTGAACCTTTTTGTTCTTGAACGTTGAAGGCTATGAGGAGACCTGATTCAAGTATACAAAATCCTTAAAGGCAAAGATAAAGTCACCCCAACAGAATTCTTCAGAATGAACAGTGAAATGCAAATCAGAGGACACAAATGAAAACTACACTATGTAGACATGCATTTAAAACAGAAAACAGAAGGCATTTCTGAACCCAAAGGATTGAAGAGATACACTCATTTTTTTCAAGACCAGGCTGGATGAGATCCTCGGACCAACTAACTATTACCACTGGCCCATTCTTTCTAGTCCTTTCTTGAATTCTGTTGAATCTGTGGAACGATGGAAAGTGCTGTCCGTGAGCCACGAGACAGCTTGAGTGCATCTAACAAGAAGAATGGGCAAAAACCGAACCAAGGCAGTGCGCAAAGCTGGTAGATTAGACTGCTAGCTGCAATTGCTGTGAAATGTGCTTCCACCAAAAAATAAGGTTATTGTTCTGAATGCTTATGCAATCATCATATTTTAGTTTTACTGACATTTACTTACCCACAGAAGTCTTTGAGCATTCAGATTAGGAATTTAGGAGTTTTGTTATAGAGCTTGAGAAGGGTCTGAATAATTTTGAAAGGCACTGTATGCTTTCAATTGGACAAATGTCCTTTAAGTAAAGGACACTGGAAACGTTTCTGATGAAAGATTTAAAAAATGCACTTACAGAATCTCTTGTCTAATATACAGTAGATCCTCACTATATTGCATGGGACAATTTGCTTGTATATAACTCTCTGAGAGATGTCAATTTTGAACAATCCATCATACAATTTAAAATTAATTTTAGGACATGTGTATTTTGGGTGAGATTGCTGCCTCACTTTGCTGGAACCCTGGGTTCAAATCTGGGCCATGGATGCTATCTGTGTGGAGTTTATATATTGCCTCATGTTCACCCGGGTTTCTTCTGGATACTCTGCTTTCTTCCCAATTACATATTTTTTTAAAAAGAAAAACTTTATCTCAAAATATGCATCTCACAATGAGTACACACTCTGACAAACCATATAAATTATACTACAGTACATTATAAAAATTTCTTTAAAAGGTGATTGTCCTTTTTCAATCCATTTAAGTGGATGCTAGGCCTGGATTTCCTTCTAAGCCCTACCACTTGCTGTTGTCCAAGCCCTTTTCCCTGTCCTGGCTCTGAAACTGCAGTCATCCAATCCACTACAGGAGCTCAAAGGAACAGGGTTTTCCTTCTTAGTCCCTGTACAGGGCCCACAGTCCCTTCCAGCGCTCGTTCGCTGTGGAGAAGCACCATTTGGATACTTCACACTTCATCCTCCTTCTGAAGTTCGCAAGGATCCTCTCCTCCAGCTCCCTCGCTCCCCTCTCTGTGTTGTGTTGGATGACATTTTTCCCCGCATTCCACAGTCCTTGTTTTATTAAGGATACCAACAGCCAAAGCAGGAACATTGCTGCTGCCACTCCCAGGAGTTGCCTAGTGTTGTCAAGTCTGCTCCACACTGCTTTGGCAAAGAAACGGCTCCAGAAAACGTCCTCCTGCGTCTCCTCGACGAAACACGTGTTCAGGGGGCAATGTGGGTTCCTGGTGAGTGAGAGTCTATAGAGGACCTCTCTGGTCACCAGCTTCCAGTTGACGTCCTTTAACTTGTTGTCAGGTTCCTTTGGTTGTGTCCTTTCCCAGACTTGTCTGGGAACCCGCAGCCTCTCTTCAGCCAGTTGCCCTCTCACCTCCTTGAACAGGGCCCTGTGTTGGTAAAGAGCTCTGGCTGTTTTGTGGCCTTGTACTTCCAGCTCCACTTGACAGTGTGGGTGTAGGTCTCTGGTTGTTTTTTTCTGGTTGTTGTCCAGTGTTTGTCCACTGGACGAGGTACCTCATTGGGATGGAGAACCACAGCCTGTTACAGTACTGGAAAATCAATTTCAAAGACTTTCTTTACTGCTAACATGCTCTACAATCTAAACTAAATTAGCTTCAAGCAGCAGTTCTAGAGTCTTTATTCCACATTGGAACAAATACCAGACTTAATGTCAAGCTGACATGTCTGTTTGCAGATAACAAACTATCACTATTTAAAAGTAGAAAATTCAAGTATTTTCAATGGTGGTTAAACCATACCATGAAAATTTAGTTCACATTACAAAGTGTATGATTAGCATGAGACGTCTAGTTGTCAAAGAGATTTGAATTATTTTTTTTAATTTTCATTTAAATGTATTTAAGTCTGATCCTTGAACTTTTATTTACAAGAAAGGATGTCTAGCTATCATGCCTATTACCCTAAGATGTAACTCAATGAGAAATTCGTCATAACTGTTGCCATTAATAAATTTTGTATAGCGTGTATTGTATAAACGTTTAAAAAAGTCTATACTGTTTTAGTATGAATGTGCTTGAGAATGTGACTGTAATAATAAATGGTTTATTTTTTATGGCTATTATTTATGGAAACAGCTGCATTTACATACAAAAGAGAAACCTTATAATGCTTCCTGAAAGGAGTTCATTCATGCTATTTCAATCTTGTTTCAAAAATGTCTAAATAACCTATGCAGCTGGGCATGAATGCATCTCAAATAAATGCCTGAAATATTTTTAAGACTGCCTATGTTTATTATGTCTTGGCCTTAGTCTAAGAAGTGAAGCCTGACTGGTTAGTGCCTGGAACTGCTGATAGGTTGATCAGAGATGCTCTTTCCTCTTAACCAGAAATTTCCAACCAAAGTCTCAGTCTGCCAACTGGATTGTGATTAAGCTCCATCCCCCACCCCTCTTTCTTGAAATCAGCTTATTCACAATACAGTACTGCTTTATCTCCTTATAGGACTGATGACAGTCGTACCTTGGTTTTTTCACTTCCTTTTCTTGAGAAAAACACAAACATGAGATTATAAATGAAACAATGAAAACAAATGAATTAAAACCATTTTTTCCCATTCAATCAGTTAGCTATTGTTACTGAGCACGTGCCCTTCTGCTTCTCTGTTCAGGGGGGCACCCAGTACTCTACTTTTGTCACAGCTTTCAATCAGACAGCTTTCAATCAAGCCTGTGTGAAGCCTCCTTTCATTTTGTTCAGATAAAGAAAGCTGCTGTTTTCTTCAACTGAACAACAAAAAAAAGAAATATAGAAACATCCTGTCTCCCCTGAAACATTCTAGAAGGCACAAGAACTTTATTTCTTCCATTTTCAGTACAGCCTTTTCAGATCTGGCAGTCACAGTACAACCTTCCAGGCTTTTCTACCTTCCCCATTCAGTGTCCACCATTGCAGGTTTAGCAGTTAGATACAGAGGGCTGGAAAAACCTTAAATAGATGCTCATCTATTAAAGGCTTCACATAAATCACTTGCAATGATTATGAAAAGATGTCTTGCAGTCTCAAGACAAGAATATCTGCTGGGATACAGAACCAACCGGCAGCTGATTCCTGGTATGAGTTTGCAGTCCAGCAGAGTTTTTGATTTATTGAAACTTGTTGAGAAGAGAGTTAGGGAGCTCATAGAGTAAAGTTACAGAAATGAAGCCTTGATGTTATAAATGCATAAATCTGGCACTCAGCATCGGATATTGATAAAAAAAATTGCCTAATGCAATCAATGAAAAAATATCTTAATAAAAGGTCTTTTATTCAATCACATTTTTTACTTGATGCTCAAAAGACAGGAGAATATCAAGTGTGACTCCCAGATTCCTGTCTATGGCTGATGAATAAGTGTGGAAGCTATCTTTCTGTGAAGCTCACATTTGCTTTAGCTTTAAAATAAATCTCAGTATCTGGGGATCTGGGTACTGTGGGCTTCTTCCTGCACCAGGTCTGGGATTGTCTAATACTCTTTTGCAGGGCAGGGATACTTCGATTCTGTCCACTATCTAGGAACAGAATATAACGGAAAAGTCTTTGCTCAATATGTCAGTGTAATAAAGAGGGATTTGGTTGGCTTGTCTTCTGACTGCTAAAAAATGCTCATAACACCCAGATACACCACCCTTACAGAAATGAGGATCAGGATTTCCTTGATTGTTATTTGAAATGCACATTTCCACAGCAAAGATCCATGGCGCTGGGGGTGTGACACAACTGAAGCCTGGAGGTTTGCTACAAGATGTGTGAAAAGTCCATTATTTTTCTCCACAGGTTTATCCATCTAGCTGAGATAATTGAATAAGGCTCTTTTTTCCTTTTATGAGGTTCCCTACATGTAGTGTTGGGGAGGGGGCATTTGGGAGCTTAGTTTATTTAAGGTATTGTGTACCTTGTGTACCTATTGTGTACCAGAACACACTGGTTCTGCCAGTTCAGGGCTTCAGTTCATTACAAGAACTTTTTATTGCAAAGAGCTAAATATGATTGAATACCAATTTTTATCTTTATTAAGGTCAGAGCATCGATCCCCCAACTCTGTCTCCCAGTGGAGGGCTACAGTCTGTGCTGGAGAACACTGTGTCGCCGGCGTTTGGAGCTACCATCATCATCATCATAACTGTCATCATATCAGGAAGTGCCTACTTATGTTTCCTCAAGTACATCTGTGCAGGGTGCTGCAAATCTACCCAGGTTGTACCTGTGGCAAGAATGGACCCCAATAAATCCGAAGAACAAGTCTAACTGATTGTTGGACTCTGAATTTGGACTTCTTTGATGAAAAAATTGTTGACAGTTTTCATGCATTACAGCTTGAGCTTATTAGCAACACAACAGCATGATTGCACATTCATTTGCAAAGGAGGCACTTGTTGCTGTGAAGAACTCCTTGGCCACGTTTATTTTTTCTGTGACTGCTGATCTTAATTACTGTTGAACTGTGCTGAAAATGAAATCCTTTTCATTCAGTTCTACAGAAACCCAGCTTGGAAGCTTATTGAAAAGACAAAATAAGGTAGGCAGAATAAATTGGAATTTAAAAATCAATTATTTGTTAGGGGTTTTTCACAGTGTGCCTGTCCATCTGTTATATAATGCAAAGAGGTCAGACTTTGGTTGCCTAATAGAGCGTGTATATCCACCTACAGGCTACAATGTGCTTGTTGAAGACAAGGATGAGTTCTGTATAGAGGAAAAAGAGGAAATGTATCAATTTCTGCTATTTTTATTTCAAGAAATGGAAACTTGCATACTCTTTGTTTTAATGTATGGCTATGCTTGCTGCTGTACTTGTAACGTTTTCATGCCATTACCCCATTTGTATCAGAATCAAGATCAACTTTCTTTTATCATCTTTTATGATTTTTTAAAAACCTGTCATAAGTAGAGAAAGGTTTTTTTACCAAGTTAATTTTAAATATAATTGTCAGATTTTGCATGTCCATTCATTCAAACAACAGTAATGCACTTCATCCAGAGGGAATTGTGGTTCCTTTTCTTGCCTGTGATTTCCCAGCAGTAGATATTTGCAAGGACAGACATGCATATGTCTTTCTGTCCCATATCAGGCTCCACTACAATTTTGAGACCCATTTGATGGACATGCCAAGTTAGAAGAAGCAAAAAAATCTCACCCCTTCTGGACCTGTCTTGTCACATACAGTACATGTCATGACAGTGGATTGCCAAACAGAGAATATTTTTTCACCTACTGTACTGTGGTGGACTGCATGGTTTACAAAAGCTGGCTAGGACCTTAATTTAGTACCACATATAGAAAATGGCTCTTCCTGTAGCACAATGTTTCCCTTTCACCATACTGGGTAGATGGGTTGTAGTCCTAAAGGGGAAGGACATGTACTAGTCCATCAAGTCTTTTTCTAATAATGCTTTGATGTGCTTCAATTTTTTTCTACCCAGTGTTGAGGATGTTCAGCCTTATTTACATTTTACATTTAATGAGATTAGACACATGCTGCATTTCATCCTTTTAATGAGTTTAATTAGCTTTCTCTTAGAATCAGCTCTGCAGAATTCAGTTCCAGAACAAAATGAACAAATCACTCAAAACACACAGGACATTTGTAACTTGTAAGATGTGAACATGAAGTACAAACACTGTCCACTTTTCCTTTAAATTTTAATGTAATGCTTGGAAATACAGCACTGGCACTGGTGAGCAACAGTGACACTGGGTTGTACTCCTAAAGGGGAAGGACACGTACTAGTCCATCAAGTCTTTTTCTAAAAGCGCTTTGATGTGCTTCAATTTTTTTCTACCCAGTTCTGAGGATGTTCAGCCTTATTTAAATGAGATCTACATTTAATGCGATTAGACACACTAAGATGCTGGCTGCCTGCAAGGTCCACACAATAACTGATAGAAAACACATTTTCTATGATTTACTTTTATCATTTCTGTAGCATTTTAGATATTTCACATTTTTTGAAAATACACATACTTACCACAACCAATGCTGTGTTGGAGGACATTAGCACTGAAATTCTTTGTAATTATGTTTTTCCAACTTGATGCCTATTGTAGAGAATCGGTCCAGATACTACTACATGCTAGATTACCAAAGGGAATACTTATAAAGCAGGACTGGATTTGAAACAAATACTAACACAAATAGTGCAGAGACTAACTGAATTAGAGGGATATTGTGTGTGGGTGATGCATTACTCAGTGGCTTTGTGCTTTGTGTCTGTTTTGTATGTTTGATAGCTGTTGTTTCTTTATGTAGCCGTTCACAATGTAATTCTGTCTAATTTGAGGTTCACCATCTTGTTGTTTCTCTCATCTTCATATTGTGGCTTTGTGTTTAATTAAACTGAAGAGCCAGTCCTTTCCTTGTAAAACTTTATTACTAGCTGTAGCACTGGGCCTATTAATAGAACAGGTGGATTAATTTACCAGCTGGAATCCATACAGGCAGCATTCATAAAAGCTTCAGTATTTTTGTACTTAATTACATGTTTTACTTAGCACTAATGAGAGTGCAAGCTATGTATGTTATTAATTAAAGTTCCAAAATAATTTTTCTGTTTTGGTTATTGTTATTTTTGTTTTTGGAGCTACTGTAAAGAGCTAGGGTGGCACAGCGGTACTTAACATAATGATAATGATGAGGACGATAACAATACTGCAACCAAATAGGCCAGCGATATCTCAGCACTCTGATCAGAAGAATACTGTTCAAAGGCTGAAACCCTAGTTTTATTCTGAATCTTTTTCTGTTAGTGAACTTTTTGTTACAATTATTTATTACTGTTATGCATTTATTTGTATAACACTTATTGAAGGGTACATATTCACCATCCCAGGTGTATATAACTGAAAATAAAAACTCAAAACTGTAAAAGATACCTGTATGTTATACTGTACAATGCTAGGAAAAGTAGGATGTATGGGAGCATAAGAACCCTTTATCACTGCCAATTTACAGCTCTGGGATCCTGGGTCCACTTCTTTCCTGGTGTACCTTCTAGGTACATGCTGCATGTCCTGTGTTTGTGTTGGTTTTCTTTGGGTGCCTCATTTGCCTCCCACAGGTCAGTAACATGCTGCTCAATTTCAACTGCTCCTGTTGCATATGTGTATGTCCTACTTTGGACTGATGTCCTGTTCAGTGTGTAATCAACCTTTTTGGCCTGAGCTGACTGGGTTTGGTTTCAGCTCACCATGACCCTCTAAGGATGAAGTACAGTAATTACTATAAATAAATGGATAGATGAACACAAAAGAGGTCATACAGTAAATGAGACTATTAACTACAGTCCTATTGCCAGTTTGCCTTTTCCTCACAACATTTCTGGAACAGGCACTTATAGCTGAACAGTGCCTGTTCCAGAAATGTTGTGAGGAAAAGGCAAACTGGCAATAGGACTGTAGTTAATAGTCTCATTTACTGTATGACCTCTTTTGTGTTCATCTATCCATTTATTTATAGTAATTACTGTACTTCATCCTTAGAGGGTCATGGTGAGAATTATTTTAATCTTTTCTTTTTAGATGTCATTTATTTTTGTGTGCAATAATAAGGCATACTAATCAAAAATCAGGAAACAACTGCACTTTCACCCTGACACCCTCTCTCCCATTTCCATCTACAATGGCAATCGATAAATTGCAACAATGATATAAATAATGTATATATATGAGAAATTAGAACTAAAACAATGATTTAATTAAGACAATTGCAGACTCTAATGCTCTTACTGTCTCTAGTTTGGTACCATGAATGTGGGTTGTTGAAAATTTCAGAAATCAAATGTCCAAAAAAATAAAAAGTTTAATTGACGCCAAGGGAGAGCACCGCAGGTCAGCCAACATCCCACAGTTTTTTAGCAACCACAGTACCTGCTAGCCAACTTTTTGTAAGATAGATAAATTTAAAGATGAATCATCATTAAGTAAATGCATCCCCTGGTGAAAAGGGAATATTTCTCTGTAGTATGTCCAATAAACAGGAACAGATTTTATTCCAAAATATTCTGTACCGACTTCAGGGCATTCCCGAACCTAGTGAAAGAAGGTCCCCGCAATGCTTTGATTACACAATAAACAATGTGGAAAGTCAGATGCATTCAAAATCGTTTAGGTAAGGTTAAATGCATTCTTTTAATAAATTTGTAATTGATAATTTATGATCAGGGTTTTTGAAGACATACATCAGATTGTTCCACATGTCTTCCCATGAAATGTTATTCTCATCAGAGAATCAAAATCTTTAAGCCAATTCACATAAGATCTTTTTTTGAACAATATCTTGTATAGCAGGTGGGAAACAAATGATGTATTCCAGGGAACCCAACAGGCATGCATAGCAGCTCTCGAGAGATAAACAAAAAAAGAACCTAAAATGTCTTATACAGTAGCTCCTGTAAGTCTTGGAATATTGTGTATTCACAATGGGTGTATACCCCATGGGTGCAGACCACTGTGAAAAAACAAATAGCTGACTATCAGTGAAAAATATGGATTTTTTAAGCATGGAACAGTAAAAAAAACATTTCTGTTTCAGTGTAAAATGTTTCTCCACCTAATGCCATTATCTCTGTAAGATGGAAGACCTTAATGTTGTAACTTAATGTTGTAATGTTAAGAATGTTGTAACTTGACTTACAGATAAACCAGAAGAGAGCACATCATTTAACCTTTACATAAATAGCTACATAATTTGATTAATGAAACCGGGATGTTAGAATTCAGCCACAGTGCAGCACAGATGACAAAAAAATCTTAATTTAGAAAGCTTAAGACAAGGCCTCTTCTCCTCTTCTAATAAAGTTAGAGAGTAAGAAATTAATGTTTTCCAGTAGTTTTTAGGAGGGAGTGAAGGAATTATTGAGCTGATAAATTCTGAACAAGAATATTTACCTTAACCATGCCTGAATCAAACTGAGGATTGCATCCATTTAGATAAATCAGTCTATTTTCTTCTAGATGGGAAGAAAACTACGCTCTACAGTGTTTTTTAGTGAATGATACATACCGATGCTCAGATATTTCAAATTAGTGACTATTGTGATGTAAATGGATTATGCATTAACATAAGCATTAACATTTAAAGGAAGAAGAGCTGATTTTTCCAGCAAATCATAGAACCTGAAAGCCTGTTAATTCTGTCATTTTTTAAATAAAGGTAGGGGAGATTTTGGTATAGTCTCATAGAATAATAAATTATCGTCTGTATATAGAGAAATCAAATATTGCATATATTAATAGGGGTAATTTCCCTGTAGCTATAGGTTCGAGCTAGGAGGATTGAGAGGTAGCACAAACACTAAAGGTGAAAGAGGATAGCTCTGTCTTATACCGTACATCTAGAAATATCATGTGGTACCCATAAGAACCTTTGTTGCAGGATTGGAATAAAGGAACTTAATCATTTTGATGAACTCTGAACCTAAACCTATCAGGTATAGTACCTCCCATAAATAATCCCATTCCAGTCTGTTTAAAGCTTTTTCGGCATTGAGGCTGTTGTTTTCCTCTGTGGTATTTCAAAGAATATAGAGAATATGAAGCACATCATCAGAACCCAATTGTTAATAAATACTTCTTAATCTATATGTACGGAGTTGTTCAGATAAGCACCTAATCCTTTTGCCAAAATGTTTGCATAGAGCTTTACATTACAGTTTATTTATAAAATGCCCCTGTAAGTGGGACACATGACAGAGTCTTTAGCTTTTTTAGCCAAGAGCAATTGGATGAACATCACATTTGTACTTCTTAAAATTAGCCAAGCCCTTTTGAGGGGCATTTTGTACCATACAGTATCTAGTAATAATGGTCCAAAAATATCCCAGAATTGTCTCATAAATTCCAAAGGATTCCCATGAAATCCAGGCAATCTCTCTTTGGATGTACCTTTAAAAAGCCATTGTATGCTCTTTGAACCCTTTCTGGCAGTCTAGACAGAGACAAAGCACTGAAAAAGCTCTTCATAAGGTAAATAACTCTGACTTAATATTTTCCTCCTTTGGTACCTAAATGCAGCCTTTGATACTGCAAATTACAACACCCTGGTGCATTACACTATTTTACACTATTGTCCCACATGTTCAGGGTGTACCTGTCATGACTCTCCTGCCACTTCGCCTGCAGTGTGCTGCAGCTGTAGTGACCGCAGGCCACACCTCCTTCATCCTGCCTGTTCTGCATCAGGTGTCGAGGAGACAAAATACTTAGAGCACCTGACTGCAGTGAGAAGTCACACTGCATCAGGTGCTTGGGAGTTATTTAAGCCCTCCTTTGTTTCTCCTCAGTGGTCTGGAATTGCTTCATGCCACCTGTATTGTTCCTCCCCTGGGTTCCACTCACAGACCCCCAAGTCAGCGTTTACCAGCGGAGTCCTTCCTGCTTTCTTCCTATTTCCCGTCTGCCTGAAACCCTGCGGTTGCCCATCTGTTCCTTTTTCCCTGCTTGCCTAGATTTTCCCTGTGACTTGCCTGCCTCCTTACAGTCCCAGACTAGGCTCTGGGACACTGTCCCTTGCTGTGCTTGTCTCCACCAATCAGCTTGCTGTGAGCAGCATGAGGTCTCTGCTGGTGGCAGCTCCACATGTGGCTTTGGGTTTGGTGTGGCAGCTGCCTGCTGCCAGAGAGCACACTCCTGTTTCCCTGGCAGTTGCATCCATTGGATTTCTCCAGCATTAGTGGTTTTTGTCCCATTGCATTATACTGCGTTGTGTCCTGCAGTGGGTGTGGCGCTTCTGTCTCCCTTGGTGTGTGTGCTGGAGGTGAGGTCTGCTGCTGCATCAAACTTGTTGTCCTCATGTGGTGCTGTTTCTGCCTGGGGGCCTGGCACCTTAGCCCCATATTCTGGAGTTCAGCCTGCATTCCATTCCTGTGTCCTGCCTTCTCTCTAGCCTTGTGTCCAGCTTGTTCTCCACTTTTTGGACTCTACCCCTGTCCTGACCTGCCCCTGGGATTCTGTGCTGGTTCCGGTCCTCAGTTTGTGTACGGTTCAGGTTTACCCCTGGTGCATCCTCTGCAGGTCTGTCTAGACAGCACTCTCATTGCCCACCCCGGGCTCTCATGCACCTGCTACAGACTGACCCAACAGCGTGTGTCCAGTTCAGCCTGGTCTCAAGTGAAGACCCTGAAAGTGCACCTATTTCTCAGCCTGGTCCCTGGAGAAGATGACCCCAAGAGCATGCACCCCATTCAGCCTGGTTCTAGTGCACCCCCTAGTCCTGATGATATTGGCCCTTTCCTGCCCGGATCCAGGTGCAGACTGTCCAGGGCTGCCCTTTCCCTGATCTTCCTCCCTGTATCTGTCCCAGAAAAGCCCATTCTGGAGCATGCCGGCAACTACCGCTGGATTGTGATGCTCTTCTTCTTGAGTCTGTAACACCTGCGGGCCCACCTCTGCCATCTGGGGGGGAGCGTGCGTCATAATGGTATGAATGCTTTTTTGTGCCCTTTGGTGTTTAATTTTGTCTTGGTCAGATTGCTGACATCATTGACTTTGCAGGTGTCTGTCTGACATTAAGATACAGTATGGATACAACAGAACATTATTAAATTCAATTGTGATTAGACTGTGGTTGTTCTCTCAACATCAGGTTCAGGTATTGGCTTCAGTGTTCCTGTTGACTGTTATGAAATCAAATCATACGTAGATGGAAGTTGCTCTTTGCTCTCTTACAATGTTATGCAACCGTACAGAAGCAAAGATGACTAAAACTAACAACACCACAGATATATCAGATTCCACATTATGGGAAACACTCAGGATGATAACAAGAGGTGATATTATTTTTTACAAAAGACTTCCAAGACTGAAACACAACTTTCAGCCTCAGAGCAACCACATAGACTTTCCTTGCCACAGACCGACTTTAATAACATCCTAAAATTAAAATATGAATACAATACCATGTTTAGCAAACAAGTTCAAAAACCTTCTGTTGAGGTGAAACAAAAATTATTTGAACTGAGGGACAAAGCAAAAAAAATAGAAGAATAAACCAGCTGAATAACAGTATGACTCAGCTAATACTATAAAATATGGAGACATCTCCAGTTCACGAGGAATGACAACGCCCAAGATCAAAGCGTAATGAACTGTAGTGGAGCGAATATTTGGCTTAACCCACTTGGCTGAGGGCTGACCTCCTGGCCATAGGACGAAGAGGCCAGGACCCCCACCCAGGGTAACCAAGGGGCAGTGCAAAAAGTCGCACGCAATGGAGAGAGATATCTCATTTGGTATTTATAGTGTTCGATGGAGGAAGGACGAAAGGGTGATTGCTAATTACTGACGGCTGGGAATGATTGAGCGTGGTTGTTGTCATCCCTCCCGAACTTTCATTAAATAAACTCCATTAATCAGAAGTACTGTATTGATTCAAGTAATTTGTCATGAAAGGGGATATAAAAGGATTTACAAATCCAACATGGATTTTATTTAGTAATATAATACTAAAACCTTGATTAAACAGTATTAAAGAACAGTAAGAAGACACACTTGTTCCACTGTGATGTATATCTTTTTCTTAAACTAAAAACTAATCTCCCTTTATAGGACACAGTATAGCTTGCTCTTCAGGTCCCAGCACAATCATCTTCTACCAGATTCAAAGAAGACATCTTAATGAAGTCCATCAATTCTTCTGCAATATGTGTGTTTGCCTGAAATAGCAAAATTAATTAATAATTAATATTTTTCCAAGTTGCAACTTTCACATTTTGGAGATTTCTCATGACTTTGCCATACTTTTGCCCCCATGTTTCATTTACTCTCTTAGTCTCCTGCTGTATGTAGACTGCTTTGACCATCAAGCTCTTAGCAGGTTTTAAATGTTTTAAACTCTTACTCATGTATTTATTAAGGTATCATATGAAAGTTTTTAAAGCTAGCATCATCACTTTACTGCTTATTCTATACATTTTTAGGGGAATTAATTTATAACATGAATCAATTTTTGCTATATGCATTGAGGCTGACAGTTTTTTTTACTGTGAACTTGAACTTGAACTTTATTGCCATATGTAACCGGTACTGGTACAATGGAATTCTTACTTACAGAAAGTCTCTCGTTTGTAAAACAAGTGTAAAAAACAAAACAAAGTGCAAACAGTGCATCAAGACAATGTACAAACAAACAATAGACAATGTGCAAGTAAACATGCAGACAGTTTGAATGTAAACAATACAGACGTGTAAACAATGACTGGAGACGTACAATAAATAAATTACAATGAGGTAGATGGTGATGGTGTAGGTGTGGTCCGAGGGGGATGGCTAAATGTGTTCGCCAGTCTCACTGCTTGTGGATAGAAGCTATTGAAGAATCTAGTGGTAAGTGACCGTATGCTCTTATATCTCTTGCCTGAGGGCAGTGGGGTGAAGAGCTCATGCCCGGGGTGGTGACTGTCCTCTGTGATGGCCAGAATTCTACCACGGCAGCGGTCCTCATAGAGCTGTTTAATCTCGGTGAGACCGCAGCCGATGATCTTCTGGGCCATATTGACCATTCTCTGCAGTGCCTTTTTTTCTCGCGAAGAGGTGTTGCCATACCACACGGTGATCCCGTTGGTGAGGACGCTCTCGATAGTGCAGCGGTAGAAGTTCACCAACACATGTATTGGCATCCCCCATCGCTTGAGGCACCTCAAGAAATAAAGGCGCTGCTGAGCCTTCTTCATGATAGAGTCAGTGTTCACAGTCCAGGTTAGATCTTTAGAGATGTGAATTCCCAAAAACCTAAAGCCGGTGACTGTTTCCACTTCCGTTCCATCAATACTGAGTGGGCTGTGAGTGTGTGGCCTGTGTCTCCGAAAGTCCACTATTAGCTCTTTCGTTTTCTTTATGTTCAAGTCCAGGTTATTGCTATGACACCACCTAAGCAGCTGTACAACTTCATCCCTGTAAGTGGACTCGTCATCATCACTGATTAGTCCTATTATAGTGGTGTCATTGGCAAACTTAATGATGCGGTTGTTGCTGTGTCTTGCTGTGCAGTCGTGAGTAAATAGGGAGTACAACCTTGGACTCAGACAGCAGCCTTGTGGGGTTCCAGTGCTCAGGGTGAGTGGTGTTGATGTTTTATTGCCTATCCGCACCACCTGTGGTCTCTCGATAAGAAAGTCCAGCAGCCAGTTGCAGACAGAGTTGCACAGACCTAATCCCCTGAGCTTTGTCACCAGTTGACTGGGTATGATGGAATTGAATGCTGAACTGTAGTCCACAAACAGCATTCTCACATAAGAGTTCTTAGTGTCCAGGTGTTCCAAGGCTGTATGCAGAGCCAGGGAGACAGCATCATCCACTGATCTGTTGTTCTGGTAGGAGAACTGCAGGGGGTCCAGGGACTCTGTGATGGAGGAGTTGATATGTGACAACACCAGCTTCTCCAGGCATTTCATCACCACAGATGTTAATGCCACTGGGCGGTAATCATTCAGGCATGTCACTTTTGTCTTTTTGGGGGTTGGAACAATAGTGGTTTTTTTAAAGCAGGTGGGGACCATGGACTGTGACAGGGAGGAGTTAAAGATGTCTGTAAACGCGACAGGACGCAAGGTGGTATCCCATCAGGCCCTGCAGCCTTACGGATTTTCACCCTGCTCAGAGTCTTCTGCACGTCCTGCTCTGAGAGTTTCAGAACAAACTCGCCCTGCACACTTGGGGTCTTCTCAGCATTGCCCGTGTTCAGAGCATCAAAGCGGGCATAGAAGTGCACAGCTGTGTTGTGAATATAAAAATTTAAACCAGTGAACACCACACACTATGGAGTTAAGTCAAGGGATCCCTGTCCTTTGTGGTATCCCGCCCTTCTTAATAATGTCAAGGACATCAGTTCAAGTTCAAGTTTATTGTCATTATACTCATATACAGGTATATGGTATAACAAAATGTTATTTTGTTAATGCTCTCAGATGATACGTAGTACAAAAAAAACAACAATTCAATTGTATAATAAAAGAAAGACAGAGACAACGGGCAGTGTGCAAAACAACAAAAAGGTAACAGGTAATGTGCAAAAACAACATCAGATGTGCAAAAACATGGATCAACAGAATGAAATAAAAGGGTAGAAATTATGGGGAGTGAGCTTTTTGACAGGTAAGGTAGAGGTAGATTTCAATGTGTGTTTGAGTTTTTGGTAAGAAAGAAAGAAGGCACTGTGAGGTTTAGATCATAGGAGAGAGTGAGAGAGGCTAGTTTGATAGTGCGGGGGTAAAAACTGGGTGTAACTCCGGCGTCCTGGCCAAATTTCCCATTGGAAGTTACCAATCTTGGCCTCCTAATAATCCCCATCTATTAATTGGCTTAATTACTCTGCTCTCCTCCCCACTGATAGCTGGTGTGTGGGGAGCGTTCTGGCGCACTATGGCTGCCACCGCGTCATCCAGGTGGGGCTGCACACTGGTGGTGGTGGAGCGGGGTCCCCATTACCTGTAAAGCGCTTTGAGTGGAGTGTCCAGAAAAGTGTTATATAAGTGTAAGCAATTATTATTATTACATGTACTTTACACTATGATAAAGCACTATCGAGACAGAAAGTTACAGCGTTACAGATGACCAATGTCTAAACTCACTTGTGCGGCAGATTTGAAGCTTACATGGCATCAGGGTGGCCAGTACAGCATGAGTGGGGAAATTGTATGATGTTTCTCCAAATCTTGGTTGACCTAATCTTGATCCTCAAGAGGTGGCAGTACTAGAGTAAGAGTACTGTAAACCTTCTATAATTAATGGCATGCCTCTTGAGTTTTATCTGACTGTTTGGCCCCATTTGCAGTGCACTCCAGAATTATTGGCACCCCTTGATAAATATGAAGAAAAAAGTCATCATAAAATAAACCATATAGATAATGACAGATATTTAATATTATGTGTTACTTGTCCTTTTTTAAAAAAAAAACATTTTTTTCATTTCAAGGTTCAACTGTAAACAAGTAATGCTGTTTTACCTGAAATACATAGGTGCCAAAATTATTGGCACCCTTAAACATCCCTTCAAATACAATCAAATAATATATTTATACTTGTTTGAGTTCAATTTTGTCTTATGGAACTAATGTGTGTACTTTAGAGACTTCCTGTTTCCCTAGGGTATAAAAATGAAGAAACATGCTGATAGCAGATCCTGCAAACATGCTTCTATTTTCTTGTTTCTTTCAAGTTGAGTTGGTTCTATTGGACCTTGTGGCAGTCCAGCCTATGAGAAAACTGCAGTGGCAATGAATTTGCCACTAGATGTTATTGTACAGTATGTTATAGTCAAGTTGAGTATCTATAATGCACTAATTGTATTATTGTTTGAAGTTGCACATTATCGCATGGTGATTGTCACATGGATAATGCTTTTAAAGTAAAAAAGGCCTCAGAAACTGGAGGGTCTGGTGTCTTCGGCTTCTTGTTCCTCTCATATTCTCACTGACATTTTTGTAACTTTCTGCATACAGTAATTGTATGATTTCTAACTTGGTTCTGATGTGATTTATATCTAACTGTACTATATTATAAGTGCATGTCTTGTGCAATCAACTGAGATTGCTTTTACCTGTAAGGACTTCAATTCTGCATAACGTCTTCATGCTGCCTTTCTCCTGAATGAGTGCAACATACACTTCATCATCTGTTGGTTTTACAGGAGATAGACACACACAAATATTTCCCTGCCTTAATTCCTTCAGGAAGAAGCTTGTTCTATTTCTATATTCTTCAGTAACATGTTGCATCTCCTCTTGTCCTTTATTGAACACGTGGACTGTTTTGTCCTTCTTTTCCACTTCCCAATAGACCCTAATTTCCTTCAAGTCAATGGGCTTTTCTGTCTTGTAAACACAGGGGATGATCACTGGTCGGCCGATGATTCCAGTGACTGTTTCCTCATGTATGTTGCACATAGCTTTGAATACTGTAATACAAAAACAGTTAATTTAACTTTATCAAACAAACCTAAGTCTATACAATGTGTTATCCATCAATTTTCTAACCACTTCTTCCAATTCAAGGTTGTAGAGCAGCCAGAGCCTTTCCAGCCAGAGCCAGGCAAGTAACCGGTACAGTACATCAGCTATTACATCACAGGACACCGACACAAATAGACGCAAACACAAACATACGGTAGGGTCGCACACACTCACACCTACTGTAGGGCCAACTTTCCCAAAAACAGATAAACCTACCAGTATGTTTTTGGACTATGGGAGGAAACCTACGCAAACACAGGAGGAACATGCAAACTCAGTGTAGATAGCACCACCCCAAGAATTGAACTCAAGGCACCAGCACTGCAAGGCAGTAAAGCTAACCAGACCACCACCATGCTGCCCACAACATGACATTAAATTGTTAATTTTTTCTGTTACTGCTGATCAAAGGAAACCAGCTCATGGAAACGAACTGCTATAGGTCTGTGACCCAGAATCACAGGAATAAACAGGTGCTGGTTTTGTCTGTCTATCCATTCCTTTTCAGACTGGGATTTATTTCTGAATAAGGTCACTGAGAGACTATCAAGGAAGCATAAGACACAGGGGAAGGTGATTGGCTGACTAATGGTTCCAATATAGAATCATTGACACTATAGTAACTGTAAACTAAATAACATTTTGGGTACTATAATATAATGCCATACATTCTTATTTTCTTCTCTTAGCTTTCAAAGCCTACTTTTTTTACACAAACATAATTCAATAAAACATGCGTCAGCTTTTCAGTTATCCATTATCTGAATAAAATGAAGCATCTATAGCAGAAAAGGAGAGCTACTGGCAGATCATAACGTAAGCCTCATGCTAATCTGTGCTGATTTTGACTTTCTCCTTTAAAAGCAATAGGCAGGTAGCATTCCAACAACACAGACACTGTAAAAACCTGCCAATGTTACTACCTTTTTCTGTCTTTCTCCCTTTTTGTTTTCAATGGAGTAGAATATCGCCCAGTCTGAAGAAAACAACTCAGCAGCACATTTAACATTCATTTCTTTAGTGGATATTTACTGTGCATGTGGAATTTCAGTCTATGTAGACAAACAAAAAACAAATAATTATATTAATAATAAACTTTATTATATATACGGTAGCACCTTTAAAGGTGGCTTCTCAAAGCACTTTACAGAATGACAACAACAATAAATAAAAAGAATACACAAGATAAAACACAATTAAAATATACAAAGGGGACCATGGATGGTGGTACTAAGAAAAGTAGAAGCAGAAGGGTAAAGAATGGAACCAGTTAAGTTAAGGCTCTTCTAAAGAAGAAGGTTTCTGGATTTGAAGGAGTTTAGAGAAGGTGACTCTCTGATATCCTTGGGGAGAGAGTTCCGGAGCTTGGGGGCATAAGAGGAGAAGACCCTGTCACCCATACAATGTAGATGGGCTTGGGGGACAGTAAAGAGAGCAGAATTAGAAGAGCGAAGGTTGCAAGGTGTGGAGTAGGGCAATAAAAGTTGAGACAGGTACTGAGGTGCCAAGCCATGCAGAGCCTTATAGGTGAGCATGAGGATTTTAAAGTCCATACAGACTTTGACACAAAGCCAGTACAAGGACTCCAGGATAGGAGTTATGTGATCACTTGCTCTAGACCTGGTCAGGATTCTGGCTCCCACATTTTGGACATACTGCGGTTTGTTCAAAGTAGATTTAGAAACCCCAGCGAGTATTACAGTAGTCAATTCAAAAGAACACAAATGTGTTGATCAGCTTTACAAAATTACAATTTTTATTAGTTTTGTGGAATAACTCATCAGGTCCATCGTCACACATCATTGGATAACAGTGATTTTAACAATTTACAAAGTGATCTTGTAAAAGATTCTGCTGATCACATCAAACATCACATGTTTGAAGACCTGTGGTAATGAATCTTCACATTTAACCTGCATTTTAAAAGAAAGCAACATAAGGAACATATCTGCACTTTAAAACGATTTGCGATCTTGAAAAGACTAACAGACTCACAATTTTACTGAATGAGCCAGGAGAATGACCTTGAAGGGAATAGTGATAATACAAGACTAGGAAATCTTGGCGAATATGGTAATTTGAGGTTGTGCTCCTTATCACCACTTATAGGGAGATGTCAGCTTTACATCTACAGCTCCTGTCAGCTCTGCCCTGGACTGTCAGACAGCCTTCAGAATGACTTCTGCAGTTAATAACCTTCTTAAAGTAACAGTAGGAAAATAGAACAGTACAAGTTTGCCCTTTTAATGTGGCAGAATTCCTAAATTTTCTAATGCGTACTGAACACCTCCAGGAGCTCAAAAGTTTTATTGTATGAATAAATCTGTGCCAATACTTATTCTAAATTCTTCTTGCAAATACATTTTATAGAACAATGTATCCTATATTAATTTCCATATCCATGCCTGCAGTATATTGTGATAATTGTCATCTTTGAAATGTGTAGAATTCTGGCAAAAAAATAAAAAATATATTCTTCCTTTTGTTCCTGAAATCTATAATGGGGTGCACTATTTCCTGTAATTAGTATGAGCTCTCCTTGTTCCCACAATTATGATTCATATCATGCAGTGTCTATTTATTTGCTGTGAAATTGGGACTATACAATATCTTACTGGACTGGATTGTGTTCTATTTTGTAACTGTTCTTAGTGGGACTTTCAAGACTGTAAAAGTGAACAAAACGACAGAAAATTATTCACCTTTGAGAAAAATCAGTTTAAAGGATTAAAGTGTCTTCCACAGACATTGTTGGTCACTCAATAACCTGTCCTTATAGGGTGTTGCTTCTATTATCACTTACAAGTAGATGGTTCTCATCTCATAGAACTGGGGGAAAATATATCTAGTGTATTGTTCCAATACCTTCAGCATATTTCATTTGGTTAAGTTTTATTTAATATCCCCATATAAGGGAAATACTGAAGCTTGCCATAAATGAAATTGGCACAAGGTTAATTCCCAATATCCTTAAAACATTTCAAATTCAAAAGTACATCTTGCATAGAATAAGTAAGCACACAATCAATCTTGCCTGCAGCCATATCACCCTGCAGCTCTGAACTGGTAACCCACTGAAGCTTAGCAGCATTGAGCATGGTCAGTACCTGGATGGGAGACCTCCTGGGCAGCTATGGTTGCTGCTGGATGTGGTGTTAGTGAGACCCTGCAGACTGTGTGGATCCTAATGCCCCGGTATAGTGGCGGGGACACTATACTAGAGTGGGCACCATCTTTTGGATGAGACATTAAGCCAAGGCCCTGACAATGGTGATTAAAGATCCCCAGGCATTTCTCGAAAAGAGTAGGGAGTTATCCTGGTGTCCAGGAAAAATTTCCCCCCTCAGCCTTTACCGTGGCCTCCAAATTGTCTCCATGTATGATTGGCTTGCACCTGCCCTGCAATGGACTGGCACCCCGTCCAGGGTGTATCCTTTCTTGCTGCAAGGTAGGCTCCGGCTTCCCACAACACCGTATGGTATAAACTGGTTTGGTAAATGATATGACATGACAAAGAAGCTTGATTAGAGCAGAAAAAATAACAGAAGCTAGTGTTCTAACAGATTCAGGTAACTGAAAGAAAGAAATGATTTTAGAAATTGATACTGTATAAACAAATGTTAAATAATTACAATGGCTCCATAAATGTTTTTTATGTTCTACTGTAGGTGACCAGGACACAAATTGTATCTTTGCTTTTAAATAAATATGACAGAAATAGTAACTAATGAAAGTTACTTTAGCCTTTTTTCACTCCTTAATTGTTTTCTTCTATTGCACAAAATAATCTTTAATTGATGTACATAATGAGGCAGGGCTCTCTCAGGGTTTTTAATGCTTTTTGACAGGTTTAATAAATACCAACAGACACTAATATTATACGTTCAGGTGGGTAGCTCCGTCAGCATGCGTAGGCTGCAAAGGCAGCAAACTAATATTATAATGCTGCCAGATTTGTAGATTACTTACTTCTGCTTATAAGATAAGATCACCATATACAATTTCTTGCATTAGGAATTTGTCCTTTTACATACCCCAGCTTGCTCTCCATAAGACACACAAACAGGGAAAGAGAAACTTGGGGTCAGAGTACAGGGTCAACCCTGTTAAGGGCCTTGCTCAGGGGCCCAATGAAATAGGATTCCTCTGCCAGCTATCGGATTTGAACCAGCAACCTTCCAGCCAGAGGCACAGATCCTTAGCTACAGTGCCACCACTCCTACCATGCTATGATTTGAAGTACAAAGACAAGAAAATTGACCTTTCTGAATTAATCAGTGGCTAGGAATACTCTTAAAGACATTACATTTTAAGATCCATTTTGTAACTAAACAGACTGTAGATAGTCTAAGATCTTTTGTCCTTCTGAGACAAACCGAGTTTCAAAAGATAAATAAAAATAGAAAAACATCTTACCTTTACTTTAGAGAAAATGGATTTTCTGATTGATGAGTATTTGAAATAAGATTAAGACTTTTTTTCCTTCAACACCCTATAGTCTTTGCTACTCTTCTTATAGTGTAAAGCTAGACTTTGTGATGATTGTGACTGTTAGAATCAGTACCTTGGTCTCTGCCCATAAAACAGAATATTGGTATAGACTCTATATTTAGGTGAAACTAAATAACAATTTCAATATAATTTGACTTCATTCTGAAAACATTAAAACCTATTTAGACACTGCACCACTGCACATCATAAACTCAGGGTTCATGATCACTGGATCTGAAAAGACCCAATTGGCTTAATCTCGTTTGCAAACTTTGTTCTTCTTTGTAAGTGAGAAAAGGTGTTGTTAGTGAGGAAATTATGTGGATCTTATCCACATCATTTTTATATCTGTGAACAAGTCTATAAATTGCTCTTTTACAATAATACTCTTTTCTGAAAAATGTAGTATTATACAGTACATGTACCTAGAGCATACTTTCCACTGCCTACCTGGAATATACAGTATTGAGGTAAAAACGTATTTGTTGCATATATGCAGGATTGCATTTGCAAGGAAAAAGGTTGGCCAGGTTTGGTAAAAAAAATATATTAATCTTTACATGCTAAATATACTGGTGGAAAAAAGAAATGCAACATCTCCTCCTCCACTCTCTGGCCCTCCCATCTGTGTGGAACAGGCTGTGGAGTGACTCATCTAGGAAGAGGACCTGATGCCACTGCTGATGAGTTCATCGCAGCCTCTGTCTGGCCCAAGCCAGTCGGGTGTGATGTCTAGGAGGTGTGTTACCCCCTCCCCCCATCAGTATAGTTAACAGTTAAAATACACTTTTGAACAGATGGACATGATGAACCTGATTAAACTTTCCAGTTTCTCTTAAAGCTTTTCTTTACATAATAAAACCATAAATCATTAATAAATGATAAATAATAAATGAATGTCCCTCTCACTTCCTCATTAGAATTTGTGGGAGAGACAGCAAACTATAATTTATAAAGTCATATGGAAAGGGAAGAGACTTCATACTTTTTTTTTATTCTGCAACATGAATCATGGTTCTACCAAATTTTCTCTCTAGTACAAGCCCCAGCAAGCCAAATTGATTGACATATGGCATCTTCAGATTTGGACGTTCTAAAACACAAATCTTAAAACCAATTCTCAAGAAGGACTCAAACAAGGTTTGTATTATCAAATATCTTTTTCATCATTTCCCATTCTCAATTACTATTGCAACCCCAACATACCATTCAACATAGATTGTGTCAGGGAACCGGCAAGTAGTTTTCCGAGGATCCTGTGCATAGCCGTGAATTCTGCGGGATACAGAGGCAAACAATCCAAAATCGTAATCCAAAAGCAAGGTCGATAGGAGAAGCTAGAGATCAGTTTTACCAGAAAGAGCCGAGACAAACCGAGAAGACAATCCAAAAGGCAAAATCCAAGAGACGAGATCAAAAAGGGAAAAGTTAAGTCCAAAAACCAGGAAATCCAACAAACATGCACTAGAAAACTCTAAAGGAGGCTTTTCAATAGTGATCAAGGTTTGGTGTGTGAGGGAACTTTAAATAGTGAAGGGAGAGGCGCGTGGTTGGATAATTGATTCAGATTATCCAACCATTCTCAGAAGTGAGAATCTGTGGAATATGGTGCCTGTGAGAATGTGAAGGGTTCAGTTAGGAATGAGATCGTGGGTTTGGGAATGTAATGCCATTTGCGAGGGGGAGTGCGGGGCGTGACAGATTGGTGTCCTTTGTAAAAGAGCGTTGTATCAATAAATACTAGATACATTTACAGTAGCACACAGATTCCAGTATTCAGAGGTAAAAGTATTACTGTATACAGTATTTTGTGTTCAGTGTATTTTTACTGTATTCCAGTACAGTTGCAATATTTGTAATTATAAAGCTGCTAAGGACACTTTCTCATACAAGTAAAGAAAATTCCCAACAATCTCCAAACACCAGTAAGTAAACAAGAGATCTGCTTTTCAGTTGTAATGTTAAGTTGTAATGTTAAATAAGTTGTTATATATTGCAGATGACTGCCATCTTCACAACTGACCAAATTCAAGTTAGCCTGGATCAAATGTTATGACATCAGATCTAAGAACAAATCTCTATTTTGGTTAGAACCAGACTTCCGATTAATGTCAGCCATCCACAAAAGCAAAAGTTTGAAATATTTAAGCTTGTTTTCTAATTTAAGTGTAAACAAGCATACCTCTTCAACTCATTTTTTTGTTGAAACCTGTATATGCATTTTTATCAAGTAGTTTGAGCTACCAGTGAAATTCACGAGAAACCACACAGTAATTTTCCATGGCTCATTTCCTGTCCATGTCATCGTACCATGATTAAATCTAATATGCACATGTGAAAACACTAGATATAAAGTTAAAGGGAAAATCATTTTTGTAAATATGCACTATATGTGCTTAGGAACCTACTGTATATACAGTATAGAACTTAGATTTTATCTATAGTGTAAATTTGGTGTGCACTGAGTAACATAATAATGTTACTCAGTGCAAACCAAATTAACATTATAGAATTAACCCTTTCACAAAGATTTTTATTTTGCCCTATATGTCTGTAGTCACATTTTAAAACACAAAATTATCTCTGCATCACTGTAGATTGAATCCCACTTATCTCTCAAAAGGCATTAGGTCATACATGAATAATGCAGTATCTACTGATACACAGACCATTTCCTATACTGTGTTTTGCAAAAGCACCTTCATTACCCTGCAAAGTTTCCACATTTTGTTGCCCTCTGAGCTTGTCATGTACTGTATACTGTACTGTAGTCTGACATTATATTGTTTATGACAAGACACTTGTATTTATAATCTCTAATCCAAACTGATATAGCTAAAACTGCTGGTGGCATTTAAATAAAACAGAATATATTGAATTCTCAATTGCATCTGTATTCAACCATTGTTTTCTGCAGTCATTTAGTCTACAGCTTTTACACAAATGTCTATAGTCGCATACATACAGGTGCTCTTAACAGCCAACCTCATCCACGGGTGGTGAAGGATCACTTCACAAAAAGAATGTGTTTGTTTGTTATGGATATGGGTCAGCCAGGGTGATAGCCCAAAGTGACGTGGTCACAAAACGATCTACAGTACAAATCCATAGGATATTTCAGGTACCACGCAAAAGGCAATGCACTTTTATTATACTTTAAATCCAGAAATTATGGAGTGTAATCTGCAGGAAACTAATAATAGGGATCTACTGATCTGCTCTAATCTACTGATACTGAAAAAACTCTTAATACTATAATACACCAAAGCATTTGCAACCTGCCATAGCAGAATGATCATTTCCAGGCCTTGCTCAATTCAGGAAAGTAATATAGATCTTTGTACATTTACTAGAGTAAAAGGGGGTAACAAAATTCTAATGTCTTGAAAGGCAGTCAAGCATAGTCCTTCACTAAGGTCTGTGGTGCTGGATCAATAGGGAGGTCAGCCAGCTTGCTGTATAATGTGATATTAGGAAAGGACATCAAACACTAGTCTCACTCACTCTCACCTACCTATCTTAAAAATATCACAATTCTAAGCCAGTTGCATTTTTCGCTTCATAGCCCTGCTGGCTCAGCTCTTATAGAAAGGGGGATGAAGGGATGGGAGTTTGCCAGCCTCTCTCTGACTGTCAGTTTGATGTTCTGGCGAGTAAAAACAATAAAGAAACTCATTCAAATTCCACCTCAGCTCCACCATAATTTTGATTTGTTCAGACTACTGATATGGAATTATGGGACAAACAGGGCAAATTAATTGAGTCCAACAGATTAAAAAGAGCCAGTCTCCTTCAGATATTGTCTGAAGAAATTGAACATGGTAGTGATGCCAGTGGTTCTCCAAGCTGAAGTGTATTATCCATGCTTGTGTGTGAAGCATCATTTGGTCAAAGGTGATTTTTAAGTCCCTTTAATGCCACTAGTGCTGGTATTCTTTTGAAATTAAGATTATTAAATTATGACTATTTTAATACACAGTATATTTCTTCCTATAATCTGTGTCTGTATATATAACACATTGTCTGTGTATATACAACATAGGTTAAGATGAGGTGAATTTTGCTGTCTCTGTGCTTATGTGTGAAAATTATAACAACTTTGTACACAGTTCAAAGCAACGACACCTTAAGGTATGAAATAAAAATGAATGTTATATCTCATTGCAATAAGGCACTGCATACTATTAAGAACACTTTGCACCACCAAATGGTCACAGGTACTAAACACAGAATATATTCCAAACGTCTGTTCAAGGTTCCAGTTTGGATGTCGTGTCTGTTATGAAAGTAGTAGAAGATTAACATTAGTGTCGGTACAGTATGTCTGAGAAAATGTGAAAGAGAATAACAGCTTGCCTCAGAAAATAGTAAATCACACTGCAATGCCTGCAATGGAACAAACAGCAGGGCTAGACAGTAGCCCTCTTAACAGATGTAGCTTATAAAAGCAATGCATAATGATTTGAAGCTCATGGGAGACTTGTAGAAAGACTGGTGTTACTTTGTTTTAAATGTAAGACAGCAAAGGAAAACAGCACATGAAACTCAGGTTGCAGAACCTGTTGTCATCTGTAGCCAAAAGAGATAAAGGAACACTCCATTATTATTAGGGCAAAACAAAGTGACGTAGTTACTTTCTGTGATCTGATTTGCAGAGAGAAGCCAAGTGAATAAACAGATGTGCTAGCATGAAATTCTTGAAAGATCAAAGGGACTAATAATGGCATGAGTGGAATTATGAGACGGATGGCATGGTGGGAAAATAGTCAGTATTGCTGCCTTGATGTTTTGGAGCCCTGGGCTCCATTCTGGACCTGGGGTGGTTATCTGTTTGGAATTTGTATGTTTTTCCTGTGTTTATATGGGTTTCCTCTGGGTGCTCTGGTTTCCTCCCACAGTCCAAATACATACTAATAGTCATCTGTCTTCTGGGAAAATTAGTCTTGGTGTGAGTGTGTACTGGTGTCCATTGCTTGCCAGGATGGCTTTGGCTCCCCAATGAACCTGTATTGGATGAAGCAGATAGAAAATGGATGTACAGTAAGTCAAATACCAGTTAAAAAGTATTTTTGAGGAAACAGCAAAACAACACTTTTCCTGCACTGCAAATATATCCTAAAGCAGAGCAAATGCATTAGAAAATGTCTAAGTCTTGTTCCAACACTAACCCTAACCCTACCTCTTTTGGAACATACAGTATTTCCAAATCCATGCCTTAAATAACTGTGTTAAAAAATGTACTCAAATGACTCCCAATTAGTTAGAATTACTGTATGGATGAAATTCTGATACTTGTATGAGAAACAAACAATTACTCATTGTAATATCATAATTACTTTAAACAGGGACCAGGCTCTCATAAAGCCCTTAAGCCACTTGAAGAATTGATGGTGAGAATTGAATAATTATTGTGTCTGCAGAAACTGAGAATGAAAAGAAAATGTTAAAACACAAAGGATGCCTTAAAGGTTTTAGTGATGCTTTTGAACCTTACAAGTAAAAGAAAAACTTTTTAGGCTGTTGCCTCTTCCTTTATCTTTGCGTAAAGGTCAACCACACAATCAGTGGTGTCTCAGGCACACAGACAAATGGCAGAATCAATTCCCTAAATATTAGAAGAGAATGGAAGTTTCTCTTTCTTTACTGTAGCTTCCCCCAAGGTACTGGTGCATACAAGGGCATAACTACAGTATAGTAAAACATATCACATCCACATAGTACTGTCATCTGTAAATCAAGCCACTCTCCACTGAACGCAGATATATTCTGTAGGGAAGCAAATTTTCCTGATCATAGAAAGTGTTGAACTATATATTAAAGTAAAGTTTGGTCATACAGAACATTACACAACCGACCTGGCATCTTACTCTCGCGCTTGTTCTCTTCAACTGTCCTCTGGCTCCCCAGTTCTTCCCGGTTTTCTCCTTTGCTTACTGGTGCCAAAACTATAACAGCCGGGTGACTCCTACAACTTTGGAAAATGGGGTAGACCCATCTGATGGACTATTACTTGTAATTCCAAATAATACTTATACATTTATTTATATTTATATATATCAATTTACTACAGAAAGACAAGGTCAAAAGTTCCTAAGATGCTTTACTGGCGATGTTCTACATTGTGTTTCATTTTTCTAATTTTCTGCTTGGAATTAATATTTACTTGTTCTTGTTCACAGAAATACTGTGCTTCACTAATTTTGTGATATTTTAGTTAAAACCTCCCACAAAGGACAGGGCTGAACCCAGGAAGGAAGGCTGTTTTCTGAAAATCAGGCTCACTATGAGACCCTATGAGTCTATGAGTCTATCAGTGACATTTACATGATCTGAAGATCACAAAGCAGAGTGCATAGCAAGCTGAAAATGTATCATTGTATATTAAGTCCTACACTTTTTATACATTTTTTCCTGTCTTCTGCATAATAATGCTGTTACTGCTTGGCAAGGTTGCCATTGTTAATGAGAATCTGTTCACAATTGTTATTATTGCTCACTATTTCAGGATTGCATGGAGTAGAACTGGCTGACAAAATTCTTATCCAAGGAATGTGCAGGTTCTATGGGTGTTTTTCAGTTAACAAATGAAGACATTGAACAGGTAATTTGGGCTTTCGTCTCAATAAATGGTTAAAAGTATGTAATTAAATTCAAGGTGGAAAGAAAAACAAAAGCCTCAAGGGCTGTAATGGGTTTAAAGCTTTTCACTATGACTGTATGCACATTGTGTGATGACTCAGAGGGCTAGTGTGCTAGTTTTCTTTTCCTCTTTTTTGTTTTCTGTCTGTCCCTCATCTCCCAGAGTCGTCAACCCCAACTGGGTTAGCTGATGGACCAGCTAGTGGGATTCTACCCGTGACCAATGCTACTACTAGGCTAACTTAATTGAGTTCCTCAATTAAAGCAGCAGCAGTACAAACAAAAAAAAGAGAAAGAGAAGAGAATTTGTTGTAGAACCTTTGCAGACCTGGCAGCGGGCACCATTGGTCTTTGTTAGTTTTTCTTTCCCTGGGGCAAGTTACATTTGCCAGTTAAGTATCACTAGATTTCAAAAGGGAGGAGGTATCTTCTTATTGACTGATTTTGGCGTCATTGGGTTACGCCTGTCGTTAGTATAAAAGATTGTTGTGGGCCTGCTTCCTGCTCTACAAATTGCATCTGGTTTAAATAAATCTTGTTTTCATATTTGTGGTGTTCAGATTGGTTTTGTATGTATTGTATTAATTCACCAGCATGTGTTTGTATTGTAACTCATGAAATTCTAAACAACCTTTGTGACCTTGAAATGAATGTTTTTAATAGTCGAGGATACTATTAATAATAGTATAATGACTATGGACAATAAACCTTGTGGGTTTGAATGCTGTGTCCTTTCCCTCTTTGACATCACATTTGTTCACGCAATTACAAGAACCTTGTACTTTGCAAAGCTCCACACTATATAATTGAAAGGTCCTAGTCCTCTTTTTACTACTGTAGATTAGCTGGAACATAGTTTCCCCTTTTTATGTATACAGTACCTATTGCATAATCACTATAAGGGCTAAAGCACTTGTCATAAACATACTTTTTATAGGCCTTTTCAAGTCAAAGGCACTCCAGAAACTGGTGAGTCCCAGTTACAAACCATTCACTCCAAAGCAAAAATCAAACGATTTTCTAGATTCTATTAGCATTTTAAAATCACTCATTATAAGGGATCCCACATCAGGATAGTATGCCAATCAGAGAGACACATACAGGCGTGTAATCTTTCAGTTGCTTTCTGAAAAAATGTTTCAACAACATTTCTTTTTATATTGGTCTAGGTGAGAATCTTCAAAGTCAAACATACAGTAATGTTAATAATATTGTTTTAGCATTTTTATAAATTGTATATTTCCTTTCTCATTAAAGAATTAAGATATTGATTGAAGGAAAGCTCAAGAATGATATTTGAAAAATCAAAACACTTTCCCAATTCCTATGCGTAGAATAATACTTGTCACATCAGAACACACCCGCTCCTTTAAGTAAATGTGCAATCAGCAACAGGGACAGGAAAGATATGCTGTGTGCTTTTTTTACCTGGCATTCCAGGGATCCTGGGACCTTATTATTCTTGAGTAAAGTAGCGCTGTACTTGTAATCTGTTATCCAAAGTAGCTGGTAAAAAAAATATTAATTTAAGTGTTCCAGTGCTGTCTCTTAAAACAACAATGTATGTTCTAGCATCATCCTTGAAAGCAAAGGAATTGAATAGATGAGTATTCGTAAAGTACTCCTTTAAGAAAACTACCATAGCACACACTCTAATCATACTGGTTGTGTGACCTCATCAGAATTTATTCCTGACTTTTTGCTTCTACTGTACCTCCATTACCTCAATAAATGTCCATCAGACAAAATGGATAAGTATTAGGAATGGATTAGGAAAGGTAAATCAGTACTAATACTCATATATATATCCTTATTTTAATATTATATAACCTTCTGAAGAGGCAATCACCAAATTTAGTCAAATATTTTTAAGCTTAGCTATCAAACATAATCACAAAAATGTGAACACATTCACAATGTTTTTAGTATGACATTTTTAGTGTAGTATGACTGTTAAAATAAAATAATTAAACACAAACATCTGAAACATCAGAAATATGCAAAAAAAAAACAATTCTTTATACTTATGTAACTATTTTAATCGTTTTAGTATGTTAAAGTTCTTTGTATATAAGATGAAACCCACTTTCTCTGAAGTGCTGCCATCACCAGAACGGGTGATGTCATTCTGCACCAACAGCCCCACTACATAGAAGACCAGATGGAAAAATGAGCAAATGCTAAGCCAGATGAATAAAGTGGAAACTTTAGAGCAGCCAAACTGTACAAACCCAGGGTAGATTTTAGTCACAACAAAAAAGGTAACGCCGTTAATCTTAGAATCTTAGAAAAGCTCATTGGATGTGACCTCATGAAACATTTACCAACACAAACCTCACAGCATAGACCTGATGAGTCTTTGGAAAGACTTTTGTGAGATGTTCCCCCACCCTTCCTGTGCAGCTGCAACACTGTGAGACAGCTTACCTTTACCCTGCTGATGATGTGTTGCTGCAATAATTGGCCTGTTCAGATAGAGAGGAGCCACGTTCAGACATTTGGTGCAGTATGTGCGTGGCTGCGGAGGCAATGGTGCGAAGCTGGCATCAGTGGGATTATGACTGAATGCTTCTAAGTCAGAATCCCCCCCAAAAGTCCCATATATTTTCTACTGGACTTTTTCCTGGCAGGAAAAAAAGAGTCAGTTCTTTCTGAACATCGTTTTCATGAAGTCATGTCACTGTACTCCTTGCAATGTGTGGTCTTGCATTGTCCTGCTGGACACTGAATTGGTTTGTGGGAATTGAAAAACTGTAGAATTGAGTGCTTACTTATTCTTACACAGTGTGGATGATCACAATCTACCAAAGTTATTATTGTGTTAATAGAGATTCATCTATTATCTTTATCACACTTTCATCACCCCATCTGTTGCTCCCCACTTCATCTCCACACAAACCTTTCATAGTGCACATACATAAATTAATAAAACAATTTATCGCTCAACACATTTGTCTCTTAAATGACAAGCTACAGTACAAGCATTCAGCTGATGTCTGGTATTTCACTCCTGGGCCAATGTGGTGACTCCAGAGTTGTCTGTTCCTCATAAAGCTGGTTTCCTGGTTACTCTAACCAAGTCTGCGATTTTCAAAGCAAAATATTTCACTCTCCTAGCATCTTCACTCAAAGATGGTCCAACATCTGTAATGCTGATAGTAATCAGACCACTGGAATTTATATTTATTGTAATGTACTTCAGTTACCTGAAATTGTTGTTAAAAGTAGACTGCAATTGTTTTCATTGTGCAATATCATACGTTAACATAGAAGACAAGTCTGCTCTCCAAGTCTGTCTTCTATCTTCAAATAAATGTAGATTTCAATAAGATAATGTTGAGTAGAAAATTAAAAATAGTTTCATTATAAGAGATATTATAATTCCCAAACTCAGATATATTCTGTCTGTCTGACAGTGACAGACTAATATCATTTATAACATCACAACTACTTTCTGTAGTAAATCTGGAGCAATTATAACAATATTACAACTTATATAAAATGCTCCTGCAAGCTCATTAAGAAGAGCCATGAGCTGTGGGTATGTTGTAACACTTAATAACAATCATAATAATAATTGCTTACACTTATATAGCACTTTTCTGGACACTCCACTCAAAGTGCTTTACAGGTAATGGAGGTTCCCCTCCACCACCACCAATGTGCAGCATCCACCTAAGCATATCTTACAGGTTCAGAAGAATGAAAGAGAAGGGAATCATGCTGAAAAGTGTTTTGTCAAAGACAGATACTGGATCCGCCTCTTTGTTTTCCAGCAATTGTTGAAATTGAAACACTCACCACTCTAGACCTGTTTTATTGCTCTGAAATGCTTGCCAGCATACTGCCCAAAATGTAAGACCATGATCCTGTCATAGAACGTTTCACAAAATATCTAAGAAGTGTAGTCACTGACAGTATACAATCAACAGACATTACTGAGGTCTGCACAACAACACGGATCAGTATAGAAAGAGGTATTCCCATGAGCCCTTATGCATGTTCCTTCTGTGTGGAGTTTGTATGTTCTCCACATTCACGAGTCTTCTCTAAATGTTCCACCAGAGATTTAGATTAATTGAACAGTCATAAACAGATCTTGTGAGGCCGTGTGCGTAAGCCCCACCCAAGGTATAGTTCAAGTTTCAAGTTCAAGTTCAAGTTTCAAGTTTATTGTCATTACACTCATATACTGTACATGGTATATGGTATAACGAAATGCTATTTAGCTAGCTCTCGGACATAAGTAGTACAAAGAGAAAAAAAAACAACAACGACAATACAATTGTGTAGCAAAAGAACGACAGAGACAACAGGCAGTGTGCAAAAAACAACAACAGACGATGTGCAAGAAAAACAACAACAGGCAATGTGCAAAAAAAACAACAGGCAATGTGCAAAAAACAACAACAGGCAATGTGCAAAACAACAAAAAGGTAACAGGTTATGTGCAAAAATATGCATCAACAGGATAAAATAAAGGGATAGAAATTATGGGGAGTGCGCTTTTGACATGTATGGTAGAGGTAGATTTTCAATGTGTGTTTGGGTTTTTGGTGAGAAAGAAAGGAAGAAGGCACTGTGAGGTTCAGATCATAGGTGAGAGGTGAGGTGAGGTGAGAGTGAGAGAGACTGGGAGTTTAATAGTTTGATAGTGCGGGGGTAAAAACTGTCTCTGAGTCTGGTAGTCCGGGCCCGAATGCTCCGGTACCGTTTTCCAGATGGTAGCAGATCATAAAGTCTGTAGCTGGGGTGTGTGGGGTCTTTGATGATGCTTAGAGCTTTCCTCAAGCATCGTCTGTCATAAATGTCCTGTATAGATGGGAGGGTAACCCCGGTGATGGACTGGGCAGTTTTCACCACCCGCTATAGGGCTTTGCGGACAGCAGCACTGCAGTTGCCATACCACACAGTGATGCAGCCTGTCAGTGTGCTTTCTGTAGTGCATCTGTAAAGGTAAGTGAGGATTTGGGGACATATCAGGAGGGCATCCATGGTTGCAGCTAGCGTTCACGAGGTCCTTGCTGCAGGCTTGACCCCGGGCAAAATTCTCTTTATGTACGGGCTTCCTCTGGCTGGTGCAAGTCCCACACTCAGACAACAGTGCTGGCAGTCACGTGATTAAGTTGGAGAGAACGGACGGAGGAGTCCTGTGCATCGCCTTTTAACTAGAGAACAATACGGCTAGTAATTGCGTAGCTCAACACGGGGGTTAGCCCAGGCTCAGGGGGTCAGACGATGTCGGTATAGAAACCTATGCCCTCAGGCCACAGGAAGTAAATAGGTTACACACCGGAAGATACACCAGAAAGACATTAATAATCACAAGGAACTAGGAACAGGACAGAAGTAGAGCGCACTCTAGGTGAACAGGGCCTGACAGTTGGGAGCAACCCACCCCCCTTGAAGGGCGGCTCTTAACGCCCAAAAAAGTGCTGCACAGCACTGTGGGGAGAAAAACCTAATTTAACTGAAAGGAAACCTCCAAGGGTAAAAAACCTTTATTGAGTAGAGGAAAGGGGGGCCGGACTGGGCTCCAGAGGAGCGAGACAAAAAAACAGACTGAACACGTAAAACATCACGCACAACAAACAACAAATAAAAAATGATTGACAACAAATAGGAGACCAGGGGGCATGGGAGCCCAAAGCCAGGGAGACCAGAGGACGTGAGAGCCCGGGACAGAGACAGCAGCGGGCGTGGGAGCCCAGGACAGACAAAACCCGTAGAAAATAACACACAACATAAATAAACCTGGGAGACCAGGGCAACAAACCACATGAAAAAGGACTCACAACAGATAGGAGCCAAGAGTCCAGGGAAACAGGAGTCAGGGAGACCAGGGAACCAGGAAGCCAAGAGTAAAAAAAACAGAGTAAAAATATTTTGTTTTAAAAACCAAGGAACAAATTTCAAAAACACCACTTTGCAAGGGCAAAAAATAAGCTCAACATTCTGTCACGGATGCCGGGAGTGACAACCCGAGGAAAGCCAGGTATTCGTACGTGGATGTGGGGAAGGCACACCGCTGGATGATCTGCTCACCGGCACGGATGTCGGAAGTGGCATCCTGCGATTAGAATAGGAGAATTGAAAAAAAAAGCTGAAAGCGATATGGGAAAACAAAAACAAAGAAAAAAAACGCTGCTCGGGGGGTCAAAGTATGGCTCAGCATTACGTTAAGACAATGTTAAGACATTTAGACCCCTTAACTTTTCCAGATATGACCGTGTCCTGAGATGCAGAACCAATCAAGTTGCTTGAATGACAAACTCTTGAAGGGTATGTTTTGAAGAAGTGACCAACTTTTTCTCAAACAATTGATTGGATCAGCAATGCTGTTGAAGCTGGTCTCCAATTAAAGGTGCACTTGAGTAATGTTTCTCTTTTAGAGAAGGTAATACAGTAAATTACTTGAAACTTCCTAGTGATACAACATAAAAGGTGAAATTCCTAGAAGAACCTCAAAACAAACATTTTTAAAATCCAGACTTATTGTCTTCAGACTTTTGAAAGGAGAGGGAATTGATGAGAATTGTCATTCTCTAGGGCAGCAGCCATATCACCCTGCAACTCACAACTGGCAACCCACTGAAGCTAAGCAGTTGTGAGCCTGGTCAGTACCTGGATGGGAAATCTCCTGGGAAAAAAAACTAAGGTTGCTGCTGGAAGAGGTGTTAGTGGGGCCAGCAGGGAGCACTCACCCTGCAGTCTGTGTGGGTCCTAATGCCCCAGTATAGTGACGGGGACACTATACTGTAAACAGGCGCCGTCCTTCGGATGAGATGTAAAACTGAAGTCTTGACTCTCTGTGGTCATTAAAAATCCCAGGGTGTTTCTCGAAAAGAGTAGGGGTGTAACCCCGGCGTCCCGTTGGCCCTCCTAATCATGGCCTCCTAATACTCCCCCTCTATGAATTGGCTACATTACTCTGCTCTCCTCCCCACTGATATCTGATGTGTGTTGAGCGTTCTGGCGCACTATGGCTGCCGTCGCATCATCCAGGTGGATGCTGCACATTGGTGGTGGTGGAGGGGAATCCCCATTACCTGTAAAGCGCTTTGAGAAAATGCTGCCTATTTCTCACTAGGGAGTAACGTAGAAACTAACAAACTACTGAAAAGCACTAAACCCCTAACCCATTGACCCTTTTAGCATATCACATTCTCAACCTCAGCAAATAATACATATTTCTGTTCAAATAACAATGTAAGAGACTATGCATTAGAAATGGTAATTTCTGATGTTGATCTGTTTCCTGGCTAGGTGAAGAAAATCTGCCTGTATTTATTAAACCTTAGCAGCCACACTAATTGACATGTCTGTCTGGGGATGGCTTGGAGGAATCACAGGCTCATAGTCTGGACAAGTCCCCTGTCCTCTATTGTACTGCAAAAAACGAAACAAAATTCACTCCAAGGCACTTTTAAAAATGGCACAACCTCCAAGTACAGATGACTGACAGTTTTTAATCATTCAGCAAAATGCGGATGACTGTGAATCCTGCATCCTGAATCAGAAAAGTCTAGCAGTAGGTTCCTTATTGCAGTATCCTTAAAGGTAAAATTAGCATGCGTGCAAAGGTTATCAAAATGGCTTTGTTGCGCCTTACCGAGTCTGTGAACCTGCCATCATTCCACTCTATCTCTGTGATTCTGAAGTCCTGCTCCCTCATGACGTCTTCATACATTGGAAAAGATTGTTTTACGACACTGAAATTTGCAAGTCTTTACTGACTATTATGAATTATTTTTCTTGTTTACTATTCCATTAGGTATTATTTATAACACAGAGCATAAATAATGAATATATAAATATATAAGCAAAGGATGATATTAAGCCTTGTTAACACACATGGTAACTATGTGCAATAAGCATTTTTGTATTTGGGCTTTTAAAGTGCACATATTGTAAATGGTCCTATTCAAATTTATTGTTTGTTCCCAGCAACACCCTTGTGAAAATGTGAATATAGTATCACATACACTCTTCTAAATATTTCATTATACTTTTTGTGTATTTCAGTGCAATGTTACAGGTAATATAAAGAAACTGACAGGTGGTCGTGGGGCTCGCAGGGAGAGGCTAGAAGTGCTCCTTCCCTTCTTCTGTCATTAAATTTTCTTTTTTTCTCTGTATAAACCCTAAACACGCTAACACTCACATCTAAAGTTTTCAGTTCCCTACACCTCCCTCCTCCTCCTTTTTCTTTCTTGTTGCCTTTGCATCCAGGTTCCCTCTGAGGGGTAAGTGAAGCTCACTTCCCCAACCTCAGGTTGGCAGCACCACCTCGACCCCTCCTGGGCAGGGTCTCACAGAATGAGTCAGAGGCTCTCCAGGCCACATTGTTCTCAAGCAGCTCTAACCTACTAATTCTCCTCCTCTCTGTTCTCTGAGGGCCTAGCCAGTGACCTCCCAGGTGACTCTCGGAGTGTCAGGAGAGTCTTACTCTTCCTTCTCTACCCCTGAGGGCCCAGCTCGCAGTCGTGAGGCAGCAACTCTCAGGTGACTCTCAGCGAGTCAAGGGTGTTTATGTTTTCATGTCCCGGAGACTGCCAAGCCCGCCAACCCAAAGAGACAACAAGGGTTCCCAGTGCAGTCCAGGTACTACTTTTCTGTACTTTACTAACCCCTGCTTTTCCCCTTGAAATACAGCTAAACACTTACACAATGTATTTCTCATGATGTCTAATTTCTCTGTAAGAGTTACAGACAAAGTTCCTTTGAACTTTGAACACCGGATTTATAAATTGTAACATAAGGTGTCAAATATGAAGCAAAGGGTTCTAGACATGTATCTGTGCTGCCCTGATCGCTGCGGAGACATCTTATGCAGAGGACCTGGCTGTTGTGAACACAATCATGTTAGCAGGATCTCTGGGATATTTAAACCCTCCTGTGTTTTTCCTCAGTGATCCAGCATTGACATTCGCATCACTGCACTCATGAACCACCTTCCAGCATCCCAGTGGAGCTCTTCCTGTTCTTGGTTCCCGTTCTCTCTGGCTCTGCCACAGCTGTGCCATCCAGGGCTTCTCCAGGCTGCTGAGTGAGGACCAGAGGTCAAGACCCCACTTCAGGACCCAACATGGTCTGCTGAATTCCTGCTCCATTCCACGATCAGAATCCTGGAGAAGCCCTGGACAGCACAGCCACGGGCAGAGCTCCCAGGCGGAGTCCAGGGAACTGGAACCCAGGAACAGGAAGGACTCCGCTGGGAGGCTAGAAGGTGACTCAGGAATGAAGTGCATCTATCATCAGACATCAATGCTGGATCACAGAGGAGAGACAGAGGTGGGTGTAAATACCCCAGAGCTCCTGTTGCTGTGAGACTACTCACTAGTGACAGGTGCTCCACATATCCTGTCTCCTCAGTGGTCAGGTCAGAGCGTAGGCATGGCCAATGGCCACTGCTGTCTTTCAAGAAATGGCTAGATGAAAAACTTAACTCAACTGGCTACTAACTCTTCAATGAGCTGGGTGGACCAGGTGGTCTCCACTCATTTGTAACCTTTCAGATAATAATAATAATCTGAAAGATAATATTCTTGGATATCTGCTTAAAACAGGACACCATAAACAGAGCAAGGTGATACCATAATTTATACCCTTTAACAAATCATTTCCTTCTAATATGATTCCTATTATACTTTATCACAATAGACAATTCTATAGAGCAGGGACTTCGCTTTCTGAAACAATTGTTTTCTTTAAATTTTTTGTCAAGTGTAAATGCTCATTCTAATCACTTGGCTTCATTTTTAATTGAAATACAACAGCTTAAGTACAATTTCAGTTTAACCATGCAAATATATAATGCAAGAAATTTAAACCTACAGGTATCTTGCGTAACTAGTAGTAGCTAATTGATCCCAATTGATCCTAATTGTTCAGAATACAGATAGTGTCTTTGACCATATTCTGCTCCATTACCAAACCAATAAATCTATCCGTTACATCATGTTTATCAGGTCTCCGATAAAGGAAACTTCTTTGAGATCTGACAAGAATAGGGTAGGAGATGAAAGTGGTGTTGTAGTTGTACTTTTTTTAAGATGTGAAGCTTCCATTGCACAAGTAACATACAGTTTCAGAGCTTGTCACACTTAAATATCCTGTTTTGAACTGGAAAACCTCACACAAACTCTTGAAAAATGCCATGTCTGCATTGTTCTAGTATCCTGTTGCAGTTGTTTGGAGAAAGAATGCTCCCCTTAATGATTCATCTTTTGATGATAAACAATCCACAAATGTGCAGTGGCTGTTTGCTTTGTCAAGGAGAGGTCCTTACTCTCTCAGCCACCCCCTGGTGTTGATGCTGCTCTGGCGCTCTGTCTGTCCAGTGTAGGAGGCTGGATAGCAGGAGTCATGTAGTGGAATCAGAAGATCTGTGAGGTTCTTGTTGGGACTGCAGGATCCACTGTATTTAGAGATACAATGGATCACAGTGCTCAACCTTATATTGATACTGTATTCATTCAGTTCACTCATTCTTCAGTTGGCTGATTTAATTTATGGTTTTGATATTATTCTTTGGCAGCTTTATATTTGAGTGGAATATTGCCGAACACTGCCATCATATCTACAGTAGGTAAAAATAACATTTATATTCAAAATAAGAAGATTGTATGTTCCATAAAACTGTAAAAATAAATGCTATAGACCACAAACAACTGTTGGAATTCTACAGAAGTTGTTGTCCAGTACTAAATCTTATAGAAAATATTTTTTAACCCTGAAACTAAATGTGCATTCTCTTCTACCAGAAGTTTTATTCTAGCAACTACAGAAAAACTTATAAACTACTGCCTTGTACTAAAGTGAAAAGAAAATGCATATACTGTAATTTTAATGTACACTATATGAATACAAAAGAAGCACAGCTAGATCATTATCTGCATGTAAGCAAGGAACTACAGAAAAATTATACTTATACTTAATTGCCATAATTGAAATTGTAGCACTACAGTAAACGTCAGAAAACTAAATTACCTGTACATAGTGTACATGGACATCTATATTAAAGTGCTGTTGACCGTTTTAAGGTCACACCTATGGTTGATGAGAAAATACATTTAGTATATTATGTAATAAATGCTTTGTTTTTTCAATCAGGTACCAATGAGTTAAATATACTGAAAATCCCTGGTCTCGCCACGGGCAAGAGTGAGAGTTCCCACAAATTGTGATGTGGTATGGCCCTTTCTGCTCGCAAGTCACTGTAATGAGTAATGTAATGTGGTGTATGAGCCAATTAGTAAAGATTGTGCAGCAGACATGTCACTGCAAAAATGGTCTTACATGATCTGCATAATGTAAGATGCAAAACCATCTTGAAGTTGAGAGCAATATTTCTGTAGGATTAAAAAAGATGTATTCACAAGCCTGCACAGAACATGGACTGCACATACCTGGAAATTGTATCTATTTTGCAATGCGAATTGGAGATGTTATGTACATTTTACTTTTATTGTGATTTAAAATGCAATCATCAATGCCGATTCTTTCAAACTCTGAAATGTAAAGCGTTGCAGTTCCCCTTTAAAATTTTTATATTTACCTCTTTTGCAAAAGTGTGAAGTCACTCTTCTGCAGCTATAGCATGCTTTGGTTGCATTATTCCCAGCATCACAGCCTGAGCATTACAACATATTGCTAGGAAATGCTCACAGCAGGATCAGAGTTTTCAAAAAGCCAAGTTAATAGCCTGTCATGGCCACATAGACACACCAGATTTTCAAAACAATTCAAAAACACTGCCATACTTTCTTTCAAATTGCAATTCATATTTATTCAGACTTTATTAACATGACAGAATAGCCAAGGAGTCAGGTTACAGAATATACAGTAGTCACCCTCTTGCATGAAGTTGCAGTCTGGGTTATGTGGTATGCGATATTTATGAAGAATGTAAAAAGGTTACAAATGAAAGCCATTCTGTCATTCTAGCTGTACTAGTAGATATTGTTTTCTGAGGATTTCTACCAGCTATTTTGTGAAGGCAGTCAGTATGTCAGGTTCAATAACATGGATGAGCAGCTTGCTCCATACTCCCACAACTCTTAGGCTAAAGAGGTGCCCCCTCTTCTTGGTTTTAAATGCACTTTCACATGTTTATTCTGATGTCCAGAATAAATGTTCACTGGGCTGCGTTTATCAACACCCTTATGGTTTTTTAACTATCTGAACCAGGACCCCTAAGATGCAGGTTTTTCTGTTTTAAGACTACTGTAGGTCCAGCTCATTTAGCCTGTCAGTGTAGGATTCCTTTAATCTCAGGGTTAAGTTAAGTGTTATTTTCCTAGCTGTGTATGGCTCTTTTGGTCTCCTAGACTAGAAGAAACCTACTAAACCAAAGTCAGTATTTTAATAACACATTCTTGCAGTGAATTATTGATATTAATTCCAAAGCATCTCAAAGTACTTTCTGTATATGGGACCCACTTCACCCATCGCTGAAGTGCAGCCCCACCTGGGTGAAATGCAGCAGTTCCACTTCACAGCAGGTCAAGAGGACCATCAGGATGACATTTAAGTGAGTCCGAATTAGGCAAAGCTAGGGTGCAACTTATCTAGGACATGGGGGTTTAAATAAATATTAATAATGAACTTTATTTTATATAGCACCTTTAAAGGTGACTTCTCAAAGCGCTTTACAGAACGATAACAACAATGAAAAAAATGCAATATATGCACAATGAGAATACACAATGGGAGGACAGAGTAGATGGGGGTATTGAATACAGTAAGAGCAGAGGGGTAAAGAACAGAATTAGTTACTGTAAGTAAAGGCTCTTCTAAAGAAGAAGGTTTTGAGTCTAGATTTGAAGGATTTTAGAGAGGGTGACTCTCTGATATCCTTGGGGAGAGTTCTAGAGCTTTGGGGCATAAGAGAAGGCCCTGTCACTCAAAGAATGTAGATGGGCTTGGGGGACAGTAAGGAGAGCAGAATTAGAAGAGCGAAGGTTGCGAGGTGGGGAGTAGGATAATAGTAGCTCAGACAGGTACTGAGGTGCCAAGCAAAGCAGAGCCTTGGAGGATTTTGAAGTCGACACGAAACTTGACAAGAAGCCAGTCCAAGGACTCCAGGATGGCACTTATGTGATCACTTGCACTAGACCTGGTCAGGATTCTGGTTGCCCAATTTTGGACATACTGGAGTTTGTTTAATGTGGATTTAAAAACATCAGCGAATAGAGCGTTACAGTAGTCAGTTCGGGAGAAGACAAATGTGTCGATCAGCTTTTCAGCCACAGTTAGTGATAACATAGTACGCAGTCTGGTGATATTGCTGAGGTGAAAAAAATATGTTTTAACAATATGTTGCACATGTGGGTCGAATGTCAAGCCTGAGTCAAATATCATCCCCAAGTTTTTCAATTTGGACTGAAGTTCAAGTACAGTACCATCCAATGATAGAGTTACAGCCTTGGCTTTACAAAGTTGAGGGGAATGCTGATAAGAATGACATCAGTGTTATCAAAGTTTAGATTAAGGAAATTGTGAGTCATCCATATTTTGATGTCGGAGTTGCAATTTAGTAGAATAGAGACAGCCACATCAGTGTCAGGTTTGGTATGGATGTATAATTTGAGTATCATCAGCATAGAATTGATATGCCATGAGATTTTAACAGCTGACCAAGCTGAAACATGGAAATGCTGAAAAGTAGGGGGGCCAGTATCGAGCCCTGAGGAACACCAGATGTAACAAGTCCAATTTAATCTAAATCCACCAAGACAGACAAAGTGACAGAGATCAGGGAGGTACTGTAAAATTTGAATCATTTGAGAGCATTGTCAGAAACCCCAAACACACTCTCAAGATGAGAAAGTAAGATATCATGGTTAACAGCAGGACTGAGAACGAGAAGAATGAGGAAAGAAAGAGAACCAGAATTGGAAGCTGTTAGAAGATCGTTAGTGATTTTGACCAGGGCAGTTTCTGTGTTGTGACGTTGTCGGAAACCAGATTGGAGGGGTTCGAAAAGGTTGTTTGTCATGAGGTGGTTACTTAACTGAAGTGTGACAGCACGTTCTAGAATTTTTGCAAGAAAGGGTAAGTTGGAGATGGGGCGAAAATTGTTAAGATTGTTGAGAGCCATGTTAGGCTTTTTTGGCATGGGGGTAATGGCAGCAGTTTTGAGGACCTTTGGTACAACACCAGTGCTCAAGGATTCATTTATTATACTGAGGACAATGGGGCAGAGAGAAGAGAAACAGAACTGAAATAAAGTGGTGGGGATGGGATCTGATATACAGGTGGTGGATTTCATATGTGAAACCAGTTTACTGATGGTTGCAGAGTCAAGAAGTGAGAAGTTAGAAAGAAGGAAACCAGTAAATTCAGGTAAGCAGGGAGGAGGAGTGGAAGTAATACGAGCTGTGGAGAGAATGTGAATGAGAATGTTGTCAATCTTGGAGTGAAAGAAATCTAAAAATGTCTTGGAAAGTTGCAATGAGGCAGGTAATGTGGTGGGGCCGTTTGGCTTTAGCAGTCTGTTGGGTTTAGATGCCTATTGTTTAAAAAAAGTGCCATGGAATCTATACTGATCAAATAGTCAGAACCTTTGTTTAAACCTCCTGCATCACATTGGTGTCACCATGCTGTGGCATTGGTTTGGAAATTCTGGTCCAGAGGTAAGTGCGCCATCTGCTGGTCTAGCAAAAAAAAAACTACTGATACAGCAGCAATGTGCTCAATGTGACCTGGGGTCAGCCTTCCTTCGTTGCTGATCTTATGCTGCAGCCGATGTAGCCGCCATTGTTAACACGTTACCCATTCAAGGTCTCTTGCAATTGTTCCTAGTACTTTAAATGACCTAACTTTGGTGGTACTAAATATAGTTACTCTACCTACGAAGTGTGTTTTTCATCAATTCGATAGATTATCGAAGCTATTAGACATTATCATCCTGGTAGGCAGTGGTCGCTGTTGCAGTTCACCACAAGCTCAAACCAAAAAGAAGCTCTTGTTTCCTTCCCCGTACACCGGTACCCAGGGTTATGATCAAAGTCGATTGGTGAGTGACGAAGAGCCGCGCACAGGGATTGGACAGCATCGAATGTCAATCTTCGTCACTTTCTGACTTCGCTGTAGGAACTTAAACGGGGACAAATTTGCAGGTGAGTGAAATGTATAGATAATACAAAAATAGATTACGTTTATTCCAGTTGATACTTTGTACAGGTTCAAGAAAACACTATAATGTGTGTATTCTGTGCTTAGAATTGTGTATTTATTTTATTGGTATTATTAGTAGTACATTAATGGATTAAGCTAATTTACAATTTTAGCATATCTTAGAAAACTAATACTGAAGCGCATTTGCCCTTTTCCTTAAAACGATGGAATGAATCAGTGAATGGCTGCAAAAAATACATCTTGGCATGAGTGGCCGTTTCCCTTATTTGTACAAAAATAATACTTGCAGTCCTTGCTCCCTTCTAACTCTACTTTGCTAAATGCCAGGCATTAAATCGATATTGGCTAGTTCCTGGAGTACAGAACGCGTTAGGCTTTCGTAAAATTAATTATATGTGAAAGTCTTAGTTGCATCTCTCTTGCAGCTCCTCTGCATACTTTTGCAAAATGTTTCTCAGCAGTCGCAGTTTCGCTTTCGTCTTTCGTTAAAGTGGTGCATGCTGGAGGGCAGGCACAAAAACAGTTGGTGTGTTTTTATTGTATGATTGTTAATGATCTAACATTTTTCAAAGTAGAACTAACTCTTTGTTAGTTCTGCTAACAATCAACATTTGTACGGAAGCCAGTCCCCACTAAAAATATCTACTGTATATAAAAAGGTTTAACAAGGTCAGTTTAATTAAAACAAGCAATCCTGATATTTTACTCTGTATTACTCTTTACCAGTAATAAAACAGTGGGCTTAGTGTGGTGTGTACTGGAGAGTCTGGCTTGCCTAGGACAGGACCAGCACGTGTGAATTAGTAAGACAGTGGTCTGTTTGTAGTTGTCAAAGGTTAGACGATTGTGCTAACTCATTTAATGCTATGTAAAAATGTAAATTGTCTGAACACATGACCTGCAAAAAAGCTAAACAAATGAGAAAAACAAAATATATTTTTGTAAGTATTATCTTAAGGGATAGTGACTGGGGGCGTGATGCTAAAGTTTTTCATACCTCTCCTAACACTAAATTAAAAAATTAAATTAAATTAAAGACTAGAATTAAAAGATAACACATGGATAGAAAACATTTTGGATTTTAAATTATATTATAATATAATTATTTTAAATAATATGAAATACTTTAGATAAGACTTTATTGATTCCGAAGGGAAATTGATGTGTTACAGCAGTCCAGCCCAAGACAAGCAAAAACAGACATCAGAATAGATGAAAAATTAGAATACGTACAGTAATACAAAATAAATAAATAAAAATACATAGGTGTGTGCAAAAAATGATCATAGTCACTGTAAAAACAATAAAATATGTGCATAATGTGCATACTGTAGGTATATACAGATTGAGTGTCCAAAAAAAGTACAATAGAGCAACATGCTGTCCATAGATGAGCAAATGAAGGGTTAAAAGTCCTAGCCTAGGGCACTGTTATACACCCTGACAGCTGCCGGGAGGAAAGACCTGTGGAAACGTTCCCTTGGACACCATAGCTGGACCAGTCTGTTGCTAAAAGTGCTCTGCTGCCCAATAACAGTCCCATAAAGCAGATGAGAGGTGTTGTTCATGATGCCTGTGAGCTTGGTCATCATTCTCCTCTCAGCCACCACCTCCATGGGGTCAAGGCTCATCCCCAACACAGTGCCAGCCTTCTTGATAAGCTTATTGAACCTATTTGCATCTCTTGTCATGATGCTGTTGCCCCAGCACACAACAGCGTAGAAGATGGCCGCCGCCACCACTGATTCATAAACAATTTGTTGCAGTGTTCCACACACACCAAAGGACCTGAGCCTCCTAAGAAAATAGAGTCGGCTCTGACCTTTCTTGTACAGGGCGTCAGTGTTACCAGACCACTCCAGTTTATCATCCAGGTACCCCCCTAAGTACTTGTAGGACTGCCCCCCTCTATGTCCTCACCCTGGACGGAAACAGAGTTCAGCGGAGACTTATTCCTTCGAAAGTCCATGACCATTTCTTTGGTCTTGCTGGTGTTTAGCTGGAGATGGTTAAGATGACACCACTCTACAAAGCTGGTAATCAACCAGCCATTGCAGAGTCATTAGAAAACTTCTGCAGATGACATGTCTCAGAGTTGTACCTGAAGTCAGAGGTGTAAAAGGAGAACAGGAATGGAGCAAGGACAGTCCCCTGTGGAGCCCCAGTACTGCTAACAACCTGTTCGGACACACAGCTCTGTAGCCGTACATACTGTGGCCTGCAGGTCAGATAGTCTATAATCTAGGACACCAGGGGAGAGTCCACCTGCCCCGCCCTTATCTTATCTCTCAGTAAAGGTGGATGGATGATGTTAAAGGCACTGGAGAAGTCAAAGAACATAACTCTCACAATGCTCCCCGTCTTCTCCAGGTGTCCCACATATTAATGTCCCACATGTTATATGCAAAAATGTACTTTATGATGACTTGAATCTTACTTTGTAGGCAAGCTTGATGGAATTTTTGTCCATTCTGCTTGACTTTGAGCCACTCAAGGACATTCACTTTCCTATACCTTCTGCAAGTCACGTTAGAGTAGCTTTGACTTTGTGCTTTGTATCAGTTGCCTTTTAGAAGGTGAATTTGTCCCTAGTTTTAAGTTTTTAGCAGACTGAAACAGGTTTTCCTCTGTATTTGCTTATCATTTGCTTCATCCATTTTTCTTTTAATTCTAACATTTTGCAGTCTGAGAATCAGCATTCCCAGAACCTGATGCTGCCACCACCAAAAGGCTCTAATTGGGTCACATCTGACCACAACACCTTTTGCCATGTTTTGGCAGGATCAGTCAGGATCTGTGTTGCAAACTCTATGTGGGTTAATAGATTGGTTTTCCACTGTGAAATAGTTTTCTGGTGTGACTGATATTTTAGACTGATCCACATTTTCTCTGTAGCTCTTTTTATTAGTAGTCATTGGCCTTACAGTGGCATTTCTCACCAGTTTCCTCCTTGCTTGGCAGTTTGGAGGGACAGCCTGATATAGGCAGTTTGAGTGGTACATCTGCACCTTGCATTTCTGGATAATTGAGTAGACATACAGTCATATACACAGACTTAATATGTTTTGTTTTCTTTTCCTGATCTGTGGTTTTCAATGGCTTGCTTTGAAAGCTCCTTAGTCTTCATGGTTCAGACCTGACCTGACCAAAGAACCTGACAAATTCTGTGTTTTTATTCTGAAACCTTGAGAATCATTATTAATGCACACTTATTAATGACAGAGACCACTCAACAAAGTGTGATTTATCGAAGTATTTCCAAGTGAAGCTGAGAAACCAGGTGGAGCACAATCTGAAAGACACTGGACTTGAGCTTCAGGCCTCTGCTTTAATGTAAAGGTTAGAGCAGAGAAATGTATTGGTGTGCGTGCTGCAAAGCAAGCAGAGATTAATTCCAGACCAAGAAGTGAAAAGACTAAAATGCCTATAGAAGGGTCTATAACCAAATTGTATTCAGTTATTTCCTTGTTATACAAGCACTTTACTTACTAACACTTCACTAAACTAAGAAATACATACTGTAAGTATACCTATTTTTGTTATGGGAGTTTACTGTATGGAATCATAATGTAATTATTTTATATTTAATGGTATTATTTGCCATTGACCACCACAGAACAGTAATGTCAAAGTGAAAACACAATTCTTCAGTTCCTACTAAATTAATTTTAAATTTAAAATAAAACTGATTGCATAAGTATTCATTCCCTTTGCTTTGCTGTGAAACATACTAGGTACAGTATATCATAGCATAGAGGTTAATCAATGGCAAAAAAGCCCATATAAATGCAGCATGATTCGAGATTGTACAATAAAATGTGACAATGTCCAAGGGGAATACTTTTTATAGCTACTGTATGATGAAGAATAATATTTTGAATGCATAATTTGTAAAAAACATTTATTGAATGAATTGTTTAATTCTGATTATGCTCACTATGAATGCACAGTATCGATATCTCTAGATAGTTTGATGCTATTTTTTTACAGCTAATGGTTTTATTCTGTCTTTGACTGCACAGGGTTTATATAACTTTTCTTCAGTATAGAAATTTCGGTTAGTTTGTCATTTTTGTTCATGTACGGTATAGAGATCATGGAAATCTATTTTCTCCACATAGCTTCTTCATAATACATTTAAACATAACAGCTTGCATAAAAATTAAGTGTTGGTAAATTCTACTTGATGCAACATATCAATAACACAGCTTATTGTGCCAAAGTAAACAAATATATTAGAAGAGTATGTAATCTCCTCTGGCTTATATCCTGTTAAAATTACTTGTAAAGGTCTCTGTTTATTCCATGTATGTTAATTGGAATGTAGTGTTGCTTCTATGAGTTTTCACTTACGAGTTGAAATGTTGAAACCAATTGGGCTCATATACTGTAGCAAAGTGTCTTCATTTGTACTGTTAATCTTTGAGTTAATCTTTACTTATTCTTAATTTGTTGCAGCTACTGTACCGCTTTAATTAACAAAAAGACATCCTTTATGATTAGTTACTGCCATGACATTCATTTCCTTGTTGGCTCATTTCCTGACTTTTTAAGCACTATTCTAGAATGTTTCTTTCTCTTTGTTTGGAAATCCCCTCTTCTTCAGCAAAGTGAAAAAAAAGGCTCTCATAAGCCAGTGTGGAGGAAAAGTACTTTTGTAACATAATCCATTACAGTTTCAAGTTACTTTTGTAAGGTGTTACAATAACACAAAATAGGAGGAAAATTATGTTGAAAAGTCATCCATTGCAATAATCTAGGCTATGCAATATATGTATAGTTGCTATGAAAACCAATGCATAACTCTTAGGCTCTAATGTTCACCTCAGGTTTTGTACTGTATCTTTGCAACAGATTTTATGGGTCACATTTAAACCAAAGAATTTGAACAAATGCATTTTCATCATCTAAGCAGGTAATCAAAGTCATTGACACATAGCCAATAGAATGAAACATGAGTAAAAACATTAGTTTGTTCATTAGTCAGAATTCCTACGAATAATGCCCAAGATATATCTGCTGAGTTCACAAGTCTTTTTTACACTGAAACTTTAAGACAATGGTTCAGGGAATCTGCTTCCAGAACTTGAGTGAGAGAATGAGAATAAAGAACATTGTTGTCACTTTTTTGCTTTTGAGATATTAATTTGTCATTAATTGTTTTGTCTTATAATTTAATATAATAATTTAATAATAATTTCCATATTATTCCACATTTTGACTAAGCATGCAATAAACTGATTTCTTGACTAGTATCTCCAGGGATTGCATATGAAAAGGTTGTAGTGTATGAGAAATGTTTTTTTTTAATTTTGAATCACAGATTTCAAATAGCTAGTCGTGTGTTTTTCATGACTCTGCTCAAAAACTACAAACCTACAACCAGATACAGGACAAAGGGAATATTGCAGATTGCCAATCATATTTCAATAAATACCATAGTCCCTTGCGAAAGATCAGCACTGATTGTACAGGCTCATTCCTTACTGCATGCCTGCAACTTTCTGGCACAGAGGTTGTGTTGTCGCTGTGCGTTGAAATAGCCTTAGGCGACTAATCCCACCCAGCGTTTATCCATTTGTGCTCCACTGCACGGTGAATCCCAGTCGCAGTCAGCTAGTGACATAACTGAGGTTTGAACCCGTGATCATAGAGCCTATTCTTAAGGTGTAGGGCTTTCGGACTCAAAATGTGCATGTCACAAATTTTAGGGGGAAAATAAATATCTAATCAAATCACAGTCATGTCAAGAGCTTTCACATGGTGTAGCAACTTGACTTCACTTGTCGAGCATCAGTCAGGGAAAAGCCAGCAGGAATACTCAGTTGGATGAAGGTGTCGCTGTTTTAAAAGCAGACTGAAAATTGGCGACTCAGAAGGTTATTTATCTGGAGCTGGTAAGGTCTGATTAGAAGTGGGGTTAAGTGTGGGAGGAAAGGCCGGTTGTGCCATCAGTCTGCTCCTGTCTTTTGCGGGGTTTAAATAGATAGCAGCTCTCCTGGGCAAGCTATTTTAGCACCGTCAGGTTAGGCTCTACAATTCTATAAAGACTGAAACACTGAGAATAAAACAGTAACAGACACTGTTGTTGCTGTGGTAGACAGGACCTGGCCAAACGTAAACATCTGAGAGAGGGTTTACAACTGCTGCTAACAGGGCTTCTGAAGACAGACTAGGGTTCTTTCTCTCTCGGCATCCAAAAGGACTTGGTTACCATCAGCTGGTTAGAAATCCTTGAGTGGATTTGAGTTCCCCTGAAAGGGAAAAAAAACAGATAAAAAAATCAGCTGCTAATGATTCTGTAAGTGAGGGTTCAAAGATCTTATATGTGTTAACATACTGTATTGGTGAAGCAAGATTGGTCACTAATGAATCGACCCTGGCTGAATATTGTTAGACCCTTATTTCTCAGTAAACCACACAACACTGGTAAATCAAGCTGGAGATTTCTTTATTGTAATAAATAAGGAGGACAGATGTAGTTAATAACTTGCCTCTCGCTCACTTTTCTAAGGACAGCAACGCTTTTTTTATTGAAGATGAACAAAATTTTCATACATTTATGATTGGTCAATGGTAGTGTGTTACCATATAAGCTGAAAATAAGGTCAGAAAGTTAAGGAGTTAGATTCTTGTTGACCTTATTGTTAGGAGTTGACCAGTCATACTGTAAATGTATGAAAATGTTGTTCATCTTCAATTATAAAAATGTTGCTGTCCTTAGAAAAGTGAGCGAGAGGCTCAGCCTTGATTTGAATTAGATCAGCTTTGGGCAATTAACCAAGACACTAATTAGCTGAGACCCCTGTTTCCTTTCATGTTGCTGAATCATGCATGCATGCATAGGATACATGAGTTATATTGTACCTCTACTTAATAGAACTTAGGCCAGAATAAAAACTTAGGCCAGATGGGAATGCACAAAACAGTGAAACAGTTTCTGAAGACTTAATTGGTAACTCCTAACAAGCATAGGTTCCTTCAATATATGGGGCCTGAAGAGGTGGTAGCAGCCTGGGTGAGGTTAAAGACTATGTTACAGTCTTACCAGATCTGCATAGTGACACAGCTGGTGGAAAAGAAGGTCAGCCACAGAACCACCACAGTGCCTACAATTCGTAGGGCAGACAAAGCAGAGGCAAGAAGTCACACTGTTGCAGTGGTTTGTGACAATATATTACCTTTTATTTAAGGGGAATGTTTACATGTTTTTCACTATTTTTATTAAAAGTCTTAAAGAATATTGACACAATGGGTAAAACCTAACTTGTGTCAGCATTTCCTTGTTAATTAAATGTAGGGGTCCCAGATTTGGTGATCAAAGCAATCATAAAGTTTGCCTTGGTTTACCTTAATTAAGTTCTGGGTAAATGATTAAGTTTCAGGTAGCAGTCCAAAAACACAGCATAGAAACAAGCAGGAACAGACAGGGGGAATGAGGGAGCAAGGGGTAGACAGAAAGCAAGAGCTCCTTGTCTTGATCGCCCAGGAAGACCAGATTGGAGTAAAGTATTTGAACCTTTTTAAGAGAGTTTGCTATTCTGTTGCTGTTAGGAGCTTTGATTTCCCGTGTTAAGAATCTCTTAAAAATGACCGCTTCTGGTTATTGGGTGCATTTTTAGAAAGGAAAGAGAGGTTCCCACTCATTTTGCAGCATCCAATTGTACATAAAGAGATTTAATCACGGGTAGTATTCTGTTTAGTTTAGGAGGCTGCTAATCTCTTTTTATTGGCCTTGGTATGTGTTATATACAGTAGGAGTCAAATACTTGGTAGCAGTCTGGGGTATTTCTGGGTGGTTAGAATGGCAGACCTCTGGGACACCTTAATTTTAAATGTGTACATAATGTAACGTGTTGTATTTTTATGTGTGTTTTGTTTAGTATTTGTATTGTTATTGTTATTTAACATTTGTTTAACCTAGTGTGCCTGTTTTACTACTCTTTTCACCAAAGCTGTGCCAAAGAACTCATGTGCCTGTAGTTATACCAACCATTCAGGTACAGTGCCTTGCGAAAGTATTCGGCCCCCTTGAACTTTTCAACCTTTTGCCACATTTCAGGCTTCAAACATAAAGATATAAATTTTTTATTTTATGTGAAGAATCACCAACAAGTGGGACACAATTGTGAAGTGGAACGAAATCTATTGGATTTTTGAAACTTTTTTAACTAATAAAAAAATGAAAAGTGGGGCGTGCAAAATTATTCGGCCCCTTTACTTTCAGTGCAGCAAACTCACTCCAGAAGTTCAGCGAGGATCTCTGAATGATCCAATGTTGTCCTAAATGACTGATGGTGATAAATAGAATCCACCTGTGTGTAATCAAGTCTCTGTATAAATGCACCTGCTCTGTGATAGTCTCAAGGTTCTGTTGAAAGCGCAGAGAGCATCATGAAGACCAAGGAACACACCAGGCAGGTCCGTAATACTGTTGTGGAGAAGTTTAAAGCCGGATTTGGATACAAAAAGATTTCCCAAGCTTCAAACATCCCAAGGAGCACTGTGCAAGCGATCATCTTGAAATGGAAGGAGTATCAGACCACTGCAAATCTACCAAGACCTGGCCGTCCCTCTAAACTTTCAGCTCAGACAAGGAGAAGACTGATCAGAGATGCAGCCAAGAGGCCCATGATCACTCTGGATGAACTGCAGAGAACTACAGCTGAGGTGGGAGAGTCTGTCCATAGGACAACAATCAGTCTTACACTGCACAAATCTGGCCTTTATGGAAGAGTGGCAAGAAGAAAGCCATTTCTCAAAGATATCCATAAAAAGTCTCGTCTAAAGTTTGCCACAAGCCACCTGGGAGACACCCCAAACATGTGGAAGAAGGTGCTCTGGTCAGATGAAACCAAAATCGAACTTTTTGGCCACAATGCAAAACGATATGTTTGGCGTAAAAGCAACACAGCTCATCACCCTCAACACACCATCCCCACTGTCAAACATGGTGGTGGCAGCATCATGGTTTGGGCCTGCTTTTCTTCAGCAGGGACAGGGAAGATGGTTAAAATTGAGGGGAAGATGGATGCAGCCAAATACAGGACCATTCTGGATGAAAACCTGTTGGAGTCTGCAAAAGACCTGAAACTGGGACGGAGATTTATCTTCCAACAAGACAATGATCCCAAACATACAGCAAAATCTACAAAGGAATGGTTCACAAATAAACGTATCCAGGTGTTTGAATGGCCAAGTCAAAGTCCAGACCTGAATCCAATCGAGAATCTGTGGAAAGAGCTGAAAACTGCTGTTCACAAACGCTCTCCATCCAACCTCACTGAGCTCGAGCTGTTTTGCAAGGAAGAATGGGCAAGAATTTCAGTCTCTCGATGTGCAAAACTGATAGAGACATACCCCAAGCGACTTGCAGCTGTAATCGCAGCAAAAGGTGGCTCTACAAAGTATTAACGCAAGGGGGCCGAATAATTTTGCACGCCCCACTTTTCATTTTTTTATTAGTTAAAAAAGTTTCAAAAATCCAATAGATTTCATTCCACTTCACAATTGTGTCCCACTTGTTGGTGATTCTTCACATAAAATAAAAAATTTATATCTTTATGTTTGAAGCCTGAAATGTGGCAAAAGGTTGAAAAGTTCAAGGGGGCCGAATACTTTCGCAAGGCACTGTATATTCTTGGAAAAATCTTTTATTGGGAGTTATGATTATTTAATGTACACATTGATTACTCTTCTCGGTAATACCTGATATTTCCCTAATACTAATTGATTCTTTGGGTCACTGGGAATAACTTGTGTAATGAGTCACTGCTTTCACTCTTAAACAGTCTGAAACATTGGCAGGCCTCTGGAAGTGTTGATTTCTAATGTGAAGCACTGAGAATGGGAATATCATGGTCTTGTATTCTGTTTTGAAAGTTCAGTTTTTATCTTTGCTGTATTTCAACAAAGATTTTGAAATCGTATTGGATTGACCCTCATATTTTCTCTTTGTTATTCCAGGGCTCATAATTTAATCGATCAGGTGCTCCAGATTGTATGAAGACTAACTGTGTGTAGGTGAAGTCCAGAAGTTGGAGATGGCTGGGTTCCTGGATAACTTTCGCTGGCCAGAGTGCGAGTGTATCGACTGGGGAGAGAGTCGCAATACCGTGGCATCTATTGTGGCCGGTATCTTGGTATGTCAGTTGTGGCATTTTTCTCTTAAAACATAAAGTGACAGAGATACAAATAATAAAATACTGCAAAGTATCTGTCAGAGGGTTGTGAATATCGTCTATATAGAGACAGGCAGAGAAAGATGTTGTTCATTTATTTTCATGGTAGTCATTGTATGTACATGAAATCTTTGGTGCCTTGAGCCAATATCTGTCTACTGCTTTGTAATACACTAATGGCATTGATAAAAAACTTATATCAGTCTAAGTACCTTCCATTTGTATAGCTATCACTCATGAAACATCAATATCGGTTGTATTTCTTCAAGAGGAGATAGTTGTTCAGAGGCACAAACAAAATTTTAGATTACATGGAGGAATAGTAATGTTGTCTACCCCTCCCAGCCTTTCTGTACCCAGTGTTTCTCCGTAATTGTTTTATTGCATACCAACCCAATGTGGAATATAGAATGTAGAATGTGAAATAGCTGGTTGTCTTAAGGCTCGACTTTCTGGCAATATGTCTTGCAACCACAAGGGAGAGAGTGACATGCGAAGACATGCCCGTTGAAAACACCCACCTGCAGAGCTATTCATTATTAGCTATTCATTTGCCAGCCATATCACTCTGCAACTCACAACTGGCAACCCACTGAAGCTAAGCAGGTGTGAGCCTGGTCAGTACCTAGATTGGAGATCTCCTGTGAAAAACTAAGGTTGCTGTTGGAAGAGGTGTTAGTGGGGCCAGCAGTGGGCGCTCACCCTGCGGTCCATGTGGGTCCTTATTCCCCAGTATAGCGACGGGGACACTATACTGTAAACAGGCGCCGTCCTTCACATGAGATGTAAAACCGAGGTCCTGACTCTCTGTGGCCATTAAAAATCCCAGGGCGTTTCTCGAAAACAGAAGGGGTGTAACCCCAGCATCCTGGCCAAATTTCCCATTGGCCCATACAAATCATGGCCTCCTAATAATCCACATCTATGAATTGGCTTCATTACTCTGCTCTCCTCCCCACTGATAGCTGATGTGTGGTGAGCGTTCTGGCGCACTATGGCTGCCGTCGCATCATCCAGGTGGATACTGCACATTGGTGGTGGTGGAGGGGAGTCCCCAGTACCTGTAAATATTATTATTATTATTATTATTATTATTATTATTATTATTAATATGTTGTAAGCTTCTTCATGGCTCACAGGAGAATCAGCACCTGTGGGAGGAGAGGCATGCTTCTCACTGACATCATTAGTAAGTGACAGGAGTCGTTTTGTACTGGAAAGTAGAGGCAGCCCTGGGTCCAGTCCTATATCAGTAGTGCTCTGCCACTTGTGTGCTGCCACAATAAAGAATAATCAATAATTAAATAATTATAACCACCAGAATTATCAAAGATATGCCAGAATCTACCCGAGCTGTTATAGTTAAAGACACTTGTGTTCTTTGTTCTTTAGTATAGCTTTGCCAAAAGAGTAAGAAATAACAATTGCTTCCACTTACATAGCTCTTTTCTGGACACTCCAGTCAAAGCGCTTTACAGGTAATGGGGACTCCCCTCCACCACCACCAATATGCAGCCCCACCTGGATGATGCGATGGCAGCCATAGTGCGACAGAACGCTCACCACACATCAGCCATCAGTGGGAAGGAGAACAGAGTGATGAAGCCAATTCATAGATGAAGATTATTAGGAGGCCGTGATTGGTAAAGGCCAGGGGGAAATTTTGCCAGGATGCCAGGGTTGCACCCCTACTCTTTTCGAGAAACACCCTGGAATTTTTAATGACCACAGAGAGTCAGGACCTCGGTTTTACATCTCATCCGAAGGACGGCACCTTTTTACAGTATAGTGTCCCCATCAGTATTCTGGTGCATTAGGATCCACATGGATCGCAGGGTGAGCGCCCCCTGCTGGCCCCACTACCACATCTTCCAGCAGCAACCTTAGGTTTTCCCAGGAGGTCTCCCATCCAGGTACTGACCAGGCTCACCTGTTTAGCTTCAGTGGGTTGCCAGTGGTGAGTTGCAGGGTGATATGCCTGCTGGCGTTATCAGAGGCAGATGAGGATAAATAAATATTAATTAACCAGAGCTAAATGTCTCTTCCTACAAATCTTCTCCAAACTGAATGGGACCCTCATTCGTCGCCCTATTTTTAAAAAAGCATCACAGACCCAGTGTTAATTTCATTGATGAAAATTATGACAAAAATGTTCGTCAATGACCTGTTTTTCATTTTAATCAACAACGAAATGTTCACAAAAATAATCCACAATGAGGATGACGAAGACTCGAATGCTTTATGTTTTTTTTTTAGTAAATTAAAATGTGACTAAATGACCTGTTTAACTAAACCTCATAAAGAAATTAATTTCTACACATGAGATTCACTGTTTTTGCACATTTACTTTCTGTCTGACAAACAGGAGACTGGCTGTTGTGGGTATAATCCATATAAGCCATGGAGACACAAGGATTACTTGTAGTATTTCTTGCTTTCACCTGGAATAAAAAGATCTGGAGTCTTGCAGTATTTCATATATAAGATAAGATCACTTTATTGGCCATGTACAATTTCTTGCATTAGGAATTTGTCTTTTTGCATACCCCAGCCTGCTCTCCATGAGACACAGACAGGAAGAAAGAAGCTTGGGGACAGAGCACAGGGTCAGCCATTTATACGGCGCCCCTGTAGCAGCTGGGGTTAAGGGCCTTGCTCAGGGGCCCAATGGAGTAGGATTCCTCTGCCAGCAGCAGGATTTGAACCAGCAACCTTCCAGCCACAGGCGCAGATCGTCAGCCACAGAGCCACCACTCCACCCCTCATAATGAGCACACTGGGAAATTCTCATAAAACATTACTAAAGATAGAGAAACAATAACACACTTACATTACAAGTTGCAAAATTCCAACAAATGTGAAGTGCCATATGAATCATAGTGCCTAGACACTTTTGCATTGATAAGACATCTGTTTTTTTACATCATAGCTAGACAACAAATTAAATAGAAAACTAAGCACAAATAAACTGTATTTTGTAGTTTGCATTTTATACAATTAACATGTCTTGGTTATAGATTAAGGTGTAACTCTTTTAAAATGTGAGAGTTGGTCATACAGTACATGCTATGCTTGTTACATTTCAGCTTCGTATTAGTGCTCTGACAGAAATAAAATATGAATAAAATATTTCTTTTCTTTATATTTTGAATATGTTGAAGTGAGTCTGTAAAATGCTTTTTATGAACTTTTCATTTCACAGCATGTAATTGTCACCAGAAAAGAATGTTTCATTGAATTTAGTTTATGTGGCTGGGTGTTTAGGTAACCAAGAAAATATTATCGTAGCACCAACACGTGCAGGTATTCTGTCTTATTGTTTCAGAAAAATATGTGGTGTGAAAGTACTGTGACAGACCTGAAAGCTTGATACTAGAACAATGTAATTAACACTTAGACTACTCTTGGACTACGGTAGTTCTGTGACTGTAGTAATATGGCATCGATAGGGCCAGCTATTAATAATATTATACCAGTTAGTTAAAGAATATATATATATAGCTTGCCCTGTCTGGTTTAAATATTTTTATAATATTTCATAATATACAGTATAAGTAGCTCATGTAATAATTTCCCTATAGTAATTGCAAATTCAGTATTTGAAGTGGTCCCTATTGAATAGATTTCTAATAATACTGCTTTGAAACTTCTTAAATAGTTGCTTTGAAAAAAGAACTATAAAAACTTATATAAAATGACAGAATTATTAGTAAGTGCCACAATATTAGGTGCCAAAATAGATTTTCCTATTAGGAAAGATTCACATGATGTCTCTGTATAAGATCATTTACATTTTATTGCACAATTATTTATTGCATTTGATATTTATCCTCTCTGGGGATAAATACACTTTAGATTGTGCAACTTTGCAAGACTTTGATCCTTTTGGTTTGGTTAGCCTTATTAGATGAGTGACAGATGAGGTTCCTAATCTGTTTATACACGTTTATTGCTTAAATTAAAAGCCTATCCAATTAGAACAGCCATAATTGTAAATTAAACGAGACTGAATTTAATATTTCAAGAAATAAACTAAATAATTAAATTAACAAAACTAAAACCTGTATGCATTTTATTATACAAATAAATTAAACAGCATGACTAAAATGTGACTAAAAATAATTCTGTTTTAGCTGACAAAAAATAAGAGTAATTATAGTCAAAATGTAGTTGACTGGATGGAATGAAAAGTGGGTGAGTAGAAAATGAATATGACTCATAGACATTTTAGTCGACTTGACTAAAACAAAAACTGGTGACTAAATTAACACTGCACTGACCCGGATAGAAGGTCTTTAGTTGGGGAAATCCTTGTAAAGGAAATCAGAGTTCCCAAAATAAAAGACAGCAAGCTTTCTTAGACAAGGTTAGCTAGAGTCCCGTCTTTAATGTTGATTCTCTCTGTTTCCTCCTCCTTCTTCTCTCTGAGTGTCTGAAATCCCTGCTTCTGCCTACCTGTTTTTTATTCTGGGTTTTGCACCTATGAAAGTATCACAAAGAGTGGAAATCACCCTTATTTATGAGATACACATGGATTTCAAACTCTCTTCCTGAGAGGTGATTCGTCCCATAAGTGTTTTTTGTTCAGTAATTTGTTGCCTTACAAACCCAGTTCAGTAACAGACCAACAATGTTCCATAGACACAGTCTTTTCACCTCAATAAGATGTGTCCATCATTAATAAAAAAACAGTTCCCTAATCAAAATATGCTCTTCAGTAATAGCCACTGAATTTTAGTCTTAAACTTTAAAGAACTCATGAGTTGCAACAAAGTTGCAATTGTTCTTCTTAACATTGTCTAATATGAAAGTGAGAAAATGTATTACTTTTCCCCTACTTCAGAGTTACAATTTTTGTTTTAATTGACCAAGAAATAAAATGGTGTATGAGATTAATCCCTGCTGACTCTATAAGATCCATAAACATATGATACTGTTACAAATGAAGGGTGTGGTTATTATATATAGTATGTCAGAGGTTGTCAGATGAATAACAAAATCAGCTTCTGATGCCAGTTTGCTATGTAAGCAAATAATAAAGAAAAATAATTTCACCTTCAAAGGTCAGGGATTACCAAATTGTACCTGGCATGTACTTTATTATCTCTGTTCCAGAGATTAGAATAATGATTATCTTAATAAGATTAATAATAATTAAGAATAATGATTGTAGACAAGAAAACAAAGTTTTATTATGATAAATAGCATGCAGAAGCTACTGTATACAACATACGTTGCACACCATACAACGGTAACACTATGAACGGATATTCCACTGAATTTCAGAGGTCTGGATTCTATAGACATAGAAATCCAGAATTGTATCCTTAGGATCTGAAGACAAAAAAACCTTAATAAACCCAGAGGGAAAAAAACCTGTTTGCTAATAAATAAAATTCATCCTTACTAGGCCTAAATCTTTGTCTTTAAATTGATGTTCACAAATGAATGGGAAAAAAATTTCCCTATTCCAGCAAAAGCATTAAACAAGTAAAAGTAAAATTTGATTTTTCTTATAAAATAACACTGCAAGCTTTCATAAAGCTTTCAGATTTCAGATTACTTGAACAGAATCTGATAGAATTTGTTTTCATGTCTCTTTCTGCAAACATCATGTCAGTCTTACTAAATTAGTACATCACTGACAGAAAAAAGCTTGACTTTCTATGCTCGACTGAAACCTATCACAGATGAAATGAGAGTCTCTTGCTTACATGTTTAACCGGATTATTCCACCATGGTATGGTTTCACTCCTCTGGCCGTGGTCAGGGCTGGGCCTGATTCTTATTTAAAAGGTACTTATTTAAAATGTCCGGTTACTGTCTTCTACATACTTCTTTTGAGTGTAGAGTTTTAAATGTCTGTTTTCCTTAGTATACAATAATTGTTACAGTTTATAGGACCTCCCCCCTCCCATAATGCTTTTTAAGCAAGTTTTCTGATTTGCAGTCTACTATGTATCACAATTAATAAGTTCCACATTGATTCACATCATTCCTGTTTAACTAAGTAGCTTCTTCTGTAGCTTTGTTGGAATGCAATGGTCTCACACGGCTTGTTCTCAGTTCATCCCCCCTAAAATCTCCTGTACTTGCCATGCCCCATGGCATACTGAGCACTTGTGCTCAACGAAGGCAATCATACTGATCGCAAACTAGAGTGTAGGTGGAGTCTTTCAGCTGATTATAGTGTACAGGAGTGTATATCTTGGAAGGAGCACCTGGTTGAATACAAAGATGCAACGGAGTCTCCCATATCTAGCTGTGTCTCCTATTTCATTAAGAATCACCAAAACAATTCTAGATATACAGTATGTTCCCCACCATCAGTTGATTACTAAAGCTTAACTGCCTCGTCTCAACTCTGCAACATGTAACACCAATATATAGTCCCTGTCTGTGGATGCCACTGTGCTTGAATTCCAATTAAAATTTGAAGAAGTGCAGTCCTGGGATCCCTATCCCTATCAGTTGCCTGTCTATGTTGTGAGGCACTCGAGCTCTTGTCAGATGGAACATTTAACATTTGGCTCCTTGTGGTGGGCTTTACATTTTGCCATTATAGGGCCACTTTCATGTTATTGACTCTCACAGGATGCATGTGTTATTTTAGCAGCTACAGTATATCAGTTTAGAGAGTATTTCATTCAATATGTAAAGTTAAAGCTTTATTGCTGTGGGTGTTACATTGTGAGGTCAGTGTGGATTTAAGTACAGCATTACCTTAAGTGAGGTTAGTGATTCCACATTAGGAAGTGAAAGCTTTCAATAGTCAGGAGTCATATGCTATAGGATGTTTCCCTGGCTGCACAGTCGTTTCCCTTTTCTTTACCCACTCTTTCGATGGACTTGGAGAAGGGTATCCTCTGTTTCTTTTATGTTAGTGCTCTCTAGCTGACAGACCTGTTATTAGTGTAAGGGCAATGCAGGCCATTAACATGCTGAATATTGTCAGCATCGGTTAAGTGACACAAATCGGCTGTAGTTCCTAATGTGGTCGAGAATTTTACTGGGTCTCTTTTTGTTGTGAATGCTGTTGTTTTTACTGTGTTGATACAAAGTCTCAGCCAGTCATCCCTCTGATCTTTGTCTACCTATGCCTTTAGTACAGGGTAACCCCAGTCTACAGCTTCCTGCATTAATTGAACACCATCCTCTTCAGCACACTCTGATGTCACTCAGAAACCCTTCAGAGAGAGCACTCTTTATTGCAGCAGTGTGCCCCTGTATTGTATTCTGTTTCTGTTTTGGCCATCTTGGCAACCAAATTTGTGTTTTGGGGCTGATTTGGAAAAGCCTTCTCTATCAATTTCTATACCAATAATATACATTTTACAAATTCCATAATTGTGGCAGCTGTATTTTCAAATGTGATACAACATTTAAGCCAGCCATTTTCTTTCCTGAGGCTCAGTCGTGTGTCAGCAATAAGTGTTGTCTCAGAAAAGTGGCTCCTTGGGTACTTCACTACGATTTCTAATTTGGTCCATTGAATTACAATGCTTCTTGCTTGAACTTGCTTTCTTTTAATTGGCATTGTAAGTGCCAACAAATCATGTAAGGTGGCTGCCACTTTGACTATGTTTTCAGGTATTTTCTCAGAATCAGCTCATAAGGTTCACCTTTGTGTTTTATGCTTTCGGGTACTTTTGGGAACTCCTGTGTTGATATACTATAGAATTAATTCCTCTTTCTTTTCTAGAAGTTTATCAGTTCTACAGAGACAATTTTGTTAATCATGTGTGCTGTTAATTACCATTTGCAGAAAGGCAAATTATTTTTCCCTACTCTGTAAAGATGAGTGTGGTTATTTTAAAAGCTGCAGAACCAAATTGTGTTACTGTTGCTTTGTGTTAAATTGTGGTAAAAGTAGCTGCAAAAAATTATATACCCTTTCATGTAGAATCACTGTCTCATACAGTATGTCAAGTGAATATTTGATTTTTTTATTTAATACCAGTAAATCAGAACTGAGCTACTTCTTTTCCTTACTTACTCTGTTAATTAGAATTAATCTTCTGGTAAATAAGGCACTATGATCTTATGATCTTATGATCTAGCTATTTTTGTATCTGAATTCTATTACATTGAAATTTAATTTCTGTTCATTTACTAAGTAGAACATTGTTCAGTGCAATGGACCCAGTGAGTTCTTATGATCCAGCTCCATTAGGATCTATTGTCCAGTACATTTGACACAGTGAAACTTTCACAAAATAGCCACAAGCTGTAAACTTAACAGCTCCACAGGGGTTTATGATTAAGCATTGTCAGCATTGTGACAGAAAAGGGGAAGTTGTGGGTGAATTCCACACACGTACAAAAACAGTGGTTTGTATTCATTCAAATTTTAATTTTTTCCATGAGGAAGTAAAAGAAGACTCAAAACTTTCCTCTGATGTCCAACTGAGGGGGTGGTTGGGCACTTATGGTTGATAAACTGTTTCAGGGGTGTTTGGTGGACACCCCTGCAGGATTTTCCTTCTGCCTGTCATGTTAAGCCTTTATTACTGGTTCAGGATTTCCTGTTTTTCACACCAAATTAAGAAAAAAACAGTAATTCATCACAAATGAAGATTTTGTCCTAAGCAAATGAAAGAGACAAAGGCACGTACAGTGTATCGACCATTGCTGCTGCTGAGTCACTTAATACAAGACCTCAAAAATGTCTTATCTGGCAAGCTGAAAACAAGGAGCCTGAGCAGCTTGCTTACAGTAACATCAAGTAAGTTAGTACTAAAGAAAAGATCTGATCCCTGGATGTCTTGATAATGATCATTTATATTAATCCAGGTGTCTGCAGCCCTGGTGCTAGAAAGTCATGGCCCTGTGCATGTTACAGCTGGCCTTAAATGTTCAATGAGCAGACATCTAGAATGTACATCCACATATGTTATCCACTTTTTATTAAGCAAATGATTGATCCAATCAAGTGCTGGGGTAGAATGAATGATCAGTTTTGATCTGATCTGATTACCAAAATCTATAGGTTATGTAAACATTCCAAAGTGAAATAGAGAAAAAGGCTTCTGAAAATGTTGATCAGGAGTCTGTAGCCTTTCGGAAGGGTCATGCCAAAAGTTAGCTCAGCCATTTTTTTAATTAAGTTGAGTGCCATTGATACTTTTTTAATGTAAATAATATCAATGTGATCCTTGCTGAGTTCACCAATCTTATTTCAATTTTTTAATTTTTTCCTTGAGGAAGTGAAAGAAGACTCAAAACTTTTCTTGGGTGTCCCACTGAGTTTGACATGCCTAGGTTGACACTTTAAGCAGCCCGCAGGCCTATGAGTCTAAAGTTGTTAACCAGCTTCAGGAGGAACTGACTTCATGTGTGAAAATGTGTGAAAGTACCTTTACTTTCTGAGAGCAGTGAAAATGGCATTTTTTCAAACAGCCAAATTTCAATGGCAGGAACAGATCATGACTTAGACACTTTGAACGCTTTCAGTAGCCTCAGGTGTGTTTCGCAGATCCAGATCTTTGAATTATACAGATATTAGTAAAGATGCTGCTTTGTTTTCTATACCTCGGTATTGTCCGTTTGACAGACTTAGCCTTGTCCTCCTCATTCTTGAAGTTGTGTTTTGTCTGACAATGTCATTGGAAACTGGATGCGTGACAAAAAACACTCTCACAACATAGAGCACAAGCAGCACAGTCTTCATGTTGAACACATCCATCTTCATCTCTCCAAAAGGGATGAAATAAGCAAACATTAACTTTTTCTTAGCAACCACCATTTTTCCAGAATAGGTGACTTTACACTTAAGAGTGAAAAATACTTTCAGCAGCATGGATTATAAACCTTCCTGCGAAAACAATAGGCTAGCTCCGTTAAAAAGATAAAAAAGTAAATAAACCAAGTCAATCGCTTTTTTATTTTTATTTTTTCAGAGCTTTCATAGAATAGCATGTTATAGGTTGCTGATCCCTGATGTAGATGAAGATGTGGTAGGGTTGTTGTAGAGTTAAGAACATTCTGTTCCCTATGCCCTTGAGAAATTATGAAATTGCGGAGGTAGACAAATATTGGATGATGAATGTGACGACGATGGAAGTTTCCCAATCAAAGGGGTTCACGGTGCTATAATAGTTTTTGAGGATCATAACACAATGCTTAACCTTATTCAAGAACTCAGTTAGAGTTTGGTTAAGTAAAATGAGTTTATAATTATATCCTGCATCTTGAAAATGGTTTGTGGGATCAAATTATACCTAAATTATAATAGATTACACAAAAATGTTTTCAAATTGTCACATACTTTACTATACATGATGGAAATGGTTTTCAATTAGTTTTCTTAAGTACAAATGGTTTAAAGGTCCTTAAAATCAGAAGTTTTATTGAAAAACTGTATGCATATAATGTTACATATACAGTAGAACTGTATATAAAAGACAGAACAGTAGTTATCCCCCCAAAAATCCATTGTTTCTAAAGGGAGAAATTTCCCAGCATTAAGTCGCATAGGTGAAGTGTATGTTCTTCCTGTCTCTAACACCCCTATTTTACATTATTCCCATGTGGAAATACTCCCCAGAGTAAGTGGTTTCACTATGTTTTGAACTTTAGTGGTCCCTAACCATAATGCATAACTGGACCTTCTGTTGTCTGTAAGCCCCATTTTTTTTTAGGTAATAGCACATAGCTGGTTTAAGTATTGGCAGAGAAGAAGAAAACATTTTTTCCCTATTCTGTGTTCCTGTATATGGCGAGTTAGGACTGTTTAATTATTAAACGTTTATACTCTGATAACTTCATAACATCTTCCACATTCTAGTGGGTGAATGCTTTATATCCGCCCACAGTACAGTCTTATCTTGATCTTCAAGTTCATCTGGAATTTCAGGTAATCAGGGTGGCTTCCTGGTTTTGTGAATCGTGCATATTAGATGGCTGTACTCTGTCAAAATACACGCCCCTTTTGATAAAAGGAGGCGTGAAGTTACAGTAACAGAGAGTGACACACTCTGTAGACCACATTAGTTGCTGCCAGTAACTTATCTGATCCTTCTTGTTTCAACATGTTTTACATGAGTAACTGTATTTTGGCTTTCAGAAAGGATGACAGATTGAATTTTGGCAACTGAAAACAGAACAGAGAATGAAATAATACTCAGGGAATATTTCAACCCTGATCTTGAGACTGACATGAGATTACCACAGGTCTTGAGTAATTTTGATTTAATTTCTTTTTAGACTTGAAGGAAAGTAAGACACATTTAAGATGGGCAATAACTGGCCCTTTGGTGTTGTTCCATACAGTAGGAAAACCTTGACCACTTTTTTTTTAGCGCTGTTGAAACAATGCAGGATTTTCTTCCTTCTCACTGGTTTTAAAAAGGAATATGTAGAAATAAAATAACAGTAAAGAAACATTGTTTTTCAATATCAGCATAAATGTTGTAACAAATATGGGTTAAGAAAAATGGGAAAATACCAATAATAGAATGAGCATTATAATAAAATAATTCCCCCCAAATTGGAAAGGTTATGCCAAGAATTTACTCAAGCGGTTGATATAATTAGAGGCACTTAAGATTTTCGGTTTTTGTCACTGATTTGGTGAAAATAATTTTAAATTTGGAAAACCTAGATAAACAATTATTAATTAATAAAAATAGCACTTAAAAACACCTAAACACCAAAGGCCTACATCCTGACCAACCAGGAAAAAGTGCAGACTGTTACCAAGTATTCAAGTCCTATTTGACGCCTACACAGGCTTACAAGAAATTATTCTGCCTTTTGAAGAATATGAATTAGAATTAAATCTTTATAAATCGGGATCACTATTAAAAAAATACATCCACTAATCAGGAATAACGTTTTTAACCTAGGGATTGTTCATAAAGGAAATTAGTTTCCTAAATCAACAGAATCGCAATATTTTTTAACAAGGTTCAAATACGTACTTAACTAGTAAATCTCATTTTAAAGCCTGATTGGAACAAGAACCTCCCACCTGGTTTCGTATCTTCTTTCTCCTTGTATCTTTCTGTCCATCCCATCTCCTCTCTCCTCTCCTGTTTTCGTCTTTTTGTCCCATCTTTTTATTCTGTTCCCATACTTAAAGTAAACCAGATGATTCCCAATCATTATTAATGTGTCTTAGACTTAATACTACTCAGTAAACACCTCAGTTCCTTTCTTGCTTTGTATGCTAATTGTATAATTAATCAAATTAAAATCAACAAATTAATTTAACTTCTTAGATTAAAGGACCAGTGTTTTATTTTGGTTTCCTGGGTATCACTTATTCACATCACTAATACAGAAACATAGAAAAGTAACAGATATTGTAATACAGTATACAGTATGCCCATCCTCATACTGGCACCACTATGGTGTGTACGAAGTGAACTGTATTTTAAAATAAGTGAGCAAAACAACACTGTACATGGTAAAACTTTAACAGTTCTGAATGAAAATTGAGACTTAACTTTTTCTATTTTTTGGTTAAAGCAGATGTTAATTGAAAGGAATTGTGACAGTTATGTAATGTTATAGTTTGTAATATTTGTGTGTACTTGTTATGCATGTGTATCTTGATTCTTTGTTAAATTGACAGTTCTTTCTAATACAACATGGATTGCTTGGTGTTACTGTAATTTCACGCCCCCTTTTAACAAAAGAGGCGTGTATTTAAACAGAGTGTAGCCATCTGATTTGCATGATTCACAAAACCAGGAAATCCCTCTGATTTTATGAAATTCCAGTTGAAATTGAAGATCAAAATAAGATTAGCTGTATTGTGCTGTTATGTTTCTGTACTATTAGAACTTGTACTGTAGATCATTGATTCTTGGGTGGATTGAGGATACATTGCTTATCACTCAGCTGTTATCTCTCTGTTCTATCTCCATTATATAATATCCCCATTGCATTTTGCATCAGTTGGTGGTGCCAACTACTTCTTTGAAGCACACATTATATGAAACAAACAGGAAACATAAATACATTGTACAGTACATATTAAAATGGGGAATTTTGTGGTTGACGTCACTCCAAAAAAAAAACTGATGTCTCAGAATACAAAGCAGCATTCAAATACTTGTTCAAACACACAAACATGGTGCAGAGGAATAAGACCAGTTTGATTCTCTTGTGCAGTTTTCGAGGGGGCTATGCGATGTCGTCCCCCAAAAAGACTTATATTTCAGAAACAGAAGCACCGCAAACCAGCTTTTAACAATGACAAATGGGAGTCATTGTGTTGCTTGTAGTGCCAGTTCCTCCTGTTTTGTGTTGCTGTCAGTAGCATATTGACTCTAGCTGTATGGTGAAAGACCCTACAGAATCAGCTTTAACAAACAAAAATCAACTGTGAAAATGTAGTTTAGTCTTTAATGTGCATGTTTTTTATATACGAACAGCCACATATGCAGAAATGAAACTGAAGGCTGCGTATGTGGCTGTGTATACAGCTGTATCAGTATGCATTGGCTGCAAAAGAACAAGTAAAGGTTTATTCCATGATGAAAAGAAAAGAAACACCACAAGGTTTCGGCTGTGGAGCCTTGACATGCAAAGAAGGCTTTGGTGCCTCGAGTTGAAACTATGGCATTTAGCCATTACGCTGCTCACAGCTGGAAGCAGCTCCTGAAGGATCTTAGATATGCCCCAACCTTCGCCATTTTTAAATCTTAGTTAAAAACTGTTTTATTTTCCTTTGCTTTTGCATACTTTTATTGTTTTTAATTATTTCTTTTATGATATTCTTTTAATTAATTTGTATTTTATTTTGTTTTTTATAGTTTCTATTTGTGTAAAGCACGAATAGAAACTCTGTATCAAAATGTCTCAAAGTGATCAGAGAGAGCTTGTAGGATGACGTGCTCTGTGATCACGTTTCTAATATGTTGCAGAATAGTTTAAAATGGTACTGTAACGAACAGTGGACATACAGGTTGTACGAACCGGCTTTACACAAATTTCACTCTTTTTTTCTTCTCTTTTTACTTGTATTTTCTCTTTTACCCCTCTGGTTTCCTTTTTTCTCTTTTCATCCCCTTATTATATTAATATTGGATTTATACAGGCTGTTAAGGTGCCAAGTCTGCCATAGCGTGATGACTGTTCGCATTTATTTGTTATTGTTTATGGTACCATGTAATAGTCTTTTGTCTTCTCTGAAAATCCAATAAACTAATTGAACAAAAAAATGTGAGATTGCCAAGGGATAAAAAAACAAATTACAGGACACTGTACACATGGGAATGAAACTGTGAAAAACATTCTTAATACTGTATACTGTAGATATCCCTTTGAAGCAATAAACTAAATGAAAATTCACTTTCTCAGATAGGTTTAATGCTAATTTCAAACTTATTGTTCAAGAGTTCATTATATTCAAGAGTTGAAACTATTTTTTAAGAAAACACTGTTTCTTTTAAGGTCCAAGAAGGTAAATTTGCTTAGTAAGCACTGTGACTAGAAAAATACTATGAGTAATACAGCACAGAGAAAGGTACTGACAACTATTTGGTTTTCTTGTGATGCCTTGTGGAAAGACAAAATTTGATACTGGAAGAGCAGAAGAAAAAGGTTTTAATGTAGCCCAGTTTTACATGTTTTACAATATTTCATTTAAAAAAAGCATTTACTGCATAACATGCTTTGTGTTTTATTGATATATTTGCTCTGTGTAAATGGGATCTTGTTGACAGCACATCCTAGTGCCTCAACATTAATGTGCAAGGATTTTGTCATGACAGGATGATATTGTGTTGATGGTGATCTTGGGTTTGAGGGGTGGTTGACCTTATTCTCATCAGTCCTCGGTCTTGTCTCTGGCCCCCACAGTTCTTCACAGGCTGGTGGATCATGATCGATGCGGCTGTGGTGTATCACGACCCCGAGAAGCTGAACCACGCCTTCCACACCTGCGGCGTCTTCTCCACCATTGCCTTCTTCATGTGAGTGAGCTGAGGATTTAGCACTGCTTGTTCGCAATGCACGGTGTGAAGAGTTGCCAACCGTTTGTTCAGTTGGCATGTTTTCGCCACCAGTGCTCTAAAGAGATGCCGTCACAGTTCTTGAAATATTGCCCAGGAGAAGTAGTGAACTTGCAGATCATTCCAGATGGACTGAACTTGCTGAGTTGAAGACAGAGATGAGGGCTAACTGTTACTCTAGGAGTAAATCAGAATGTAAAAAACTAGAGGTTTTATTGGGGTTTTCTTTATTATATGAGTGTTTTTTCTTGTTCCTTTTATGATTTGAAATGTATTGGGTTAAAAAAACAAGCAACTGTTACAAAACTCTTCCAGATTGTTCAAGTAAAAAGTTATAACACTTTTATAGAGATGAAAATGTTACGTGCATGCATATTTACGTGCATGCAAAGCAGATGGGTAAGACTGAGGTGACCATTAATCAATAATAAATTAGAAATCAGATTCCTAAATTACAAATGACTAAAAAAATATGGTGCAGATAATAGTTACTGTATCAATATTCTCATGTTAGGCACAGTTTTTCATTTGGTATGAAGTTGATATACAGTGGATATAAAAAGTCTACACACCCTTATTGAAATTTCAGGTTTTTGTGATCTACGGGATCTTATTGTTGAAAGGTACCAATCAGGAGAGGAGTATAAAAGAATATCAAAGACATTGGATGTACCATGCAGCACTGTGAAGACTATCTTCAATAAGTGGAAAAAATGTGGCACCACAGGGACATTGCCAAGATCAGGACGACCCTCCAAAGTTGATGACAGGACAAGGAGAAAACTTATCAGGGAGGCTACCAAGAGGCCTACAGCAACATTAAAGAAGCTGCAGGGATTTATGGACTGGAATGCTGGACTGGACTGCACTCTTTGCATGTGACAACAATCTCCCGGATTCTTCACGTCTGGGCTATGGGGTAGGGTGGCAAGACAGAAGCCATTTCTCACAAAAAAAAACATCCAAGCCCATTTAAATTTAGCAAAAAAAATGCATTCAGTCACCCTATACCATGTGGGAAAATGTTTTATGGTTCAGATGAGACAAAGGTTCACCTTTTTGGCCTTAATTCTAAAAGATTTATTTGGTTCAAAGACAAAACAGCTCATCATCCAAAGAACACCATACCTACTGTGAAGCATGGTGGTGGCAGCATCATGCTTTGGGTCTGCTTCTCTTCAGCTGAGACAGGGGCTCTAGTCAAGATAGATGGGATAATGACAAGCTCCAAATATCAAGATATTTTCATACAAAACCTGCTGTCCTCTGTCAGAAAGCTGAAGCTGAAGACGAAGAGGAATTTCACCTTCCAACATGATAACGACCCAAAGCACACATCCAAGTCAACCAAGGAATGGCTTCAGAAAAGGAAGATCAAAGTCTTGGAATGGCCCAGTCAGAGCCCAGACCTCAATCCCATAGAAAACCTGTGGTATGACCTAAAGAGGGCTGTGCACAGGAGATCCCCTGGCAATATGAAGGAGTTTGAACTTTTTTGCAAGGAAGAGTGGGATAAAATTGCAAAGTCCAGGTGTCCAAAGTTGATAGAGACTTATTCACAAAGACTTACTGCTGTAATAAATGCAAAAGGTGCTTCCACAAAGTATTGTTTGGGGTGGGGATGAGCACACTTATGCAACCAGGGTGTTGTAGGTTTTTTAAGTTCAATTATTTTTCCTAATAATTATGTAGTTATTAGCAAGGTCACATTAAAAATGGAAAAATGTCTGACATGATTTCTGGCTTTACATCACAAAAGCCTGCAATTTCAATTACGGTGTGTAGACTTTTTATATCCACTGTATACAGTAGTGGTAATAAAGTGTTAACCAACTCCATATATTGGAATCATCCATAAAGTTTACTTTATTCAAGAAGATGTATTCAAGATGTATCTTCTTCTTGAAGGTGTATTCAAGAAGATGTATAGAATTAAAGAGAACTGACCCCAAGGAGAGATTGGAACGCTCTCCAAATCAGATATTTGGCCTCCGACAAACTGCACAAACAGTGAAGCCCACTTTCCTCATTAGTGCTCCATTAGTGCTGGTTTGTGCCATTGAAAGTAGGGGACAGGTGATAGGGGACACCCTTGCTTGGTGCCCCTGTACAGGTTGAAAGGTTTTAAAGTACAGCTATACACCTTTTGGTCAGGGTCACTAAAGATGCTTCTGACTGGTGATAAACTCATTTAATGAAGTCTGGGCCAATGCATTATGTAAAACAGGAACAGGTAAAGGTTTGTTCCAAGCTGAAAGGGAAAGAAAAGAGACGCAACATTCAGCTGAAGAAGGCTCCACAGCCAAAACATAGTGTCTCTTTTCTTTTCCTTTCAGCATGGAATAAACCTTTACCCGTTCCTTTGCAGCCTATGCATGCTGGCACAGCTACCTACTTAAACTTCATTATATAGAATAGCTCAGTAGGGTAAAATAATTATTATAATATATATTATATCTTGATAGGAAAAAAAGGTTTATCATCTGAAGGAACATAAATCTACATTCTTAACATAAATCTTACATTTTCTTAAACACTGTTGCATTTTTTCATCCTATTGAACATACAGTACTTGTCTCTCCAGGATTAATGCAGTGTCCAATGGCCAGGTGAGAGGGGACAGCTATGGTGAAGGCTGCTTCGGCAGAACAGGTAAGAAACAGCCTGCAAGCTGTGACAGGATGGAGTGTAATTTACCACTGGCTGTTCCTTGTTGAAGCTCTCTCCTGAAAAACGTAGATATTTTTGTCAGGTTCTGCCTAAGGCATAATGTGTGTTGTGTGTGATTGAGGTCAGCACTGGACTTCTTAATAGTGTGCTGATGGAAATTGTAATGTAACACATTTGACAAAGCATGATGTGATGTGTTTACAGGCTACGAGGTTTGTGTTTTGTGCTCATGGAACAAATACAAGTGGCTGTTAATAGAAAATACTATTACATATTAAATTTTTATATTATATATTATATACATATTATATAGTAAATGTATAATAAGGGTTAATTCCCAAGTACTCTAAGAACAATGTGTATCAGCCATTGCATTTTTTCATTTTAAAATAGTAGGCCGTGGTACAGGTTGAACACTTGCACTTCACCTCTACATTTATTTTAATCATTAAACTTTGATCCTAAGAATTTCATAAAGCAAACAAAAGGCAGGGGGTAGTTATACTAATAAGTAAGTGAAGTAGATAGACTCCATTTTTTAAGGTTAATGACAGGCTGTCTCTGTAGTCCTTGAAGATACAGTAGTTCAGCGTTTTGTGGTTTAGTCTTCACACCTTGGGCTTTCTGTGGTGAAATTACTAGCACGACAGTATCAGTGGGTTTGTCAGGTGTCCTAGAGTTTCTTGATGTCTGAACCAAATGTAAGTGCACATTTATAAAATTACACTATTGTTTATTGTCAAGAAAAAAAATCTGGTGTTTTTATCTTATTTTTTAAGGATTAATCTGAAACCAGATTTTTTTTTTTGTCTAGGGGCAAGAATCTGGCTGTTCATTGGTTTCATGATGATGTTTGGGTCTCTCATTGCCTCCATGTGGATTCTCTTTGGAGCATACGTTGTTCAGAGTAAGTGTCCTTTTAATTAGGTGTTAGATTTCATTTTCCACCAGTCTGACACTAGGCTGTCTGGAAACTTGAAAAATTTTGATCTCAATGTGAGGATTGTTCTTTTCCACTTGATAAGATACTAAAATATAGCCAGTCCTACATACTGTATTGTACGTGAGTTCTTTTTGCTGTGGAGCTCAGAACAGATGTCTAAGTAAAGTTTTTGTCTGTCTTAACATAAAACTAAAAACATTTTGCAGGCACACATTGGATCTATTTCTATTTAATAGTCTGTGTATTTATTATTAAACAAGTATTTTATTTAAATATTTAAAAAAGAACTGCTGAATCAGGGAAATTAATCCAGGGTAATCTGATTCTTATCTGCAACTTGATCCTTGAGTCAAATCAACAAAATAACTGGAAGAAGCAGGGTGGCTTGATAGGTTTAAGTCTGAAGTTCCCATTTTGTTAGTTTTTGTTTTACACCCTGTCAATCTGAAATTGCCAGAACTCGAGCCCTACACCGCCTCGAAACACTACACCGGGGAGCGTGTAGTGAGATGTCCACTATCTCAGCCATTCACTGTAATGCAGAGAGCTCCACAGCAGAGACGTGCAGAGACCTTTTGGTGGGCAGTGGCTCAAAAGGGCAGAAATGACACTTTCCTGGGCAGGATTTGTTACATTAGAGTATCCTGGATACAAATCAGTGCCTGCTGTATTTCTGTGTTGTTTAATTTTACGGGACGTTTGGATGTGACCCAAACTTTATTATTATTATTATTAGTAGTAGTAGTAGTGTAGTAGTATTACTGGCTGTTATTGAGGCGTATGTAGAATGTAGCCTAAGGAAGTGGCTTTTTTGGTGACCATTTACCTGTTTGTCTTCTGCCAATTGTGACCTAGTTATGAAGCAATGTACTCTCTTTAGCTGACTCCCTTAATTCTTTCTCTTTTTTTCTCCTTTTTTCTGAATTCATACTATCCTGTTTCTGTGACTGAACCATATATATATATACAACAAAGAATATGTATGTTAGCTGTCTATATCATATACAAAAGACTGCTTTGTCTACTCAGTTAACTAAATTTTCTTAAAGAAGTCTCAAGCTAGCTAAGTAGCCATGCAGACAATAACATGGCAAGTTCGTCAGTCTGCAAACTTAGAATAGGTGAATGAAAATAATCTTCCTTAAACAATAAGTGCTCAATATGACACCCTTGGTATGTTACCTCTGCACAGTCCTACTGAAATATTTGTGTATCTTCTCACCGTTCAAAAATGTTTAACACGGCTTCCACAGGTGTAGTAGCCTACGTTGCCTATCGCTGCTTTTTTCTCCGCTTTTTACAACGGACAGAAGGCATGCATGGATGAGATCAATTAGGTCCAATTTTTTTTTCCGTATGGGAAATTCATGCTAAATACAGAAGCAGAACCTTCATGTGGCAGAAAAAAAATGTTGGACTTTTTTTCTACAAGCAAAAAGGGGGACTTGGGCCAATGGGGGCAAAGGGGCAGGCCCTTGAGCCACTGTAGTCCCCCCCCAACTCTGCGTCCCTGTTCCACAGAGCCTGGCAGCAGATAGGGTATTGCCTGGGGCCAGCAACACTGCTCCAGCCCACTTGGCCCCAGCAATACAAGTCTTTGAGTGGCCACGCTTATCACACCGTGGCAGACAGCCTGCCCTTTCTTTGGTGCAGTGAAAACAATCACTTTGCTATGGAAATTTAAATGAACATATGATTAATCTGTTTTTTTATATCAGAGCCCCAGGGAGAGCTTCAGTGCTTCTTCCTGTCCAATTAATCTTTCAGGAGACATGCATTTTCTCTTGCCTTTCATATCACCTGATTGCTTGGTCTGTTTTGCTTTGTTTTCATGGTAGGGTATGTTGAACTAAAGATGTCACCTGTAAGGGGCATAACAGCTTTAATGTGTCCAAGTGAGGAAATCCTCTACAATAACTGCCACTCTTCTTCTTTAACATACCTTCACTCTGTCTATAAAAACTGCACACACTTTACTCTTATAGGACAGATTGGGGTATATTCGGGGTATGATTTTAAAGTTCTCATGTAAAAGTTGCAAGAAACTAGACTTGCAGAAGAGGCCCGGGATAGAATTGGAAAGCACTGGCTTACTTGTATTATGCTTTAACCAGTGGACATGTGATGAAGCTTTCAGGTTCTGCAACTTCTGCACAAGGCATTTCCCCCTAAATCCTAGTCAGACTGCTTTGAGATTAATGTGTGGTTTGTCTCTCATTGCAGAAAAAGAGGTGTACCCTGGACTCGCTGTGTTTTTTCAGAACGCACTGATATTCTTCAGGTGAGATGTGGTGCTGTTTTCACTGCTTTCTGCTGCTGGTTAACTGTTTTTTAGTTCTGTTCCTGCAGCTGGTTCATGGTTTTCTAGTGCCCCTGTCTGCTTCTTTCCGTCCTCGTGTGTCATTAGTAGTGCTGGTGTGTTTGTAATTCATTCAAAAAATGCAATGTCTTGTAATTTTCAGTTTCATCCCTCCTAAACAGAAATTTAAATAGCATTTTATGGCTTTCAAAAGCATTGAGATCTTTTAGACTTTGTTTCCATTTAAAATCATACTAACCTATTTTTTGTTTTAGATTACATTTAATTTATTTTTAATATTTACATATGTATTCTTGTGTATTGTTTGAGGTTTTACTAATTCATCAGAGCACTGTGTGGCGGTTGCACTGAGGAAAGCACTGTCCAAAAACAAATGTCAGTCAACTGATCAATGACAGATCGTCTCTTTTCCAGCACTCTCATCTATAAGTTTGGAAGAACAGAAGACCTCTGGGCATAGCCCCACCCTTTCTGTGATTCACCAAGCACACCTCTTTCCTTCAGCAATCAAACCTCACTTCGAGTGAAACCCAGGGCTACAAGAGAAAGCGTCTAATTAACTTACTGGAATTGCCCATGAGATGCTTTGTGAGCTGTGTCAACCATCTCTTGTTTCACCTGTGTCAGATTGTGAACATGGATTCCTCTCAGGATCTGAAGGCCTTGTTTGGCTTTGAGTGTTTTGGAAACAAATGTTTTAAAAAGCCACCAGTTTTATAATCCTTTAACTTGAAAGGTAAGTTGTATGCAGTGAGGAGGGTCAAATTTTAAATGCCTTTGTCCAGTACAAGCGTGTAAAAAAGTTGTTTTCCCTTGTAATTCTATTGTATTTGCATTGTACTTTTCACTGTTCCTTTCTATTGTGTAAAGTACTTTTTTTTATAAATGTATGTATATGTACAGAGTCAAAGGTTTTGCAGCACAGTATGTCAGGTATGTCTACATCTGGTGGTTGCACTTTAATTTAAAGCAAGCACGTTTTACTGAAATATAGCCGTAAATAAGTTTCTCCAAAGGCATACACTGAAAATAAAAAAATCTCTTTCTGGAACGTGTGTAAAACCTTTACACAATGACTGCCATGAATGAATGTCAATCCTTGGGAGATCAGCAGCATAGAGTTTATCACCCGCAAAATAGTTCAAAGCTGTGGATGGAGACAGAAATCAAAGAGCTTGCTTTGAATTTTTTATATTTTACTTTTTTGGTTTAGATTTTTTTGTAAGAAAAGCTGTGATATTAAATGTTTAGTGTGCTGTACAGCATTTTCTCAGAAGAATGCATTTTAAAAAGGTAGAGCCTTTTTTTAAAGTGGATTAACTGTCAGGCGGGAGATTTGTGGAAGCAATTTCCTGGTGTTAAAATAAGACACTTTGGTCTGAGAAGGTTCAGGCCATTATATTGTCCAGATCTGACAAACTGAGTTATTTTGATTTGCTGGTTAACTGTTAGTTTACAATGTAAAGGAACATCTGAAGGTCTGACAGGGGAAATGTGCAGAGACACAGTGGCATATCAGATGAGCTGCTGCAACAATATAGTGCTTCAAACCAAGACTGGCACAAGTTGACTCTGTACATCCTATGCCTAAAAATCTGCTTATAGTACTGTAACAAAACCACTTTACACATATTTGCTCTATGCCATAGCCAGGCAAAGCACAAAAATGGTTAAAAAAAGGCAAACTACATCAAATGTACACAAGAGAGTTGTATCTACATATTGGATGGGAGTCCCCATTACCTGTAATGTGCTTTGAGTGGAGTCTCCAGAAAAGTGCTGTAAGTGTAAGCAATTATTATGATCTATACATCATAAAAATGGTCTTTGAAATTTGGATAAGAGTGACTAGCAAGGTCCCTGGGCATGACTTTAGAGAACAGATTGACTTTTATTCATGGTAAACAATGCTACCAGGAGATAGTTGATTTTTTATATGAAGGGAACAAACAATTATTAACATGAAGGACATAAATGAATCCTAATTATTAATGTGAATGTAATAAATAGGATAAAATAGTTAAGCTTACCGTTAGGACATTGTGGGAAAACTCTTTTGACAATTTAATACCAAAAAATTCTTACTGGCATTACTTGGCCCCACCAAGGGGCTTTTGACCTGTGTACAGCTCCACCTGTTGCTTGCTTATATAGGATTAACTGGAAACATGCAATACCTCTCTGCAGGCATGTAAAACTCTACACTTCTCACAGTGATGATCCTATATTCTTGGCTTTATGTGGATATTAAGGTTTTGTTCTTAGAGAATTGCACACTATATTTAAATTATTTGAATTAATATTTCAGTTTAGAATATGAGAGGGATAGTTTTTGGTGCTCCCAGCACTTTCACCTGGACTCAGAATTAGAAAAAGCACAACACCTTAAAAAGGGGGGTTTGCCAAATTCAGACATTCTGTATACACAGGAAAAGACCTCAAAGACCTGTAACTTCAAATCAACAATCCACAGCAAATAAAATTCCCCAAAACTCTTTGCCATCACCTGAAAATTCTTGCAAGTGATCTTAAATTGAGTGATACATTTAGAAATCCCTCGTCTTGTAATGCTATAAAAGTATAATTCCACATATGACAGTTGTGCACAATGCAACATTAATTACAAAGTTTGTTCAGTCACCCAGATATAGTACATAGCAACACAGTTAAAGCATACAGAAAAATGCTTAATGCAACAAAGTAATTATTTTATTATTGTGGCAGTTAACTTGAAATGGTTTTTGGTGTATTTTGAATTTGACACCCTTGCTTCTTTTGCTGGAGGAAAGGGGATAATATTTCTCAAACAGGGTGAAAGTGCAGTTTTCAGGAAACGACAGGCACTGTGTTCATTTAATTATATTTTATTGAACTGTTTGTACATGTGTGGAGTTGGTATCGTCTAAGAAATTAATTGTTTTTTCACCTCACCCATGTTTTTTGATTTCTAGACACCTTGCTGATGTTTGGTCCTAGCTGGTGTATTCTGTAATGGCACCTTAAGGTCAAAGTGTACACTAATAACCCCCAGACAACCAAAGTTCAGGAAAATGAAGTCTTCAAAGTCACTCTGGACATTAGCTGTATCTTTTAACTACTCAATACTTCAAAGGAAGATTTTGCAATTCTTGCACTTGGATGATAGATGATATGACAAATGTTTTTGCATAGAAAACAGAATTCCAGACTTAGGCAAAGGTTCATGAAAATAAAGCTATAGCTAGTAAAAGCTAGATGCAAAATAAAATATTAAATTAATTTGGGAAGACCCTGTTTATTACTGCTGTTTTTTAGTTTCAGAGTATCAAAAGACACATCATAGACAAAAGGAGATACAGATTTGAGTGAAAGGTTTGTAGTCTTAATCATGTAAACATTTCCTGCACTGGATTTCTTCAGGGGCTGGTGTGTCGAACCTCTTACCCAGGAGGGCTGCAGTGCCTCCCTAATTAGCTGATTGGACAAATTTAATATCTGCCTTAAGACGTCACACCCCTGGGGTGTTCTTCTACTGATCATGTCGGCTCTCTCTGGCAGCTGTGCCCTAGCAAACTGAGGATCATCCTGCCCTTCAATAAGGCTGCCCATAGCTGTAACAATGTTACAATTGCCAAATGTATAAATGTGTGCCCTCTTTAAAATATGCCATCTCCCTGTTTCGCACTGGGAAATCTCACTGTTTGTTGGCACTATGTTGCAATTCACTTTTCTGACAGGCGAGTGTGTGTGGCTTCTTATCGGGTGGGAGTCCAGAGGTGCTGGGGTATAACGTCTTTAATACGGACAAGAGCACTAAGTGTCTTCGCTGGAAAGGTGTAGTGAGTTAATAGCGCTATTATTAGTACTAGCGATAGTGCACTTCATTTTCCTGTGTATTTTCAAAGATGAACTTTTTTCACCACCACTTGTACTCAATGCACTAACCACACCGGGGCAAGAGTAGCCTTGTCACCTGGTTGTTGTATTGAAAAAATATTCTTTTATCCTCAGTTCACCTCAATATCCAGTAGTAACTATTAATGCTGTGAACACGAATGGGTTTGTGATAGCTATGTAAATTTAAAATAAAATAATAACCAGGAGTAACTTTGTTTTTGTTCTGCCCTCTTTAATTTGAAGTAGTATAATTTTATCTCAAGCAAAACTGTGTTAATGTGTTTATTTTTACTAATAGTAAATAAACTATTGTCAAATATGATTGAACCAATGCATAAATGAGGACTGAATTAACTTTTTGTTTTTTGGGTTTTTAAATGTATAGATCTCCTTAATTGCAAAGCAATTCTTAATTGTGAAAGTGAAAATTGTCTGTATCAAAATTAATTTCATTGTAGTGTTGCACAGTAAATGTGTTAACATGTAAAATTCAGTTGTTAGCCTTACAGCAATTTGAGATTTACACTCCTACTATGCAAGCTGATTCCTAGTGAGAAAAAGCTTAATGTGTAGAAATGAGAACAGAAATGTTCAAATGTGGGCCCTGGGGAAAGTACGTACACCCCCCCCTCCCTCATTATAGCAAGGCTGTAACACTTAACCCCTTGAAACATCTCTGTGGGGAATTTACCTTTAATTGTTACTTTGCTACCAAGGTATGCTGATGCACCTCACCACTCAGCATTTATGTGTGGCAGTTCTTCAGTAACAATAGTACAGTTAACATTTATTTTCACTCACATAGATTAAAACACAGAAACAGCGTTAATAGGCTATTGCACCCAAGAAAATATTTTTATTTGAAAAAGACACGGAAAAGTACCTCTCAGCTTCCCCTCAGTGCAATATCGAGTCACAGGGGTAAATGATTTTATCCAGAGAACTGTGATAGCGAGAGACAACCAAGTCCTGTCACAGAGTGGCCAGTAGGTTTTATAGGTACCCTAAACCATCAGATTATGAAACATTGTATGTTTGGTCCATTCTGCCCTGACCAACATTGATGCTTTAGACCTAAAAAAGCTTAAAGTAAATTTTGACTTTGTGGTCATGGTTACCATAGTTTATCATACTTATGGAATTCTTTATTGAGTGTATCCTCTTATTTTTGTAAATACAAGGATGGAAGAGACTTTTTCAGATTACCATGAGATATGGTGGACTGGTATGTCCTGCAAGGATATCCTCCTGTGTTTAATTTATTTGGAGCCACAGCACCAGCCAAAACTGTCCTGTGTAAAGGGCTCTGGAGTGTCTCACTCCAAATGCGGGCTAAGCTACCGCTCACATCGCTAACTTAATGTGAGCAGGATTCTTCAAGCAGTGGTGCGTAATGCGTCAAGATTTGTCTGGTTTTAAACTGTGGTGTGGAAAAATTATTTTATACACATGCATCTTAGCACACCCTTAGGATATTTTTAGTGTTTATTGTTGGTGTTTTGTACAAATTCCCTAACCTCAGACTGCTATTATAAAAGACAAATGTATTATATTATAAAAATATTAAATATGAACAGACACCCCATTTCCTGGTAGTATCATGACCTTGTACTTCTTTGCTTTACTGAATTCTAAGGTGCTCTGAATTACACAGTAGATGCTGATTTAGATATTCTTCACTCTGTACATTTTTATATTTTCTTATTTTCTGCTGGGCTCTAAGGACAATAAAAATAAAGTAGATTGTCAAAAAAGTCTTTGGTCTAAGCTACCACTGGACTGCTGGAAATTGGCGACCATGCAAGACAGGCTAGATGACAGTATTGTATAAGGCCAGAGCAGTTGGCGAGTATACACGTAGGCGAGTGAAACACAAAAGTACAACTGTAAGTTAAAACAGTCCTTCTTCCTTCTTACCACGCAGGTAAAAGTGGCAAGTCTGTAGCACTTGCATAGGTCTGTCTCTCAAATGAAGAGGGAGAGAGATATCCAAAAGGAAAAAAAACTTGCAAATGTTCCATTTTAAAAACCCAAACAACAAATTCAGGAAGCAAGAGCAAACAGAAAGAAAACTGGATTGCTCTTGATATTACAATAGCCCAAAATAAAAGTATTTCCAAATGTTCCCAAGTTTCTCATATACTTCAAACTTAAAATAACTTCTTAGAGAACAAATATGTTTTCACAATAAGAAAGCATTTCACTAGGAAAAAAATAACTGAATACCACACTGGGGAAAACAACCATTGTGAAAAATAAAAACAATCCAAGATATTTAGAATTCTTTGTACACAACTAGATGGTATCTTTCTCCAATGTTGGCGTGACCACCAAAAGATGGCCTGTATGTCTTGCAAGAGCAAGATTAGAAAAATTAGTAATTGCTTAAAATTGCCCCCAGAATGAAATCAATTGAATCATAAATTATTCTTGTATCCTGAAAATGAATATTTCTATTAATAGATCTGTGTAAAACCTAATAATAATACAGGAGTGTTCAGTGTTAATGTTAAAAAATTAACAGAAGCTGTATAGTAATAACCTATCTCTGCTGGCATCATGTGATTTTAGGGAAGCAAACACCAGCCCCATTTTTTCCCCCATATACAATAAAATTGCTTTCAATAAAGCCTGGAGCTAGAGTTGCAGCCCTGCCTTAAATCAGTACAGAGCTCAGACAGGCCTTACTTCGGGATATGACGTTCAGGCCATGGAGGGCTTGATGAGTTAGGATTCTGTTCCACCCAGGCTCTGTTACGTAATTAATCTTTATTTAACTGCATAAAATTACAACTGTACTACATAACTAGACTCTGAGGTGTTTTATAGGTAACTGTACTTTAATTGAAGGCCTTAAAATGATACATGTGTAATAAATAGGTTAATTGTCTACTCAGGATAGAACAAGAACCTGAAGACACTGGTTCTACAGGACCTAGTTCTGAGATCCCTGACTTATGTTAAGTGAAACAAATGACCATAACATACAGTGGATATCAAAGTATGCACTGCCTTGGACTTTTTCATATTTTACTGTTACAATATAGAATCATAATGGATTTTTTGCCTTTGATTGGCACAAAACACTATAATGTCAAAGTGATAACAAAGTTCTACAGATGCTCCTAAATTACTGTAATTATAAATATAAAACAGAAAATAAATGATTGCATAAGTATTCAACAAACTTATTCAATAAAACCTACGACAATTTCTACCAAATATGCCTCAAAATCCTTAATAATCAATTATTTTCCATTTTATATTTATAATTAATTTAGGAGGATCTGTAGAATTTTGTTTTCATTTTGACATTAAAGAGTTTTCTGTCAATCAATAACAAAACCTCACAGTTAAATACATTATGATTCCATAACACACAATAAAATGTTAAAAAGTCCAAGAGGGTGAATACATTTGATAGCCACTGTAAACAGACTGGAATGAAATTATTTGGCTTGTGAACCAACACATCCTCCACTCAGCTGATGCATACAGCTGATGCGCTACATCTTGCACAATCTGTGCGAATTTGGAGAATGTGGTTATTTAGAAAAGTGGTCAAACGAAACACACACTAATAAAGGAAATAAGGGTAAATACAAAATCTTCAAGATAAGGGTTCTTGCTTTTATCTCTAGTACTGCATAGTTATCAAGTGTCAAATCAAGAAACTGCCAACTTTAGGTGTTATTTTGTTTCACTTCAGAGGCACAGAGCCTCTTTTTAGGGATCCAGCCTGTTTTGAAAATGACCCAGATGACCCAGGGCCAGATGGCAACCTTAACTGGTTATCATCCCCCTCTAACCACAATACAACATGCCACAGATAATCAATTCACTCTCATACAAATCATACATGTTATTGCTACACTAGATATCCAAAAGCCTTTACATGTTTAAATATTTTTTTTCCCCAATGTAGGTTTTGTACAGGACTTGAACTTCCCCAAAGCAGGTTTTTGCTTTCAGTTCCCCAGAAGGTTTATTGCAATTTCTCTCAATTTCAATTTTAAATCCCTTGTATAGCTCAACAAAAAGTTCAACACACAAGCCTTCCTTTTGCATTACATTCCTAAAGTGCACCTGAGAAATAGGCCAGTCACACCTTGATCCCAGCTCAGTGTTTTAACTTAAAACATTTCACCTACAAAAACATACTTTTTAAATGTTCACTCTCTAATTGTAAAATCAGCAATATAAAATGACAATAGTGCTTTAAAGTACAAGACACGACTTACAGTTACGTCAGTGTCTGTTTCAAAGTATGATTCTGAGTGTTTTTGTAAGAAAAACAAGTTACAAGGTATGTACAGTATTTCAGAATACTTTGTACTAAGGTACAATAAAAAATAAAACAAAAGGTAAAATACACTTAGCGATGTCTGAACATTGATATTCCTTGGTCTTCAAACAAAAAAAAAATCCATAATCTCTTGAATATAAGAAGAACTCCTGGTCAAGCTGATTGCTTCCAAAGTCTTGAAATAAAATTGTCTTGAAATATCACTCCTCAGTTTAAAAAAATTCCTCACATATCAAGTTCTAGGTGCTTCTCCTCTTCAATTCAAATATCCAAATTGTTTGTGATCCAAATTAAGCCAAAGCAAAAAACAAGATGCCCCTCTCTTATTTTGTTAGATGTTAGCCCATGAAGTCACACGAGAAAGACTAGAAACAAGAGACTCGTGTTTACCCCATGTTACTTATCTGGGTGCTGAAATCCAAATAAACACAAAATAATACCGAGACATTATTTGGAGTATCAAATTTGTACCTCGGTTTAATTATCCACATCTCTTAAGATTTTAAGTCTCTTCCTGTAACACTGAAGGTAGAACGTGCTTGGAACATTGGAGCCTCCTTTATTTCCCACTGACTGACATCCTTGTTTAGCAAAAACACTTGGACAGACTTTTCCTGATATTCCTCACATGCTACCATATCAAAAACCTGTATCCTGTAAAATTGTTTTTCCATTTTCCCTTGTGTTCATCATACCAAAGGCACATGCCATTTTACTTACATTCGTTTAGTCCCCCAGCTTGGACAAAACTGGCACGAAAACCCACCAGTCCATATTACTGCAAGTGCTGCCATGATTACATAAGTAATAGCTTAGTCAAAGTGAGAGAAGAAAGGGATGAACTCAATGGCAGTTGAGTTTACCAGCATGTCTTTACAAAATTATTGACTCCTCTGGTATGCTGAAAAACCTTTATGACTCATTCTTTTGCTTTTAATATGCTGATGTTAATAAATCTGCCATTATCCCAGAACCAGGGAGGCCTTCTTATAAAGGAAAGCAGCTGAAGGTTATAAGGGGTTTGTAATGTTATGTGCACTCCACAAAGAGCTGATGTTGGTCAAGTTGGTAAAGAAGATTCACATCCAAGTTTTGCCATAGTGTGCCAGTGGTGTTCATTTTTGAAGCATACCAGCACCCAATGTTGTTAAGTCTCTTCTGCTTATCCCCCTCAGCGTCTGAAGTAATAGTAATTCTAATCTATTTCCAAAAGAACTGTTATTGTGTCACATGGCTCTTCACGGCTATAGCTGCTTAATGGCATCTCGCAGAATTCATAGCTTGGCTCCGCAAGGAACTGCACAGAGAGACAGAAGAGAGAACAACAGGCTGATTTGAAGTTGCTGCACTCACACAAATTACATTTACTTGAATGAAACTTTAATTTTGCACAGAGTAATAAATACCAAAGTTCTAAAAGTACACCTCAAAGGAAAGCTAACACCAGGCTTGCTTCCCTGATTGTCATGAGTATGTGCTTGGCTATATATACACTGATGGAAAAAAGAAACGCAACAGCTCCTCCTCCACACTCTGGCCATCCCGTCTGTGTGGAACAGGCTGAGGAGTGACTCATCCGTGAAGAGGACCTGATGCCACTGCTGACGAGTCCATCCCAGCCTCTGTCTGGCCCAAGCCAGTCGGGTGTGACTTCTAGGAGGTGTGAGCAGAGGGCCTCTGACAGGACGTCTTGCTCTAAGGCCAGCAGCATGGAGCCTCACTGTCTTGTCACTGATGTGGGCATTGTGTCAACTGGCAGTTTCAGCAGCAGTATGGGTGGCAGATCTGAAATGATCTCTCAGCTGGACCAGTCTGATGTGTTGGTCCTGCTCTGGTGTGGTCATTCGAGGGGGACTGGATCTTGGACGGTCATCTGTGTTGCTGGTCTGCGGACATCTTCTTTTCAGTCGGGACACAGTGGAGCGGCTTACTCCACAGAGTCTGGCAACACTGGGACATGACATGCCTGCCTGCAGCATGCCAATGGCCCTCTCCCTTGCTTCTGGTGACATTTGAGGCATTATGGAACGCACAGAAAACTGACTAAGTGTGGCCTTTTTCTTGCAGTGTGATTGGCAAATTGCAATGCCTCACTGCACAAGTTATATTGCTGGTCAGAGGGCTTAAAACAAAATGACAACTTTTTGTGAAAGTACGTAAGCTATAACTAGTACTCTCATTCCAGAAATGTTGCTTTTCTTTTTTCCATCAGTATATACAAGTGTGTGTGTAAATAATCTCTGTTGAACAGGGGAATCCCACAGGGCACAGTGTAGGCAAGGAATGGCCTTTCCAGAGGGGGTTTTCAGAACACATTAGAACAATCTGTATTGGAAACTGAAAGCTGAAAGCTTTGGAAAGACCCCCCACTACTGAAGGATATACAGACATCTTTAGCAAAGCTAAATAGGCTCGTAGCCTCCTGATTTATAAAATCTTCCCTCATTGATTTTTTAAAATAGCAAAACAAAACGTCTCTTAATTAAATGCTTCCTTGGCCAGCCTTATGTGTTAGGCTTAATGTATCCTTCATTTAAATTAGTTTCTTAATTATATTTAACTGTTCTCCTGCCCAGCCCTGATTTACAGGATTTGTTAGTATTCTATGTATTGTGGCCAGGACAGTCTGTTTTTATTGTTAACAAGGCACTGCTCTCTAAAGGACTTTCAACATGTTACTACTGCAACATAAATGAAATGTTACATACACTAATAGAATATTGTTTTTAATTTTGCAGTTAAAGAAAGACCAAGTGTTTAAATCCTAGACACCTGGCAAAATCAAGGACGTCAAAGTTTAGGTATACTGTCTTAAGCTATTAAATTTTAATGCACTGTATCCTAGTGTTTCTCAACTTTCTGCATCCCACAATTATTTGATACACAATTAAAGGGCACATTTAGTCATTTGTGATTGGGATCAAATGCATCAATACCATTTACTTCCTGTTAATAATTATTATTAATAATTACTTATATGTGTTTATAAGCGCAGTTCAATTGATATTTCATAGTACTTTACATACAGAAACTGCTTAACCTATCAAAATAAAGAGTGTCTTTAAGGAAGCCAGACTGTACAAGCCAAACAACATTTAACCACGATCCTAGTGTTGTTACCTCAACTCTTATGAATTTGCCATTACCGTTTGGTGCAGCATAACAACACTAAGCATTTTTGTTCAGCAGCAGAACAAGAATAATTTTGCGTTTCGGCCGTAGAGCCTTATTCAGGTGTTAAATTTCGGGTGTCACACCTGAAGAAGGCACCACGGCCGAAACGTTGTGTTTTCATACTTCTTTTTTTCAGCATGGAATAGACCTTGTTCCTTTGCAATCTTTATCTTATATGAGAACAAGTAATAGGTTTATTCCATGCTGAAAGGAGAAGAAAGAAAACAACGTTTTCGGCTGTGGAGCCTTTTTCGGGTGTTAAGAAGGCTCCACAGCCGAAACATTGTGTTTTCTTTCTTTTCTTTGCACCTTGGAATAAACCTATTACTTGTTCCTTTGCAGCCTACGCATACTGACCCAGCTACCCACCTGGACTACTTTATCTTAAATGACAGAATTGCAGGTCAAACACATTAAAATGTTTAAACTGTACACTCACAAAAACATTCCCAAAAATAGGCAAAAATATTAGAAACACAGTTTAACTAGAGACACTGCTACTCTTAGCCAAACATATCAGAAGGACAGAAGGGTCTAGGCTCTTCCAGTACCTTGTGAATTCATTATATTATGGTCAGCCAGTATGCACAGCAAAGCACCTGTGCCATATGTCTCCTAGAATTTCAGATGCTACACCCATGGTGTGAGAGTCATTTTTGTAATGTAGTGATGCAGGAAGAATGGCCTGTACCTGTTGAATATGATTTGGAACCTCCCAGACTGGTAACAGAAGGTGCTTGATGTGTCCATAGTTTTTCTTCACAAGGAATAAACATCCAATCACCATTGCAATGACCCCAATTGGAATCAGAACTGAGATCACAAGTAGCTTTATAGATTTTGTCTCCTCTAAAGGTAGGAAGAGAAAGGAGTAATTAATGTCTGGTTCAATGCAGGTGACTTTTAACCTTCCAATATTTCTTTTCAAGTAACAATGGTTATTGAATGATACATTTTGAGATTTCCTCAGTTCAAATCCTCCAAGGATAAAATGATTTCTGGTTTTCAATATACTACATTTATTTATTTCTATATTCACTTTATAACAATTAGGAATTTATGGGCTCAGTTATTTAATTAAAACCTTAAGGTAAACTAATGACCAGAATCCATCCAAGGACCACAGCTCAGGATGGGACAGCTGTTAAATCACAGAAAGTGTGAGGCTTATCACAAGTACTACAGATATCAAAGTGTCCTACTGGATGGGAGAATGTGACCCCTGATGTTCTGCCTACCCTGCATTGAGGAGATTTAGGGACATAAAGTGATAACAGAACTATGAAAATGAACAGAATTTAAGCAAATATTTGCCTCTGATTAAGTGAAAAACAAATTCCAATTTAAAAAATAAAACAAATGATGAAAAGTACAGTACTGCTTCTTCCAACCTCAGTCAATGAGTATCCTCTCTTAGACTGAGAGTTTGAATTGAGTGTCACATTGACCAAACTGTAAACACAGCCATAAGCCGTAAATTGAAACACTGAAGGAACGCAAATATACCCTGAAAGGTTAATCCACCTCATGTATGAATTTGAGTCACAGTCTGAAAGTGGTTTCTTCTGATAACTTCAGCTCTAAACATCCAGAGGGATCAAATGTAATGTCTTTCTCTACAACCTTGATTACAGTTGTTGAAAGATCTTTTTAACTTGCAAAACAGGATATGCAATTTATGCAACTACAATGACAAAAGAAACCAAAATATATTTAACGGTAAGGCATGCTTGATGAGCAACGGGAAAAAAGTGTGTAAACCTCCTACTGGAAGATGATCCCATTTAAAAAGTAACAGTAACAGCAAGAAAACAAGGACTTACCGTCTTCAAGGATGTCTGTACATTCTTTTTTTGGTACAGTCTTTAGCTCAGTAAACTTAGAAATCACAATAGACACATTAACACAGTATCTTGTCCAAGGAACAAGGTCTTCAAAGAGAATTGGAGACTTCTGAAGGCGAAAACCAACTTTCTATAGAGTCAAAATAATCAACCAATTACTACAGACCACTTCATATTTTACAAGATGTACTACATAAAGGTAAAATAAGCCTGATTAAACTTTGACTAAATACACTTTTCTCAAGGATTCTACCAGTATAAACCTTTGCAAAATTATCTAGCTGAAAGTAGACAAGACTTGAGCACATATTTAAAATGTACCAAGAGAAAATAGATATTCAGGCACAGCCAAAACAGCTGGCACAGTTTTCATATCAAACACACACTAATTCGACTAGTTTTAAATGTTCATTTGAACTTATTTATAGCTTATTGATTACTTATTGAGCTCATTGACTCATCCTACTGAATAGTCATGTAGATTCCCAATGAATTAAATGAGCTCACACAGTTAACAATTTAGTGTTCCCTGTGCCCTCCTAATCACTTTTTCAGAAATTTAGCACAGCTGAGATTCAAAACATAAGTCCATCCTATAAGTCACCTTCATCGGGTCATCTTTCTTGAAACTGACAACACTGTATTTCAGATGGTCTTTGTACTCATTCTTAAGTGAAGGAGGTACAGATGCTACAACAGTCATAGCACGTTTTCCAGGGATGAGATTGACATTGGGTGGCCCAATCACAGCTGTGGGAGGAGAAAAACAAACTTAGTACATCAGTATCTTATATATCTTAAGCTGTACTGAGAAAAACGTTGACATCTGTACGTATATATATATATCAGTTTTGTAAGACAAATTTCTTTACTTTGCCCACATATCCACTAAATAAATGTTTACCAAGAATTTACAAGAACCTTAAAGATCTCATCATCAACCTTTCAGAATTGAAAAGATCCTAGCGATAAACTTTGAAGATCCCAATACTGGACCAGCAGGTCACAAATAATGATTCCAAACATGTACAAGAAAGTGAGCAGCGGTAATATTTGTTCTAATTCAGCAGCTCCCTAGAAGTGAAAAATGATTTCTAACTAGACTTTGCATATAGTCTTTATGCAAAATTTGAATGAAACACCATATTATTGATACTCCAAAATGTATGTCTTCACTGACTATTCCTTTTTTCTGATATAGAAGAGAATATACAGTACTACAAGTGAACCAGCAAAAATAGGTGTAAGTACAATAGGTACATCTTACAGCCTACAAGAACAAAGAAAGCTGAGAGTGCACAGAGAATATTAGACAGCAACTGAAAAATAACCTTTTTACAGTGTAGTAAAGCCAGAAGTTCATAAAAACATGACATGAAAGGGTTTCTACATTTGCAAATTATCACTTCAAGTAAACCTTTCACAGAACAATAGTTTCACAGTTTCAATCGCAGGGTTCCGAACTCCAATTCCCATGGGTTGTAGGGTTTTTGATCTCATTAAATTGGTAGTGTTGAATTGGTCTAGTGTTATGCTCAGTTGTAGATATGTAGATATGCTTTCTGAACCTCAGTCCAGGGAGTGCTGCAAGCTCCTTAACCCTCACATCACTTCCTTGGCCTAATTACATGAACTTGATTAACTTGGAAAAAATAACAATTCTGTCCAGGCTTCACCTACCTGTACAAGATCTTGTGCCTTAAAACCAAGTGCATGTTTTAAAGCATCAAATCAATAAGAAGAATTTTATATTTGAGCAGTAGAATCAATCTGCCATCTCAGCACAATGACAAATTACAACAAATGCCAGAGAACATACAGTAGCTGCACTACAGGAACTCAACCTATAATTTCAGCTTCACTACAAGGGGCAAAGGAACCAATAACAGGGAAGATAACACCACATCATTTGCAATGAGATGCAAAAATTATTAAGGTTGAGTACAGAAAAAGGTTCATACTTTCATTCAAAGCACAGAATGACTCTGTTTCACTCCAGGAAGAGAGGTCAGTGCCACTTTCCGCCCGTACACGCAGGTTTACTGTGAATGAGGCCCTGATGGCAGACGTGAAGTTGCACTCTGTCTTGTTTGTTGGATTGCATGTTTCAATATCTGTCCAGCTCCATTTGTTATCATGTGAACTGCTGAACAAAATGGAGAACAAGCATGAGTGCATGGGGCACAGACCTAGGACTGATACTGAATGGCTCAACTGTTTCTGAGGTTTTTGGCAAGAGTGTCCTTTTTTATTGCATGATCAGTGTATTAGGATATAAGCTTAATATTAACATTCAAAATAGTACATTGTTAGTAAATGAGTTGACCCAGGCAGATGTTTCCTCACATATAATAAGTGTAAAGTTTAATTTGGACTGACAAAAGAAGTCACAAAGGGTTTGGGTGTCTGGAACACGTTACCCAGCCAGGTTGTTTACAATCCATTCCATTGATTGGAATTACATTTGTAATTGGGTTAAAATGGAATTAGATTTGTAGAATAGTCACTGTTTCAATAGTGTTTTTAAAGTTGTAAATACATGTGCCTATACAGTGTAACAAGAATTAATTTAGCAAATAAAAAGTAGACATACAATAATCAGTAATGTACGAATCAGTAGCATCTGTCCAATCTTTGAAAAATCCCAACAGTTTTATAAATATACAAAATGAAAGGTAAACATTATTTTGAACAAATATATTTGCCTTAACTGCTTTACATTTTAATATTTTTTACCCTACTAGAAAGTATATTTATAGCTAAGTCACTTCATGAAATTAAACATTGCTCTAAAGCATTTATTTTCAAAATCCTTACAGTCTATGCATATATCTGAACAGTGTGAATACATTATTTTTTAGATATCATACTGATGATATCTACAAAGGGTGGCACATAGGGTGCCATTTTGGCGCATTGCTGCCTCGCAAAAACTGGGGCTCTGGGTCAATTCTAGACCTGGGATGCTCTCTGTGCGGAGTCTGTGGGTTTCCTCAGGATGTACCCATTTCCTCCCACAGTCCAAAGACATACATACTGTACTAGTAGGTTAAGTGGCTTCTAGGAGAACTGGCCCTGGGGTGAGAGTGTCTGTGTGTGCCCTGTGATGGACTGGAGTCCCACCCAGGGCGTACCCAGTCTTGGGCCCATAGCCTACCAAGGTAGGCTCTGGCTCCCCTGCGAATCTGAATTGCATGATGTGGTTACAAAATGGATGTATAGATAAGACTGATATACGTAATACTCAAATTCAGATGTTTTTTCACATCTTCATCAAACTTGATAACATGACTGGACAGAGGATTCATAGGAACCAGTTAGTTTTACCAATAAACCAAAGAACTTGAACTGAGAAATGGATTCACAACAGACATTTTATTTGGACAGTAAGTAATTCAGTTCTCACTTCCTTTTCTAATACAAAATGGGATTTGGAAAAGGTATATAAATAAAATATTAAAGTTGTAGGTCGTATGTTGAAAAATTCACTAGTGTTTACTGATGTCTGTACTCATAGACAGGTATTGTGTTCATCATTTTACAAAACAATTTCAATGGTAAAGTAATCAGAGAAAGATACTATATATTTAGTAAGATATCACACAAAAGTTAAAGAGTTATATCAGTTTTAAAACACATTTTAAGACTCCTTACTTACAGCTTGTACTGCACTCTGTAATGGACTGTCCAATTTTCAGCAGTGACTGGGCTCCAGTACAGAATGCTCAACAGGTTTTTTGATATGATGGTAACATTATCAGGTGCCACCAACACCGAAAGGCCTTTTAAAGGAAAATATATCAGGACTTCATGCCATAAATATCACGAAAAATATCACATGAAAACAAGACTACTGAAAAAAAACACTTAAAAATCTACTTTATATTCAGATCCATTTTTGTCTTATAAAGAGACAGGTTTGTAATTTTAATCCTGCAGTGATTTTCAGGCTGAAGGTCTGAGTACTCTGCATCGAGGACAAAGGTCCTCTAAAAGTTTAATTGTTGGTAAACAGTTCATAGCAGCAAACTTTCTATAGCTGTTTTTAGCTCTACCTTACATTAATGGGACTAGTTTGCTTTCCATTCTAGGTATCTATGACAGTTATAAAGTATGTTTCAAATCCAGATTTCAATGCTTGTTATTCTTACTGCTGTGATTGAAAACACAAACCATAAGGAAATATGATGACCTAAAAATATTAGAAACTTCTATTTTAATTTATTTTAGATTAACGCAGGTCAGCTAAAACAGAACTGAATCTTTCTAACCCAGAATACACTGGGCCACATTATTCTAGTCTAGTGTCCAAATCTCAAAAGGCATTTAGCAAGGTCTAAATCATTAGTAAATTACTTTCGTGTACAGTTTCGCATAAATTTAACTTACACTCGTTTTTTGCATTGTGAAATTCACATAATAAACTGTAACCTGAATTTCCCGTTTCTGACCCGAACACTTACATTACTTGTGGACTACAAATGAATTTCGAGATCGCTTTTTATTCAGCCTGTGGATGTTAATCACACGAAGAGTTGATCTCAACAGCGTCACATTACATACATGAATACAGTTCGAGACCCACTAGGAATGAGCTACACCAAACAAGACAACAATCTTACCTCTATGGATCACTTGGCAAACAAACATCAGCGTTAAAACGTGTTTCAAATCCATTTTTCATTCTTTCCTCAACGGTAATTATTTTCCTGGATCTCCATCTTGATTCTTTCATCACTTCCAGCGCCAGTCTCCTCCTATCCACGAAGTGACATTTATTATTAACCCCTGAGAGTCTAAGAGCTTTCTACGGGTGACACGAAATCAGCAGTGTAATACACAATAGGTCCTTTTTGCTTTAGAGATACGTTGTCAGATTAAAAACAGGAAAGAATGTGCTGACGTGCTTTAGCGCATATCTGATCTTTGCTCTCACTTGTATTTTCAAAAACAGTTTGGGTGTTCTCATTTCACGGGAAGAAAATCCCTGAATCATATCAGTAGTTTATAAAAAATAATTATCGCGTAACTACATGACACAAATCCAAAACTTCGAAAAATGTTTTTAAGAAGTATCAAATCTATCTGTAGTTACGTTAACTATGTTTATTTTTAGTCTGGTGTAGAGTAAGCCACTATGTTTCAAATCGTGTTAATCTGTTGTTACTCTCGCAGTACCATGTGTTCGTAAATACAGCGGTTTGCTGTGAGGTTATTTCCACAGTTCACAAATCGATGCTGGTGTGGTTTCAGTGGAGAAAGTGTGAGAATGGCACGACCGAAATAGAAAGAACAACAGATTTAAAACCAAATGTATTTTACAGGTATTAACAAATTCGGTAAGGTTTAGTTGCAGTTTCTTTTTACAAGAAATTATAGTTTTGAAATTATTTTGATAGTTTTTGCGGATTAAACAAATACTAAGATAATATCTTTCATTAAATGTAACGTGTAAAAAGTTAAAACATTACAGTGGAAAACTACTGTAAATCAAGTAGCTTTTATACCAATATATTGGTTCAAGTACTTTCATTATTGGTCTCAGAAAAAGACGTCAAAAACAATAGCCAAAATATATCCTAAAGGCTTTAAAATTCCCAAAGCGTTTTATTAAAAACAAAGGTCATCGCCTCAGCATGGTAAACTTAAATTGATGAAATTATGAGTTTTCCTATCTAATTTATATACTGGTACATACAGTAGAAGCAACCAGTTATACAAGTTTTACAAATGATAACGTCACCATACCTTGTTGTCCCTTGAAAGGCAAGCGGAGGCCTTCCGCGTTAAAGGTTTTATAGTGCATCCTCGCACAGAAAAATAAACTCCATGCCTTTATCTCTTGCATCAATGTCTCTCTGGAAACAAAATAAGTTATCTTGTGTTTTGCTTCAAGGTTTGTTGCTGCTTCCCGAGACTCAGCAAAGCCACTTATTCCTGCTCTCTTCTGTGCAGTCCAGCACTGCAGTGATCAGCTTTAGTATCACACATGCCTGAAGACTCACTTTTTCCCCCTAGCTAGGTGCGGTAAACTCCTACACGTGAGCTTCTTCGTTTTTTTACATTTTTTGTTTCATATACATTCACGTTATTGTTCATTCGCAACTCATGTTACCTCTGCAGCAGACTCTCAGACTGATAAGACAGAATGTGGATCAGAGGTACTTTTCTTTAACCAAATAAACTTTGTTTCACAATAAACCTCTTACACTAAGTACACACTATAACAAGTAATGCAATCTCTACTATATTACAAATGTTCTTAAAAGGGTGATTGTCCTTGCAATCCATGCAAGTGAATGCCAGGGCTGGATTTGCACAATAAGAATCCCTCCAAGCCCTACCACTTGCTGTTGCCCAAGCCTTTCCCCTGTACCAGCTCTGAAACTGCAGTCATCCAGTCCTCTTCAAGAGCTCAAAGGGTTTTCCTCCTTAGTCCCTGTACAGGTCCCTTCCAGCGCTCTTTCACCATTGAGAAGCACTATTTGGCAACGTCACGCTTCATCCTCCCTCTGAAATTGGCAAGGATCCTCTTCTCCAGCTCCCTCACTCACTCCATGTTGTATTGGATGACAGTGTTCCTCACTTTCCACAGTCCTTGTTTTATTAGGGACACCAGCAGCCAAAGCAAGTACTGTGTCCTTCTGTCCAATCCGGTTGGTGCCAGATCCAGCAGGATGCCCTGGTAGCTGAACATTACTGCTGCTGCTGCTCCCAGGAGTTGCCTAGTGTTTTCAATTCTGCTCCACACCGCTTTGCGAAAGGACAGCTCCAGAACACGTCCTCCTGCGTCTCCTCAACGAAACACGTTTCCAGTGGGCAATGCGGGTTCCTGGTGAATGAGAGTCTGTAGAGGACCTCTCTCGTCACCAGCTTCTGGTGCACGGCCATCCAGTTGACGTCCTTTAACTTGTCAAGTTCCTTTGGCTGTGTCCTTTCCCAGACTTGTCTGGGAACCCACTCTCCAGCCAGTTGCCCTCTCACCTCCTTGTACTCAGTGTGGGTGCAGGTCTCTGGTCACTTTTCTGCTTTGGGCCCAGTGTTTGTCCACTGGACCAGGTGGCTCATTGGGATGAGAATCACAGCCTTACAAAGTACTAATAATGGCTGATCAGTTCCCACAGCTCCCGACAGAGGCTGCAGAAGAAGATGTTGTCAAGTTTTAGGGGGCAATGCAGCATGTCTCTCCCCCCTTCATCGACTTGCAGCGCTCGTCTGAGTCTAGCCAGCAGTGGGTACACCACAGCCAGGTTAACCAAATCAGGCAGGATGTCTGCTTTCAACGCCATCACTTTCCCTGTAAGTGACAGTGATCGCATCTTCCACAGACACAGCTTCGCATTTACCTTGGCGATGCTCTCGGTCTAGTTTATGGTCTCGTTGTCCTGGCTCTGGAAAGAAACCTCCAGTATCTCAAGGGGCTCTGTACAGACCTTGAGACCTTCCAGCGCCGTATTACATGTCCTTCCAAGGTTCAAAGAAATTGAGTTTGCTCTTTCGGCGGTTGAGCTTCCATCCCTAGGACCTGGAGAATTGTTTTATGACATATTTCTTCAACCCCCTGTCCGAGCTCAGGAAGAGCGTCGAGTCATATGCGTACTGGGAGATCTTGAGGGCTTCCCCCATACCTCACAGTATCGCCAGGCCATCGATGACAGGATCCTGTCTCACAGCATCTGCCAATGACTCTGTAAAGAGAACATCCTTGTCATACTCCGGATTCCAGGGGAATAAAATCCCCCAGATGTCTGTTCAAATTGACACTGCTGCCCACTTTAGAGTACAGTATCTTTATCCAGTGGCTGAAACTATCTCTGAAACCAAAGTGTTGCAGCACTCAGAACAGATAGCTGTGGTTCACTCTGTTGAAGGCTTTCTCCTAGTCCAGACTCACTACCATCATGAGCACATTTTGTTCCTCGGCCCAGGCAATTGCGTAGGAGCTAGAGAGGTATACACTAGACATCGGTCATACGGTAACTGATTTGGCTTTCTGTCACAGTACAGTATATACATTTGAATCAATGGCTGAAATAAATATGAAGGCAATTCACAAATCCGTGGTTTGGGTAAATTTTTAAGGGGTGTTTTTTATTATTATTCAATTACAAGAAAAAAACAAAGACACAAATATACATAAAAATAGAGGAAAAAAGACATCCACTGACACAGAAAAAAAGTACTCAAATATTAATATTTAAATACTTTTAGAAGGATTATAAATGAAGCCAAGGTAAAAAATATATAAAAGCATCAAAGAGTCTTCAATTTTTAACACATAAGCACCGATAATCATATATCGAAAAATCTCTCTTGTTTAAAATAACATCACTCCTTTAACAGAAATAACATTTTTACTCAGTCCCACTTGATTGCTGTACTTTGGGTTAATATTGTTACAGACAATGGAGGTCTCTAAGAAATTGGACACAATGGGTAATACCTAACTAGTGTCAATATTTCTACTTCCTATGCTTCAAAGCAAAAGGGAATTTTGAAGAGATTAATAATCACATTAATAATTGACATGTGACATTGTGCTACATTAATAGTCATACTAACAATTTGTTCTGTTGGTGTGTATGGAAATTCTGCTAGCTTGTAGTTGTGGCACTTTTTAAAGAGCTATAGACTTACTGTAAGTGTAATTTTGATTTAATGTTTAAATTGGGGGTCTTTGTTGAGAGGAATTTGAAATCCCCTGATCAGACTCCTGAGTTTAAACTCTTTATGCACATTTGTTAATCTAAAGATGACAATGGTCTTCATCAGAGTGTAGGCTGAGTGGATGCCCCCAGGGGCATAAACCAAAAGCTACAGCTGCACTATGGCTCTAGTGGGAGATAATCCCTAACACAGAAGGTGACTCACTGAACTGAGCTCTTTATGTTTCATGGTAAGTCACTGCTACATACAATGCAATTATTCCAAAGGGTCTTCTACTCGCTGTTTAATGACTCAGTGACACTACTGTGTGCATGCCAGCAGCCATATCACCCAGCACCTCACAACTGGCAACCTAAAGCTAAGCAGGTGTAAGCCTGGTCAGTACCTGGATGGGAAACCCTAAGGTGGTCAGTAGGGGACACTCACCCTGTGCTCTGTGTGGGTCCTAATGCTCCAGTATAGAAATGAGAAATGGTGACAATATACTGTAAAATAGGCGCTGTCCTTCGGATAAGATGTAAAACCAAGGTCCTGACTCTCTGTGCTCATTAAAATTCCCAGGACATTTCTCAAAAAGAGTAGGGGTGTTCCCCTGGCATCCTGGCCAAAATTCCCATTGGCCTTTACCAATCATGGCCTCCTAATTATCTTCATCTATGAACTGGCTTCGTTACTCTGTTCTCCTCCCCACTAATAGCTGGTGTGTTTATTGGCACACTATGGCTGCCGTCGCATCATCCAGGTGGATATTGCACACTGCTGGAAGTGGAGGGGAGTCCCCATTACCTGTAAAGTGCTTTGAGTGGAGTGTCCAGAAAAGCGCTGTATAAATGTAAGGAATTATTATTACTATTATGTATCCCAATTATGGATAGCACCTTCCCCTCCTCCAGCACAGCCCCTTCCTACTTTCCCACACTCCAGTTCTCCAAAGGAGCAGTACAGCTTAATTTCTCATCCTCTATCTGCCTCTCCATATAGCAATGACTTTGCAGACATCAGAATAGTGAATGTAGACAACTTTACAGTCAAAGTGTAAACGAATCCCCCCCCCTGTAGCTGTCCAGCTGCATTTCAGTTCTGCTTTATTATACTGTAACAGAGTTATTTTACATAGTTAGAGAGAGGCACTGGACCGCAGCAGGGATGAAAGATTTTCTGAGTATTACATTTTCACCTGATGCATACCCTAGATGGGAAACTCACAATGGAGGGGCTGAGACACGCTTAATAATACTCTTGGCCTTCTTTGGATAGGAGGATAGTTAAGTTGATTTGCCCCAGTTATTTTCCTACTTATTTTCACAACTTGTTATAATTAACGATACTGATGTTATCAAACCAACAAGTGAGATATTATGTAAAGCCACTTTCAATAAATGACTTGTACAAAAGTGTTAAAATAGATCAATCACAGCAAAACACCTTGAAATAGCTAAGAGTTTCTTAACAAAAAATAATCTCTTTTGGCTTTTTTTATGAATGGTGTCACAACATCTGGCCATTTTAGGATTTTGTCCATGAGCAGTCCCAAGTACTTGTAGTCATTGACAATTACTAGTCACTCTGCAGAGATGCAATCACAAGGAACAAGCAGAAGTAAATTTCAAGCTGAAAAGAAAAAATATGTTTCAGCAGTTGAACCTTCTTCAGGTATCAAGAACTCGAAATCGTACTGTAAATACCAGCTGTGTGCAAATCTGCAGAGTTACTGTAGATCAAAGGGACCTGCTTCAGCCCTCCCTCCAAGCTGTTGCTTTGTTAGCTGTGCTGTTGAAGCATGCGTGTTGTAAAAGAATGACAATTTCAAAAGTATAATTAATGGAAATCACAGATGGACATAGATGGTATTTCTATGCCTGATATACTGATTTTCCTCACTGGCACCACAGCATAAAACCTATACTTTTAGAAGTATTCTAATGTGGTATGCCTCATACAGATGTTATAATTGCTTGGTTCAGATCAATATTTGTTTTGGTTAAAGTTGCTGGCATTCTCCATGGATAACAGCAAATCAAATATGCATTTTGCTTGTAAGGTACTGTATGTACTGCTAAATTTATCGATATGGTGTTAAAATGAAATGGAAAAAACAGGAGTTCAATTATAATTCAATTCAGTATGATTGAAACTTCTGTGCATTTTTTAAAATGGGACTATCAGGTGGTTCATCAGCTTTCAGTAAATGATATGTTGGCACATAAAGGCTGCGTGGCACTGTGGAGCTGTGGTTCGCATTGCTGCCTCGCAGGGGGGTTTCATTTCTGGTCCTGGGGTGCTAGGTGCACCCTGTCCTTTATGGTGTCCTGTATGTTCTTCCCATGTTTGCTTTGGTTTCCACAAGGTGTTCCAGTTTCCTCCAAGAGTACAAAGACATGATGGTGGCTAATGGCATCTTGGAAAAATTGGCCCTTGGTGTGAGTGTGTCCCTTGCCAGGATAGGCTCTGGCTCCTCCACAGCTTTTTATTCCAATTTCATTACTAGAAAGAAACTGTCAATTTCTACACTGTGTTAATGTCACTGATATAATGACTACATATTAGTTTTGTACAGAAACTAGTTGAAGGCATACGATAAGGTCACAATTTATTCTAAATGCTTGATGAGGTCCCCTTTAGCAGCAGGGGTGTAGCCAAAGGGGAGGCACAGACTTTGTCACCCCATTTTAGGCATTATGTAAATTGGCAGTGTCAGCAAATATGTGGAAGAGGATTGGAAATTATTCCTGTTCTCATGCAAGGTGATGGCATTGCAGTTCAAGTGACAAGGCAGCGGATATCAGCTCATCTGGTAAGAGACAGTGAGAAGGTAAGGTTTAAAATCAGGAATGTATAGCTATTGATGTACATTGATATTAAGATACTTAATTTTGATAGCTGTACTCATGACGTTTTAGTCTTATTTGCTATTTATAGATTTCAGTTATACATAAATAGTTAATGGGAACATGAACAGATGACAGAGACCATGAGTGAACCATAACAGGGTAAATGACAATCCTTTGACCCTTTGTTCCATTATTTTAGGATAGTAGTACAGCATTTAGTAGTATTATTCTAATTGTACTATTTGAGAAGGCAAATAACATAATTTACAAATACCACCCACACAGGTGTCCTTGTCACCCCTCTGCCTCTGCTATATGCAGTATAAAAGCAGTGCAAATTCATTTTTGGCATTAAATTGACAAGATAGATATTTTATAGAATATTATATAGATATTAGATAAAGAAATTAGATATTCTCTGTATTCAATAAATATAGAGATTAGATATTCAATGGAATATTCTATATTCTATCCAATTCTATAGCAAGGACATTATATTTTACACTACCACGGGCCCCATTGTATTTGTTTCAGGTTACAGATGGGAGATATAATTGGACTCTTCTTCAGTTATTGCTTTATGCATGAGAGATGTTAGCAAGAGGACGTTGATCAGTGCCCTGCAGATTTAATCTTTAGTGTTGAAAGGCTCAGAATTGCAGGCAATTGACTATCAATAGTCAATAGTCAATCTGGCGGAGCAGTGCCTCTGTGGCTAAGGATCTGCGTCTGTGGCTGGAAGTTTACAGGTTTTGTATCCTGTGGCTGGCAGACAAATCCTACTCTGTTGGGCCCCTGAGCAAGGCCCTTAACCCCAACTGCTCCAGGGGTGCTGTACAATGGCTGACCCTGTGCTCTGACCCCAAGCTTCTCTCTGTGTGTCTGTGTCTCATGAAGAGTAAGCTGGGGTATGTGAAAAGATGAATTCCTAATGCAAGAAATTGTATAGGCCTAATAAAGTGATGTTATGTTATGTTACTTGATTTGATTTAGTCCTTAAGAATTGTGGTGGAGTATCACAAGACCACAGCTATTTCTAGGAGCAGACGTACAGTATTAATGACCTTTTACACTGGCTACTTAGTTTTAAGATTACTGAAAACTCGTTTGCAACATTTTTCCACAAGAATCTGCTGTTTTTGTTAATCAGCAATCAGCACATTCCTGATAGGATGCCACTCCTTAATGCTGTATATAGTAATAATTAACTCAACAAACTCTGTGATTGTGTCAGCAATAGCCATTAAGACTCCAAAGGAACTGTAACATGCAGTTTCCATCCTGTGTCAATTGAGAATTAGAAGTGATAATAACACAGCATAGCTCAGCCATGAATTTTTGACAAAGTTTAAATTAAGTTCCTTGGGTATGATTGTTGCTGTTAAAATGATTAGAATGTAACAAATTCTGAGGTTATTTTTCTCTGTAAGAACTGGAAGCATCACATACTATTTTCCCCTTACTGGAGACATAGATCTGATCACTTCACTGCATCTGCACATAAGCTGAAGTGAAGAGAACATTCAGCTGAGTGACTTTTATATGAGCTGAACAAGCTTCACATAAACTTGGTGCATCTGTGTCCCTTTAGTTGCTCGTTAGTCTCTAAGATTCATCGTTTTCGGGAAACTCACCCCCGGTTAATTTTTATTCAAATCAGTTTAACACTTCTCAGTGGTGAACAATTGGTTCAAGTAACAGGTACAAGGTAGGATACAGCATGGACAGGACACCAGTTCTCGCAATACAAACACAGAGACACAACCATAGACACGCATATACACTCACATCTAGGGCTGATTTTCCCAGAAGCCAATGTACCTACCTAAACCATAGCACCTAGAGGAAACCCATATGAATATAGACAGAGCATACAAACATATATAATAATAATTCCTTACACTTATATAGTGCTTTTCTGGACACTCCTCTCAAAGCGCTTTACAGGTAATAAGGAGTCCCCTCCTCCACCACCAATGTGTAGCCACAATGATGCGACGGCAGCCATAGTTCACCAAAACACACACCACACATCAGCTATCAGTGGGGAGAAGAATAGAGTAATGAAGCCAGTTCATAGATAGGTGAATACCTATGCAATCAGCATTTTTAGATTTTTTTATGTTTATTTCAATTCAACCATTGAGTTATTAAAAAATGTGTATACATTATTTATAATCAGTCATTGGTAGGGGGTGAATACTTTTGCAAGCTACTGTACATTAAGTATCATATTTAGTTTCCATGAAAATTTAACATGGCTTTCTTCGCAAATTCATTTCCATTGTTTTGAGAACACCGCCGTGTACATGTTACTCATACTGACGATTTCAAGAGAAAATAGGAAATGTTAGAAAACGGAAATGTGGACATCTCACTCGAAAATAACTTTTCTTACGTCATTCAGAGGCAAAGTTTCATATCACGTTTGACCGTCTGTAAAGAGGCAAGAGAAGTGTGTGAGAAAATTGAGAATTTGCAGTTCCCAGAATTCTGTGGTTTTTGAGTAAAACACTTCTTTCCTGTCAGTTTTGGCTTCCATCCCCCCTACGTTTTTGACAAAAACTTTACTACGCAGCAGATAGTCTGTCAGTTTATTTTTAAAACATTTTCCTTTATTTTTCTGAAAGTAATGATCTATTATGTATCGCTCCAGGAATAAAAATAAAATAAAATGGATAGCGATACCTTGTCTTGCAAAAAATATATAAAATATACAAACATAAAAAGTTTCTTAGAAAAGACAGATTCCTAAGATCACTGTCATTACTGAGTCAATATGGCATATATGGGATAATATTAGCAAATGTTCTCATATTGATATGTATTAAGTGTTTACAGTTGTCAGTGTGAAATGGAAGAGCCCAGGAGGATTTGAGTTTTAATTATTTCAGATGTTATAGTAGGTGTACTAAAAATACAAAAAATAACCTGAGCAAGGTGCTCCCTCCAGTGTCAGTAGATGTTAATTCATGCTCACTCTAGTTTTGGTGTGATAGCCAAATTAAATCCAGGGTCCAAGCACATTTATTTTGCACAATTTAGCACATTTATACTAGACTTGGTCTGATCAATGGTGTTTTAGCAGTGTCCAGTATTGAGAGTTTATTGTGCACAGTCATTGAAAATACAATGCACAATGAAAAATGCATTCCAGTCTAAGTCACTATTATGAGAAGCACAGCCCACTTAAATAATAAAAGAATACAGCACAGAAACATCCTTACTGCTCAAAACTGTAACTGGCCTTTGCTGTCTGGGTATACTAGATAGAAGTACAAAATGTATTATTTACAAAATGAAAAGTTTATTTTGGGGAGACAAGAAAAAAGAACTCTGCAAAGCCAGCCTATACCTGGAAATCCTTTATTTCATTGAAGAGGACTGACTTTCCTTAACTTTCAGATACAACCACACCAGACCTCCTCTCTCCGCCTCACTGTCCTCCATGCTCTTTTTTAATAAGTTAGAAAAAAAGTGAAAAAAGAAGCCGAAAAAAACTCTACCAGAGCATAAAACAGTTTTACAATCAGTACCTCAACTGCTCCAGGTCCAGAAAAATCTGTCCCAAGCAGAGAGAGTCTGTGCAGTATTAGGTCATTTATTCTGCTTCTGTTTCCTCAATTCCGTGGCCACTGCATCAAAGCTTTTCTCTGCCGAATCCCAAAGAAAAAGGAAGGAAGCAAAATCCCAGTGTCGTGTTGCTATTTCTAATACTTTCCTTTAGCCTGTTTCTTATGAACCAGATGAACCCCTGATCCTAGCACTGGTCTTCTGCAACAGAGAAATTAATGAGAGGAAGATTAGCTAGTCAGTCCCATTCCCTGGGACCTTTCCATTCTCTGGGTCATTGGGTGGAAATAATCAGCCAAGGCTGCTGAAGACCATGTTGTGGAGCTTTGTCTTTACTTTCTCTCTTTTTTGTTTACTTTCTCTCCCTCTGTTGCAGATTTGGTTACCACTGGCTCTGAACCCCCACACGCCTCATGTGTCACCTCTTACGGTGCGGTAATTAATGAAGGTCAGGATGACCTTGAAAAAGTCCTGTTCTTTTATTTAAAATAGTCAAAGTGGGGTACCCTGGTTTGTTGAAGATAGAAGAGGGTTTGGCAGCCCAAGTATTTTATTAAGGCCACTAGAGGCCACTCTGACCTAACTTGTGACAACCTATTCAAAAAGAAAAAGGAGTCTCAATTCTAAGTGTGTGCTCAGTGCTGAAATGTCAGAGGGCACAGAGATACACACCTACAGCTGAATCAGGGAGGCATCAACACTTTAGAACAGGCCCCCAATCCTGGTCTTGGAGGTCCTGTGTGTCAGCATGTTTTCTAGGTCTCTAAATTGTCAGCACCTGTGAGGGCAGGGAGATGGTCTTTCAATATGTTCAGTGAAGCCAATCATGTACTGCTTTAGGTCTCTATAAGCCCAGCTATATTGAAAACCTGCAGACGCACTGGCTCTCCAGCATCATGAATGTAATTCTTGCTTTATAGGTTCTAGCTTCTTAAAGCCTGGTATACTTTGTGAGTCAACCCCAGTGACTTTGGTGTGTAAAAATCCTGACCATGAAGCTAACTTGTAAGCTGCACACTAGAGTTCTTAGTATCATAAGTATTTCATAAACTTAAAAGATATCCATAAGCAGGGTTGTGCATATTGTATAATGGTCCCTGGACAGACTTTTACAGGTTGAGCTCCTCCACAATATATACTGTATACTGTCAGTGACAAATTAAGAAACCCTCTGAATTATATTCAATAAATATTTCATTGATTTAGTCTTTAGTGACAGACTTACTCTTTAATTTGAACACGATGACTGTGGGAGAAGACTTGAGAATTACGGCTCTGCTTTTCATATCTCCTAGGTTTCCGTAGATAATTCTTCTTGCTCATTTTTTAATCCTTACTCTGGAATGTGAAAGGTTTGTAATTTTTTAATATTTGTTATTTTTTGTAACTCCTTTCTGGGACAGTAAAACCTGGGCTCTCCTGTAAATATAACCAGCCATTACACCTACTGTATATACTGTACTGTATATGCTCCTAGAAAAGGATCTCACAGGATGCTATGGCTAAACTTTCTACTACAAATAGTGAAGTACTGTCTCCTTCCTCACTGCAGCTCATGTTTCAAGCCGCAAAGAAGTGAAACTTTCTTATATTGTATTGGTTTCTTGTTGACAACGAACCTAATGTGTCCTGGAACATCTGAGGTTATTTAAACGAATAAATGGTGGAACAGTGACACAGTGATTAGCATTGCTGGCTTGTGGCACTGGGGCCCAAGGTTCAATTCCTGGAGTTCTATCTGTGTGACGTTTGTATGCTCTCCCCATGTTCACATGAGTTTCCTCCAAATGCTCTGGTTTTCTCCCACAGTACAAGGACATACAGTATGGGTGGGTTAATTGGCTTCTGCAATGAGTGTGTGCCCTGTGATGGACTGGTTTCCCATCCAGGGTGTATGTGATTTTCACCCGTTCTTTGCCAGGTCAGGCTGTGGTGCTGTCACGGGAGCTTATCCAACTCCGGGGATAGGCAGGCTTTCGGATGTCCGTCTTGAACGAAGAATCGTCTGCCCTGAGGTTTGTCACTGTCCGATTATGACTGAGATGAACCTACACCATAGGTCCACCTTGGTTAAACACTGTCTCAGGTACTCTCTGAAATCTGTAACTCTGTCATTCTTAATCTCCCCTCTAAGGTATTAGAGACAAACTACTGGGTTTGTGTTTTACCTTTTAAACTTCCTTGTCCTCCCATATCTATATTAGTGTAGTAAGTACCCTTTACACCTAACCCCTGGTCCAATGATGGAAACATATTTGAGAACTACTGCTCCTTTGTGCTTGGGACACCCAACCATAGCATTTTGCCCCAAGCTGAGTTTCAGGAAGAGCTAACCATTACTACTCCCCCTCATCAGGGCCACCAGCTACTCATCTCCACCTTCCTGAATATCATAACCTAACTGCCATGCCCTCTGCAGCCAGAGGGCGCTCCTTCTCTGTCCTGTCCCTAGTTTCCAGTCTGCTGTCCTTCCGGTCCCTCTCTTTCCCTTGGGCTATATATTTCCGGGTCTTGCACTCTGTCCTCACTCAGCATTGACGTTCGGATGTCCTGAGACCTACCTAGCACCAGGGCACCCCACGTCCGCTCCCTGAGGGCATAGGTTTCTATACGGCATTCCTGAACTCTTTGCACTAATGAGCCCGGGCCTTTTTCCTGTCTCGCCGCTACGCATATGGGTCTTTTTCCGCTCTCCTGCTCCCCACGGTTAGTCCCTTTGGATGTCCGTGACACTAACCTCTCAACCCTTAGAACCAAGACCCATTACTGTGCTCACCTCGAACATGATGTTTGAAACCAGACCTATTTCTTCTCTCCTACTCTGAGTTTGTAAGCTTAGGTTATTTTACATTCCTGCACCAGGAAACCTTGATCATACATTTGCCTACCTGGGAACCTTAATTCCTGTCTGGGATTTATAACTAGCCAGTATCCAACCGTGATAACCTTGCCCCCTTTAGGGTATTTAAATCCCCTTCAGGATTTAACCACAGATGTTAATTGTCTCCTTGCGGAATAGTAGGGAGCGAGGACCTATCCTGTCTGGCAATAGCACTATAAACCCTCTCTCGCTAATCCTGTTTGACCTTGCCCACTTGTCCTACTTATTTACCTTAATATGCCTGACATGGAAACATCCAAGTCTTACTTCTCAGTGCCTCAGTCTGTTATACTATACTGTAGCACGTTATAGGCTACCATCTCTTAAACCCTATGTTATATATTAGGTCTTATCCTGACACTGACTATTACCTAGACATGTGGCCAAAATGTCGTATTTCTTTTCTTCTCTTTTCAGCAGCGAATAAACCTTTACTTGTTCTGTTAAATTAATATTCTTATTTCTAGAAGTCAATCATGTTTCATGATGAGTCATTAAAAAGGAGCATGTTAGCTAAAATTCACTTCTCCAGAGGTCATATCAGTCTAATCGATAGGTTGCAATTTATCTACAATCTGTATTTTAAGATAAAATATTGTGGGCAAAATGAAGGCATCCATCCACTAGTTTTCCAACCGCTTCTTCCAATTCAGGGTTACATGGAGGGCCAGAGCCTGACCCTGCAAGCAACAGGCACAAAGCCCATGGCACACATAGACACAAAGACTGGCGCACACAGTCACATTAGGGCCAATATCCCCTGATGTCAATTAACCTGGGATAATATCCAGTAGAGTTTTGGACAGTGGGAGGAAACCCAAGCGAACACAAGGAGAACATCCACAAGAAACTCCACACAGACAGCATCCCAGGTCTGGAACTGAAGTCAGGGGCCCAGTGCTGCAAATCAGCAATTTTAACTATATATACAGTACTAATATATACTTAATACACTAATATACTTAATATTCTACACTAAGTTCAATTAGTTTGGCTTCACTCACCTGAATGAGATGAGCGACAACCTGGCTGTGAGAATGAGGCTATTGAAACTCCTCCTATGTTATGAGGGAGAAGCCAGGTTACTGCACCTTGAGAAGATGACGCCGAAGGAGAGATGAGAAATGAAACCAACACGTTGGTAATCTAGATCTATGATGTTTATAATTCAGTGATGATCAGTTGTGGACCAGATTGTGGTTTGATCTCTTCCCTGACTTTTAATTCAAAACTCAATTTCACTAGTTATGAACCTGAATTAAAACTTTGTAGAGACACATTGTGGTACAGTCAACAGTGGTAATCAACAGTGTGCTATAGGAAACATTTTCCTTCAAGTTCAAGCACGAGAAAATTAGAAGGGCTATAAATTGGAAAAGACCATTGTTTGACCCAAGGATCTCATCTTATCTAAAATAAACCCTTGGATTGTGCTTCAACAGTATGGTAAGAATCTAGAATCCAATATGCCCCCAGCTCTTTCAATGGTTCTTAAATAAATAGACATTTAGATGTTTATTATAGACACAATGGATGTTTAAATAGACATTGGCAACTTGGATTGAAAATGCATGAAACTAAAATTCAAATATGTCTACATCAAAATCTATATCTATTTGAACAAATTATAGACTTCAAATGTTTTTTTAATTGGAAAGCAGCACCTACAGTACATATGGTGGGAAGTAATAATAGGGGGAGTCTGCCAGGTGCTGTGAACACTGGGATGAAAGAAACAAAGGGGATGTGGTCTATTTTTAGAACTGAAACCAATGATAAAAATAAATAACATGCACATGTGTAGAAACCTCAAAAACCATTAAGGTATTGAATTATTTTTAAAACTTCTTATCTTTAATAGCCTCACAACTTTAAGACACCTGCATATTAACAAATTTGAAAAACAGTCATTGAAACCAGCTAGATCTGGTGTCTTGAGTGAGATTTTTGCCTAATTGGTTGCTGTTGGACGTTCAATGGAAATACTATATAAATCTGTTTGCAGCACACGGCACTGTAAGTCCTCAGTACTCCAAAGTGCCACAAATGTCCCTTTCTGTTGGGTCTGCATTGTAGTGCAGAGAAGCTTGGTAGTAGTTTGCTAACTGTGTTATGGGCTGGTGTCCTGTACTTCTGGGCTAGGATCCAGCTTGCTGAACTCGGGAAAAGTGATCTTCTGATAACAAATCGATGGTTATGTACTGTACAGTGTGTTCTATGTTCCATATGGTGTGTATACTCAGCTCTAGCTGAGCTTTGATCTTCTCTAGCAGAGCCAGAGGTGCACAGGCTGCTGTCTCCACTAACATCAGAGAAGAATACTGTAAAAAAGGCGAGCCTTGTAGCTGGGCAATTGTCAATACTATTAGGAATCCCAGGAAGTGATATTTTTACAGCTTTACATAGAGGATGGGACCCACATCATCATCCGCTGAAGTGTACCTATCCTCAGCCCCATTACTCAGATGTGTAGAAGTAAGCAATTTCATTAATACAGTATGGCTTAAAGAAGGCCATACTGCACAGGCCAAGAGAGGACTTTAAGCCAGGACACTAAAGTTAATGACACTATTACTCCTGTGAAAAACGCTGTTGGATCTTCAATAGCTAAGTAGGTCTCTCAGCCCAGTACTGACCCAGGCAGCCTCTCTTAGCTTCTTAAATCTGACAAGGTGGTAACACTATTGTCCATCTCATTTAATGTTTGTTAAATTCATGAATTATAATATGCATATAAGTGCAGGACAGTACATTGCTGCCTTCATATACTATGTACATTTCTAATGGATATTTTTACAAGGTGAATAAACATAAGATAAAGGTCTAGAAGTAGACAGTGTGGGGAAGCTATACCAAGGACCAAAAAGTGCATGGATATACACTACAGATAAGAGAGTACATTAAATCAAGAGAGGTTATGTTAACTATATACAATGCACTAGGTGGTGTTTTTTTTAGAATTTTTGATCACCACACAAAAAGACTGAGAAACCAGTTTAAATCTGGTCTAAAGAGAATATCATCATGTGATTAAGGGATCTGGTATCATCAGATCAGCAATGATCTGGGGATACAAATATAAATTTGAAGTTGCAACATTCATGACAGCAAATGTCTATTAGTGCAGGAGGCTGTGAGAGATTAGAACCAACTCCCTAGCCACATTACAGAAGCTGATGTTGTGAAACCTTTTCAAAAATGGTTGATGTGATTGAATGATCAAAAAGGTTACTAACAAATGAATGAGGCAAGATGGCTTTCGCATGTTCTTAAATGTAGACATTATACCAACCAAACTTAGCTGTCATTTATGAATAATTTCCTAAAATTTCAATTCATTTTGTTTAATGGCTATACTGTACATTACTGCTATAATTTTTGCACCAGATGGATCTGGAAACTCATTTGTACTTTTTCATTCTAATCCCAAAACAGGTATGTCTGAAGTGTGCTAAAATTCACTTAAGGCACTTATCTTTCAGTAGGAAATCTGGAGTAATATTCCTGACATTCAGCAGCTCAACTAGAGTATTATAAGAAGGTTTTGATCACCAAAGGCTTTGATGCGGTTTAAAATGATAGAATCCTTAAAAAAGAAGCAAACCTAGTTAGCTTGTTAGACTGATCCAAATAAACAAATAATGTTCGGCTTCAGTGAAGACTGTGAAAAACCTACAAATATGTACAGTCTGGTACAATCTGAGTCTTAACAACAGCACTAACTCTAATCTTTCAGTAACTCTCCCACTGTTTTTCAAGAACATTTTTTTTTTGTTTCTGTCTCACTATAGTCGATACTCTTAAGTATCATAATACTAATAATGTGAAAAGTTTGGTACTTGGAAATGTGTTGATTTTTTTATATGGTGCAACAATCTTCCCCTAAAAGCTAAGCCCATGTCTTTGTTGCTATTAATACGAGATATACAACCAATAGTCCATTTATTTTCTTATAAAAATAAAAAATGCAGTTATACAACACTGAAAGCAATATTTACAATTTGACAGTGTTTTTACACATAAATCTGAAACGAGTGAAAGCCATTTCATACAAACGGAATTAAAAGAAAAATGAACATACAGATTAACCAATCAAAGCAGAAACACAGAGGGGTGTCCTTGGTGCACTCTTAGTTTCACAAGGCTGTTATCACAACTGTTAAACGGTGTTAAATACTGTACAGTCATGCTTGAAAGAATTTGAGATTTTTTGTTTAACCACAAAATACTTATTTAATCAGAATGTCACTTCCTAATTGAAATAATTATTCACCAATTTGAGTGTTTTGAAAGAAAATGTCCATGCAGCAAAATAATACACACAGTATTCAGAAATTGAGCAGTAACCCTTAGATCTCTGACTTACATCAAGGTAAAGCAGGATCAGAGGGTCAATGACAGAGTCTTCACAAATTAACCGGGATAACCAATGAAACTGAAGATCTGAAATGGTGTTAGGGAAGAGCAAACATAAATAATTGTAAATAAATGTAAGAAATGGGTCAGTTACTCTTCCTATTAGTTTAGCCTCAAACTAAGGAAACATCAGCAGAACTAAAAAAAAGTAGTGGATGCTAATCAATCTGCACAAGGTTATAAAGCCATTAAAAAAGATTTGGACTCCAAAAATCCACTGTTGGGCAAAGAGTATACAAGTCGAGGGCATTTAAAACAATGGCAACCTTGCCAAGAGGTGGACATCCTCCTAAAATTTCACCCAGGGCCACAAGAAGAATGATAAAAGAGGTAAAAGGTAATCCTATAATAACATCCAGAGAGCTACAAGCCTCCCTAGCTGCTTCTGGAGTAGTGGTGCATAGATCAACAATAAGAAGAACCCTGAACAGAAATGCCATCTATGGAAGGGTCCCCAGGAAGAAGCCTCTTCTGTCAAAAAATAACAAAGCTGCCCGTCTGAAGTTTGCCAGAGACCACCTGAACAACCTTGAAGAGTATGTTCTCTGGACAGATGAGCCCAAAATTGAACCATATGTGGACATAACAAAAGGGCCCATGTTGGACAAAGAGCCAACATAGCCTACCACCAACAAAACCTTATCCCTCCTGTCAAGCATGGTGGTGGGAGTGTCCTAGTATGGGACAGTTTTTCTTACTCTGGCCCTAAAGAATGACTTAGGAAGAACCTGACCTGAATCCTATTGAAATGCTGTGGCAGGACCTGAAGAGGGATGTTCATGCAAGACATCCTTCAAACCTCACAGAGCTGGCAGAGTTTTATAAAGAGGAGTGGGAAAAAATCCCTCCAGCAAGATGTCAGAGACCGATAATTGGTTATAGGAGGCAACTGTGTGAAGTTATTGCTGCTAAAGGAGGTGCCACAAGTTATTGACCGGAAAGGGTTAATTTACTTTTGCACACAAGGTACCCTTGGTGTTGACAAGGTATCCATACATTTTGCAATGTTCTAAATTAAAATTAACATGATCTTGCAGTATATAAAACCTGATAAACCACAATGGTATATGATCTTATTTTAAAACCAAATAACCACAGACCAAAAAATTGCAATCTGCTGTCAATGTCAATTATTGGTCTTCAAGTATGGAGTAGCATTTTGTGTATTAAGACTGCTACATTTATACAAATGTACAACATTTGTTATACAACTGTTATACCACAGTGCATCCTTTTTACTTGAACCATTGGGATTTACTATTAAGTTCATCCTTTAATTTTTTGAGTGAGAACATTGGAATGGTGTTAAATCAACACATTACGTTCTGTCTTGAATATCTAACACCCAGGCTGAATTAAAACTTCAGACAACTCAACCAGCATTTTCTTAACACTTCACATAACTGATTTCTGTTTCAAAAGCTTCTTTAATCCTCTTTTCAAGTTCAGGATTAGAAGCAGTGACCGATGGATGGGTTGAAATTCTGATTTAATCTCATGTAAAACCCTAGTTTCGCATTGGTGTTGAACTGAATACAAAGTGCGCCTTTTAAATACCAAATTTGGCCTTTCCTAGGCATTGTAAGCATTTTGTAATAGAGGCACCGAAAGAAAAATAAATCATTCTTATTGTTCAGGTCACAGCAGGTAGCAGAAATGTTTCAAAAGCATATACAGAACCTACTGACTGCTGTTAAATAGAAACGCCCAAATGCCTGAGGCTCCGAGGGTTTATCGTAATTTACAAAGCCACTGGATGTACTGCTCTGTATTGCTGCCAGCTGGACCCAAAATAGGCAACACTCTTGTCATTGGACAGGTTTTTTTAATATGCATAATAGGTACAGTTTGAGTTATTTACTCACTCTCAGTGAAACCTTTTTTGTCAGGAAAGACGTCAAAAAATAAAAATAAAGGAAACAATAAGGGAGTTGGACTCTCATTATAGAGTTGCTCAATGCTCAAACAAAAACTGGACTGATAACACAGGCAATCTGTTGATTCCAGGCTCGTACTTCTCTTTAGTCTTTAGCATGTAAAGAAATTTAACTAAAACAGAATTTTACAAATAGTAACTTTTGTCTTTCCAATGCTAAAAAAAGTGTAATAAAAGTGGAAAGAACCAATTCCAACACTAGTACAGACATGTACTCCATATTTTTAGCTTATATTGATATTCTGTTAAAACAATTTTTAAAGGAGATCAAATGAGCAGGGGAAAACCAAAAATTAGAAGCCAATCAGCTATTTTATATAATGATTGTCCTGGATGACCCTCTCAGGATTTTTTAAATTTTAAGACTGCTTTTAACAGCAATGCCAATTTCTCCAAGTATTAATGACTGATTCCCAATTTAATTCAGTGCATTGTAAAGCCAATGTGAAATCCCATTCCATCTTTGTTTGGTGATTATGGTGTCAAGAGGCAACCGTATGTGCTTCTGCATTTTGCCATTTCCCTCACACTTGAAGGCTCAGTGCAGCCAGAGAGTTCCAGACGGATGTTATGAAATGTTTTAATTTACTTTTGTACACTAGGCTACTGTTAAATACTGTATATTTGGTAAAAAAAAAACTAAATAGCACTTGTAGTTGGCACTTTGAATGAAATTTCTCCAGCAGTTGCCAAATAATGCAAAATAGTTCTCTGAACTGAATGTACTTTGATAAAAGAAATTTACTGCAAAGTGGCATCATCCACCATTCAGAACAAATGGCTTTATAACAGGATTTGGAACTGCTTCTTATTTATTTTAATGCACTTATTTTAACAGAGAAAAAAAAGACTTTGATGTGGTCACATTTGGTCCTACTCATGCAATGGACTAGCCTAAATACAGAAGTCATTGCCTTCATATTTAGCTATGTCCTCCTTTTAGCCTTCAGAAAACCCATCAATAAACAGTCTGCAATGGAGAAACATATCAGCCAGGGAGGCTTATGGCACTAACTCACTGACCAAAACATTAGGAAGCCTATCTGACTATTGGACTATACCCAATGCAGCCCATTGTCTCACCATTTATCCAGCAGGATCAGAGAGTAATGAGGATAATGACCTGTAGAATTGAACTACAATTCCACCAGTTCCATCCACTTTCAACAAGATTGAGAACAGAGGATTGTTTTAGCCAGAAAAGATGACTGGAAGACAGTCCAACTTCTCATACCCAATTTTGTATTACCTGCCATTAAGGGAACATGTTCTTGACCAGTGAATATATTAGCCTGCCAACTGGACAATTCCCGCTTTACAAAAGTGCAGCTTGCTGGTCTTATAAAAAGAAGGTAGCATTCTCTACCCTGACAAGAAACACCAGCACCTTCACAGTGGCACTCAATATGCATATGAAGTATTGCTGCAGAGAATGTGTCACGTGTCTTACAAAAAATGCTCCAAGGTAACAAAAAATCATAACACTTTCTATGGCAGGCAAGGAAATGTCCACACATTACCTTCAGCACATTGTGATTTCACAGTTTGCTCTGTAATACTGAAGAAAATAGTGAATAGTTTGTCTCACAATTCAACATATAAGACTGCCTTGGTACAATGTGCAACTGTGTACAGAATGAGAGCAGACAAAACTCTATTATCCACCAGCAGCCAATGAAGCACCAAGGGTAGAAAAACTATATTGTAAGACAAACAGGGATGAAGGCCCAACCATGCAAGTGCAGTGTTGGGGTTGTAAACCAGCAGTTAAGGCCAAGAGGAGGGTATCGGGTATTCTCTACCTTGCACAGGACTTGACAATCCTTCTAGTTGGATAAAGGGATCAACACAATCCTCGCCAATGGTAAAGGGGATAATCCAGTGTCTATTTAAAGATCTTTCCCCACTTCATTGTGAATAGGGAAAAAAGGACCTGTGTCCATGAAAGACCAGGAAAAAAAATGGAAGCCCAGACCAAAAGACAGGTAAAGCCCCTGGGAAGTTATATTGTAGTATCTAACAAACACATCTGATGCACACTAGCCATGTTAGTGTTAGCCTTCTGTACACACTCTGTTCCACAGTTTTCCTAATATCTGTGGTCAAATATATGTAAATACTCAAATGTATTCTTTGGATTATATGAATGACTTCTACCAATCTAAGCAAAGGTCCTCCACTTTTCTTAAAACAAACTGAGCTCAGTTTCAGATTCAACAGCTGTACAGGTGGTATGCTCTCAATACAAGGCTTTTCTTCTCCAGAAATTGTGCCTTGCAATTTTTTTTAAACTTCACAGTCTACAAGAGTTCTCCCCTTGTTCTGCTATGGTGCTCCTGAGGCTTCCATCAGATCCCTCCTGTCCAGAGCTGATCCCAGAGTCGCTTTCACCCTGCTCTGTGTTTAGGTCTCGCTGCTCCATATGATGCAGGGGCAGAGTGGTTTCTACAGGAATGACCTGCATGAGTTCACCAAACGGCTCCCTCCGGTCCCCAATGAGTATCAAGACCTGAGGCCCTGAAGACATGAAGCCCTGGTAAGTAAGCAGAAGAAAGAAGGTGAACCAAATGGAATTTTACTATGAAAAACAAAGTTTTACAGTTCCTCCTGGATTTACAACACAATTGCAAAATGTAAGCTTAAAAAGATGTCCAACATTATTTTCTAAGGTACTGTATCTCTATTTAATTTTTCTTGTGGAAGGTATTTCATATTTTTGAAAAGGATGTGCAGTTTAGTTCAGATGCGAAAATTTATTATACTTCCCTGATTTATTGCTTCACTCTAAAAGTCTGGAATAGTGAATATTGGGCTGCTGTCTTTGCAGAAGTTATAGGACTCAAAAGATAAATATTTTATTGAGGTTAATTAACTTCACTGTAATATTGTTCAGACAGCCATCTAAAAGAATAATTATTCAACTGTGACCACATTATTCTGACCTTAGAGGGTGGAAATATGTTTTTAAATTACTGTTCATAAAATAATCTGGTGTCACAACCTGATTCTTAGATTTTAATTTTTATGCACTCTTCCATTTACTACACATATGATCAACTGAACAATCAGCATTTTGATTTCAGTCTACACCAAAAGGCCCAAACTGAATTCAACACTACGATTAGAACTCTGTAATATTTTATTCTCCTGTGCATCAACACCACTAAAGAGGATCACCTGACGCTACAGTATATGGCACAACATAACTTAACCTGACATCCATTAATAGCTCATTCTTAGGGCTGGGTACACAGCTCCAGTCCTGGAAAGCTGTAGTGATTGGATTTTCATTTCCTATTAGCTTTAATAACCAAGGTCTACTATTAACTGGACCGATATTCTACTTTTCAGAGGTCCTCAGCTGTTGAAGATTTGAAAGTATTTTGTCCCTTGATAGACTGGAGATGTGTACCAATTTGTTACAACACCATTGTACCTATAATTTCATGTCATTTGCCAAACTGCTTTATACCATACAGTGTCGTTGGAAGTCGGAGCCTACACGGCAAACAATGTTCACAAGGCAGGGTACACCCTGGACAGGGTGCCAGTCCATTGCAGGGCAAGTGCAAGCCAATCATACATGGAGACAATTTGGAGGACACGGTAAAGGCTGAGGGGGGAAATTTGGCCCGGACACTGCGATAACTCCCTACTCTTATCGAGAAATGCCCGGGGATCTTTAATGACCACGTGTCAGGAACTTGGTATAACATCTCATCCGAAAGAAGGCGCCCACTACAGTATAGTGTCCCCTCCACTATACCAGGGCATTAGGACCCACACAGACTGCAGGGTGGGCACACACCCCACCCATCCCACTAACACCACTTCCAGCAGCAACCATAGCTTAGAGGTCTCTTATCCAGGTACTGACCAGGCTCAACCCTGTTTAACTTCAGTGGGTTGCCAGTTGAGACCTGCAGGGTATTATAGCTGCTGGTCTGTACCTATAATAATACCTATTATATTACAGAATAATCACAAAAGAGCAATTAGCAACTGAAACCCAAACAGTCTATGACACCCCTAGATGTAGATCACCCTAGATGGACTCTGAAGAACACACACACACACACACACACACACACACACACACACACACACACACGATAACAGCTGCCCTGGGGCAGGACATACCTGTAAGCTGTCTGGAATCTCATATGGTGGACAGAGGTGTCTCATACAGCTGTAAGCCTTATAGGTGGCATAAGAGAACAAAAGAATAACAATTCCCACTATAAGGAAGAGCACTGGTAGCTGCCAGATAGGAGTATGTCCTGTTAGGGAAAACGGACAAATATTAAGTCAATAAAAAACATAAAATACAACTTCTCACAAATAACTAGTATTTAGATCCAACAATATTCCTTTTGTTTAAGAGATTATTCTCAGAACTAATCAAAGTTCTTAAAGACCATCCTAGAAATCATTTCACCATTTTTCATCATTCATTTTTAAAATTAATTAAACAAAGCTATGGCTCATAAACACATTTGCCCAATATATACTGCGAAGCAGTGTGGATTAGTGGTCTGGGCACTGGATTGGTAACTAGGTTCAAATCCCAGCAGCTATGGGGTAAAGCACTAATGCACTAAACTGCTCCAGTAAAATACCCAACTGTATAAATGTATACAAATCCAGGTCACTTTGAATAAATGGATCTGCCAAATTAATAATATTCAACAAATGCATAAAGCATACATGTGAAAGTTTCATTCAGTACAAGAAAACAAGGGCACCCAGAACAGTTACATTTTGCTTTTCTTACAGTCCTGCATAAACAGTAATACTTTGGGGAATTTGCATGCAATTTGTCAGATGATCGCATTTCTACCCAAAATGATCTTTTTTTAAAAGTTTTTTTTACAGTTACCTAAAAATGGTATAAATAATCAATGAGCCTCACAGTGCTAATTTTATTTTTTCATGCAGCATAAAGAAAATGAGACCTTTGCAGATACAGTCCTGATACAGTGGTCTATATGAGTATCTGCTGATACAATATGTTCCACAGCAGTCCTCCGGCCTGAGACCCTCTGCCTGGGGTAGCTCCTCTGCATAAGAAAGCAGCTGCTCCAGTTGTATCACATTCTCACCCTGACCTCTGCCAGTGACCCGTAAATCCTTTTCATACTGACATGCTTAATCCAGGTCTCTATCTGCTCATGTAGATTGAATAAGCATTTTCATACTACAAACCGAAGTAGCAGGGTTAAATCAAGAGTCTCAGTGAGCCATGTGTGTAATAATAACATAGAAGGAGCTTTATAGACTCATTTTCCAAAGCCTCTGTTCTGAAGTTGACCTGTGTACAGGATTGTCCTCTTGTGTAATACTGCTTTGGCTGCCCTTTCGGAATTTGTTTTTGGAAAACGCTTACATTTAAACATCTGTGGACTGAACTGCTAATGTTAACAGAAGTGAAACAGTTGCCAGATTGTTCCTAGGAGCAAAAATGTTTTGAAGATGAAAAGTCAAAGAAACCCAGCATAGCTCACCGAGACTAGAATTAATTTATCTAGCCATTTTCTGAAAGAAGCCAAGATAGTTGGGGTTGGCTTCAACAACATAGATGGGTAGCTTGTTCTATACTCCCACAACCCTTTGTATAAAGAAGTGCCTCCTGTTCTCAGCTTGTGAATGAAAACAACTCGGGATAGAATTTGACCAATAGAAGGTGACCGGGGCAATATCCAGATTGGGAGAGATATAATGTATAGGAATGTCAGTGGCCAAAACTAAAATACTGTAGTAGACATTGTTAATGACTGCTTGATTACCCAGTTTGACAGGGCACCTAAAAGAAGCAAAACTTGTATTGATCTTTTCTTCTCAAAAGATCAAGATAATTCTATTCCAGCAGTCACTCAAGACAATGGTAGTACCAAAAGAAGGACAAAATAAATGAAGAAAGCAATTCCAGACCAATAAGTCTGATTTTTATTACATTATAAGTTTATGGAAATTATTATTAGAAATAAATTAAAGAACAACTACATCAAAACAAGATCTCAGGGAATAGCCCAGTTCATTTTTAAACAAGGAACAACAGTAATGGGTGTCTCAATTAAATGATAACCTGATTATATACATAACACAGAGATATAAGATATATTTGGAATATTAAAAAAATGTGAGAAAATAAGAGAGCTCTCAGATTTGGCTCCCATCTGAGCAGCAATGACTCAACACTAAATCAACTAGATGTTTCTTGTAACTCTCTGTAACTCCCTGTAACTCATTCCTGGCGCCTATCTGTAAGATTCTTGGGAACATCTGGATTGTGGTCCTAGATGTCAAAGGTCATTATGACTCATTTCTCACCTTGACCAACCTGTAGGGTGTGTATACCCCACGTGGAATGCACGCTAAACTTTCAACCAATCATCAACTGTGATGGCCAATCACGTGACGGCCAGTGTTGTCTGTTTAGGGACTGCAACCTTGTTTCAGCAAAGTGTTGGCCCGGGGAATGCCCATACATAAATTGCTAGCCAACGCAAACGTGGACGCTTCACTTGATCACCTGAGTATACGTTTGGACTCTTGTCGACAACCTGAATAAGTTTTTATTCAGCAGCAGTGCTACACTGGGAGCAAACTGAGTTTCTTCCCCCTAAAGAGTGACTTGCTCTGACCTGCGGTCACCCTCTGTGCATACAGACTTTCTACTAGTCAGCTGGACTACTAGTAGGTCCCTGAAAGAGACACTGTCAGGCGTGTCACCACAGCAGAAGTCTCTCCACCTAATTCGTCTGACTCCGAGCTGCACACCGACTGGGTGGCAAGGAGCCAGAAGACGCCGGGACTGAATGCCACAGCAATTGGATGCAGCCGGTAGCTGGTCTTGGAGTCCGTGCCGGAAAATACAAATCCATATCTGGATAAGTAAACCCAATGTTCTATATTGCATCTTGAGAATTCAATTGTTACCTCAACACAAGTTGATTTCAATTCAATTCATATGAGTAATGTATTTACTTTAGAGTAGCTAATGTAGACTGATTAACGATAGTATAGCCGAACGGTATACTGAAGCATATTCTGTGTTTGTATCTCTTTGTGTTTTGCATCTCTTCATGATTATATACCTTGCACTTTGATCACAATAAGATCTGCCACCAATCCACTACACTATCCAGGCAGACTGTTATATGTTTCATGCACAATTTATGTATTAATAAATGTATCTCGTTTATTGAATCTGTGAGTGTGTGTCGCTGATCGATTGATTTTGTAAAAGAACCACCACGTGATTGCTGCTACCAGACATCATTTAGAATATTGCTTAAGAATTTTGAGACCACTTTATAGAAAAGACATTGCTGCTCTGGAATTAGGCCAGAGAAGAAAAAACATACAGTATACATCTTAATGAGGGGCATTAAGGGAAACATCCTGCAGGCTGAAAGAACTAAAACTGTTCAGAGAAGACTACGAGACAACGAGAAAATCCTCAAAGGCATCGACAAAGTCAAGCCTGTGAACCTCTTTAGAATATACAGTGAAACACAAACCAGAGGACACAAATAGAAACTACACAGAAATGTACTTAAAACTGAAACTGAAACTGAGAGACATTTCTTTACCAAAATTATTGTGGGAACATGGAAAAAGGTACTCAGCCATTTTGATAAAGCAGATAACCTGGCTTTAAGAAGCCAGAAATGGCTAGTGGACATCCTTGGATCAATTAGCTAATAACTACCAAAGGAACAAGATGGGCCAAGTGGCCTCCTCTTGTTTGTAACTGTCCTTATGTTCTTACTGTAGACTTGTTCTCTATCTCCAATCTCCAAATGTTTATCTTCTTTTGAGCTACCTAGTCGAATACAAGCTGGATTTGGCAGGTACAAAATACTTATTTAAAAAATGGCAAAAATAACCATTGTGATTTCTACACCTCACACATCTTCAAAAATAAACGTGTATCAGAGATAATGTCCAGTGTAGCATGACATTTCCTTAAAATACTTTTTCATGAACAAACATTGTATCTCACATAAAGTACAAAACAATAAGCTTTAAGTATACAGAACAAAGGTTCTTTTCTGGGTAGTTTGGAAATCAAATTTCTTCTGACAACTATGTTTTTGGGGGGTGTTTGCACAATAGGCCAACATTTATCTTCCTGCATGTAAAAGAAATCTAGGTCAGTTACTTACAGAAGCTATTTAAGAGCAGCCTGAGCTTTTCACAGAGCTTAGACTTCTATGCTAAAGTGCACGCAATGTGGTTTGATGTACATCCTGCCAGTTTTCTTCAGTTAAGAAGAGGCGAAACAAGGAAGTAATGCTTAAAATATTTCTTTTACAGCTTTCAACACACTATTAAAAAGGAAGTTTTTATTATGGGAGGACAGAATGTCTTTCAAGTTATACAGGAGGGTCTCGATGTACAATATATATATATATCCGTGAGGGTACGAGGCAAAGAACCGTTGCAAATAGCCAAATTGTGGGTACTGGGGCAGGGAGAAGCTCAATCACTAGCTAGATTCTTCTCATGATCCTGCTGCAAGGCTAGTTTGAAAGTTGTGGTTAACAACCTTTCAGCTTGGTTTCATCCAAGACCATGTCGGCCAGACCAAATCACGAATAAGCAAATTTTCATATGTTTAATTTGCAGATGTTGAGACAATACTGTACTGATTTAGAGTTGACAGCTGTTTGCATGGATCAAACAGAGTGATAATAAATATTTATTATCACATATATTATATAATAAACATGAGCAATATAAAAAAACTTGCCTTACCAACAGCCTAATAAAGAATACATGAGTGTTTCCATTATTGTAAACACAGAAGAGATTCAGATTCTTCTAAATCCATTTTAAGTTTACTCTGTGATGAGAATTAAATGAATAGTATACGTTCTCAAGCAATTTAAATACCCTATGCAAGCAACTGCATAACAATTGCAATAACAGCTAACTCTTGTCTTCCTTTTTGCATAAAAGCTACAATGTACACAAAAAATAAAAATACTAAAAAATATTAGCAGAACATCAAATATTTAATAAAAACAAATGCCCCTTGCTGCCTTCTTGATCTACATCCCTAATGTGTTCTTAAAAACACCACTGACCCACAATCCAATCTATTAATCAGGGATTGATAGCTCCCTATTCAAAATAAGCACTCAGTTGCTGCACTGTACCAATAGAGAGCTTATGCGAGTCAATAGGTGTTAATTAAATTGTTTTAACACTTTATCCTTGTCTTCAGCAGATGCTGATGGGAAGATACTCTTGGATACCCAGCCCCCCGAGGAGCAGCAGGTAGAAAAAGAATAAGCAAAGAATCACAAAAGCACAGGCAGCAGGATGCAGAGTACCAAAAGGGCTAGATTGATGCTGAACAGCCTCCTCTCATTTGGAAAGTAAACTTTTCAATGAATGAAGGGCAATCTTTGATTTATCATCTCTTTGCATACTATGAACACAAGTTTATGTTTTCTGTCCTGTGCCCCTCTTGCTCAGTATTTGTGTTCTGTGCCAACTAAACATAGTGAAGCCATTCCTACCATCGCCTTCCGTTTCCACACACTTCGACTCGGTGAAACGGCTCTGTTTGTTATACTGGGTGTTGAAGACCCGAACCCGGAGGCAGTACACCATCCACGGCTCTAGCTGGGAGAGTATAGCGTAGCTTCTGTTGAGTTGCAGTGTGTGGATCTGTCCAAAAAAAACAAAAAGATCAGACATTGCCCAAGTTTTGAATAACATGCAATTTTATTTGAGTGCTTTGTAACACACCATAAGTTCTGTACAGCAGCATACCCACAACACAACATAAGTAAAAAAGTGGGGAATAATAGTCATGCAAACTGACTTAGTGAAACCAAGCGCAAAACTAAACTTTATATTAAAGAGAGGTTTTAAAGCAAGTGCTGAAAGTGTTGGCAGCCGCAGAATTTCTTATGAATGGGACCTCAGCCTTGCTGAGTAAACGTTGCAAGCAAACTTTCCTAAGATGACCTTGAAAAGACAACACAGAATTGGTAACACAAAGGTAACACAAAGATTTCTAACCAACATCAAAGGTTTGAATTCAGCATAATCAGCAATATTGAAGCCACCAACATTAAAAGTATGAAGTTTTGAAGTATGAAGTATGGGAGTATGAAGAGCATAATCTTGTCTTTTAACAGTTTATTATAAGAAAGGTCTGTTCATTCATATCTTCATATCTGGCAAACACCTGTAAAGCACACAGTCTGAAGCACTACTGTACCTTTGTTCTTAGTGTCATCAGCAGACCAGTGAAACATACTATAGTTTGTCCACATTTAAAACAGCCAACGGGTAACAAATTGGCATCTGCTAGCCAAACCAAAGGGAAGTACAGGTAATTCCCTGATAATTTTCCATGTAACCCTGTAGGATGCCATGCATGACATTTTCAAAAGCTGTTCTTATGTCCATAAACAAAAGAATATTAAATTGCACAATAACATCAGACTATCTCAACTACCATTAATGTCTAACCCCCCAGTTCCTGGATATTTTGCTGGATCTTCAATCTTTTCAATGGAAAAGAGTGGTCGAGCTGCCATTACATAAGGAATGGAAAATGCTGCTCAGCCCCGTCCTGAGAGAATTTGTTAATTTGATGGGTGAAGGATAACAGGAAACCTCAGATTATAAGCAAGAGGTTGTAGGCATCAACTCAGGAAACATCAGCACCTTCACAGTTGAGGCCTTCTTACTCAGTTACCAACGATTTACTCACATAACTAGTTCTTGCACTTACAACTGTAGTTCTTGTAACAGTGCACAAAACGTAAATATAAAATTTTGTCTTTTTTTTTTAACATGCCAAGGAAATGCTACCAATGTGCAAAAACAGCTGTCATTCCTCCTTGCAGTATGTACTTGCTTATTTGATATTACTCATATAGGAACAATAGCCTGTATGCTTCAATTGTAAAGTAATAATAATGTCATGCATAAGCACAATGGTAAGGAGATTTGTTTGAAAGGAGAAGTTTGGGCATTAGATCTACCTTACCTAATACATGTTTAGTTTTATTTGTTAATATTATGCTTTGTATATGAACTAGAAGTATGTGCTGCCTGTTCATATAGATTGAATAGAGAGATTAATTGAACTCATGACCCCAGCCTTTTCAAAAATTTGCCCTGGAGTCAAAAACTATTGAATAAATCACTATATACAGTTGTATGCAAATGTCTGGGCACTCCTGGCCAAATTAAGTTTTGTTGATTTTCTAAGTAAAATGAAGTTAACACAACCTCTGCAGCGTACAAACTTAAACTTGACATATTTCTGGAAATATTAATGCACAGTTGCTGTTTATTTGCTCAATTTAACAGATTGGAAAAAATAAAACATTAAATGTGACATGTGCAAAGGTTTGGGCACCCTTCCAGTTGATCCACTAGTGTTCAATGTTGTGTAAGGTCTCAGAACCTAACTGACTTATTAGGCCTTAATCTAAGTCAGGTGATGACAATTCCAGAGCTTCATAAATTCTGACTCTTCGAACCTCTCACTCAACAACCATGGGTTCCTCTAGGCAGCTGACTGAGGTTGAGAAAATAAAGATAATTGACTCTTACAAAGCAGGGGAAGGCTATAAAAAGATATCTAAATGCTTCCCGATAGCAATGTCCACTGTCCAAAATGTGATTAAGAAATAGAAGTTAAGGGGAACTGTTTAAGTCAAGACAAGATCTGGAAAACCAAGAAAAATCTCAGATATAACTGCTGGTAGACCGGTCAGGAATGCAAAGCAAAACCCTCATATCACTGCAAAGGACATGCTGGAAGGTTTAGCTGGTACAGGAGTCGTGGTGCAATAGTTCACTGTGCAGCATTGCTTGCACAAACATGACTTGCATGGAAGAGTCATCAAAAGGAAACCTTACCTGCGGTCTCATCACAAAAGTCAACGTCTGATGTATGCAACAGAACACTTAGATAAGCCAGAACCGCTTTGGAACCAAGTGCTGTGGTCTGATGAAGTAAAAATTTAACTTTTTGGCTACAATCACCAAAGGTGCATTTAGACAAAAAAAAAAGGAGAAGCATTTGAAGAAAAGAACACCTTGCCAACTGTTAAGCATGGGGGGTGGATCTATTATGCTTTAAGGTTGTGTGGCAGCCAGTAGCACAGGAAATATTGTGTGGGTAGAGGGAAGAATGGATTCTACTAAGTATCAGTAAATCCTGGAACCTAATGTCCCACAGTCAGTGAAGCTGAAGCTGAATAGGTTAGATATTACAACAAGACAATGATCCAAAACATACCTCCAAATCAACCATGAACTACTTCAAGAGACGTAAGATTAAGGTTTTTGCATGGCCTTCACAGTCCTCATACTCTAATATTATTGAAAATCTGTGGGTAGATCTCAAACATGCAGTGCATACAAGACAACCTAAGAATATTTCTGAACTAGAAGTGTTCTGCAAGGAAGAGTGTGGAAAAAAATCCTAAAGCTAGAATAGAAAGACTGTTAGCTGGCTACAAGAAATGTTTGGAGGCTGTGATTTCTGCCAAAGGGGGTGTTACTAAGAACTGAGTGATAGTGTGCCCAAACATTTGCACATGCCACCTTTACTATTTTTTTTCCAAATTGTTAAATTCAGCCAATAAATAGAAACTGTTTGTTAAAATTTGCAGAAATATGTCAAGTTTAAGTTTGTGTTGTGGTTGTGTTAACTTAGAAAACCAACAAAACAAGTAATTTGGCCCAAACGTTCGCATATCTGTATATCTCTCAGATGTTTACAGATCTAAAAAAAAGGTAAACGATTAGTGGCAATATCTGGAGTTCTTTTCTCAAAAAAATGGGTAGGGCTTATGTTGCTTGGCAGTTCTTGTGTTTCTACATTAAATACACTGGTATAAGTGAGCAATTCTGTGAATGTATATGCTATATGATAGGTTTATTTTCTTGTTTCAGAGGCTAAAGATGAAGAGGAAATTATATTTTTGTTCATTTACAATCTCAAGATCCAATCCACACTAACACAGACTGCTCAACTATAAGGGATAAATTTAGCTGGTGGTATTTTGAACATACTGAGAATTTGCTCATGCTTCACAGTTTAAATCTGTGTCGGAGGGGAGTGGAGAAATTACTCAAAGACTACACTGTTTGTGGAAAAATTACATTGCGTTACAAAAGAATATCTCTTTCAGCATGGTTAAGTCAATCATTAAGAAGTGGAAGGCAACTAGACTAGACGAGATCAGAGTGTTCTTCCAAAATTATCAGCCGGGCAAGGAGGACACTGGTCAAGTTTGCAGCCGTGAGGCCAACAGTGGCTTTGAAAGAGTTAAGGTAAAGAGGCTGAGATGGGAAAAAATGTGTATGGGCCAACAATTTATTGGTACCTCCAGAAAGGGGGCTTGTACAGAACTGAAAAAGATCTCACATCCTGCATTAGATTTAAAACAAAACACATTGCAAACATGTGGCAAAAAGTGTTATAGCTAGACAAGACAGAAGCTGAACATTGTGGTCAAAATGCAAATGCAAACCCAGCATTTTTCAGCAGTCAGTCAACAACATCCCTACTGTGAATCATGGTGATGACAGCATTATGTTACAGTTCTGCTTGTCATCAGTAGAGACTGGAATGCTTGTCATTGATAGCAAAATACCAGGAAATATTTGAGGAGACTCTACATCACACCTTTTACAACAGATTTTGTTGACATTTATTGTATCTTATAAGTTTTACAAGTCTTCAGTATGAGTTTTATTCATGTTTTAAATAAATTATTAAGTTAAAAATATATGCATGCATATTTTTTTTAATTTTTAAAGGGCAATGGCTTGAATACTTTTGCGATTTACAGTATATAGCACACTTGGAGGAATGGTATAGGATACACAGGTTTAGCTGGGCAGTGGTGTTCTGAAACTCACCTGTGCTGGGGACAACCTTTTCCAGTACTCCAACCAATAATGAAGACTTATTATGTTGCTCATTGACTTGTCCAAGGTCAGTGGGTGAGTAATGTTCACAATCAGCATCGTGTTCCTGCTTTGGACACCAAAAGCAGAAGGTGGACCCAGTTCAGCTGAAATGCACAAAGATTTCAGAGGGTAATGAGCCACAGAGTTTATTAAATAAAATGCATTCAGATGCACCAAAACATTAAGCATAAAGGCTAATTCATAATTTAAAAAATTCAGTTTAAAACATATACATTTAAATACATTTCCTAAAAAGGTTATTGATCTAACTTCACATTCTTACAACATTGTTGAACATGTTTTATTTGAGTAGCTGTTCTTCAGTACCAAACCTAAATCTATGTAGTAAATCTAATCTGAACTTTTTTTTATACCATTTTCACTCGTAACTTTAGTTGGACAGGCTCAGTTCACACATTTTTGTAATTCAAGTTCAAGTTTGTCATTCCAGCCATATACAAGTGTACAAAGGAGCTAGATATCATTTTACAGGTCAACGAATGCAGACAAGGCACTGACAAGACAATGCTATATATGTAGACATAGACATTTCTGACAGGGTACATAAAGTGCAATGTGCATAGTGCAATTTACTTTATAGGATTGTAAAAAAGAATACATCAGACAGTGTGCCTGACATTAGGCAAAAATGTTTCCAGATTTGGAGTAGGTACAGTAGGTACCAGGATCTTGTTGAGGATCCTGAGAGCCTGTGGGAAAAAAAAACTTTTACAGAGTCTGGTGGAGCTGGCCCGTATACTGCAATACCTTTTACCAGATCGTAGGAGGGCAAAGAAGTAGTAGGAAGGGTGGGAGGGATCATCCACAGCATTTTATTAAAATTAACACCAAACAAGTGTTTGATTTGCAAATGGTATATTCTGGCAATGGTAGATTGAATACATTCCTATTTCTAAATTTGACTTGCACCACCTCATACACTTACAGGTCATCAGGGTCTTGAACTGAAGGTTACTGCATTTCTAGCAACACAAATGAAGCATAAGTGTTCATTAAGGGCACCATGAGGCCTTTCATTTTGAAAACTGCTTTTCCAGATCTGGCCCTTGTCACCACTCTACTAGAGCAGGAGGGATCTTCTCCCTCCTGTGTCTAACTATGCTTTTACATACAAATGTAGATTAACGTCATTAATTTAAATTCCAAAGTACTTCCTAATCTGGGGTCTGAGGTCAGGCCCGATCGCTAATGCAATTAAAGAGGAATCCTTTTGGGTTTTCAAAAATATTTATATAAGACAAAATATTTTCCCAGTATGATTCTCAGGACATTCCGCTTACATACTGTTGTATCCCGCCGATTCACCTGATCGTTTTCAGCAATGGTTATTTTCCTTCAAGTTAGCTTTAAATGGTCTATTCAGTGAACCACGTAGCTCATTTTAGCTTCTCTATGTGCAGTGCTTCCAAATCTTCTTCCATCAGTATTCAAGTTCAATACTGAAGATGAAGATGTCAGTGCAATTGTTCTGTCCCTTTGTTCAAGTACCCATAAACTCTAAATGCTTTTTAATAGAATTATTGTGCAAGACATCCTCCAGATCGTAAGAAAACAGCATCTAATGATGAGCATTCCTTGTTGATTCCAATGCAAGGACAATTTGTACTATCCTGAAATAATTGTCAGTGAACGCTAGGGTTACCTCCAGAAACTCTCCCCTGGGTTGATTAATTTACCTTCTTTATAAGTCTGAAATTTTACATCATCCTGGTTGAATTCAATCTTTCCATGACACGGGTCTCTTATTAAAAAGAATTAATGGTTTTATTCCTTAGTGAAGCTTGGAGCAAATTAATTAATTTAATGTCATAATTTCTTTTCAATATATCTAAGCACGTTGCAGGAGGCTGACATTGTTGAATGGACCTTCAGGTGAGAAGGAAGATCAGCTCAGATTTAATCCATAAGCAGGCTGGGTCGTCAGTGCGACTGCAAAACCAGAAGATTGTCTGTCTTGTAAAAGAACATATTAGCTGATCATAACACAGGAAAGAGGAAAGAGGAGAGAGGAGAGGAGAGAGGAAAGAGGAAAGGAAGAACAGACCTCAGCAGTCATCATCAACTCCAGAACTGTGCCCTGGGAGGGTACCTTTTTCTAACCAGACTGGAATATTAATTGTGTCCAGGTAATCTAAGCACTATCTGATAAAATGACTCTAAACTGGCATTATTAGAAGAGAGCTTGAGGTCTTATTTATTTTAGTAAAATCTGTTTTTCTATATAGTGGAATTTTTGGCCAAAAAGTGTCTCCTATTTTAGTTATGTGTTGTTACCATAGGGAAATTGGTTCCTGATTGGACAACCGTGACTTGGAGGGAGATTTAGTCCTAGGTAGGATCCATTTTTATTAGGACACAAATTGTTTGGGGTTTTTTGTGTCTTTAGTTTAAGGGGACACAATTCTGGAATATCATAAGTACAAAGTTAGTAGGATTCTGAAGCCCAATGATTACATATGTATGTGTATTATCTATTCCTTAACTGAGCAAATTCTTGTTAAACAAACTGTGTTTTGTCTGATTATTATTCTATCAACCTGTGCCAGAGAATACACACATACTGCATATAACATGACGTTAGGGGGTGAATTTATTTTTATTTTTTTATATCAAGATGGTTTCAGAATCTGATTTTTATGTTGTTTTAATAACCTTCCTATTTTATAATTATCACACCCCCCTTTTATAGCAGGACAGAAAACTCAAATGCATCCATAGGTCTACTATCTCAATTAAGAGTGTGTGTAGAATCACATGCATAAAACATCTGCAAATGATTAGCTGATCATCAGGAGGTGATTCCACCTGTATGTAGAATCAGAAACTTTGTCAATTTGGTCTTAAGTACCCACGTTTGTGGTAACTCATAAGTATCTGAACTGCTACAGGTACTGAGATTTATTAGATAATGTTTAATATTTGCTTGAATTATTGAATATCTATTTTCTATAAAACATATCACTCTGATGATGTTAAGGATCAAATATTTTCTTCAGTCTGTTTGCAAACAACCTTTAAATTACCTTGAAGCAATGCATCAGGGGAAATTACAGCATTATATTACATTACATTGCCCTTCTAAGAGTTAGTGATGTTTCAAACATTATCCCATTCATAACAATCTTATCAAAAATGTTTTTGTTCCTTTTCAGTAAGACGGGAAAAGATTCTGGAAAAGTCCACTGGGATGACTCTGTTAACGGCTTAAAGAATTTTAAATACTTTGAATCCCCTTATAGTCTATTCTCCTGTGTTCACAACTTAAAGAGTGCTTTTCCTTTATTCTGTCAGTGTAGGCATTTCTTTAACCCCCGAGAATCCATCTGGTTGCTCTTTTCTGAACTGATATGTTTTCTATAATGTGGTGATCAAAATTGTACATAGTATTTTAAACAAAGCTTTACTATTGCATTTAACAATTTTAACATAACATCCTTTGATTTAAATTTTACACTTTTGATTATATAACCGAAATTTTCTTTGCTTATCCACAATGTCTAGATGTAACTGACTTCTAAACATCTAAATCTTTCTCATAAGTAGCCTCTTCTGTGTTTCAGGCTTTTATCCACCTGCTTACAAAACCCAGTCCTTATCTACAATTAAATGCCATCTACCAGGTGTTTGTCCAGTCTTTAATTTGATCTAAAGCTTTTTTTTAATTTGATGCTACAATATTTGTTAATCCTCCTTAATCCTCAGTAAATGTAGATTTCTGAATCTCATTAGGAATCATTAGGAAGAGCAGTGGTCCGAGCACAGATCACTGTGGAACTCCTTTAATTATATCACCCCCAGTAAAAGTATTTACATAATATCTGTACACTCTGTTTTCTATTCATTAACTCTCAATCCAAACACATGCATTTACTTAAATGACTGCTGCCTGTCATGTCAGATTTATATTTGTACCAATACCAAAAAAATCAGCGCCCACATGCCTGAATGACTACCACCCTATTGCACTCACCCCCATCATAATGAAGTGCTTTGAAAAACTACTAACCCCACAAATTAAAGCCAGCATTCCAGAAACACTTGATCCTCTCCAGTCTGCCTATCGCACAAACTGCTCCAGGGAGGATGTGGCTTTACACACCACACTAACCCACCTGGATAAAAGGAACACCTATACAAGAATGCTATTCATTTACTTTAGCTCAGCATTTAACACCACCATACCCATAAAACTTTCTACCAAACTCAGGGCTCTAGGTTTAGATACCACCCTCTGTAGCTGGCTCCTAAACTTCCTCACCAGCAGACCCCAGACTGTCAGGATTGGCAACCTCACCTCCAACATGCTCACCCTTAACACTTAACCCTTAACACCGGTGCCCCTCAAGGCTGTGTGCTCAGCCCACTGCTTTACTCCCTGTTCACCCACGACTGTACTGCCAAGTTCAGCACAAACACCATCATCAAGTATGCCGACGATACCACAGTCGTGGGCCTGATCACTGACAATGATGAGACTGCCAACAGGGAGGAGATAAAACAACTCGCAGACCGGTGCCGAACCAACAACCTATGTCTCAACATCAGCAAAACCAAAGAGCTGATCGTTGACTTCAGGAGACAAGAAAAAGTCCACTCCCCCATCTACATTGAAGGGTCTGTGGTGGAGATGGTGAATAACTTCAAATTCCTAGTTCACATCTCTAAGGACCTCACACCTCCAGTCTCATCAAGAAGGCACAACAGCGGCTGTACTTCCTGAGAAGGCTGAAGAAAATACGCCTGCATCCACAGATCCTCACCAACTTCTATAGATGTATGGTGGAGAGCATACTGACCAGCTGCATCACAGTCTGGTACGGCAAGTGCACCGCATCTGACCGTAAGGCACTGCAGCGGGTGGTCAAAACTGCCCAACACATCATCGGCAGTGCCTTACCATCCATCCAGGAAATCTACAACACCAGAAGTCTGAAAAAAGCCACCAAAATTATGTCTGACCCCACTCACACCAGTCATAACCTGTCCCCCTACCATCTGGCAGAAGGTTCTGGACGCTCCAGTTGCCCACAACTAGACTAAAAAGCTTCTTCCCCAGAGCTGTCAAGCTGGTAACGCCACCACTCCCTCCCATCATACTATGATCTCTCCTCACTTCTTCCTGTACCCACAACGACTGTACTCCTACACCTCTATATACACGACAACTGAATGAAAGCCGAAATTGTACTTAAAACTGTACTTGTTGTAATATTTATTAATCACCGTATTATTTTTGCAATGTTCCCCGAATTACTTTTGCACTGTTGTATTATTTTCTCTGTTTGCGTATTTGCACAGTTTTGATTACACTGTTATTGTTATTGTGTTACTGTCTATTGTCTTGTCTTTTGCTCTATTTATATACCGCACCTGAGTGACTAATGAGAAACACTTTTCACTATACTATGCAACCGTGTAAGTATAATAACAAATAAAGTTTAATTGAATTAAACTCGAGAAAAGCTGTCTTAAAAAAAGTATCTCAATCTAAATTCATATCATATGCACTATGTTTCAATTACTGTTTTACTTACTCTTAGGTTTTATTTTCATACAAGTGATCCTCTAATCTAGTTCTAAAAATTGTTTCCACGACATTACATGAAATATTTTTTTCAGACTTACTGATCATTGATATCTGGCTTCAGTTTTGTCACCATTCTGGATGTACATTACATTAGCATTGTCCAGCCCAGAGGAACTAACAATGTCCTGAGCAACTGCTGGAAGAGTTGCTTATGAATAACATCTCATTTCCTTGAGCTGGTAAACCACAAGCCCGTGCAGATTTATTTACCTCGAGTGTTATGAAGCTTGGTGTTAACTTCTTCCTTTTTGAACACCTAAGTCAAATTGTAGTACATCAGATTTGTTAAACTATTTGTGATACTTTATCTAGCTTTTTCTTTACTCACTCTATATAAATGTGTTCGATTTGTTCCCATCCATCCTAATCTATACCACTCTATTTATTACCATCTGTCATATTCTTTCACAACCTGATTTCCTGAAATTGTAAACCTTAGATCTGGACTCAATCTGTAAAGGAGAAAAATGTTTGGTATATATGATAAAGCCCATATAAAGATTACTTAAATGTACTTTTCTTTTGGCTGACACCCACAAATGCATTAAGAATTCGGGAATTGTATGTGAAACTGGTAAGGATTCACTACATCTTTCCTTACACCTACATTATCAGTGTTTTTAGGATATCTGCTGAAAAAAAGTCTTGTTGAATTTACAGACGTTTTATAAGATGGCCTTACCGTTTTCATCAGGACAGAATTGCAATTCCTGCCATGGGGATACCTCATCTATCCCCTCTGTCCTCACACGCACATAGTACATCAGATTGTAATCAAAATAGTGGGAGAAGTCACACTGGGTTTCAACAATTCTGTAGCAATCATTTTTGTAGATTTTGGATTTTCGCCTGTCACCACTGTAACAAAACAATATTGTAAAAAAAGGTGAGAACTGTAGAATCCAAATGTCTTCACCCCACAACAAAAACCTACAACCTGCAATAGCTGCTACAACTGGATTATTTAGATTTTTTTTGCCAGTGGAATAACTAAACATGCATAATTGTTTATTACAATTTATTAAATTTATACAGTTTATTCAAGGCTGAGAAATATAAATCAATAGGGCTCTATCTATGTCATGCATTAAAAAGACACAATTATCATTTCAAAAATGGTGCAATATTTACAGAATCTGCGGGTGGTATCAATGAGGTAATTTGTTGTAAATCTTTTTTCCCCCTCCAATTTAAATGTTTCTGAAATGACCAAAAACATGACCACATTCCCTGGGAAACCATGGTCTTCATGGTTTTCAGCAGTAGTTAACACAGATAACATAAAAACATTCACATAAAACTGAGCTTTGTCCTCAGCTCTTCTTAGTCTCATATGATGAGATGATGAGCACATTGTGCTTCATGCTTAAGATCTCAGTGGTTATGAATGTGATTTTGAATACCACTGAAAAACAGACAGTGTCTCCTCAGAAGATCTCGAAGAAGGTATCTTACGCACAAGAGGTACTCTGCTGTAAAATTCACAGTGTAGTTCAATAGTCTGTGGTCCCAGTCCCACTTCAGTATGTACTGCATGTTCACAGCCTCCATTCTGACATTCTGTGGTGCTTGCAGCTCCCCTATAACTAGATAAATGCATACAATTTACTTGCAACTTTTAATATCTGTAAACAACAAATAAAAAACATACATATTATTATTAACAGAGACAACCAATATTTAAATGTTATGAAAGGTTATTAAAAAACATATTAAAAATAGTGTACACCACGGGTTTACAATGAAGTATAACATCTATATGAAATTATATATTTGAAACATTTTTTCACATTGTGTGGAGTTTTCATAATCTCCCTGTTTGCATGGGTTTTGAGTAGGTACTCCAGTTTTCCGCCACCACCCAAAGACATAGCATTTAATTTGCTGTGCCACGTTGTTCTTTCCATAAAGGGCAAGAGTTCTCCCTAAACACCCCCTGTCTAGTGTTTCACTGTTACAGTGCTAACCCCCACACAACTGAGATAAGATCCAGGTGAGAAAGACAGCAGCACACAAGCACTATAAAAACCAAAGCATGGTGCTTAAGGTATCCTGTGCTATTAAAGACATATTTCCCATGTATACATTACAAATTTTGATTGATATGCATTTTATTATTTTCATTTATTCTGAAAAAATGCTAGAACTTTATTTTATATTTAAAATAAGTCAATACTATTCAAGCTGGCCATTCTATGAAACTGTGTATTACTGCATGCTTACCTTCCATTTGTATATTTCATGTTATTAGTTAAGTTAATAACATTTTACGTAAGGAGTAACTTTTATAGTGAAAAACTTTTTAGTTTTAATATAATAAAATACAGAACTAGTAGGAAAAATACTTTTTCAGAATCAAAATCATACAGAATTAGTAACAATATAGTGTAATAAATGGTATAAGAAAAATATATCCTTTGCTGTTCACAAACTTGAATTTTGTAATTTCAATGTAGCAAAGTACAGTACCTGTTTTTTGTTGTATGAAGCCTTTTTTTGCTACAACGATTAAGTAGTGAAAGTTTCTTAAAGTCAAGAAAAATAAGCAAATAAAGGATGGAAAGAATTTACAAAAAGGTTTTACACATTTTATCTTGTTAACTATTGTCCTATAGGGTACATGGACTAATTATCCATCACACAGAAGTGTGTCTATTGGTTATTCATGTAACAGTATTTTAGGGGTATTCTCTAGACCTCATGAATGACTTGTAAGCTTTTCGTGTAAAGGAGTGGGAATTTGTTGGTTGTATTATAAAATTTCAGATTATGAATAGTTTTCAATAGTTTCAAGGGACGGATATATGATGCTCAAATAGCTCAGTGAAGTTGCCCCTTACAAACAGAATAAAGAATGAAACCTACCACATATGTTAGTGCTCCATTTGTACTATTGAAAGTAGCATCCAATCTGCTTTCTTTACCAAGATATAGTGATTTATTTTTCTGTTAATCACATGACTATGTACAAGGAACTTGACCAGTAGTAACAAAGTCTGGAGAGTTCACGCACTGAATACTGGATGAGAAGATAACTGCAACTGCGGTTTGCTTTCTCAGTCTGTCAGGTGGGGGGCAATATCAGTATTTTCTGTGTTTGTGTGAACAGTAAATATGAACAGCAAAATTAAATCAGTCTCCAATATCATACTGTAACCACAAGCGTTGCTATTTTAGTCTTAAAAAGGGAACATTAGCGAAGTTACAAGCCGTCTTTCAAGCTACGTAGTTAAAAGGTTAGAATGAGCAACTTCCTGCATTAAAAGACCAGTGCTGTACTCTTTAATGCACAGCAAATACATAAACATGGTAAAGTACCAGGAAATTTAATTATATGTTTTATTACAGGAACTATTAGTTAGTTGTACAGCAGAAACTGTAGTAATCAATCATCATGCCTTCTCATCGTAGTGGTGAAAGCTGGTACGCAGTTAAATTTATATAATAACCTGCATTAGTAAAGTAATATTTTCTTAATTTGTCATCTCATCAACCCAGGACTCAAAATTCTTGAACATGACAAATCCTTTGTTATACAACTAAGCCAGCTTGAGTTTTGTTCTCTACCACATTGCAATAAAGGAGGACACAAAGAAACAGAAACACTGAACAAAATTCAGCAAAAATTACCCAAGCACAATGTCACATACAAACTGTTATTGATTCTAGTCAACCAAAATGAAGAAAATAATTCCAAACCACTATAAAAACATTCCAGATGCTAAAAATAATCAACACATTTAATCGATGCATAACAAAATGTGCATTGTTGTGCACTGATTAAATAGTTTATTTAGGGGGCTAAACTAGCAGACAGAAAAGGTCAATAAGATATTATATTACTATTCTAACTGTAAATACTGTGTTTAAAAAAAACTAAAGAACCTTTTCCTTAACAAAAATAAGTCATAATGAAATCCAGGGAAGAAAAATGGGTGTACTTCTGTACACAAAAATGTCATTATGAAAATGAAAGATCTAAAACAGGAAACCTCAAGATTTTTGTGCTTAAGGTTTGTTAGAAACCTGCTTTATTCTCCAGAAGAGCTCTTTATTTTAAAAGGTTAAAGGGCTTATTCTCATTATGCTTTACCACCTTTCTTTTCAACACATGATGATTGAAAAAAGAAGACAATGAATGAATGAAACAACAGTGAATAAGCACAAAAAAATAAAAAATGCTAAATTAAAATACCACTCACAGTAACGCAAGTCTAGGTGGCAAGGGCATGACAAAGATATATCATTTATGCAGAGCAGGGGCTCCCGGAAATAATCCTGTTCATTCCTTACTCTCCATGGCCAATTCAGTGTCTCTATACTCCTTCCTGCAGTTCAAAAATACCCCCACTTCCAAGAGTAGTTCAGCAAATAAAACTGGTTGAAACGGATCCAGTTACACTTCAGACTCCTGGAAGAGGGAAGCTCGCAAACTCGGGAACTGATACCAATTGCACACACTAGTTAACCTAACTGAAATATTTTAGACGCAAATTACAAATTTGTCTCAAAGACTTTAAATCAGTTAGGGTGTGACTCAGACCTTGGCTGTAACAAAACCTACAAATGACATTAATCTGTCATTCCGACCACGGGGAGAAATGCCATTTTAAGATTGTTAAATGCGTCGGAGGTCTTTTTTGTGAGGAAGTTCACGCCTCAAATCACGTCACGTCAAATCAATAACATTTCAATATTATACTACGATCGCAAAAGTGGCTGCATAAGGTACCATAGACAGTATGAAACCTAAAACCGAATGAATGATGGCGTTAAAATTAAGACTTTCTGAAATAACTGGAATTTGTCTAGATAACCGTTTTCTAGCAAACTGCCGCATACTGACTAATACAGTACATGCCTTTTCTGTTAAAAATATAAGATTGTGCTGCAAAACGCCATTTGAAATTCCTTTGTTGCATTTTTGTCCCAGAAGGGGTGGATACTCTCTTATCAGACCTCCCTGCGTGAACGTTTATCGGAAAGCTTAACTGATCTTGACAATTTTGCAAGTCTTACCTGAATAAAGAAGTTGACCCACAAGCAAAATCGCCAACATAGTCTACATTTCGGTCTTGTGCTTCACAAAGCCATTGCACACAGCTACTCCTACCACAACCCACGTACACGAACTCACACGCTTGGTTTACAGGAAAGCAACAGGAAGCGTGTAATGCAGGCAAGGGACCGTCGTCAATTTTTTTGGTTTTTGATATTTGCTTCCATTGTGATTCGTAACGAGGCATATCCTCCATTCATTTTCTAATCGCTTCATCCAATCCATGTCGCGGGGGAGACAGAGCCTAACCTGGCGAGGATGCCAGTCCATTACCCAGCACATAGACACAGACGCGCACACACTACCATCAGGACTAATTCCCAGCAGCCTCTTCAGCCTCTGCCAGTATGTCTGGACTTCCACCAAGAAGAAACCCACGCGAACAAGGGGGGAACATGCAAACTCCACACGGCGTTTATTAATATATTGTGACGAATCGGCCCAAACCCGGTTCGGCAGGGAGACCACCGTCAGAGAATAGGCAGGAGCCAGGTTTGCAGCTCACAAAGTGTTTATTGTCCCTTTTCTTACAGAGAAAGTAGCTAGATAGATAAGGAAGAGACTGCAGGAAATCCAGTGCAAAGAGGGCACTCACTTTAACTGTACATAAAGCTGACAGATTCAAGAAGACGATCTATTTAAATACGTACACAATTGAGAATAGTGGCTGGGAGTTCCCAATACTTGATAGTAGTCAACCCAGTGGAGTCTTCTTAGGTGAGTTTGCTGATTTTCTCTCATTCTTATCCCTTACATTTAAAAGGATCCTTATTCTAGGGGACTTTAATATACACATTGATTCAACTTCCTCCAGTCTGGCTAAAGACTTCCTTTCTCTTTTGGGATGCTTTGACCTTGCTCAGTTTGTTTGTACCCCTACACATAACAAAGGACACACCTTAGATCTAATTATTGCAAATGACTCCTTTGTCTCCCACTGCTCCCCCCTTGATCTAGGCCTCTCTGACCACTTAGCCATTCTCTTCAATCTGGAATTACCTGTTTCTAACACTTCCCCCTCACGCTCTGTAAATTTCCGCAACTGGCGATCAATTGATCACCCAAGGTTTGCAAATTCTGTTCTGTCCTCCTTATCCTGTTTCTCTTCCTCTGACCCTCTAGAGGACAAAATACAGTTACTTGACAATGCTCTTTTATCTACCCTCGACACCTTTGCTCCTTTAAAAACTCGAACCATCTCCTTCTCTCGCCCTGCCCCCTGGTACAATGACCATCTGCGTTTCATGAAGGCAGCCTCTCGCAAACTTGAGCGTAGGTGGCGTCTTTCCGGCCTAAATGTACACTATCAGGCCTGGAGAGATTACTTATCTGATTATAAGGTTACTATAGAGTCTGCTAGATCCACCTACTTCTCTCACATCATTGAAAATCACCAAAACAATCCCAGACATCTTTTCTCCACCATCAACAGACTGCTCAAGCCAAACTGCCCCACCACATTACCTGCCTCATCACAACTTTGCAACACATTCTTAGATTTCTTTAGTTCTAAGATTGACAACATCCGGCATCACATTCTCTCCACTACGGATATAATTTCCACACCTCCTCCCTCCTCATCCAACTTCTCTGGTTCCCGTCTCTCCAGCTTCTCTCTTCTTGACTCAGCATCCCTAAACAAACTAGTTACGCGCATGAAACCCACCACATCTATTTTAGATCCCATTCCCACCACTTTATTCCAGTCCTGTTTCTCTTCTCTCTGTCCCATTGTCCTCAATATAATACATGAATCCTTGAGCACCGGCATTGTACCAACGGTCCTCAAAACTGCTGCTATTACCCCAGTGCCAAAGAAGCCTAACATGGCTCTCGACAATCTTAACAACTTTCGCCCCATCTCCAACTTACCCTTTCTCTCTAAAATTCTAGAACGTGCTGTCACACTTCAGTTACATAACCACCTCATGACAAACAACCTTTTCGAACCCCTACAATCTGGCTTCCGTCAACTTCACAGCACAGAAACCGCCCTAGTCAAAGTCACCAACGATCTCCTAATAGCTTCTGATTCTGGTTCTCTTTCCATACTCATCCTTCTTGATCTCAGTGCTGCCTTTGACACTGTTGACCATAACATCTTGCTTTCTCGTCTCGAGACTGTGTTTGGAGTCTCTGACACTGCCCTCAAATGGTTTAAGTCTTACCTCACTGATCGCTGTCACTTTGTCTCTCTCAATGGGTACAGGTCTGAAATTGGTCTTGTCAAGTCTGGTGTCCCTCAGGGCTCAATACTGGGCCCCTTGCTCTTCAGCATTTACATGTTCCCACTTGGTCAGCTTTTAAGATCACATGGCCTCAGCTTTCATTTTTACGCTGACGATACTCAAATATACATCCATACCAAACCCGACACTGATGTGGCTGTCTCTATTCTATCTAATTGCATCTCTGACATAAAAATTTGGATGACTCAAAACTTCCTTCATCTTAACTGTGACAAGACTGAAGTCATGCTTATTGGTACCCCCCATCAACTTCGTAAAGCCAGTCCTGTAACCCTGTCTGTAGATGGCTCTGTACTTGAGCTCCAATCAAAATTGAAAAACCTTGGGGTTATATTCGATTCTGGCTTAACATTCGACCCACATGTACAGCATACTGTCAAAACATCTTTTTTTCACCTTAGAAATATCGCAAGACTACGCCCTATGCTATCATTAACTGTGGCTGAAAAGCTGATCAACATATTTGTATTCTCTCGAATTGACTACTGCAATGCTTTGCTCCCTGGGGTATCTAAATCTACTCTGAACAAGCTGCAGTATGTCCAAAATTCAGCAGCCAGAATCCTGACCAGATCTAGTGCAAGTGTTCACATTACTCCTATCCTGGAGTCCTTGCACTGGCTTCCGGTCAAATTCCGCGTAGACTTTAAAATCCTCATGCTCACCTACAAGGCTTTACATGGCTTGGCACCTCAATACCTGTCTGAACTTTTATCTCCCTACTCCCCACCTCGCAACCTCCGCTCTTCAAATTCTGCCCTCCTTACTGTCCCCCAAGCCCGTCTACATTGTATGGGCGACAGGGCCTTCTCCTGCTATGCCCCCAAGCTCTGGAACTCCTTGCCCAAGGATATTAGAGAGTCACCTTCTCTAAACTCCTTCAAATCCAGACTCAAAACCCTCCTTTTCAGAAAAGCCTTTACTTAACTGCTTCCATTCTTCACCCCTCTGCTCTTCTTAATACCATCTTCCACGGTCTCCTCTATTGTTATTGTTGTATTGTTGTAATTATAATTGTGTCCTGTCTTGTGAAATTTTCTTATTTATTGTTGTAGTCTTCTTATTTATTGTTATTGTCATCCTGTAAAGCGCTTTGAGAAGCCACCTTTAAAGGCGCTATATAAAATAAAGTTTATTATTATTATTATTATTATTATTATTATTATTATTATTATAACTGAATTCAAGTGTGGGAAACACCTGCGTGAATATGAGCTGCAGGGTATGAACGTAGGGGTGACAGTAGCAGAGGCAGGCATTTCCTTAGGACATTTCTCAATGGTTATCCATGGTGTCTGAAAACAGGTCTCAAGATCAGCACTAATGGAATGAATCAAGTCACCAGCTCCAGGAATTCTTCAATGAGAATCCAATAAGTTTTCATACCCACTTGCTTCAGACTATTACTTTTCATTACATTACCAAATCCAATAATACCTTTGTTAGACTGAACTGAACTGTAAATGTTTGATATCTACCATCAAATCTGAAGGCGTCAAATTATGAAGAATGTCATTATACGTCTTGTTTAATGATTGTTAGATACAAACCCAGTAACAGCACTACAAACCACCTCTTCTTTAAAAATTTTACCAGGCTTACTTACTACTTCATTGTAATTAGGAACTATTTTATAAATAACCTAATTGATGTTATCCCATGTACAGTACTGCATAATTAGATCAATTATATCTACAGTATGTGTCAAAGTCTTGAGGTTCTGTGAATAACCAGCTAGGTAATCAGATTGTTTTGGCACACCCTTGTTGAGAACTCAACATTATTGATAAAACATTGACAGAATGTGCTGTTAATTGTTAAGACTTCCCATTGGAAATGGAATAAATCTTTTAACTGAGAATTGAAATCACAACATGGACAAATCAAAATTTTTATTACAGAAAAAAATCAAATGACAATAGAATTATTTATAATAGTGGAAGAACTGGATTACAATGAATGCTATTCTGGACTGTATAAGCTGAAAACATGAAGAATTTGTTTTTGGGAAGTCCATATAAGTTCATTCCATGCTGAAAGGTAAGAAATCACATTTTGGTTATAAAACCTTCTTCAGATGACCACACACCTGGTCTTCACACTGAAAAAGGCTTCTCAGCTGAAACACTGCTTTTTTTCTTTAGCTTTCAGCATGGAATGAACATTTACATGTTTGTTGCAGCCTACACTTTTTTATATGTTATTACTGCCTGACTTCTGTGCAGTTCTCAATTCAGATCAACCCTGGAGCAGATGAACTGTTCTGTATAAGAGACAGCAGAACACTTTCAATACTTTATTGACACAGCTCATACATGAGCAATAAGAAAAATACATTACATACATTCTTATTGTAAATTTGCTTTCATTATTCACTTATGATACACTTATGGTTTTGAGTTATATACTTTTGTTGCTAATTAATGTAGTCAGAACAAGTACTGTGAATGACAAACCCAACTATGTATTTGCATTAACGAGGTTTATTTAAAAGAAAAAATATAATTAAATTACAGGTGATAAAAATTAATCAGTTGCAAGTGTTAAATACTGTATGTGGAGACATACATGTTAAACATTTTGGAACCACAGAACTTGCTTACTCTAAGATGTTTATCTCTCTCTCTTATTACTTGTTAATTCTTACTGATTGATTTGCAATGTCAAACATCATACAGTATGTGTTCATCTTCAGGATGGGTAGGAAAAAAAGAAGCAGAATTCCACCTTCTAATAATTCCAGACAGACAGAATTCTAGACAAAATATTAATGTTTTCTATATGGGTTTCATATGGCTCTCAAAATATCTTAACTCACAGCTTATATCAACTAAAAGGGTACAACAGAAATTAAACAAGATTAGTCCACAGCCTACTTCTAAACATATCACAAATATAAACAAAATAATTAAATTCACACAACACAATATCAATTTAAGTGGAGAAGTGCAAATTTAAGTACACCATGCTGGTCTAAAGTGATTTAGTTTTGTAATGAGCAATTCAATTTGCGCATCACATATTACAACAAAATCCCAATACACTGACAGGCACAGTTATTAGTGCTACTTTCACAATGTGAAAGCCATTGAGTTTGTATCAAACCCAAAACTACTACGAAAGTTATTAACATGAAAATCAAACTTGTTTTAATTTGGAACATCGCGGATAAGATCTCCACAATGTTTCAATGCAAAAACATGACAGAAGTAAAGCCTTAAACATGATTAACAAAACAGCTTTATCTGTGAAAGTGCTGATATTGCCAAATTTCTAGGTTCAATTACATTGCATTTTGGCACTCTGTAAGGCATTCATAAGATATTTTGAAAGGTGTGAATATTTCAAAATATAAAAGAAACAATTTTAGTCATTTACAATTTGCTCTGACAATGGCATACGAAACCTTGAATTTAAATTAAGAAAAACTATTGCTAAATCCTTCAAAAATACCTAAATTTATTTGAGCAAGTTGCCATGAACATCATTTAGAGGTATTGTATGAATCAAGTTAAGCCTTATTTCCAAAAAATGGCTTCTCCATGTGCATTTTCAGACACCGGCCATGTTCATAACGGCCAGTTTCTCAGGAGCTTTTTACCTGGATTCAACCTAAGAAAGCTAAGGTAAACTGTGCCTAAGACAAGAGACATACAGTACAAATATTTCCACAAATATCCTTACCCGCATCATAACTCATCCTGAAAAAGAAATATTGGAAGTATGGAATATGGAAATATTTAAATTGACTCACTTATTTTTTCATACAATTACTGCAAAACACTGATTCCCAGAAAGCTTCAGTGTCTGAAGAATATTTACCTTCTAGCTAGTGACAGGAAACCTTTCAAAGCCTTCTGCTGTTGTCTGCTGGTCTGGAGTTTTCTTACTCCAACCATTTCATTGTCCAAAAAAAAAACAAACAAGCGAAAAACAGAATGGCTTGATATTAACCCTTGGCAGATTTATCACCTTAATATTTTTATAATTGCTTTTAGAAAATAGAGAGCAAATTATGAACAAAAAAACAGAACATTAATCTGTTAACTGAAATATAATGAAAACTCTCTTTGTAGTTCTAAAATAAAAGTATTCCCTTATGTTTTAGCATGTGCATTATTTTTTCTCATTCCAATGGGCACTATCTCAGTGCCCTCCAGCTTTTCCAAATCCAGTTTTTCTCCCGGCGAACCAAAACCGCAAACTACCTAGAGCTCTTGCACTGCAATTCCAGTCTCCCTGCCAGAGAAAGCAGGGAGCTCTTGAGAGCTCGCTGCTGAATCACAATGGTCCCAGACAGTACGTCCACCATAACAACCACCTTCACAGTCACTGAATGGCCAGCTGTCACATTCTGAACAGTGGTTCAGACAAGATAAAAAATGCAAACAGAAGAGTACAAACAGAGGCTCAATGATCACAGTGCTGTACAATTAAGATAACCTTCTGAAATTGTTTCTTTGAATGTACAGTGTGATTTGTTTTCTCCAGGCATGGATATCATACTTTTATTGTACAATTTGTATGTGTGGACAGTTTATTTTTTTCCAGAAGGTCTGTATCCTCTCCTTTCCCTGTATCTTCTTCCTGGAGACTCCATTTTAATTTTGTATCCAAAGGTACCCCTGATCCCTCCGCTGCAGAGTAAACTCCCGAATCACCACTGTCCTGCCGGCTGTGTTTGACAACATCCACCTCAGTCAGAGACAGGCTGCGCAGGGAGACATTGGTGTTCTCCTCAGGGACAACGTCCAGCATTTGGCAGCACAGCTCCAACTCGGACTCCACTGTCAGCAGCTGCGGAGTGTCTGAGCTCAGAGACGAATCTTCCAAGCACTGGAATTGGATCAAACAAGAAACAAGACTCACTACTGTGTCTATATTTGCTAAATTAAAACTTTCATAATGGTTCATGACTTCAAAATCCAGCGCTATTGCAAAAATAACAGATAATATCCTATTGTCCTTTAACTTAACAGCCTCCAATACACCTTTCTGCTGCCTGATCCACCCCGCCATTATTTCTCTTTCTCATTATTTTAAACCAGTCACAGGTCATAACATTAGAAAACCCATTCCATTTTGCTGTAGCCAGCAACAAAAGCTTTAGCATTAAAGTTTATAACATTTACCATCAGTCATGTGCCCTCCTTCTAGCAGCTCACCTTAAGATGATTAAGAGTAACAGTGTGAATGAAGTACATGTTCGCCCAGTTTCCGAGGCAACATTTCCCAGCCTGACCTGTTTACACTCAGCTGGGAATGTAACGACAATAGAGCAACCACTGGAGTGATGCCAAATAGACTATTGCGTGACTACTAAGTCATTTGTATTGTAATTGCATAATGTTAACTTTCTGGACTGTGCAAAGGTATGTACCTGTAAGTGAGTGACTACTAAGGAAATATACAGCTAGAGTACCCATCTGAATATAAAGATAAGGTGTATGTTTCATAGGTTTCACAGTTTCACTTAGGGTGTTGATAAACCAGGATTGCTAGAAGATAAGATCACTTTATTAGCCATAGACGATTTCTTGCATTAGGAATTCGTCTTTTCATATACACCAGCTTGCTCTCCATGAGACACACAGACAGGGAGAGAAGCCTGGGGTCAGACAGCAGGGTCAGCCATTGTACAGCCCCCCTGGAGCAGCTGGAGTTGCTCAGGAGCCCAACGGAGTAGGATTCCTCTGCCCGCCGCGGGATTTGAACTGGCAACCTTCCAGTCACTGACACAGATCCTGAGCCACAGAGCCACCACTCCACCCATGGTATGGTATGGGTAAGGAGGTAACTGTAGATGTGATAAGCACTTGAACATTTTGTTTCAGTATGAATTAAAAAGGAGCATTTTTGTCTAACTATATTCTTTAACTGGGTAAACAGCTTTTCTTTTGTTTCTGTGTCAAGTTTTTCTTATATTGCAAGCTCAACACTATAATGAAGCCCAGAACCTCTCTTGACCTTTTATAAAATTAAAGTTTATGTAATAACCATTTAAAGTTGATGGAATTTCACATGTGAAGGCTCTTATTAGCCATACAACCTCATGTAGAATATTCCACAACTTGAGATCTGGACACATTCATATTCAGAAAAAATATATTTATATAAAACCACTAGCACAACCCAATAACCCAGAAGTTCAAGCATGGGCCTTCTCACAGGCTGATTGAGATAGGGATCCAGCAATCAACAGGACGCTAATTCTGCAGACAGCTAAAGACCACCAGCTTAAATAAACTATACTTAATGTGTCAAAGGCTTTATACCAAATATTTTATATTAGTCACATCACGATTAGTAGAGGAAAAAAGACACGTCATTTAACCTCTTTTTATGATCAAGTTTCCACAAAACTCCCTACAATCTTTTAAACATAGAATAAATTGAAATCTTAACAGTTTTTATGTATCTGCACTTAAAAAGACATCTCCAACCAAGTCAAATCTTGGTGGATTTCTTTGACTGTTAAGTCAAAATCACAACCAGTACAAAGACTGCTCAAATTTGAGTTCATTCCATCTCCACAAAACCTGCCAGGGCTTGTACAGGAACTCGGGTGCTATCTGAAACAGAACTGTTACAAGATTAATCACTGAGTCACTTCTCCACCCCTTGCTGGAACTTGCTTAACAGTCACTTGAGTCCTACATCTAGTATTCCATTGTGTCACCTGCACCTGCACCGTCTTGTGCATCATGCTGTGAGAGAAAGTGAGAGGGAACTGAGCCCTTCTCCAATGTCGCCAAGGCAGGCAGACCAGTATTATGAGGGGGGTCTTACCTCTCGTATGTTAGCAGGCAGTTCATACGAGGGGAAGAATGCCTTCCGGACGGTTCTGTAGGATTTATAGAAACTGAAGAAACACAGCAAGATGATCCCACAGGACACCACCATAGCCAGCAGAAAGACAAGCCCTATCAGCCAGGGTGGGGCATGACCTGAAAAGACACGATACAGAAATATTCAATGTAATAGCTCAGGGCCCTTTGTGCTCACTCAACTATATCTATGCTTTGAATCACAGGTTATGAGCAGCATGTTTTAGTTTTTAGGATCTGACAAAATCAACTTTAAACATTGCAAGGGTCTTTCATTCTATTTATCTGATGCTTTTATCCAGATCAATTTACATTTGCACCCATTTACACAGCTGGGCATTTTGCAAGTGCAGTTTATCTGAAGTAGCTTGCTCAAGAGTATAACAGCTGTGTCCCACCTGGCAAGTGAACCCACAATTTTTCTAGTAAAGAGGCCAGAGCCCTGACCACCAATTTCAAGGTTAGTGCTGCCTTGAAATGAAAACACCAATTTTACATACTTAAAACTTGTGTCTAAATAACACAGAACAAAACACATTAATTTGACAAAAATGCAGGTAGTATCACATTATTATATGATTATTGTATATTGCAGAATATCTCTGTAATACCACACTCTCAAAGATGTAGAGCAGAGATCATTGACTTTGGTTTCTAAAAGAATGAGAGCACCCGAATTGTGCCAGGATAACAAGCACCACAATTACAGAACTTTCACTGTCGGAACCGAGCACTCAAGGGTGTACAGTTCTTAGGTTGATGCCATATGTGCACTTGTTCTTTTTTTCAAGAAGTGGAGAATGTTTCATCTCACCATATCGCGTTTCTCCACTTCAATAATATATTGCCTGCAGTATATTCACTAAGTTGTAAATTGCCAGGTGCGATGTGTGGTTTTCGGCTCTGTGGAGTTTCTGGTGGATCACTGTTAATTAAACAAGCTACTTGTGCCCCATGTTGTAATTTGCAGTCAACAATCAGCATTTGTTTGTCTGTTTTGCCTTACATTTTAAATTAATGCATAGACAAATATCCTAGAGCACTACCACTCACTGTTACCCTTTTCTGCTGTCCAGTGTTGTTATACATGACCCTAAACATGCTGGAATGTTACTTGCTTAATTAAATGCCTATAATATATTTACCCAGATCCACTCCTGTGTCCATAACCTGTATATATAGTTGGATGCAAATATTTGGGAACCGCTGGCAAAATTACACGTTTTGTTGATTTTTTAAGTGAAAAGAAGCTAACACAACTTCTGCAGCAAACAAAACTTAAACTTGACATATTTCTGCAAATATTAATGCACAGTTACTGTTTATTTGCTAAATTTAAGGGGTTGGAAAAAATAAAACATTACATGTGACATGTGTAAAGATTTGGGCACCTTTCCAGTTGATCCACTAGTGTTACATTTTTTGTAAGGTCTCAGAACTTAATTGACTCATTAAGCCTAAATCTAAGTCAAGTGATGACAATTCCAGAGCTTCATTAATTCTGACTCTTCGAACCTCTCAGGGTTTGTGCTTACACTCAACAACCATGGACTCCTATAAGCAGCTGACTTGAGGTTCAGAAAATAGCAAAACTCCCATATCACTGCAAAGGACCTGCAGGAAGGTTAATCTGGTACAGGAGTAGTGGCACAAGAGTCATCAGAAGGAAACCTTACCTGCAATCTCATCACAAAAGTCAATGTCTGAAGTATGCAACAACACCTAAGCCAGAGGCATTTTGAAACCAAGTGCTGTGGTCTGATAAAGTAAAAATTCATTTGAAGAGAAGAACACCTTTTCAACTGTTAACCATGGGGGTGGATCTATTGTGCTTTGGGCTTGTGTGGCAGCCAGTGGCACTGGAAATATTGTGTGGGTAGAGGGAAGAATGGATTCTACTAAGTATCAACAAATCCTGTTAGCTAATGTCCCACAGTCAGTGAAGAAACTGAAGCTGAAAATAGGTTAGATATTACAACAAGACAATGATTCAATTCAATTTATTTTTATATAGCGCCTTTCACAACAAGGTTGCCCCAAGGCACTTAATGCAAGTAACCATATATTTTGTGGCTAGCTATTACAACTAGACAATGATCCAAAACATACCTCAAAATCAACCATGAACTACTTCAAGAGACGAAAGATTAAGGTTTTGGAATGGCCTTCACAGTCCCCAGACCTGAATATTATTACAAATTTGTGCGTAGATCTCAAACATGCAGTGGATGCAAAACGACCTAAGAATATTTCTGAACTAGAAGTGTTCTGCAAGGAAGAGTGGGGAAAAATTTCCTAAAGCTAGAATAGAAAGACTGTTAGCTGGCTACAAGAAACGTTTGGAGGCTGTGATTTCTGCCAAAGGGGTGTTACCAAGTACTGATTGATAGGGTCCCCAAACTTTTGCACATGTCACATTTACTATTTTATTTTGTTAAATCTGTTAAATTCAGCAAATAAATAGTAACTGTGCATTAGAATTTGCAGAAATATTCTGCAGTTGTGTCAACTTCCTTTTCACTTAGAAAATCAACAAAATGTCATTTGGCCAGGGGTGCCCAAACTTCTGCATACAACTGTATGTTTGGAATGATTCAATTGACATTTTGAATCTTAATCTTTACCATCATCTTCAGTCTGTCGGCACATCACAGGACTGAACTTGCTTCTCTTGTTAAGGTCACTCTCCAAGGCTTGCACCCTCACACAGTACACTGTCCAGTATTCAAGACCTGATATAATGATCATGTTATTTTGCGTCTTAATTTTATGGATTGGTGAAACCTATAAGAAATGGGAGGAAAAAAATACACCATTGTTATTCCTAGCAATTACTCAACACAAAGGCTCCTGGAATACCAACAGTCAAAAAAATGCCAAAGAAAGCAGTACAAAACAAATAAAAAAAGAATTAAACATGCTTTGACCTTTAAATAATTCTAGTGAATAATGAGATTAGCCCATTTGATACTTAACTAGTTGATCTGAGGATTTCAACCAACCTTTATGGAAAGAAGCATTTATGGTATCAGCTTCAGCAAAATAGCTGGGTAGCTTGTTCCATACGCCTACATCCCTTTGTGGATCTCCTGATCTTAGTTTTAAAATATCCCTCCCCATGTATTCCACCTGTGTGCTCTGGTTCATATATCACTGCTGATTCTGAAGATGTTTACTGGGTTGACTTTGTCAATGCCTTTGGGAATTTTGAAATTATCAAAACAAAGGCTTAAATAATGATACTCTGAAGCTCCAACATGGGACTTGTGTCTGCACTTTCACAGGGTCTTTCAAATGAAGTGTGGGAACAGCTATGACTCTTGTCCCTGTTCAAAAAAGGTTAATTTTTCAGGGATACAGTACATTATTCAGGAATTGTAGAATGTGGAGCCAGCACTTCACATATTACAATTCAAAAGGAAACAAACAAAGCTGTGTGAAACCTCAGGTCTGAATGGATGTTGAAAATTAGACCTGGGGTTATTCAATACTGTTTGCAGCACATTTCTCATGATCCTGATATCAGACATTTAACAGTATAATAAAGCTTTTGATGCAGGTTTCAGGTGATTTTTAGTGACCTTGAAACCAGGTGTCTTTTTTTTTTTGCAAAGTGAAAAAAATAGCATTAGGAGGCCACTTTTCACCTGCCTTCCTCAAACACCCATTGAAGTGTGCAATCAAATTTCTTAAAAGTCCGGATAAAATGATATCTCTCTTAGTGAAGAGCTAGCCTAAATGTGATGAACATAACCTCCCTTTTCATTGTTTTTGACTATCAATTAAGTAAAAAGCAGTTCTGTTGGTGGCATGTTTTTTTCAAAAATGTGACTGCTGGCAAAAAGCTTTTCCAGACACAAGCATTCTGAATTTAGGAACAACTTTAAGTAGGAATAACTTGTATTTTAGTGAAAAATAGTGCAAACTGCTGTCTAATTCTGAAAAACAATTGGCAGCCGATACACATTACAAAGCAGTGGATCAATTTGTTAGTAGGGGTGAGAAAAAAAATCGATTCTTAGATGCATCGTGATTCTCCCTTACGATTCTGTGTCGATGCACAAAACTCCATAATCGACCTTTTAATATGCACAGTACTAAACATTTTAGGTAAAAAGAATAAAACTTAAAAGTAAAAGACAAATAGAGCAAATAATAAAGGTTTAGTTTTTGGACTTAAGACAAAACTAATTGCGTTGTGAACGTAAAGACGTATAGGTTGACAAGTGTGCCATGCTTACATTTGAACAAAGCTAAGCTACCCAGTTTGTGAAGATGGACAAACTCCGGCCTGCACCCTCCGCTTGGAAAGCCACCATACGGCCACATTTTGGATTTTATTAAGTAAAAGGTAAAAATGAACTAGATACGAGCCATGCAGTGTGGCAGCTGTGTCATATCAAGATAAAATATGAATACAACAAACATGCGAAATCACATTCACGTTTCCATCCGGAGTTGGAGGAAAAACGGCCTGTTCTTGTTGCTGCCGAACAGAGAACCCTCAAGCAAGTGTCACAGCTTCCACATAGCCTGGAAAGGGCGAAGCAAATCACCAGGTCTATAGCAAGTTTTATCGCAAAAGATTTGCACCCCTATGTCCTTGTTGCTCGTCCAGGCTTTTGTTGAATGTTGCAAACATTGGAGCCGAATTACAACATACTGTGTCGGCGTCGTTTTAGTGAAACCAACAATCTACAACCACACCAAAACCCATTGAAGAAAGCAAATAGGGTGATGCGTGGACACCCATTACAACAGAATGCTATAACTCTATTACCGCGCACTACATCACCGATGAATGGCAGCTCATGTCTCATGTACTCCAGACTAGAGCAATGTATGAGAGCCATCCACGTGCGAACAAGGTCAAAATGTTGCAGAACACTGCAGAGCAATGGCAGCTCTTAACAGAAGATTTCGTTTTGGTGACTGACAACGCCTCATGGCTGTTGCTGCACAGCTGGCTAAATTCCTACACATGAGATGTTATGCCCACACACTGAATTTGGCCTCTTAGTGAGTGCTCAAAAAAAAAAAATCATCATGTATAGAAAAAAAATCGAGATGCATCGAGAATCGATTTATAATTGCACTGTGGCACCCTGGATAGAAATTGAGTCATGTGTTACCCAGAGATTCCCACCCCTATTTGTTAGATGATAAAATTCTTCATTTTCACATTTTCTAAATCATTCAATACTGCTATTTCTGCAATTTCCATCATGGGATGCAAATGGCCCATGTTACTTTTTTATTAGCTTATTGTATCATTCTACGCTTGTGCTGGCATCTAATTGCAGGAGCACACTTCAATCTGGTGTTAAGTTTCTAAATGGTCTGTATTCTGCCATCTCTTCATCTGCTCTGAACTGCACTTTTTTCAATTCAGATCCTATGCTGTTCTGATTCAGTGTGGATATCAGCTGACATCGATAATCAAAGCATGTGCTTATAACAACACTGCAAAAATCGAGGTAAACTGAAGACTAAGGTCCAGGTTCCACCAAACATTTGACCCAGCTACCCACAACAAGCTTAGTCAGTACATGGCACCTCCACCAAGACCAGCAGGCAGCAGATAATTCACTTTTCCGATACACACACCAGCATCACAAATAAGAACTATGTTGTGTTATACAAATGACAAAGTTCAGGTATCTGTGAAGCACAAGTCTCTTTATTACATATGCATATGGAAGTTTGGCTTGCAACCACCAGACTTAATAAATACATAGCTGAAGATGGTCCTTTATACCTTAAAACAAAAATAGTTACCATGACACATTCTAAACAAATGATAAGACAGCAACACATGCAAATTAATTATATCTAAGTTGCAGACTGGAAAACGGTTAGTTCTTTTCATGTTCTGGGCATACAGCCAGCTTACATGCCCTTTATCTTACTGACCAAGGACAAGCAGCATCTTTATATATTTGAGCGCAAAGCCAACTTCAAGACACTAGACTGCATAGTTTGATATGCAGTCTAGTGTATCAAGAAATGAAATGAAATGTATCAAGAAATGATATTATGTCACTTCCCAGGTGGCTCTCTTATCTCTTCAACTATATGATGTCAAGCTTGTCAGAGTCTGTAGCTGTAGTAATAGTGGTGTACATTAAAAACCAGAGGATGGGAATAAGAAGTGCCGATCAAATGCACTAACAATAAAATACAGAGTTATGAAACCATTCTACTAAATTTCAAAATACAATTAACACCATCTCTCTCTTATTAATATTCATATCTAGGCATTTGTTTTCAACATTTTCACATTCTGAAACAAATTTTCCAATGATGACACAAATCTAAAAATGTCAGATGCCCATAGATAGCATAGGTCATTCCCAGAGAATTTTCAGTGCCGAGAAGATCAGCCTTCCTGTTGTCACCCTCAATTCACAACCCACCTCCCAAACCGAGAAAAAAGAAACTTCCTCTGAAAAGTATCTCAGCTTTGGCAGGTGGTTTCTGTATCTTTGATGAAGGAAAAAAAATCAAGCTCTCAATTACAGTTAAGCAAACATAAGACATTTCATGCCAACACTAACAGGTTCATTTCCAGGTCAGTGTTAGTATTTAAAGTTTTAAGTGCACCTTTTGATAGGTCTGTTTTTTATTTTTAATTATCCTTCACATGTTACTTTCCAGATTCAGGCAGGATACAAATGCAGAGCACAGTCTAGACTGGTGCCAGCATTTTGTGATTGGGGGATATGTTAGTCCCAATACCACCACCAGGTATGGGATAAGGACATACCTTAGATTGCGATTCATCTTTCTGGTACTCTATAAGGTAGGTTAAATCCCTCACTTTGTCCCTCATGGATGTGTTGTCAGTGGTCATGGGATCAGTCAGTTTCACCTCCAGCATCCCTCGTACGGATGTCACTTCCACTTTTGAAGGTGGACCCAAATCAGCTGAAAAAACAACAACAACATATTGCTAGTAAAAGCACTAGATCTCTCACTGTAGAGATATGCAACACCCAGACCAGGACTACCGCTGTTCTCAACATCTATCAATTACATAGATTTCAATATAGTTACTAAACTATTCAAACTGGCAGACGATACCAAACTAATAGGAATAGCAAACACTGTAAAAGCAACAAACAGAATTCAAAATGATTTAGATAAAATTCAAGGCTCGGCAAACACCTCACAGATGTAGACAAAAACAGGATTTTGCTTGCAAGTAGTAAACACTAAATCAGAAACGCTGAGCTAGAAAATGAGAGTCTTAAATATTTATGTTTATATCATGTACATCTTCTGGAATGTGGGGAAGGAATTTAAAAGACAGACAAAATGCTGGGACACATAATAGCAGAATTTAAATCAATTTAGGAACCAAACATATAGACTTTAACAAACAAGTGTATGAAGGAACCTGACACAAGTATTTAAAATCCTCAAAGGCATTCAAACCAGTGAACTTCAGAATCAACAGTGAAACATGAACCACAGAATACAAGTGGTAACTATGTACATTTAAAACCGAGAACAGGATGTCATATCCTGGCTAGGAATGGCTTGCAGTATTCCCACAAGTGTTCCTCCATCAGCTCAGCGGGTGAGGACTGGCTTGGCACTTTTGTCCATCTGACTGCCTGTGTATCAATCACACAGCCAATCATCCAATTAAATACTGTCACAACATGCTGCACCCCAGGGCAGCGGGGGTGGATGCAGAGGTGTTAGGGACACAAGAGCAAAAGTGTCACAATCCAGGAGAAGGAGCCAGCACTTCTGTCAGTAAACAGGCTGGCCCTGACCAGGGTCAACCTGAGGCGGGACTGTCCTACTGCTAGTGGCCAGACTCTGGAAGCAGGGAATAAAACTGGTAACGCGTCAGAGACTGGGCCAAAAGTGTCAAAGCAGGTTCCCAGCTTCTTGTCCACTCTCAGCAGTTTACATCCTCTGGACTGCCCAGGAACGGACAGAGCTGCCACATGGAGTCCAGGAGAGACAAGGAAACAGAATAACAGCAACAGAAAAGACTCCATTGAGAAGCTGTATGGTGGCTCAGGAGATAAAAGGCTTCAGGAACTGAACAGGGTCTTCTGAAACTGTGTGACCTCTGTTATTCTGCTGCTGCTGTAGAACAGATCTGTGGTGAAATGATGGGTTGAAGCCAAAGGGCAGGGGCTTCTCAGGCATTAATGCAGCTAGCTGGTGTATGACAGAGAGAGAGGAAGCAGGCAAGCTTGGTGAGGGTGTAAAAGAGTCCAGCGGATAAAGACTTCAGAAGTAGAAGTAGAAGTAGCAGCTTGTCGGAGTGAAGGTGAGTCTCCCTGGATCAATGCTCGAAGAAGGAATAGAAAAAGTCTTTTGAATAGATTAAGTGAATAATACTCTCTAGTAGCTCAATGTTGGAGCAATGATGTAGTGGAGAAAGCCTGCCTTAAATAGCCTAATGAGCTGATTGAGAGGAAGACTGGCTACCTAATTGGAAAGCAGCTGGTTTAATAAAGAGACATCCTAATCTCGTTCACACAGGGTCAGAGGAAGGCTGATAACTGAGGGACACCTGCTGCTCCCAGCCCAGGTGTAATAATTTATCAGTAAAGCCAGGAGCTACAGTATGCATACCTGTCTTCTCAGCAACTGCTGCAAAGCAAAGTGTGGCAACTAGCAACTGTGACTGTGACATGCCCTATTATGATGCAGGATGCACATCTTTACCCTAAGGGCTGTGGGAGTATGGAATATAATGTTGTTGAAGCTGATAGCCTGGCTTCTTTTAAGAACTGGATGGATGAGATCTTCAGAACAACTGAACTAACTACTGAATAGGCCACATGGAACAATGGAATCTTGTTTGTAACTTTAGGTTCTTATGTTCCAAATAAATATTATTAACAATTTTGTCATTTGTAGACGCCAATAAAAATATGGTATTTGACAGTAATAAAATTTTAAATCTAAACATTTTTACAGAACTGCAAACTGAAAAGCAATGACATAAAAAGACAAGTATAATTAGATAATAAAGATCCCAGAATCACAAAAAAAGAAGCTGAAGTACTTCTACAAGCTTCATAGAGATAACTAGGGTTTTTGGGCTCATGTTTGAAGTTAATGAGACCTACAGGTCCCCCTTCTTCATTCTTCCATTTTCATGGAGTGCCAGTGACTGGAATCAGTTCCTGAACTGATCTGAACCTCTGACAATGGAAATGAGTCAATAGGACAGTGGAAAAAAAAGGGTTTTCAATACACAGCGAGCCTCACCATTTTTGTCAGGACAGAACTCTATTTCAGTCCAAGGGGAATGCTCTCCATTGCTATTGGCTCTGAGGCGAAGATAATATATCCCATAATAGGACAATTCAGGGGAAAAATCACACTCTGTTTCTGTGATCTCCATGCAAACCTGGGTCCATTTAATCTTCCCCCTCCTCTGCTTTTTAAAGGCCCTGAAAAAAACAGAAAAGCACAGAGAAATCTGCATCACAAACAAGTCAACCTCCTCATGCAAAGTCTTTAACCTCACAAGAAGATGTTGGCATACAAATTTGTTTACTTTGAGTGCTAGTGATTCAGCTATGAGAAGTCAGGCCTCTGAATATCTTGTTTGTTTCCTTTCCCTAAACTCCCATTGTGAAAAGTGTAAGGGTTTATTCTGTTGCTTACGTTGTTGTAACAGAGAACAAGAGCAGTGAAAGCATAAGAAACAGCAAAAAAAATGATCTAGTGAATCAAGTGACCTTGACATAACCATGATAATAAAAAAATGGCTAAATCCATAACACCACAACAACTAAGACATAAATTAAGCAAAAATGTCAAGTGTTTATTACGGCAAGTATTCTGCTGTGAAGTTGGCAGTCCGGTTCGTTTGATGTTCATCCCAGTCCCACTTCATGATGTACTGAGTGTTCACGGCCTGAATTGTGATGTTCTGTGGTGTCGGCAGAAGTCCTTGAACTGAAACATAAAACAATAAGCATCTGCTTTTAGCAATGAGTTCCTAAAGAACACAATATTAAATAGACCACTATGTGTATCATTTTTGTGCGACAACACAAAAAATAAACTTGTTCTGAAATGGTAATTATTTTGCTCTCCACCTTCAGAAAAAAAAGCCACTGTCCATTAAAGTGGTCAATTTGATACGAACTGCTTTATCCATTGCAGAGTCGCAGGGGAGCCAGAGCTAATCCAGTAGGCAATGGTGAGATACACGCTAGAAGGAGCGCCAGTCCATTGCAAGATACACACATAAGCACAGACACATACACAATCACACAAGGGTCAATTTTCCCCAAAACGAATTCACTTACCAGTATGCCTTTTAACTGTGGGAGGATTCTGGAGCACCCAGAGGAAAGCCACACTAACACCCTACATTTGCTCATATGTGAGCATTAACATACTTACTGAATATCTACTGGTGTTCAGACAGGTGATTTCAAGTGACTATAAGCACAGAGACACATTCATTGTAAGTAAACTTCAGAGTGTGAAAGTAATTATTTGGCTTCATATCCCTTTGAGACAATTGCATGAAATGTGTGATCCATTAAGCTCACCAAACTCTCTGTGTAATAGTCAGACTTGTTTTGCTATAGCCACTTTGAGTTCTTGCCAATTCTTGAAAAGTTCTAATGTAAAACATGATAAAATGGATTTAAATAGTTCCAACTGTATCCATTTTAGCTTCTGTATTTTCCATTAATATATGTAGAAAGTTGAAGTCTTTCTATAATACAGTATAACATCACTTTTGCTACATACCTTCCTGGTCTTATCATATAATCAGATACTTGTGCCCATGTCAGCAGTAGGTGGTCTGCAGCAACACCTACTGTTAAGATCTTAGAATTATTTTCCAGTTTAAATCACATCACATTCATTTTGAAGACAGAGGGTATATATAGGCAGTTTAGTCATCTAGCTTGCAGGTTGTTTTTCATATGTAGACCCTTACCACTATCCCTTCTGTACAGCCGTTGTTTCAGAAAAGGTGTGTGCACCCTTTAATTTTACATTTGACTCAGTTATCATCCCCTAGCCATGTTTAAGTCCTACATATATACACTACACTAATCATGATAATGTGGTAGCCCTGTATTTTTTATTTTATGTCTTACTCTTCTAGCAACAAGGTATGCACATTCAAGAATAGATGCTTTGTTTTAGGTTTTTCCTTAGTGCTGGTGTCACAGAGAGGTGACCCCTCAAACAAGAATTATTTCCTGCCTCGTATACGACTACACCACCTAGCAACACAAAGGGGGCCCTAGGCCCCCTTTACTTTACCACAGGTTCTGTTCATCTCCCAGAATCAACAATGCACACACAGACCAGCAATAAGCATATGTATCACATCAGTGCCCTTTTTATTTTCTAAGCACATTAACATTTACTATCACCCAAAGACACAACGAAAACAGCATGTGAAGCAACCAAATGCACTTCCAAGGGTCATAATGAATTCCTGAGGGTCAGCTTTCCTTAAGGTGATGAGGAGAAATAAATTACAGATTAAAAATTTAAATAATTTGTTATTCCCAAATTTTTAGTGCACACAACAAATTTCCAGGGTCATCTGGCATACCACCTGGGGGCGCTCCGCGTACCACAGTTTGAGAACCACGGAGTTAGATGAAGAAATAAGACCAAATCACTCAACATGCAGACAAAAATAGGAAAGAAAGGAAACATAACTGTGGTTCAAGCTGACATTACAGATTGCTAAAGATCCTTTTCACAAGTTTCATATTTCAACATGTGCTGTAAAAATTTTACTGATTTCGCAATTAAAAAAAATGTGGCGGAAACTGACAAATGCTTTCTTTTAAAAAAAAAGGTCTGTTAACTGTTTCGTAGAAAGCATCCTCCCGTTTGCCCTTTGGTTGGGTTTCTGTGATCTGATATTTTAATGACAACAATTACTGTACTTGCATTTGTGTTTCTCTGGGTCTTGCTCGTTATAAAATAAGAGCACATATACAGAGATGTTTCAGAATAAATTATGCAGTGTTTCTGAGGTAGTGCCACTTCAACCCACAAAGGACTGATGTACAATACAATGCACAAAACCACCCATGTGCGACATCCTCCCACCCTTACAAGGTATTGTGGAAGAAATGCACTTACTTGAGTATGTTATTATGGAGTGAAACAGCAACAACCATGATACGGATATGCATAAGTTCACTGAAACTAAAAATGCAATTAAAAGTTTTTATCTGAATGTGTTTAAGGTCAGTCTTTTACAGACCTAAAAACAAAAAAGTATGAAAAAAACACTTCTTAAGTGCCTAAAATAGTCAATAAGAGCACATCTTCCTACATAAAAAGGCAAAATTAGTCAACCTTTCTAATAACAGATTAATATATATATGCCTATAGAAATCTACAAACCCTTTCTGAAGTGACACATTAAATGACCTAACTAACCTAATCACATTATCGGGAGGTGGGAGGAAACCCACACAGACTCGGAACATGTAAACTCCACACAGAAGGTGCTCCAGTCCATTTGCACTCAAGAGTTGTGAGGCAGCACCACTAACTGCCACAGCACTGTGTCCACAGAGTATATTTTCATTACCAATGTCTGAAACCTGACCGTATTTATCATGCCCATTATGACTATTATAAATTCTTTGACAGACGTAACAACTGAATTACCATGCTGCCTCACACACTCCACTCAGGATTAATCAATTATTTTCAACAGGACCCCTTGACGGTTTGAAAAACTTCGGAAAGGCATATAATTTGCACAGTACTGTATAGAGTGTTATACTAACAGGCTTTACTAAACTGTGCAAGAGTCAGTAGTTCCCCAGCTTTGAGCTTTTTTCTCTAGAAGCTGGACCAAGTTTTTCCCAGGAAAGGGAATCACTGCAAGGACTGAGTCTGGCAAGGGAATAACAGAACAGCACAATGTAATGCAAACATTACCCCCAAAAAAACCTTCATGATTGTGCCTAGCTACTCAAAGTATGGATTACTAGCTTTTGTATGGACAATACAGTAGAAAAAACCTCCAGTTAAAAGGAAGCAAAATTAACAACTCATGTATAGCAATAGGAGTGAGGAGTACTAGTTTATAAGATACTTTTGGCTATTGATCTTTTATCAAACATGGAACAAATAAAGATTTTAATTAGGGCAACCTGTATGTGAAAACCTGGAAATAATGTCAATAGAAACTGCAGTGCTCCAGATCCTCACCCCTGATGAGCACACTCATTGTAAATAGTGTTGGTTAGATCACACCTCTGATTACTTGGTAAGGTGTAAGTTGAGCTGTAGGATAGGTCTGGGGCAAATATTTATTTTAAAAAGTTGTTTTTGTAATGCATAACATTAATGCCCAGTTACTTCATAAAAATTTGCATTATGGTGTCCAGTTCAACTCACCACTTTCACACTTATCCTGCTTTTCAAGGTAAGAGGTCTGGATACCTTGTAAAGTATAAGGTTTTCCTCTTTTTGTGACCTATATTAAATAGAGTCCCTCAATTTCAACACAAAATCAAATTAAATACAAAACATAATTAAATGACTAAATACTTATACACCAATTGTAAAATATTTGATACAGGTGCTTTTGCAGAGCATATCTGTTGTGCGGGAGAAGCAATTATCCACATGAAATTACCTTAAGCTTAAAATGTCTCTTTTGTTTATTTCTAGATCCCCAATGTATCTCAATAACGAACTGCACCATGACACGAAAGAAGCAAATCTCACACTTGGAAACTTAGTGAAGTCCCATTACGGGGAACTGCAGGTCTTACCTGAAGCTGACACATCGACTGCACTGTGGTCTTCCATAGAAATATTACTCTGCAATGTTCCAAAACAAACTGTTCCAACTGAACAGTCCAGACATATTCAAAAAACGTAAAACTTCATGTTAACTGGTGTGACACCTCGAAGGGGCTGGAAGGTTCCTTTAAGCCTGTGTTCCCAATCCTGGCCCTAGTGGCCCACAGAATCAAGTTACATAATCAAACCCTTCATTGACATAGTAAAAAGATTAATTTTAACTCTTTTTATTTTATAACTTCTGACTAGAAACAAAATGCAACTATTTGATCTAAAAGAAACTTCTTAGATCATGCACGTTTTCAACCTTCGAATTAAGGTGGCATGGAATGAAAACCAGCAGGTGTGGGTAACTGGGACTAGGATTGGGAACCACTGCTGTAAACAAAGGGGAACATTTCACCCAAATCTGAGGTCTTCTCTGTAAATTCTGGGCCATCTATATATTAAACAACACGTATTAAATCAAACTTAACCTTACAAAAAATTGCTGTAAACTCACTAACACTCTTTGGTTTATAAACACAAAAAAAACCTTCCTAGCCCCACCCATTTTTTGTTTTAGATTGAGGCTTAATCAACAGGGCCTGTGCTCAACAAGCTGCAAGTGAATTTCAATTAATGCTGTGATCCAGCCCAATTAACAGCAACAAGGAGAGGGAAGCAACAAGAGAGCGGGGAAAAGGCAACTAAAGCTCGAAATATTACATGGGGTAAAAACTGTGTTCCTAAGCCCACAAAAGACCCCTTTCAGAATTCTATATTTTATCACACTGGCCACATATACTTAGAGAACTATTCTTTTTTGGGGGGTAGAATGTCATACCACATGCTTACATACTAAATTAAGGCAGAGAAGATAAATTCCCATTACTATCTGTGTCATTTTCCAAAAGAGTTCATGGATCAACTAGTTGATGTTAGGATTGGATACAAAATAGCAACAAAAGCAATTCAACTACAACAAATGTTATTTTCTATTGTGTATAGATTCATTGTTTCAGACTGGGAGGAAGCAGTCTCTATTCTTAAAACAACTAAGAGTTTTGTTCAGAAATCTTTTTAAAACCTCACCAAAAAATAAAATCTGAACAATTCTTAACTATAGTGTAACAACACAAAACAGAACCAATGTAAGTTTTGAAAACATCTAGCCTTGTTTTGCAAGAGGCTTACCATTTTATGGCTTCCTTCTAAACTTTCAGCAGTGCTTTAGGCAGGAAGTAAACAAAGATCACCCACGGGCTGGACACCAGCTCAAAAGAGGAACCAAGAACAATTAATTCCCGATACATAAAATCCTCTTCACTGTCCATATTTAGGATGCCGAGTCAATCTCAGAATTCAAATCCAGACTGAAGACCTATTACTTCAGCCTAGCCTACTCACACCTTACATTATAGCCTGCTGCAACCATGGCTGCTGGTGCTGCTGTACATGCCATTGTGTGCCTCTGTGTTGGCCCACCAGGTAGATACATCTGTTCTGACCAAACTATCCTATTCTTCTCCCCACATGTCCGGATGGCGCCCGGGCTGGGCACCATCCGAGTTGGATGCTGCATCACTGCCATGGATCCATGAGGGACATCGTCTACAGAGTCTACAGAGATCTTACTGGTCTACAGAGATCTGCATGGAGTACTGGCACACAGAAAACATGATGGATGTCTCCTCCGTTGTCTTCTGGTCTATTGTTCTGTATTGACAAAATATATGGTCACTTGCATTGTTAAGCGCCTTGGGGCAACCTTGTTGTGAAAGGCGCTATATAAAAATAAACTGAAATTGGATTGAAATATCACCCTTAATGACAGTTAATGTAACCTGCTTCGGGTGATAATGCTCACTATGCCCCCCCTGTCAGTTAAAGTGACTGTGACACTGAATTGATTGTTTTGACTTTGAAATGAAAAGCAATTTCCTGATGCTTGCAACAGATACTGAGGGCGCTTGCAAAACTGTTGAGGGTTCAAGCATTTTAAATATTTCCAAGTTGAAAATGTTTTGCAAATCCAATAAATCAAAATGCGTCTCTGAAAGACAGTAATAAACTGTAATCTGTTTCCATGTTCTCGGATTTTAAATTTAAGGAATTTTGACCCTTAGTGTTGTAGATCAATCAACACTTGGTCCGAGTGCCATCAAAATACAATATTGTTTAAGATTTGGTTTTCTTGCATAGGAAGAGAGTAGCATGTTACAAAGACATTTACCTGTTTGGGTTTGTTATGGAACAGCACCCATTAATCAGTAGGATAGGGGAAAACCTGGTGGTCAAATGAGTGATTAATTCTGTTTTTTTGTTAGTCATGTAATGCTGTGCACTGTTCTGAGGAGTAAAAGGGGGCAAAGAGAGACAGCTGTTACAAAAACAGATTCTCTCACATGCCCACACTCTCACATTCACATCACACTCACTCTCCCCCTTCCCAGCAGTCCTGTTAGGTTGATTCTGGCTGCCTAACTCAAGAAATACTGTATGAAGAAGAGACAATCAGTTGTCACATGCCTTCCTTAGTTTTTGCTTTGTGACTTCCTTCAATTTAAAATATCTTAGTCCTTCACCCATGTCTTAATTCTAAGTCATTCTAAGGTACACAGTCATTTTCAGTTTTAATAGGCAACCCAGGAATGCATTTACAATAAGTAATCTGACATACTTTTTAGACATGGAAATTACTTAGGCACTGAATCACACTGCAAATATTTACCATGTTTTTAAATGAAATGAAAACAATAACACAAAATAGCCCTCTAGAAAAAAGAGGTGCAAATGTTCCAAATGTAATCTTTCGTCAGTCTCACTTTACAACACAATGTTCCAAAGACAGATGCAGGTGATACACGTGTTCTGTGTGATACAATAACTGTGAGGAAATGAAGTACAAAATTTGAAGAGAGGGTAATTTAAACATAACTCTGACAACTAATAAAGATTACTTAATGTCTCTGAACAATTTAGTGAATAGCATTATTACTAAAACCCACTCAAAATACTTGGTTCTGTCATATAATCTGTTCATTTTATGTGAAGAAATAAGGGAACACCTGCATTTGCTGCTGAAGTCTTTCCATCCTAGTTTGACATCAGACACTATTGCTCATGGCACATCTGCATGTTGAGCTGTCTTGGTCACTCAATCGCCTTGCCAAGTGCCCCCCAACAACACATTTTCTTTACAAGTCACTGACTTACTAGCCATGATTATAGGCAGCCAAGCCTATACAGAATTTGTTCCGCGATCCTAAGCATACTGAGATTTTACTTCCTCAACAAGATTCACGCCTCTGAAAAAGGCCCTTTTTCTATATACTTGGTGTCCCATATTTTTACCCAGGTGTTTCCATTTATTGATTCGCTACCTGTACACTGCATATAGAGATAATCAAAAGGCATATTGATACCTAGTGGCACGTCCCCTGGACATGCGACTGTGTACATGACCTTGGTGCTCATGCATGTTTAGTATTTCGTCTCATCATGGGGTGGCCTGGGTCATAGGCCTCCAAGCCATATTAAGCTACTTAGGTAAAATCTACAAGTAAAAACCCGTTGCTAAACATTTATTGACAACAGTTCCGTGTGAATTATAAAGTGAACAACTGACAAACCACATTTTGCCCAGTGGCTGTCGGACGCTGCGGTATGCTGAGCTCTGCGACGCTGTACAGTATTGTCGAGACTCCTGACGCAGTTTCCCCCAGGCCGACACTGTACTCGGCCAGCGGGTTTGCGCACACACTGCACAGCCAGCAACACGCTTACAGTCCGGCAATCCACATCTACACGTCTAGGCGCAACTCGGGAACAGTGTTGGACGATTACCTGACCGTTTGTAATTACAGTCCCCAGTAAATTCCACCGAGCCACACAAGGTCGAAAACTATTAAACGTCTTTTTAACAGCGAAAACAGAAATATATTAGCTCAAAGTGTATGATTTTAAATCAAAGGGTCTGTGCTCGCAAGCCGTACATTAAATAGTACCCTTTTGTTTTTGTTCCTAAGCAACTGTAGTGCAAATCCCTCCACGGCGAGTGCAACCCTTTTTCACAGCACTGTTCCAAGATTTTTTTTTAACAAAACATTACTTACCAGCATATACGTGTGCCATGACTGCCAGAAGTGCGGGCGCAAAAGTCTGAACGACCCTCATCTTCTACTACAACTCTCACAGCTGTTACTTTAAAACATCCCTTTCTCCGACAGCTCTTACGCTCTCCTCTCCCCGCAGCAGGAAATAAGGGTAAAAAAAAACCCAGCTCGGGCACTATTGACAAATACAGACGGCATATCCGGCCTATGTACTACTACAAACGAGTCTCTTCGTAGTCTGTTTCCAAACAAGGCCGAGCTGTGGGGCGAAGTCTGCACTGCGGTATGACATGTAACTAGAGAGTAGGAGAAGGAGAGGCAGGCTGGGGGAGGGAAGTGTTCCTCATTTCGCTTTACTGTACGGTGCAGTATCTCATTTAAAGCCATTCATATTGAATTCACTTTTTTAATCATTTTTAGATGAATCATCTATATTATCATTAGATACTATTCTAGCACATAAATTAATCATCTTTAGTCAGTTTTTGTTTTCAGTCATTGATGTAACTTCTTGAATTTCAACAAGTTTGTTTGTGCATTTCCTTATGTGAAATGTAAGTTCAGAAGCCGTGAAAGTAAAAACAACTGTACCTGTATGTGCATGTACTTGGTAGGTGTAAGTATGTAGATATATGTGGTGCTGAAGAACAGGTTATAGTGTGTTTAGCATTAGCCAGAAGCAGCTAAGAAAATCTGAGCAGTGTTCTTCAAAATTTTGAAAGGCATAAACAGATATCAACTGAAGTGGTTCAGGTGGGCAGCTGTGTCAGCATGTGTAGGCTGTAAAGGAACAAGCAATATTTCATAACAATTCCATGCTGAAAAGAGAAGAAAGAAAACACAACGTTTCGACTGTGGAGCCTTCTTCAGGTGTGAGAATGACAGAGCAGTAAGCAAAGGTAATGTAGCAGGAGAACAAAAGCTGGGAGAGAGGAGGGGCGGGTGTTAAGAGCACAGACGGAGAGATTAGTGTGATCATGGCCGTTAGAGGTGAAATGAGAAACAATGGGCTTGGAGAGATCTTTAATCTTCACAGTCCTAACATTCTTTGAAGCGGTCTCTGACTCTCCTTCCTGTTTCCCCAATGTAGATGGCTGGGCATTTACTGCAAGAGAGACAGTAAATAATGTTGCTGGAGGTACAAGCTGTCATCTGAGTGATCGGGAGTTGACCTGAGGGGCTTGAGTGAGTGTGGTGTTAGTTGTGTACTTACGGGTGATACAGCGAGCTCTGTTGCATGGGAAAGTACCAGGTGTGGATGGTTGCTGAGGGCGGTCAAGGGAGCTGTGAACAAAGAGGTTACGCAGATTAGGTGGTCGGCGATATGAGATGATGGGGTGGTCAGAAAAGAGGGCCCCAATGGAGGGATCATCCTGTAGGATAGAAAAGTTGTAATTAATAGTCCTGGGGATAGGAAGTGTGTTGGGGTGGTAGGGAAGCACCAAAGGAATGCGGTTGTTACAATGGGAGTTCCTGCTTGAGTTGATGGTCCAAGGGGTGTTTTGGGCTCAGGCAAGGGCCCTGTCAGTAACACTGTTATGGTATCCTCTGTTGATGAAAAAATAGTACATTTTGAGGGCTTGGTTCTGGAAATTGATGTAGTTGCTGAAGAGTCGTCGTAGCCGACTAGTCATCGTAGATATCAAATGAATGTTAACATTGCTTAAAACCTTTATAAAGACTTCATTCAAACATTTGGTTCAGTTTTGTTTAAAAACAGTGTCCTATCTGACATGAATACTGATTACAGAAGAGATCAGAGAGTAATCCCTGGTTCCAAGTGTATCACAAAGTGAAGGAATCTAGTTTCTTCAGGTCAAGAATAAATTCAAAGTATTCAGAATCCTGAAAACTACTGTATTTATGAACTCCCTAGGTTCATAGCTCTAGTCCCCATAAACTAGAACCAAGAAGGTTTTCTGGGTGAATTTGAAAATCATAATGTGAATTTGTCCAGTTAAGTTAATGATAAGATTAATTCATTAAGTTAGTAAGCACAGAGGTAGAGAGAAAACGAGCAGACACTGCACCCATCCAGGACAGGAATTTTGCCCCACTGATTTACAGTAGGTGAATTGTTTAGCTTGTCTATGGCTCAGAATAAAATTCAAACAGCCCCTCCTCCACACAGAATTTCCCCACCCATAGTTTCGGTACAGTCCCATGTGTCAGATGTGTAAAATGAATATGTATAGTGATAGTAATTCACACCTGTTCCTGTAATCCATTATCGGCAAGCTATTAAGAATTTATACTATAATGGATATAAAATGTTCATAAAACAAGCTGAAGACAGAATAACCTGAATCTCAGCTATACACTCCAGCATATGTTTTTGTGAAACCATGGATTGAGTAAATAAGATGTAATCAATAAAATTGTCCAAGTAAGGCATCAGTAAATCTTAGGTAATCAAATGGATGAAAAGTCCTGATTGAGATTCGGAGACCTGTGAATACCAGTTTCCATTTAGCGCTGTTCTTTTTAAATGTGCAATGTGCTCATTTTTAAATGCTTGTGGCTGCAAATCATAAAATAAAAATATAAAAATCTGTCTCTTTTCATTATAATCATAGTCTAATTATCTACCAATCTAGATGGTATAGTGGTAAGATTTGCCACCTCTGAGCCCTTTGGTCCTGGGCTTGATTCTGTGGTTCTTCAATGTGAAGTCTGCATGTTCTTCATGGGGGCTCTGGATTCCTCTCAAAGTTACTAAGGTTTTATTTTAAAGTGCAATCAAGACATGAGAGACAAAATATTCTAGGAGAAGATCCCCAAGAAATCATTTCAACAATATGATTTTGATCTAAGCAATATGATATGAGAATCTGACATCAGTCTGATACATGAAAATAGTATCAGGATTTGAGTGACCCCTAAATGCAGGAACTATGATGCTATGTCGCTGACTGCGCCACCTAGGAATTATAATTGGTGCAGGCCACGCAATGCCTACCTGTTTTCCCACACCTATTATTTTCATTCCATGACAGTATACCAACACTTCTGTTGGTAGTGTCTCGCATTTCATTTGAAAAGTTAGAGTCTTCTATATGGAAAACAACGGCATAAAAAGACTTATAATGTATCACACATTAAATTATCTTACATTAAAGTTATATGAACACAGAACCAAACATTTTTCAGTTTTTAAAGTTTGAAGGAGTTAAAGGTTGATTGAAAAAGTGGTTTAAATGTTTTAAGATTTCTATATCCAGATTATGCTGGTATCGGAGAAGACAAGGCTCAGTTGTTTTGTTTTTTTAGAAAAATGCAAATGCTATACAGTGACACATGTTTGAATCTTAATGTGTCAGGGGGGAAGTAGGGACTTTCAGCTTTGTGTTTCATTGAAACAACACAAAACCCTGGTAGTCAAAATATGTTTTTGGTTTCATACCAAAGCACATGTTCTAATGCATCTCTTTCATGCTTGGGGTGATTTTTAAAATTATTTTAATGGGAATATTAGGCATCCCTTTTACTGTGGAATGTCATAAAGTTTTTAAAGTTTTAATACAGTTGAAACAGAGATTTATAAAGGCATAATGCTGAACTGTTTTATGGACAGTGAGCAAAACATTAACCAAACTATGTTACACGAACAAAAGATTTAGGGATATTTATGAAGGGGAAAAAGAACTGACTTGTGATAGCTTCATCTTACAAGAAGGTTTTATCACCACATTTTAAGGGTGATGGGAGTATGAAACAATGCATTTATCCAGATTTTCTGAAAGGGGTAGAAATGTCAGTGGGTTGCTGTTCCACCAAGACTCTCAGATGTAACCTCTAACAAATGTCACTGTCCTTCTTTCTCCGACCCATTAGTGGTCCATAAGGTTGTCACTCAGAACAGAAAGGAACCCATTGACAGTTTATTAATAAAAAAATTAGGTTCTCTGAGTTTTAGTCTTTCAAATTAGGTACCGTTGTCAGTATCTACCATTATGCAATTAAAGTTGATACCTTGGTTTCTTTCAAGAAATGGCTGGCTATGATCCTCAAATCAACTAACTACTAACTCCCAGATGAGCTATATAGGCTGAAAGGCCCCCTCTATTCTGTAATCTTCATATGTTTTTATCTTTTATGTGCCTGAAGAGGCTATAAATCTGATCAAGAAAACTGGATGCTAGCAATGTAAATTTAAGCATCAATATCTTGGTCTTTTGAATGTCAGTTCTCTCTCATTTTATATCCAGACACGATTAGCTCTCACTCCCTGTTACTGTTTCTAAATGTTTCCCTCTCAGGATATTTGTGTTTGTACAAAGTCGGTGTACTTTACTTAAAGTGACAGCAAATAGTGGGAATTAAAAAAAATGTCCTCATATGAAATGAGAGTAACAGTAACCTCCTACTTTTGTCAGTTACTTGATTATGAATTATTTCAAACATTTCACATTATTTAGAACACGCTGTGAAACGATCTTAATGTTTTCAACCTCTGAAGAAAGCATGGAAAACACTTCAAATTATGACACAGGTACATTCTTTCCTCTGGATCACAATTTCCAAACCATTGTGCTGTAGGAGGTACTGTCCTTTGAATGAGGAGTGGAACTAAAGTCCTGACTACTTTGTCATTAGAGTAGGGATGTAAAGCTCACTGTGTTTGCTAAATTCTGCACACTGGTCATCTTAATGTTCTAACTTAAATCAATTGGTAAAGCAATTTCTCAATTCTCCCACTGATTTGCTGCGTAGCTGGGGGGCTGAGATCCTGTGGGATCAGGTGGATGAAATAGGTCTCCTCCCTTATGTGAAACATTTGGGATCCTTTGAAATAAAAAAAAACTCTTCAAATATAAGAGTAATTAGTAATCTAAAAAGAAACTCTGACTCTGCCACAGATCACAGATGTCAAAATGTTTTTTTCATTAGAGTTTATTTTTATTAATCGTTTGTTTAAGTAAAATCTGTCAATTGATTTAAGGTCTATGCTTAAACATTTTACTTTACATAACAGAACAATTAGCAGTTTCACAAATTTTGACATTATAAATCGGTGATGGATAAGGGGCATGTGACCAGAGTACTTTCAAGAAGGACTTTTTACATTCTCTGAAATCAACAATGATGTTTTATCATAAAATATTTTGTCTCCAAAGCCTCTTTAAGTGTCATACAAGTGACTTCGACCAGTCACCAAAACTCAGCAACAGGTGAATTAACACATGGGTCTAAATCACAGTATAGGAGTTCACTTTTAAGACAGCATTTTTTAATATACACTTAAGCTGCTCTAAAAAATCTAATCTAACATCCTGATATTATTTATCACAGCAAAGCTGAATCTGTTTCACTGTATTCCTTGCTTCTTCCTTTCTGCACCGCAGGTTCGCAAGGAGTGCAGTGTGCCCTTCACTTTCAATTTCAAATATACAAAAGGAATTATTTTTTTTACAGCTGACATCCCTGATTACTGCTCCAAATATCACAAGAAACACAAAGTTTAAAATATGCGTTTTTTATTTAAACAATAAGCTTCTGTCTCCTCTATTTGTGAGTGTATGACGTGATGGGACATGTGATGGACTGGAATCTAATCTTTGGTGTAATCCGATCTTGTGCCAAGTACTGCTCACTTCAGTTCACTAAGAACAAAACTGAAAATGGATGGATAGGTGAAATAATTTGCCTGGAAGGGGATGAAAGGTATCCAGACACAACTCTTATCAGGAGTTAAAGTTTACCTTTATAAAGAAGGTATCAGGATGCTAGGTATTGCATGGAAAAAATCTCAAGTACTGTATGTTATTTAAACAGCTACTGTCATGGACGGAGGAGCTCTATAGGAAGTTTTTTTAGAACACATGGTTCTATATCAATAGGATGAGTGAATTCTAAAACAATAAGTGTACTGAAGGTGAGGTCACCCGTTCTACAATTCAGGAACAAGTGCTTAGAGCAAAGATAGAGTGTTCCCCTGCGTGGTTAACCTACTGTACCTTGTAACACCATCTAAACCATTTTTTTGTAGGTGATATAGAGATGAATTATTTAACAGTATATTCAGACATATGTATTTGTATCATGTTAAATAATTATGGCCAATTGTATGCTAGGCACTTACAGAGATACAATCCTTTATCCCCATAACCCTGAATTGGAAGAAGCGGATTAAAAATAAATGGATGTATGTATGCTATATATAAAATTAAAGGCTTTAAGAGATAGACGGTGATGTTAACAGAGTAAAAAAGGTGGGCACTGAAGGGTTGAGAGAGATCCTAGACAATTTGTTAGAAATTACAGCTTACAGGAGACTTTAGAAGAGCAACCCCCAGGCACAGGGCCATGTTAAATTTCAACAAATTACAAAGTGCCATCCACATAGTTGATGGGGGGCGTCCACTGATCATTTCTGGTTTCTTCTTCCTGCTCAAAGGAGACTATTCTTCAGATACCAGGTTTATTACTAGTAGTTTGCCAGGAGAATCAGAGCCTGCAACTCACCCACAGCTACGTAACATATGAGCTCTGTTACACAAACAAAAGATTTAGGGATATTTATGAAGGGGAAAAAGAACTGACTTGTGAAAGCTTCACTTCTATCACCAGCTACTCTTACCTCCTGGATTTTGTACACACAGTAATGCTACCTCTGCATGTTGCCAGTCAGAGGGTGAGAGCTTTATGTCGAGTCCTTAACAAAGCACTATGTTGGTAAAATTTGTTTTGATATGGGGGATGTTTAGGACTCATGGACAGAAAAAAATATATACTAAAAAGCCACAATTTTCATTAACAGGGATAAGGTGTAAAAATACTCCCTTGCACGCAGAGATAAAGCTTTCTGGAAATTTACATCTTAAAGCTCCCCTCTAAAACCCAACCAGAATCATCTATATCGAAAATCAAATCTTGTCACCTCCCCCCCACACACACTCTGAGAACCAACAGCTGCTTTCTTTACATCTTTCTTTACACCTTTCTGCTGAAAACAGGAAGCTAAAGTAAAACAATGAGTTTGTTGTATTTGCATTTTGTTTTTCCTGAAAGGGGCTGAAATGTCAGTGGGTTGCTGTTCCAATGAGACAGACCACTACACGTTGAAGCCACTGGCACTCAGATGAGTTCAATTACCTCTAACAAATGCCACTGTCCTTCCGTGTTTGACCCATAAGTGTTTTGAGATACTATAACTATTTTCAGTTGTCACTCAGAGCAGAAAGGAACCCACTGACAGTCTATTAATAACAAAATTAGGTTCTCTGAGTTTTAGTTTTTCGAACTAGGTACCATTTTCAGTACCCATAATAATTCTGCAATGAAAAATGTTATTACAAGGAAGACTTTTCCTCCATGTAAGGTGATGCTGTGTGAAGTGACTCTCTCTAAATGTGTTCCAAAAAACTAAAAAAATGTTCCAGTACTGTGATAAACTGTCACTGCAAACAATCAGTTCTGTTGCTCAGATTGTGAGAAAATATTGTCATGTTCAGTGATATCTAAAATAAAAAGTGGGGTTCCAGGAAATTTTGTGTTTCAACTTTGGTTTTTAACAGGCTCCTTATTTTAATTGATAGCAAATTGTTTGGCAAAATCTGAAATTAAAGAAGTACATTTCACATGTAGTTAAACTTTATTCATTAAATGTACAATAGTATATAAAACAAAAATGACTTTTTTACAGTATTCTGAATAATTGTGTCTTGTTAACAACTTCAATCATTGTATTTTATATAAACTATGCAATAAAAACAATTGGTATATTCCAGAGAAATATAAATAAAAAACAAAGTTGTGTAAAGGCTTAGTCCAAAAATCATTCAAAATCTTTAGTCTTAAATTTTAATTAAACAATTACTAGGGATATTTCAAGAAATTAACATCCAAATGAACTCACTTGAAACTTTTTTTTAAAGATACTGCTGTTGTAGTAAGAGATTTTTCCTTGTTCCAACCTCTAACATGTAAGTGTTAGGATCGGATCTAAATACTGCTGTCAGTAGTGCTGAATCCAAGGCAGAAAAACTTTCTTGCTAGAATGTATAAAATGCTGGATGGAAGCTCACATCAACTAAAAATGCCAAACTCTACAGTGTCATGCAGGCAGGTAATAAAACTGCAAAACATCCTTGGGTACATATATGTATATGTAATCCTGTCAAATCAATGTAAAAAGATACCCAAAAAATGATGTGGTCAAAAGCTGTACTGAATAATGCCACTCAGAAAGGCACAACTGCTTCATTGATGCCAGAATTACAAAATAAATATCCAAGTTTTATCAAAATTCAAATCACTTTGAGCTGTATTCCACTTAATGACAAATCCAGCCACAGGGTGGATCCCGGTATTCATAGTTGAAAGATCAGTTTCTTTACGGAGTCTTTTTTATCTCCTTCCTCATTTTCCACAATGTTTGTCTCCTACCCAGAGTCCTCCTTGTTCCTGTGATCCTTCTCTCCCATCTCAAATGGCATTGTTCCCTCTGAGACAATGGTGATTCCACTGCACAGTTCCTCCGGTTCCGTGCTGTTCAGCATAGCCAGAAACACATAGGATTGTGGCGGATCTGTCAAATACTGTAAAACATAAAAAACAAATAAGGCAATTAATTTTGATGTGTTCTGTCAACTATTTCTAAATGCTAGAATTGCAATTGGTTTTTCTCGTGATACTTTTAATTTTTAGAAAGCCATCTGATAATTAACAAATGAATTAGCACTATAATATTCACAAAGCAAGGTAGATGTCAAGTTTTCTTAGACCCTTTGACAGCACTGGAGTTTTTAACGATTTCAGCGACATCTCACAAGCCACAGGGTGCCGCTGTTGTGCTCAGACCTGAAGAAGATTTGGTTATTTTGACCACCTCAATGCAAATTCTCCGTTTCTTATGGAATCCAAAATTGGCTCATATCAAAACTTAAACAAAAAAATACAAAACATAAATCACTCTAACATATTTAAAAGCAGGTTCAAAGGTTTTAGAAATTCTGGAGGAGGATGTCTTGTGGGTCTACCGAGATCTACTGAGTTGTTGAGGTGCTCTCAAATGTCAAAATCCCTCATTACTCAAAGATTGTTCTACGCAAACATTCATTAGGCAGACACTTCTATCTAAAGTGGCAAACAATCCTTTTACAGAAAGTTCAGCACAGAGCTGTTATTTGCTTGTTTTTCTCAATGTAACTATAATCGATTTGAATGTTTTACAAGATGTGTCATCTCCTGAGACGCAAAAGGTGATTCTCAGCCTCTGTGGAATAATGGATTCTCTATAAAGAAAAAAAATCAATGGCATGAATAAAAAAGGAGACACCAATACATCAGAAGAGCTGTTTTCTTTCAGAGGGTTTACAGTACATTGTGCTCTGTATTAGCACACTGGTAATCACTCAGTCTAACATTCAGGCAGCTGGAGGACAAGATTACCAAAACAACAACCATCATCCAAGCTGTAGAAAAACAGAATAACAACAGCATCAGGCAATGAAGGAGAAAGTAAGGCTAATTTTCACCTGACTGAATGAGAAGACAGAGATCCTTAAGGTTTGCCTTGATATAAGAGGCCTATCAGAAAGTGTAGAAACTGATAGTCTTGTTACATTTGGACAGGAAGCTTCCTTTGCTTCAGACAAGCCTATAGATTGTATGAGAGCCTAAAGGAATTAAAATGACTCCAGCACAAGGAAAGACATGTTAACAACATTTACTGTTTAAACTCCTCCACATTACTGACAGGAACTGTATTCTTCAGGCTTTTACAAAACTGAACTAGGCACCCCATTAACATTCTTTCCAGATTCTCAGCCTTAACTGCACACAGCAGAAAATCTCTTTCTCCCATATAGACTCATTTGTTCAATTAGACTACAAGGTTTCTGCTCTTTACATTGATTTTAGAAATCAAGCAGATCAATCCCTCTAGTGGACATTTAGCCCTGCCTTGAAACAAATCAGGAAATTGGCTTCAACAACGTGGCTGAGTAGCTTGTTCCAGACTCCTACAACCTTTTGCACAAAGGAGTGCCTCCTGTTCTTGGTATTATATGCATGTCCTCTGGTTTGTGTTTTAGAGTAGCACAACTACTTTTTAGAACACACAATTAACACATTATGATAACAGCAGTTTGTTTTTCACCCTTCCTGTTCATATTAATGAAGAAACCGAGACAACTAATACATTATAGGAGATGCTGGCCGGAAGTGAACTCAGATTTACCTGTTTGAAGTGCTCTGGGAGTTTGCAAGAAGGAAAGGCAAAGTGCATCATTCTGTAGATATTCACCCCAACAGTGAAGAAGAGGACCACTAGCCCAGCACTCACAGCAAAACTGCCAATCAGCAACACTGCTATTAGCCACTGCGGAGTCTTCCCTGCAAATGAAAAGACAAACTGAATGTAGCCACACTCAGCACAGAGAGAAGCAACAGAGACTCCAGCCCTGCTAATTTGGGATAAAGCCATTTTACTGAGTTTTTTGAAGTAAAAAGTGTTTTATCAAGCTGTTAACCTGCGGATGTACTCTGATTTTAAGATTTGGATTGGAAAGGACTGAGTCCTTAAAGAAGTTTTGAAGACTCTGAATATCACAGTGGTAGGACTGTTACTGTATCTTGCAAGTAGCACAATAATAGCTCATTGGGAACATACATTATTTTATTCACATTTTAAAAAGTCAGTGGATAGGTTTGTTGATAGAACACTTTTGTTCCAGAGATAACAAGATACTGAGCTGAAGACATGTGTTCTCATAAGGTATATGTTATTAAGTATTTGATAAATGATTTGAGTTAAAGTTGCCCAGATGATTGTAGAATCCATAATAATCATTCAAAGACACAAAAAGGTGCTTAAGTAATGCAAAATAGGCAAACATAGGATGATCATCCCATTGCAATTTAGGACTATGGCTCACTTTATGAATGAAAATTAAATCCAGAAAACTATAACCCACGCACCATCAGAGTGAAGGTTTCCATTTGCATAAAAAGTGGTCTGCATGCTGGAATGCCATTAAAAGGTCATAATTGACAGATGAGATACAAGATTGCCATCTTCTACAGGCCTGAGATGATCTGAGCTTTTCGATTTCTGTTAGCAAGCTAATCCAAATGTCAGATTTCCAGTAGGACAACTCCAGACAAAACAGTAATAGGACTATAACGCCCCAGCTTCAAGAAAACAATATCACAAAGAAGAGCAGAGTATTCAACTGTCTATCGTGAAGTCGGCAGCAAAAGAAATTGCAATGTTGGGTTAAATCACAAGAGGGGAACAGTGAGCTAGTTTAAATCCAGGAATTTCAAGTGAGAACTGAAGGATAGGATGCTCATGCAGAATTCCAGCCACTCTCACAGCAGAGTATAAAAAGGTAACACAAAGCAAGTGTCACGATGCGTCTTTCAGGACCCTGTGCAGACGGCAGAGTCCGGAAGGGAGTCAACTGGTGCTCGGGGGGGATGGGGGCTGTGGTCCATGCGACAGAGGGAGTCTGTAGGGATATCCAGAGTAAGCAAAGTCCAGAGCCGGGTAATCCAATCCAAGACAGAGATGACAAAAGTTAAAAACTGGAGCGGGATCTGGTGAAGGGTCGGGAAGATAAAAGGGGTAACGGGACCAGGTGCTCCAAGTCCCGAACTCGGCTGGTTCAGGATGCCGATAGGAGGCCTAAGCCTTCGAGCCGCAGACGTAGGGCGACTCGGTGGTAGGCGGGCCAGGAATGGTGGGAGCATCTGGTAGGGAAGGGCTGGAACAGGGGGCAAAATCAACTAAAATGTGAAAGAGCCAGAGCGCTCTTAAAAGGGAGGGATTACAATCGTGACAGCAAGAGCCTAGTCAAGTTTAATCAAGCTAGACTAGATGAGTAAATCTATCTTAGGAGGAGCATGGGTGGTTAACAGAAGTAGTATGTGAAGGAAAGAGCACTTCTCAAGAAACCCCTCTTTAACCCCACCCCCCCCCCCCCGCCCCAAATCACTCTTAAATCTATAGCACTAAAAATCAATTCTACAAGATTACAGGCATTTATTTCAAAGTGTCAGGGTAACAGAGAATGCTATAAAAGTAAGCTCAATAAACATTGGGTCTCTACATAAAGATTGGCTTTACCATTGCTGGTGTTTTTTATGCACACTGGCTGACTGGGCTCCCCTCTCTTGTCGTACACATCAAGATAGACCTCAACCTGAACACAGTATTGTGCCTGAGGTTCCAGTTCTGACAGAACAACGGTTTTCTGGTCATATTTTTTGGTCACAGCCTGAGGAAAACAAATCATACACACATTTTGAGAAATAGAAGGAAAGACTAGGAAAGAAGAAGGGGTTCTGTGCAGAATGGGATATTGCTCTTCTGCTTCAGATCAAAGAAAGACAGGCTGTTTATTTGGAAGTATAACTCTTTTACAGACGTTATCTAGCAATTCTGCTGAAGGCTTTTCTGAAAAAGAAAAAATAGCAGTTTAATAGTCTGTAAACAAACCCTCATTTTCAACCTGTGGTTAAAAAACTTCAGAATCTCTTCTCAGTCATTGTCAACTGAGTCTAACATATCAGTTTGACTCGATGGCAGTACTTACAGTATATGCCTATACAATATTAGTTTTAATGCTGATCCTGAGATTAGAAAACATGTTACTGTCTATCCTCATCCAGACACACTGTAGAGGCAGTAAAATAATTTTAAGTGTGCATCCAACGTCTCTGTATTAAAATAATGTGATGTGACAAACGGGAAAGAGTTCAAGCCAAATGGGGACACTTGAGTAAGGGGAAGTAAGAAGAAGGAAGATGTTAAAGATTCAGCTTTTATATTTAATTTACCACACAGGAGCCCAGAAAATATGGACTATTTAAAAATGGAAAGAAAAGCAGTGCTTTAGCATACACCTCACCCTTAATTGGTTTTGTGGTAATGCTAATGAAAGCAAAGTTCAAAAGCATTTTTTATAGACAAAAAGATTGTGAGCATTTTAATGCTAAAAAAACAGCTGCAGCTGTCATCTGACACAAATCAATCACAGAGTTCAATTCCACTCTACAAAGTACAGAGAAAAATCTGTTTTAACCAGATTTGACTAAAGGTGATTGATTATTTGTAGCTGTGATCCATCTGTGTCAGAATTTGATTACTTTTTTTTCTGTAAAGCAGCTTACCACAGGGCAAATACAAAGAACTGAAGTATACTTTGGAATAAAATCAGACTGACTGACCCACCAGCAATTCAAAAGCCAAATCCACAAACAGAAAAATGTGAGTCAAGAAAAGGACTTGGAGTACACTGTCCAGAATTATGAGTATTGTCCATAGCTGTGCATAACAGAATCTGATCTGGATCATTCATCATCTGAACAGAACTGAACCCTTAAATTACTGAAGGGAATGATTCCATTTTAAAAAAGCTGGTGATTTTGAATTTAACTAACACCATTGCATGCCTTTACCTTTTCAGAAAACATAAGGTATTCATGAAAAATAAAGATACCTTACCTTGTGCTCTTCGCCATGCTTCCAATACTTAATGAAGAAGGAAACTATGTTGTATACATAATTCAATGACCTGTCTTCCATCTTCATCACAGGGTCCTGTATGGACACCTCCAAAATGCCTTCTCGAGAGCTTAAGCCCACATGTGAGGGAGGTCCGATAGAAGCTACAGAGAGAAGGGGGTTGTTAATGCGCTAAAGAGAATGTAACAAACTTGTAAATTCATGAAAAGCAAAATAGTAGCTAAGTTCCCACACACTTCTATACTACTTCCCTAGATGACAAACTGTAGTAACAGGATCAATACAGAAAAAGTGTTCACATTTACTACTTTTAGTTTGCAAGTAACTTAAAAACTTGTCTGCCCCAACAGCCAACACAGATCAGGCAGAGAAGTCACAAACTGCATCTTCAGTCCAGAGTGGAATACATCCAAGTCACTAGGATTAATGCCCTATTCTTATGAATCAATGGATTTTAAATGACCCAAGTAGAAGGGATCTTTGTTTAATATCTCATCCGAAAGGCAGTGTTTTGTACAGTGTCCCCAGTCACCATACTGAGGTACTGTCTTGGATTTTGGTCCAAATGAAATGGTGCTAGTCTGGCAACACCAATAGAAGCAGAAATAATGTATTCTTTGGAGGTCTCTCAGCCCAGTACTGACCACTGACCAGGGGACCTTCTCTCCCTACTTTCTCTAGAAACATACAGATACAAATTGCTTACTTTTGCGATCCAGAGAAAATTCTTCAGTCTCCGTCCAGTTGGAGATCATCTCCCCTTGCTCTGCTCGCACTTGGAACTTGTACATCCCAAAAGGTGTCAACTTGTTTGTGAAATCACAGATTTTCTCTGTAATCCCATTACACACAATTTCCTCAGTCACGTAACCTCTGTGGACAGATATTTTAAAATTGTTCATGAAAATCACACAAACCAGGGAGAGACTTCATTTCCTAATGAGTACTGTTTTAGAAATGCATCATTCTCTGTGCATTAAATGCACATTCAAAAATGTTCATTTTTACACATACAAACTTTAATAATTCTATGTGTAATATTCTTTTAAATGGATTTGGAAGTGGTTAACCATTCTGTCCTCACAGTGCTGGGGCCCTAGGTTGAATTCCAGATTTGGGATGCTACTGTATCTGCGTGGAGTTTGTTTGTTCACTTGGGTTTTCTCTAGGTGCTCCAGTTTTCTCCTACAATCCAAAGGCACATTGGTACGGTAGGTTAATTAGCTTTTGCAAAAATTGGTCCTAGATGTGAGTGTGTGTGTGTGTGTCTCTGTTTCTGCTCTGTGGTGGACAGGCATCCTGCCCAGGATTGCCCTGTGCCCGTTGCTTGCTGGGATAGGCTCCGGCTCCCTTGCAACCAGGAAATGGCATTTCTAAACAGGCATTGGGCTTGAATGGAGTTTTGTCTCTGTTCTATAGCTGGGAGGCCACAGTAAATGTGATAACTTAAGCTGGAGCTCAATTACTAAGTAGAACTGCCAGGAAATCTGACCTACACTGTGTTCAGCACAGCTGTGAGATAATGAAGTATCTATTTTTAGTACTGTAAATGCAGCCCTAACTGCACTGTTAAAGAAAGCTTGCTTCATGATGACTCTCTCAGGTGCACAAAAGGTCTAATGTGGATTTGTTGTAAATACCAAAGAGTCATTACTTTTCCCTGTTAAGGAAAACAGCATTTTAAAATTGATTTTTGCTACACTTTGCATTTTCTTTAGAAAATTGTTTTCCTTTATCAAGACTGCTTCCGAGTACAAAAGCCTCACATACAATTAAAATATACTGTATGACATAGGTTTTTATATGTTCAAGGCTCAGTCTATGTGAATTACAGTGCTTTGCAAAAGTACTAAGGCCCTTCCTACGGTGTTGCATCTGTGACACTGCAAAAGCATGCATACACAATTTTAAAACTTAACGTTTTATTCAAAACCGGAATGCTGAAGTAAAGAATTCTTAATGCAAAATAAATTACAGTAAATGTCGGTAAAAACAAAAGAGAAGATAATGAAATATGTTGATTGCATGTGTATTCAGACTTGTAAAATCAGTATTTGGTGAAAGCATCTTTGGCAGCAATTACAGCCAGAAGCCTCTTTGCACACCAGCTTTGTGTTGTTCTACCTCAAACTCAAACTCACTCAAGTTGCTTGGGGATCTCTTATAGACAGCAGTTTTCAAGTCTTTCCACAGATTTCCAATAGGGTTCGAGTCAGAACTTAAGGACATTTTCAGATTCAAAAATATTGATTTTTTACACATGCAAAATTAAATAATTCTATGTCTCATTCTCTTTTTCATATATATGTAGTGGAGAGAACATTGCCACAGTGGTTAGAATTGCTGGGCACTAGTGTAGTTTTGGCATTGTGCTTTGGATTACTGCTCTAATGAAAGGTACATTTTTCTTCACAACGCAACACTGCCACCATCATACATGACAGTAGTGATGGTTTTGACTGGGTGTTGACTGTGTCCTTATACCACATTGTTGGGTTTCTATCATATTCAACACTGCATTTAAACCAAAAAGTTCCACTTTCGTCATATTTGACCACAAAACCATTTGCCACATGTTTGCATGATCACACGGGTGCTTTGTTGCAAAACCCTTGCAGGATTCGAGATGTTTTTTTCCGTTCCAGCTGCCTTTGTGGTATGACCTAGATATTGTTGACCTGTGGATATTTTCTTTTATCTCAGCCACTGAACAGTATAGCACATTTAAAGTCCCTATTGGCCTCAGAGTTGCAAGCCGCACCGATTTCCTCTTTGCCCAGTGGCTCTCTTTGGACGGACAGCCTGATCTAGGCAGTGTCTGTGTGCCTTCCACTTCAAATGATCAACTTCACCACACTCAAAAAATATTAAGGGGGGGGGGGGGGGGTTTGTAGCCATGGCCCCTGCTCGTGTGCAGTCCTCTCGTTGTGTTTCTCTCCATGGTCTGGATACCCTGTCTTCAGTGAGACCTTGAGAATCACCATATCCTTAGGGGAGTAGTAGGAGTGTATAACCACAAATTTCCATATAACCAGAAGGATATTTATATCCATATATATTTCGGTAATTTCACACCAACCATAATTTTCATAACCATAAATCTTAGGGTTATAAACATATAATCAAATATATATATTTATATATACATAAATCTTTCAGTAATCACACACCAACTAGTAACTCTGAAAGCACACACATAAACCATAACCATCACCTATAACCTCGGTCCATATCACCGAGGACCTCACATGGTCTCTCAACACCACCTGTCTGATCAAGAAAGCGCATCAGCGCCTGTACTTCCTAAGATAGTTGAAGAAGGCTAAGATATGTCCCCAGATCCTCACTAACTTTTACAGATGCACTACAGAAAGCACACTGATAGGTTGCATCACAGTTTGGTATGGCAACTGCAGTACTGCTGACTGCAAAGCCCTACAGCGGGTGATGAAAACTGCCCAGTCCATCACTGGGGTTGCCCTCCCATCTATACAGGACATTTATGACAGACGGTGCTTGAGGAAAGCTCTTAGCATCAACAAAGACCCCAAACACCCCAGCTACACACTGTATGATCTGCTACCATCTGGAAAACGGTACTGGAGCATTCGGGCCCGGACTACCAGACTCAGAGACAGTTTTTACCCCTGTACTATCAAACTATTAAACTCCCAGCCTCTCTCTCTCACCCCACCTCTCTCCTATGATCTAACCAAAAACTCAAACACACATTGTCAATCTACCTCTACCTACATGTCAAAAGCTCACTCCCCATAATTTCTATCCCTTTATTTCATTCTGTTGATGCATGTTTTTGCACATAACCTGTTACCTTTTTGTTGTTTTGCACATTGCCTGTTGTTGTTTTTGCACATTCCCTGTTGTTGTTTTTTGCACACTGCCTGTTGTCCCTGTCTTTCTTTTGTTACATGATTGTATTGTTGTTGTTTTTTTTCTTTGTACTACTTATTGTCCGAGAGCTAGCTAAATAGCATTTCGTTATACCATATACCTGTACATGAGTATAATGACAATTCACTTGAACTTGAACTTGAACTTGAACTTGAACTTGAACTGCAAAACATGATCTATAACCATTACCATTAGATTTGCCTTCATCATACTGTATAACCCCAGACCGCAGACATATACATTTTAACTACCAGGTGATTTCTGAGTGTAACCTAATGTGCTTTGTGTGCACCGCCTGGCCTTAATTATTAGTCATGTAACCCTTCTCTGAGAGGGAAACTCTCAGAGAGCCTGTGAGGCCAGGACTCCTTTTCCTCTGGCAACTCACTCAGGGAGTGTGTCCAGGCAACCATTTTTGAAGACTTACCCACTGTGTCATTCTATAAGCCGTAGCTCATGGACGTCTAGGTTACAGGATCCCAAACAGCAGCATCAGTGCATACAGTGGATTTATAACAAAGGAACATTCTTCCTTCCTCAGTCACCATGGGGTCTCACTTCCCAACAACCCACACCCCTTTCGGGATTTGCAGCTATAACCAATCTCACAGGGAAACCCCAAATCCCCTATAGGATTTGAAAACGATGACCTTGATAACCGAGTCCCCTTCTGGGAAAGAGGAAACCATCCTGTCTCTCCTCCTCATTATTATCCTAACCTTGGATTTCTACTTTCATTTAAACCATGCCTAGAACGTCTGGGTAACGCCCCTACACTGTTTGAGAAATGCCCTGGGATTTTTAATGATCACAGAGAGTCAGGACCTCTGTTTTACATTTCATACGAAGGACAGCGCCTTTTTACAGTATAGTGTCCCCATCACTATACTGGGGCATTTGGACCCAGACAGACGCAGGGTGAGCGCCCCCTACTGGCCCCTCTAATACCTCTTCCAACAACAACCTTAGTTTTTCCCAGGAGGTCCCCCTTCCAGGTACTGACCAGGCCCACACCTTCCAAGCATCAGTGGTTTGCCAGATGTGAGTTGCAGAATGATATGGCTGCTGGCTTACTTATTTTGAAACTGAGTTAAAAAGGGAAAAGTTGTTTAAAAAACACCTCATGGGTCCAATAAGCATAAGTGAGCGATGCGGAAGCGCAGAGGACACGGGGTTAGGACTGGCAAGAAAAACAATCCTGTCAATCAATCTTTTCCACTAGGTGGGGATACACCACAAGAAAGCCACATTCTTGGATGAACATTCTTTACCACAGCTCTTTTGAAATCGCAACACTCAGCTAGCTACAGCAGTTAGTCAGGATGTGTGTCAAAGATTCCTGGGAAAAATGATACAGGCATTATCAAAATGTGATGATACATGACAGCCTCAGCCATTTGTTTCTCCTAAAGCTTTTTTTAACACCACAATTGCCATGCAATTAAGTATCAGTTTACTGTGTAAATTCCAGTATCATTACAAATTTAGAGTAGCATAGATTCATTTTAACAATTGGATTTTGATACATTGGCCAGTAGTAATAAAATAATGAGGAAGGGCCTCTAATCTCTTGTAAACATTTATTCAGATATTTGTAATACAACTTTTTTAAAAGAAAGCTGCAGTCAATTGCTGCAAAAGCACAGTGAAATTGTGATAAAAATATATATCAAATTTGTGGAAGCAGCATACTGTGGAAAACTATGGCAAGAATATTGTGCACTTTGGTGACCATTTGTAAAGGGTGACTAGGACTAGTAATAACAATAAGGATAATGAGACCTCTGCTGCACAAATCCTGAAGCATGGAAGAGCTCTTGAACAATCTAGTTTAAAAGCCCACAGATGAATGTTTAACCCTTGAGTACCAGCAGAGGCCCTGCTCAGTGACAATAGCTTTATTTACAAATATCATAAGCACACAACAGGTGCACAATACCGAAGGCTCTAACATTCACTTTGGAGAAAACTGAGATTTCCTCATCACCACTTACACACAGACACACATTGTGCTACCTGTGATCCATCAGCGTTCATGAAAATATGCTGGAAGTAAAGAGCTTAACAGGAACCCAAAAGTTCTCTTCCCATTATCCCCACTAAATAAATTTATGAATTTGTGGACTAGTGTTTGTTAGCTCCACCTTCCCAACAGCCATAGGGTTGTGAAAAATCACAGACACGTTCCTTGCTCAAGGGATTAAAGACTTTATGATCAAAGCCAATAAATGGAGAGGCTGCTGGAAAGGGTACTGGGGGTATGTAGACCACAAACCAGTGTTCTTCACCCTGCAAAGGCACACTGCTCTCTTTGTATTGTAAGTCCCTGCCTCCTCTAGCTTGCCGAATAGTGGTGGGTTGCTTCAACTGTAGTTCAATTTCTTAACTAAGAGCACAGATGGACTGAAATCACAGATGCTGCAGCCTGGAAGGTTGAGGAACAGAGATACATGCAGGTGAAACAGTAGAAAACCTCCCATTTTAAAACCATGAAAGGTACTGTATAGGTAAAAACAGGAACTGCATGATACAAAAATACTGTAAGTCTGCAGAACCACATCATGTTCTTCTTTTTTAACTGAGGAAGCACTATCTTCCTCACTCTTCAGTGGTATTGTGTTCTCTTTGTTTGTTGGTTCAATTTTTTATCGGTGTAGCCCTTCAGCAGAATACTCAGTAAAAACGACTCAGTTGTATGTCACAGAAAAAACACAACAGACACAGTCAAGTACAGTACCAAGTGAAGCCAAAAGTACAGTGCTGCTGCAGGCCTAATATATAGATAGCAACTGCTGAACCAAACTCCAACAGCTATATTTGCATTGTGTGTTAAGTTGCAGTACGTTACATCCCCCAAAGCTTTTTTTTATGTTTTTCACTTCATCTCCACAATAGTTTTAAGGATAAAAAACTTACATCACTTATAAACTTCCCTACTGTCTGCATGAAAACTCCCACATTAAGCTCTACAGTCCAGTGACTTCAGAATCATTTTCAAATCCATGTTCTTGAGGACAGTGTTAGGGTAGGGGTAACTTAGTGCTGTCAGCACTAACATGCCCACAACAAATGGTATATATCTAGTAATAAGCAGATGTCTTCTGCACTCTGAAACAACCTCACTGTTAAATACTCTTAAATACACTTTAAAAAACGTTCAGCCTCGTTCTGGATTATCTCTGAGAAAGATTCCACAACATGTGTGAGTTCACCCACAATTAACCACTTACGTCACTCTGGCAGTGTAGGTGACATTTGGTAGGGAATCTTCATAGTCCCACTGAAGTATCGCTCCCAGGTTTACTGAATTTAGAGTTACATTTGCTGGAGGAGGTAAGGACGCAAGCACCACTGAAAACAGAAAGATTAGACCACATTTAAACACAACATATCTACATCTTTAATCATGCCTGTAACCGTCACAAATGGCCCTGTGGAGAACAATTCACTACCTCACGTTGTGGGGAATAAACTACCATTTTTTTACATGAGCTGTTATTATTACACCATGTGCAAATATCTCGTTTATATCCATATAACAAATATCCATTTCAGTGTTGTGAACCTTGAAAAGGTGACTGCGACAGGGACTCCTACATCCTTTAATCTCCTGGTAATGACTAGATTTAAAAAGCTGGGTTAACACTCAATCAATAAAGTCCGGATCTCGCTAATATTTAAAAAGCTGTACCAATTAAAAAATTACTGTGTACTAATAACTGTGTACCGTTCTTTTAAAAATATTTATCTGAATACGCGCTTCTTGATATTTCTGAAAATAAATAAAAAACGTATTTCACATATTTAGAAATAATCTGTTCTACAAGAAAAGTATAAAAGTTATAAAAATCTCCATAAATATGATTGTGTTCAGTTTCTATACCTAAATAACACATACATCTAAGTAAACACATCACTATCTTTAAATTTATTCACAAAACTTTATACATTTTGAGAGGCATTTAAACGCAATTAATTATTTGTAATTGGATTACAAATAGCACTTGTTGGGTTTGTAATGCATCTCTATATATTAAGATATCACAAAGGGCTACACGCTTTAAGGAAAATTAATAGAACAGAAAATAATCACTATTATAAGAGGCCATTAGTAAATTTGCATATATGACGGCATTCAGTACAAAATTTCCCCGAAATCAGCTGAACTGGTTTCCTATAAATGCTATAAGTATGATCATACAATAAATTTGACACAATATTAACTTAACACTTTCCGCACACCACGGAAAATACAATATTGCATTTAAGAAAAAAACAGCTACTTCTATCTCACAAAATAATTACAACAACAACAATAATAATAATGTTCATAAACGTTCTTCGATATCGCTTAGAATTCGTTTCTTCTGTTACCCTCATTACTTGTTAATAAAACAACATCGTTCCTTTATCTTTATAAATCCTGTTTTAATTCTTTAAGTCATAACACCAGTTGTATGTATTAATCGCAAAAGAAGAGAAGAGTCGGTTTCTTGAAATTGTGGAACAGCACAAATAAATATTGAAAATGAAGAGAAAGATCAAATACCCAACCTGTAGAGACGACTGTAAGGAGCCAGCTTTTTAAAAGAGAGAAACTCATTCTGTCAGTCTCAAAGTAGTTTCAAAGCTACTATGCTACTATCCTATAGTCCCATGGAGTTCGTATTAATTATTCGTATTCGTAGTTTCTGTTCCCTCATCTGACTACCGCGGTGGAAGAAACACAACTAATTACATGTGGGAGGGATTTGCACGGAAACCGAAACTGGTTAGAGAACGAGTAAAGAGAAGCTACAGTACGTGTCAGTTATAAAGGCTGCCTACAGAGTCGCCCAGCTACAGCGATCGGGTCTAAGTCCCTCCCGAGCTCGGATATACAGTGCCTTGCGAAAGTATTCGGCCCCCTTGAACTTTTCAACCTTTTGCCACATTTCAGGCTTCAAACATAAAGATATAAATTTTTTATTTTATGTGAAGAATCACCAACAAGTGGGACACAATTGTGAAGTGGAACGAAATCTATTGGATTTTTGAAACTTTTTTAACTAATAAAAAAATGAAAAGTGGGGCGTGCAAACTTATTCTGCCCCTTTACTTTCAGTGCAGCAAACTCACTCCAGAAGTTCAGCGAGGATCTCTGAATGATCCAATGTTGTCCTAAATGACTGATGGTGATAAATAGAATCCACCTGTGTGTAATCAAGTCTCTGTATAAATGCACCTGCTCTTTGATAGTCTCAAGGTTCTGTTGAAAGCGCAGAGAGCATCATGAAGACCAAGGAACACACCAGGCAGGTCTGTAATACTGTTGTGGAGAAGTTTAAAGCCGGATTTGGATACAAAAAGATTTCCCAAGCTTCAAACATCCCAAGGAGCACTGTGCAAGCGATCATCTTGAAATGGAAGGAGTATCAGACCACTGCAAATCTACCAAGACCTGGCCGTCCCTCTAAACTTTCAGCTCAGACAAGGAGAAGACTGATCAGAGATGCAGCCAAGAGGCCCATGATCACTCTGGATGAACTGCAGAGAACTACAGCTGAGGTGGGAGAGTCTGTCCATAGGACAACAATCAGTCTTACACTGCACAAATCTGGCCTTTATGGAAGAGTGGCAAGAAGAAAGCCATTTCTCAAAGATATCCATAAAAAGTCTTGTCTAAAGTTTGCCACAAGCCACCTGGGAGACACCCCAAACATGTGGAAGAAGGTGCTCTGGTCAGATGAAACCAAAATCGAACTTTTTGGCCACAATGCAAAACGATATGTTTGGCGTAAAAGCAACACAGCTCATCACCCTCAACACACCATCCCCACTGTCAAACATGGTGGTGGCAGCATCATGGTTTGGGCCTGCTTTTCTTCAGCAGGGACAGGGAAGATGGTTAAAATTGAGGGGAAGATGGATGCAGCCAAATACAGGACCATTCTGGATGAAAACCTGTTGGAGTCTGCAAAAGACCTGAAACTGGGACGGAGATTTATCTTCCAACAAGACAATGATCCCAAACATACAGCAAAATCTACAAAGGAATGGTTCACAAATAAACGTATCCAGGTGTTTGAATGGCCAAGTCAAAGTCCAGACCTGAATCCAATCGAGAATCTGTGGAAAGAGCTGAAAACTGCTGTTCACAAACGCTCTCCATCCAACCTCACTGAGCTCGAGCTGTTTTGCAAGGAAGAATGGGCAAGAATTTCAGTCTCTCGATGTGCAAAACTGATAGAGACATACCCCAAGCGACTTGCAGCTGTAATCGCAGCAAAAGGTGGCTCTACAAAGTATTAACGCAAGGGGGCCGAATAATTTTGCACGCCCCACTTTTCATTTTTTTTATTAGTTAAAAAAGTTTCAAAAATCCAATAGATTTCGTTCCACTTCACAATTGTGTCCCACTTGTTGGTGATTCTTCACATAAAATAAAAAATTTATATCTTTATGTTTGAAGCCTGAAATGTGGCAAAAGGTTGAAAAGTTCAAGGGGGCCGAATACTTTCGCAAGGCACTGTAGTATGGAACCTACAGGGCACCTTTCCAGGTGTGATGCACAGCAGACGACTTCGGCCTTTCCTGGCCAGCGGTGTCTTTTTTCAAGAAAGGAATTTCCTATTTAAACGACATCCGATTCAAGCCTTTATTAAAAATGTCCACACTTGAAGAAGGCTCCAGGGCCAAAACGCTGTGTTTTCTTTCTTCTCTTTTCAGAATGGAATAAACCTATTACTTGTTCCTTTATTAAAAATTATACGATTAAGGGTAAATTACTAAATAAAAGCAGAACTAAAGCTTTAAGCAACGGCCAATCTAAACACCAAAAGATATCACACTCTCCTCACCTCTTGAAAAGTTTGCTTAGTTTCTGGGGCCCCCCTGCGGGGTGGTGTTTTAAGATAAGATCACTTTATTAGCGATATACAATTTCTTGCATTAGGATTTTGTCTTTTTGCATATCCCAGCTTGCTCTCCATGAGACACACAGCCAGGGAGAGAGAAGCTTGGTGTCAGAGTGCAGGATCAGCCATTTATACGGCACCCCTGGAGCAGTTGGGGTTAAGGGCCTTGCTCGGGGGCCCAGTAGAGTAGGATTCCTCTGTCAGCCGTGGGATTTGTAGTAACCAGTAATCTTCCAGCCACAGGTGCCACCGCTCCACCGCTTCTGTCACAGGAGAATGTAAGTTCTCCTGTTACAGAAAGTGGTCAGAGCACTGGGAAGGTCTGGGAAGGCCCAAATAGAAATTAACCCTGTAATTTACAGTGAAATGATAAATTATGATACAGTAAATTTAATGTACTGAATGTAGCCCTTGAAATAATAACTATAGCTTTAATAACTATAATTCTTAATTTATATACAGCATTCATCTCTTTAAGAAGCCACCTTTAAAGGCACTATATAAAATAAAGTTTATATTATTATTATTATTATTATTATTATTATTATTATTATTATTATTAATAAGCTCCTTAGTGAATTGGTATCTCATTTGGAATCCACTACCTGTCTATTAGATCCCATTTCCACCACTTTATTTCAATCCTGTTTCACCTCTCTCTGCCCCCATTGTCCTCAATGAGTCCTTGAGCACTCAGACAGGCACTGAGGTGCCAAGCCATACAGAACCTTGTAGGTGAGCAGAGGGATTTTGGAATCGACATGTAGGGGGATTAGAGAGAAGACAGAAATCTTGACCGGCTTTTGTTTACAAAATGTTGGACATGTGGATCAAACGTCAAGTCTGGATGAAATATCACTCCCAGGTTCCTCAATTTGGATTTACGATCCAACGATAGGTTGTATTGGCTTTACGTAGTTGATGTGGAGTGCTGAGAAGCATAACCGCAGTGTTATCGCAGTTTAAATGAAGGAAATTTTGAGTCAACAGGGTTTTATGTCAGAGGTGCAATTAGACAGTGTACTGACAGTGTCACTTCAGTGTTAATATGAACGTAGATTTGAGTATCATCAGCATCAGAAATGATAGACCATGCAATCTTAATAGCTGACCAAATTGAAACATGTAAATGCTAAATATTAGGAGGTCGAGTATTGAGCCCTGAGGAACAACAGACTCAATGAGTCCAACTTCAGAACTGAAACCGCTAAGAAAGTGAAAGGAATCAGAAAGGTATGACTTGAACCATAAAAGAGCAATGTAAGAAATTCCCAACACATTCTTAAGAAGAGAAAGCAAGATATTTTGGTTAACATTGTCAAAAGCAGCACTATGGTCAAGGAGAATAAGGATAGAAAGAGAGCCAGAATCAGAAGCCAAAATAAGATAATTAGTGACTTTAAACACTCTCCCTCACAAACACCGTTCCATTCCTGTCACGCCCCACACTCTCCCTTGCAAATGCCATTGCATTCCCAAACCCACTGTTTTACAATTTCATTCCTAATTGAACCCATCACATTCCCACCACATTCCACAAATTCTCACTCCCAAACCAATTTTTCAACCACATTCCTTTCCCTTCAGTATTTAAAGTTCCCTCACAGACCAACCCTTGCTCCCTATTGAGAAGCCTCCAGTAGAACTCTCTTCTGTGCATTTATAAAACCTTTTGACTGATCTCCTGGTACCTAACTTTGCTCTTGCCTTTTCGATTTTGTTTTTGGATTGTCATGTTTTGGGATTTCCCTTGTTACTGGACTCTTTGCCTCCCTTTTTGACCAAGTCCCTGGATTATGTCTTCTGGATTGTCCCTGTGCTACTCTGCATCCTGTGAGATTCATGGTTATGCATAAGGATCCTCCTATTCTACCAATTGGTTTCCTGACAGTGTAACTGTCTGAAACCAGATTGGAGGGGTTTGAAGAGGATCTTAATGTGTCTTTTCTTTTGTCCTAGTGGGTGTAGGAAAAGTTTATGCTTCTTTATAGTTGACTGTATTTAACAAGTATAGTGAAAATAACAGTCAAAGCATGACAGTGCTTTAACAGCCTTTTTACTGGCAATTCTTTTATGGCTACACCATTTCTGTATGACAGGAAACCTTTCATGCCCCTAGAACAGGGTGCCCAACCTTTTTTAATGTAAGATCTACTTTTTCCATTTGCCAGTCCAGCATGATCTACTGTACCAGTGTGAATTTGAAGCTCTGATATACATGTAGGAAAAACAGACTGTGGGCATATCAGTACAATGATGATACCCATCACTAAAATGACAGCAAATAAAAGCCAGTGACTCATGCTACAGTGAACCAGTCATGTTCCCCATTTTAGAAAAAATAATATCCTACCTTAAATGTGAGCATTGGCACTGAGAAACTTACTTGGGAACACTTGTGAATTTGTTCTGGAATGTGTTGACACTGCTGATCATGTTAATGACTTTTTTTTATTTTGTCCCTGCAGCTCGACATTCAGCTCATTTAGCACTTTAGTCAAGTCTGTGAGGAATGCTTAATCCAGAAACCACTGGTCATCCTCTAATTAGGCATATGCACCATGTTTAGATGACTTGAGAAACTCTTTGATTTCAGGCAACAGCTGTCTGAACCTCGCCAAAAATGTTTGTTTTTGCAACCTCCAAACAGCAAGTCGGAAAAGTCTACATACGTTTTGTGTGGAGTTTTGAAATGTTGTTCTATATTTCCCTTTTTTGCGTAGATGCAGGCATTGCAGATTTGAATGCGAAAGTACAAAAAATAATCATGCTCCCATTCTGTTAAGTTTTTGGTCTCTTTGCTTTGTAATTTTTGCTCAAACACTGCAAGTCTACAACTATCAAATTGGCAATCAAACTCATCAAACTGTTGACAAATTTGTCATGGACAGTCTGTTTTGCTCCTCTATGCACTGTAGCGAATGTGGGGTTCGTGCAGCAATAACCAAGAGAACGTTCTTGGGTCGCACACGCAACACTTTATTTACAGAGCTCTTGTAGCCTTTTTTTCCAGTGTCAGCCAGCGCTCAGGGAAGAGACTTTTACAACCCACTCGACAAGGGTTAAACACACACGAGGGCAGTAAAATGTATGACATTACATGCACAGATCTGAATGAATTTTTAGGCTATAGAAAAAAGTAGTCAAATAGCCCATTTATATTTTGCCAAACATTCTTGCGATCAACTGATTAGGGTACCCCTGCCTTAGAGCATTAATAAAGAAGAGGAAGAGAGAAGAGAAAGAAGAGGAAGCCAATTTGGGCCTATCTTGCTCGGGTAGTTAATAGTGAATTGATCTCATGCAGCTGTTTCTTGAAAGAAGTTACTGTAGTTTCGGTTCAACAACATGGCTAGGTAATCTGTTACATATCCCCATAATTCTGTGTGTAAGGAAGCACCTAATGTTTTTGGAATTAAATGTCTTCAATGCAGTTTCCAGTTATGTCCTCTGAAATGTTTATGAGGCAGAGTTAAAACTGAGATCCTCACAGATCACATTTGGTTGTCTGTAAATTCGCAGAAAATAGTGTCATGGAACCACGACTCTCACAGATGGATGTTATCATGGAAGTACTGTACATACAGCTCCGACATTCTTTGCTAGTGCAGAAACTTTCCTGAGCCTCTAATCCCCAGTTTTTCTGTATCTTTTCCTTGCTTATATTTTTAATTTTACATTTGTTGGTTTATTTTAAAATGTTACAATAAAATAAAAACAACTGTGAAAAAATGTATTTTATAATATGTACTTTCCAAATACAACAATGTAGGCATGTCTTAGACTCACGTTAATGAAAAAAAAAACATTCTGCTTTCCATTGGTGCACATCTCCAGTGGGGAGGAGTGAGGAAAACACGGGGAAAAAGCCATGCAAGGGGCTGGAAGGAAAACAGGGGGTGTGTCCATGGTGCGCTGGTGTTCGGGTGAGGTGTGGCCGAGGCAAACAGTCCAAAGGAGTCCGTGGCAAATCTATGAATGACCAAGACCTGACAGACGAACAGAGTTAAAAGCCGGAGCGGGATCCGGTAGAGGGTCGGGCGAATAAAAGTTGTAAACGGGACCAGACGCTCCAGTCCCGGACCCAGAAGGTCAGGACGCCGTAGAAGTCGATGCTGCTGAGTCGCTCCTGGACTTCAGGTAGGCGAGCTTCAGGGCATCCATCATCCATCATTCTGGATGCCCTGAAGGCACGGGGTTTTATAGCACGGGGGGCTGGAACTGGAGGCAAGTGCAGGGGATGAGTATGAAACAAGGAAGGGCTGGAGCCTCCTTAAGAGGAGGGGTTTACAGTACGAGCGTAACAGAGTTCTGAGGCAGCCCTTGTACACGACATTGGAAAAAGGAAATCCGCAAACACAAAATACTGGTACGTTAACTCCATTAACACTGCAACAAAAGGATATATGAAGTAGGTAAAATCCTAGAGTTGAAAATGTAATAAGATAATTAGTAAACAACATGTAGTTCCCCCCTCTGTACTTTGTTACAGATATACAATTTCCCAAAATGATTATTTAAATGTCTTTATATCATTTATGTAAGATGTGTGAATTATTTCAAACATGGAACCATCTTTTTGTCTTTTCATGTTAAGAACTGATATATTTATACCCTGTAAATGCAGGTCATGCTGGCAGAAGAGGTCAGTTGTAAGGTGTGGAAGAACGTCTTTCATGTTGAGAACGCATGTGATACAGTATAATTGTTTGTCTGATACAAGTTATCTGTAACTATGGTCTTTTTACAATTGTAGTTAATGCACCTGTATTATGGCATACTGTATTTCAATTTTATTCAAATCATTCAAATCAAGCATACAAATTGCACAAAAATTCTATTACTAAGCAAAAATTTTATATTATTTACAATTCACAGCTTTTTAACTATACCTGCTTAACACTTAAAAAAGGATTATATTAGGTGACTGATATTTGTGTGTATGAGGAAACATGAAGGCACAGTCAGTGTCATGTACAGTATGACATCAGAATTGGTATTACTGGCATGAACATAATCAGCCATTTAAAATGATTATTTTGGGTAATGCCAAGATACAGTCATTAGTTACTGTAGCTACTGTACAGTTAGCTCACATTTGTGTTTACGGTTTAACAAACAGAATAACAGTAACAGAGGCAAGTTTAAAAAAGTTATTCTCTAAGTGATCAAAGTGTTTTCCCAAGTCAAAAATGTTAATGAAACAGAACAGTGGGAAAATTAAACAGCAAAAAATAATGATTCCTTAGAAATAACAAAAGAAATGATCTAGAGCAGCCGCCCTTCTTTGTAATGCAGTAGCTCCTGGCCTGCCTTCTCCCAGCAGTGTAGTTTCAGGGAAAGGTAGTGAGCGTACTGGTATTAGCTTCTCCTACCAAGTACCCATAGCCCTCGTTTTCTTCTCTCACAGTTTCCTCTTCCTCTTTGGGGTCCAGAGACTTTGAGCTAAAGCTTTCTTTCATGTTGTCCTGTACAACATCAGCCATAGAATATGCTTCTGCAGCAACACAGTGAGGAGTGGCAGTGCTGGAACTCATAGACGCCTAGACAGAGGGTGTGAGGGAAGGAGGAATGTTTTACTCTCAGATGCTGGAATGAGGTGCAATAAGTACATATATGTAAAGGAACAGGTAACTGGTTTATTCCATGCTGAAAAGAAAAGAAAGGAAACATAACGTTTCAGCAGTGGAGCATTCTTCAGGTGTCAAGAAGAAGGCTCCACAGCCGAAACGTTGTGTTTCCTTTCTTTTCAGCATAGAATAAACCGTTTACCTGTTCCTTTGCAGCCTATGCATGCTGACACAGCTACCTATTTGAACTATTTCAGTATATACAGTGGTGTGAAAAAGTGTTTGCCCCCTTCCTGATTTCTTATTTTTTTGCATGTTTGTCACACTGAAATGTTTCAGATCATCAAACAAATTGAAATATTAGACAAAGATAACACAAGTAAACACAAAATGCAGTTTTTAAATGAAGGTTTTTATTATTAAGGGAAAAACAAATCCAAACCCACATGGCCCTGTGTGAAAAAGTGATTGCCCCCTAAACCTAATAACTGGTTGGGCCACCCTTAGCAGCAACAACTACAATCAAGCATTTGCGATAACTGGCAATTAGTCTTTTACAGCGCTTTGGAAGAATTTTGTCCCACTCGTCTTTGCAGAATTGTTGTAATTCAGCCACATTGGAGGGTTTTCGAGCCTTAACTGCTTTTTTAAGGTCATGCCACAACATCTCAATCAGATTCAGGTCAGGACTTTGACTAGGCCACTCCAAAGTCTTCATTTTGTTTTTCTTAAGCCATTCAGAGGTGGACTTGCTGGTGTGTTTTGGATCATTGTCCTGCTGCAGAACCCAAGTGCGCTTCAGCTTGAGGTCACGAACAGATGGCCGGACATTCTCCTTCAGGATTTTTTGGTAGACAGCAGAATTCATGGTTCCATTTACCACAGCAAGTCTTCCAGGTCCTGAAGCAGCAAAACAGCCCCAGACCATCACACTACCACCACCATATTTTACTGTTGGTATGATGTTCCTTTTCTGAAATGCTGTGTTACTTTTACGCCAGATGTAATGGGACACATGCCTTCCAAAAAGTTCAACTTTTGTCTCATCAGTCCACAGAGTATTTTCCCCAAAAGTCTTGGGGATCATCAAGATGTTTTCTGGCAAAACTGAGACGAGCTTTTATGTTCTTTTTGCTCAGCAGTGGTTTTTGTCTTGGAACTCTGCCATGCAGGCCATTTTTGCCCAGTCTCTTTCTTATGGTGGAGTCATGAACACTGACCTTAACTGAGGCAAGTGAAGCCTGCAGTTCTTTGGATGTTGTTGTGGGTTTTTTTGTGACCTCTTGGATGAGTCGTCGCTGCGCTCTTGGGGTAATTTTGGTTGGCCGGACACTCCTGGGAAGGTTCACCACTGTTCCATGTTTTCGCCATTTGTGGATAATGGCTCTCACTGTGGTTCGCTGGAGTCCCAAAGCTTTAGAAATGGCTTTATAAACTTTTCCAGACTGATAAATCTCAATTACTCTGTTTCTCATTGTTCCTGAATTTCTTTGGATCGCAGCATGATGTCTAGCTTTTGAGGATCTTTTGGTCTACTTCACTTTGTCAGGCAGGTTCTGTTTAAGTGATTTCTTGATTGAGAACAGGTGTGGCAGTAATCAGGCCTGGGTGTGGCTAGAGAAATTGAACTCCAGCTTTCCAAAGATGTGATAAACCACAGTTGATTTATGTTTTAACAGAGGGGGCAATCACTTTTTCACACAGGGCCATGTAGGTTTTGATTTTTGTTTTTCCCTTAATATTAAAAACATTCATTTAAAAACTGCATTTTGTGTTTACTTGTGTTACCTTTGGCTAATATTTCAATTTGTTTGATCTGAAACATTTCAGTGTGACAAACATGCAAAAAAATAAGAAATCAGGAAGGGGGCAAACACTTTTTCACACCACTGTATATGGAGTCCATTATATGCCAAACAAGAAAAAACAAATGTTTATCTATAGCTATCCAGCTATTGAACCAGGTAGTCTATGGACACAGGGCTTAAGGTGGAACTTCAGCCTGAATGTGAAGAAGTCCATCAATGGGCAAGCACACATACCTGTGCATATAATTCAGAAATGCCTAATCAACACAGCCAGAAGCCAGAATATCTTTGGAATGTTGGATGACTTTGTAGACTCCACACAAAAGGTGCTTCAGTCTGGAATCAAACCAAGAAGCTATGCAACAGCAGCAGTAGCAGACATGCTACCAGTAAATCTATATAATATAGAATGTATGGAATTATAGAAACAGTTTGATCCAACATATCTCTCACATCTGTCCATTCAACTAAAGTGATGTAATAAAACACATCCAAGCTAAAACCAAGTACTGTAGGGAAAAAAGGATACAACTCTGATTCAGAATCATTCAATTGTACACTTACTAAGCCTGGGTAATAGAGATCTCAGGTGAAACAAAGAGCAGAAGACAAAACAGTACAGTAAAAGGATTGATTATGTTGGGTGACTGATATTTGTCTGTATTATTGAACATGAAGGCACTGTCAGTGACATGTATGTACATGCATCATAATCGGTATTACTGGTATTACTTTAAAGATCAGGACTACTGGATATAAGAATAGTTGGTACCCCAGTTCCCCAACTCCATTATAATGAAATAATTTTCCCTCGAGACCCTTTGCAGATTTCCCCCCACAGTCTGTGTGTGATGCGCCCGGCCCCTCAAAAGAGGCCACAAGTTGGGCCACCTGGAAAGTGAAAGCATGCTCAGCAGTGCCGATGGCTCCTCCTTACCAGCACCCATGGAAGACGCTTCTTGAGAGAAGATGACAAGCCATGGCAGAAGAAGGAACCACAAACCAGGGCAGTCAGCAAGATAGCAAGGCTCATCAGGCCCAGCGTGACTGGAACTGCAAAACCAGCACAGTGCACTACTACTTTCATATACACAGCATTTGACAGACTAGAAATGATTGTTCTCATCTTAAAGTCTGATTACTACAGTACATACGAGATAAGGAAGTGCTATGTTAAAATAATAGTTTTATAGAAATACAAGAGTAAGGTACAACAGTCTAAAAAACACAGGAAAAATATACTTAGGAATGTTCTGATCAGTATGAATGTAATTCTTTTGTAATAAGTTTAGTGGAAATGTCAGATACATCAGTGAAATCTAACTCAAGTTGCACCCCTGTGAACTCCTTGAGTGACTTGGGTCACTGTGACCAGCATTTTAACACCTGCCCTGAGTCTTTGTATATAAGAGCATGATCTATTTCTTGTAAGTGCCTTTTGAGGCATAACAGTGAAACTATTAAACAACACAGTTTCAATAAAAAACAGGAACATATGTCTGAAGCCTGTAAATGAGGTAATATGTTAGAAAAGATGGAGCTTTATTTATTTTAAAACTACAGCTGGTGTTGTACATAGAGCAACACAATTTTAACTGTTAATGTATTTTTTAGTATAAAAGCAGTTCCTGCTTAAATGCTATGGTGAGTCACTGCTGTATTTAAAGTCACTGACACACTTTTAAAGACTAAGGACCAAGGAAAGAACAGCCTGCAGTTCCTGTGCTATTTCTCGTCCCAGTAGGGCTGAGCTGAAATAACAGTCAGACATTAGCAGGACTTCTGAACACTTTTGAAGCTACTGTACCTGTGTTGACTGGCTCTGGACTGGTGAACGCACAGCATGGTTGGGATGTCTGGGAGTGGCGAGTGAAAACAGTTTGCATTTTCGCAGTGATGCAGTACTCCGTGCCAGGTTCCAAATATTCAATAATTATGTCTTTATCAGAAGCCACAACTTGTACAGTGAACTATAAAAAAGGAGAAAAGGCACTACAGCAAACACTTATTCCTCTGGTCCAGCCCATCATTTTTACTTTGTTGGTGCTCCTTCTATGAAAGACTAAGCACTGCTTTGATTGGTCATTCTGAAGGTTTACCATGGTGAATTTATTTTCACCCATTTATTGTGCTTTTGCTTCAATTTTGTTATTATTTCTTACAGTTTTAACAATTCTTCATTGTGCCTTACTACACTGGCCCTTGAGCCAGTTAACCAATTATGTGTAGTACATAAGCATCCTTCCATTTTACTAATTGAATATTTGTGTAAATAAAATACATTAAAAAATACCACATAAACAGAATATGACTTCTATTCTATATATGTTTGTTGGTCTTTATACATGTTTTTTTCCTATTGTGTTGAACCTATAATATATGTTTCCAAACTTATTTTTTTCTCAAATGTTTTGTGTCTTACTGGAGTTTCTGCTAAAGCTTGTTTTCTTACTTATTTGTAATTAACAATGTATTCTGGGAACACTTTAGAGTGTCACTTACTGAGAATCAATTGCTGTGTATTTGGACTTATTTCTGTCAGTGCCATTTATAACTTTGGAGAGTGGGATATCACTAACATCAAACCTTTGTTTTTTATTGGAGATGAAATGTTCATTAGGTTTGGCATCAAAACAAGGTTTGTGAAAGCAAAAATAGAATTTCCTTGAATTCAAAGCTCTTTGCCTTAAAAAAGGAAGTGGTGTTTTAGAAGATAGAAACCACATGCGCTTACATGCGCTTAAGAAAACAAAGTCACTTTCTTGAAATCATTGCATACATCATTATTTATAGCATTAGCATGTTTTTGTACAAAATGGAAAAAAAGCTGCTCTATACATTTTCAAAGAAATGTGTAGTAATTGTGCATTTCTTGCCTTGCTTCCATCTCTGAGTCTCAACACTTCACAGATATATTTGAACCTGTGGTGAAATTCCAGAAAGCGATGCATTCTCTTTCCTTTAGGGGGACTGATCTGGAGACGCAGGCAATTTCCACAGCCAGAGACAGCAAGCTCAGGGGGCCCCAGGACAGCTAGGAGAGAACAACAGTTTCAACCGCCTCTTAAAATAAAGGTACAAGGCTAACCAATGTCAAATGTCATTTAGATAAGTGTTTTGTACTGTAGTTTCTGTGGCTTTAACTTAGCTTTGGTGTAATTTACAATATTTCCAATCTGTCTTCACTGTGCTTCATTACTTGAGTCCAATTCCCCATAACTTAGAAACACAGCGCATGATGTAAGTTATAAAATACAGTATTAGAAGGAAGTATTAGAACCGTGGAAGTACTGTAGATATCAAGCTGCAGTCCAACCATGGTGTGCAGTACAACACACATACCATTGCAAATTTACTCAGGTACATTTTTCCAAGGGTGTTTTAGGGGGCTCTTCTGAAAAAGGGCCTGCTACATATCAAATTCTGCAACAGAGCAACAAAAGCTGGTCTTACTGTCTGAACTGGGGTGGAAAACGTTCGAAACAGACCAGTTGGATATTTCTAGCTCTGTGAAGGCTTGGACCTGACCAACGTAGAAGCTGGAGATAACCTTGAACTCCTCTGTCAGGTCACACTGTCTGGGGCTGGTGACTCTGAGACATGTTCTCACTGGAGACCATGTGTTCTTGCTAAAGTCAAGAAGAAGAGAAAAAATATCAGACTGGTTTTTGTTTAATTACATTTTGTCAAAGACAGACTTGAACAAACTTTGGGCTTACAGGATACAACCCTAAAATCGATTGTAACAATTCTAACATTGGATTCTAACAATGTGGAGCAAATTCAAATTTTGATCATGTAAGCAGAGAGCTCACAGAATCCATTTATTTGAGAGACTATTTGGACAAGAGCAGACAGTTCAGGACTAATCAAAAGGTTACATGCATGCCATGTTTCTCCCTCCCCTACCCCTGAGGGAGAAGTTAAAGATTCATACATAAAATGGAAATATTCTGCTCTGTATTGAGCTTCTGTTGGAGTGCCTGGTCCTGGATCCCATTTGAGAATGTGCTCTAGGTTTAGAGAGTCAATGGTGACATTAACAGGAGCTGGGAGGGAGCACAGACCTGAAACAGAGAAAAACAAAACATAGATACTGTATATTTCTTTCAAGAATACATTTTCTCTATACAGTTATTCAAATACACAAAAATGAAAAAAAGCACAAAAGAACAGAAGACCTTTTACAGACAAGAAGGAAGCCATTCACATTTATTAAATGCAACATGAAAGTTTGCTTGGTCCTTGGTAAAGGATTGTTCTCTCTTATTTACAAGTGCAATACCAGGCTACTGTCAATTGTTTACATCAAGCACCTTATACCATAAAAACTGTCCAAAACAAACTGAACACGCCTTGTTGATTCAATAATTAAACTTCCAGTAACTTGCTTTTGAACACGGATGCTTGCATACTGTACATTATTTATTATCCAGAAGTGCTCTAAAAAAAGTTTCAGTAGTGAAAGCATGTCATGTCGGACACATTTCTTTTTATCAATACAGGAAGCTTAGGGAACAGCTTCACAATGGTATGGATTGGCTGTGATGGTACAGATATCTTGAACACAGTTCATGCTGCAGAGCCCAGAACAACTGGGTCTGGGTTGGATGATGTTGCTGTTGAGCATGATGAATCCACAAATTCATCCCATGTGTGTTCATAATGATAGTAATGGCAAATCCTACAATTCAACAACATACAGTATGTATGTATCAAGGAATGATCAAGCCTTAATTTTTCATGTACTGTATGCACAAGATCCAAAACATGATATATATAAAATAGATATCAGTTTAATTCTGGAAACAGTTGGTTACTGTAGCTGTGTATGATTGTATTCATATTAACAAGGATTAGTCAATAATAATTTGAATTCAGTTTTGCCTTGGCTGTAGTTCAAAATTCATACTGTAGGTCAGCTGTAGCTGAGAAAATCCTGTGCTGTGGCTGACCACACCACAGGATTATGAAATCTCCTTTTTAAAACTGTATCCAGACATTGATGAAGAAGTTGTCTTACAGTAGGTGTTATGGAAGATTTGTCCTTCTTATACCAGAGACGCTGTCTTACTGTGTAGGATGTGTGTGTTGTTTTGTAAGTCAAAGCAGAGAACAGAATTGAACCATCACCTAAATATTCAGAAAGAATGAACCTCTAGAACCTAAGATGTAAGAACATTAGTGAAAGCAGGGACTATAGTGAGGGCATTTTGGATTGTGATTTTTTTTTTTTGAAAAGTACCCAAAAATGTTGCTTATGGTTCTTTTAATACTCTCTTTCACTAAGTGACAGCCACATTCACAAACTGATAATCATAATTAGCCTCATATACATTGTTCTGCCTTATTTAAATGTTTTTCTTATGTTTAATGCCATTAGTTAAAGTGATCCAGGCTATCTAGGATTTTCTTGAGTGAAGAATGCAGGTTATCACTTGAAGTATCCCTCAAAGTACTGCTCTGTGAACAAGCCCATGACAGTTCTTCACTAAGCTATCAAGAAGTCCTGCTGATTTAACTGTTTACATTACTTACTTACACAGCAGTTTATATGTATATATTTAAGTGTAGTTACTTACACAGCAGTGTGCCAAGGAGTGGGCTATTTCAATTTAATCATATTTATCAGACGTTCAAACAATACTACATATGATCTCCATATAAACCTTATTACTGCAAGCACCTCTGTGCTCTGATCCAGCTCACACAAATACACAACAAAACAGATTTCTTACCAACAACTGACTGGAGGAGAAGGCTTGAAATTATCAGTAAATGAGCCATTGCTGGTCTTATCTAAGATTCCCACCTTGCAGACTAGAGCTTGCCTGGTAGTTACTGTTCTTTTAAAGGGACGCTAAGTTTCAGTTTCCCTGTAAGTCCCTCCCTGTGGCAGTTTAAGATGAGTTTCAGAGTGTACCCTATACTGAACAGCAAATGTGACCTCTGACTATTGAATAATTCAAGAAATTGTCCAAGTAACAAACATACATTTGCAATCTATTTTGAAAACCTGTTGTGCAGCAGATTATTTCTTCTGTCAGGTATGGCTGTTTATTTGTATATGGAAGCACTGTGATAATAGTAAAATGTTTGATCATTTTTTATTTTTCAGGTACAGTCATTGAAGGTGCAATTTTGTGATTCAATTTAATCTGAACATGCTGCATAATGTATATGGCTTGCAACTGATAAAAAGTGTATAAATTAGCATTTTCACAGCTATGTACTGTTTCTTGAGATTGATGGAGTTCAAAGGTTTTTGCTATATACTGTAGTACAATCTGTTTCTTGTTTACTGAAACTAATGGGTTTGTGTCAAGATGTGGTTATAGGCATAAACAACACAAGAAAGGAAAGGGGACTTAAATATTTTATAATAGATTGAACCTATCTAGACTATTGAAGGTTAGAAATAAATATAATTTATTCCTTAATGGCTGAAGTAGACGTTTTGTCTGATACTTCCTGATAGATTTTTTTTCTATCTGATATTCATTTATTCTATCTTCTATATTTCTATATTCATTCATTTATTATTTTCTTTTTCATTTAAGTATTACATATGTGTGTAGTTGCTTGCACGTAAGATCAGACCAATCATGAGGAGTTTAAGCTGAATCTGAATAGAATAGAGCAAATTTAAAAAGGCTCGAAAAGTGAAAACCACTGTGATTGCTTTTATAAAGCACTATGGTCAAATCTAGCTGTATTGAAATACTGATTTCAATCAGACATAATTCTGATCTGATGTTCTTTCAAATCCACAGCCTGTTGGTAAATAACGAGTTGCATGTGCTGCATTCTGTGCGCTTTTTCAGCCCTTTTTGAAAGTGACGGGTTTTTTAAAATCCCAATATGATCAGTTAGAAAAAGGCAGTAACGATAGGTGAAACTGGTATCTTTCTTCAATTGCCAGAACGTAGAGTGACATCCGCTTTAACATATTGTCTTTTTCTATGTGTTTCCACTTGCCAAACATTTACCGCTAATTATGTTCTCAAAGTTTCGTTTTTCCTGTGGCTTCTAATAAAAACTGCGCCTCTTTCATGTAAACGAGCCGTTAGGTCCGTTAGTTCACTCTTTGTTCTGCGTACAGTACGTCGTTTGGTATCTTACCCGTATGACTAAGGAAAGGAAAGTGCTTGTTTTCATGAAGAAGCACATTTACTTTAATGTGTCCTAGCCAGGTCAGTCAAAACCTGCATCATATAAGGAATGAAAGTGCTGTTTTTTTCTGCTATAAAGGACACCTCAAATCTCTGATTCCAAACGGGCTCAAACTGAGAAAGGAATTAACAGTATGATAAATAATCCACACTACCTAATCTTGGTCCTTATAGCAGTAACACCTGCAGTGCTGGAAGGAGCTGTTAAACTGGTCCAGTTAATGGTCAAAAACAGGTCAAAACCACAACTACAGTATTTATTTTGAAAATCATCCCCTGAGCCCTACACTCCGCAAAGCCGTGATATTACCTACAGCTTAACTTGTCCATCTGTTAAATTTTCAGGCTTCATTTTCAAATGTGCTCTGTCAGTCAGATAAAAATCACCTGACTCCACTTGTCTGCCCATTATAATATTTCCATTTTTTAGGTACGCCACCTGGCTGACTGTCAAGATGTGGATTTGTGGATAGCACCCTGACAGTGCCATACATTTTCTGCTGTAATCTTTAATATACACTGTAGGTAGTTATTTCACACTGATAAGTGTAAAATCTGCTGTCAACCACTTTCCTTTATGGAAAGCATAAATGATGCTTAACTGAATAGGGCACAATGTCTACAGGTTTTCATTCCACCTCTGCTTTTAATGACCCAGTAGAGCTCACTGTTAACTTAAGCAATTTAACCATTTTAAATCAAAGGTCTTTAGCTGTTGATTTAAAGAGACCTAGACTTCTGGTGTCTAGCCTTCCAGGACTGGTCTTGCACTCAGTGCATTTTCTGTCAAGCAATGAATTGGTTGGAACAAGAAACTCACACTTATTTGTAATAAATACAGCCAATGATCAGCATGTTTGAATTCTAGCAATCAGCTTTGCTGAGCATCTAAAGTGTCTCTGCCATATGTTACGAAGTGTTAATCAGGACCCTTGCAGACAGCAGAATCTGGAAGGGAGTGAAACAGACACGGGAAAGAGACGACGAGGAACTGGGCTGGTAGATGAACAGGGGGGCATGTCGACGGTGCACTGGTGCTCGGGAGGGCGTGGTCCAGGCGAAGGTCCAAAGCAGGGAGAGGGGATAAAAAATGGGGATAACTAGGCGCTCTGTTCCCTGGACTCAGCTGGGTCAGGACACCGATAGGAGGCCTATGCCCTCAAGCCATGGACATAGGGCGAATTGGTGGGTAACTTGGTGGCCTCCGGGCATCTGACTTTTAAGGAGAGGTTGGATTGGAGACAGGTGTACATTATCAACTAAAATGTGAAAGAAAATGTGTGCTCATTAAAAATGGGTTCTAATGCCCCAGTATAGTGACAGAGACACTACACTGTAAAAAGGCATTGTCCTTCGGATGAGACATAAAACCGAGGTCTTGACTCTGTGCTCATTAAAAATTCCAGGGCATTTCTCTAAAAGAGTACAAGTGTTACCCTGGTGTCCTGGCCAAATTTCCCATTGGCCTTTACCAATCATGGCCTCCTAATTATCCCCATCTATGAAATAGCTTCATCACTCCTCTCCATTGATAGTTGTGTAAGAATACTGGTGTACTATGCCTTCTGTTGCATCATCTAGGTGGATGCTGCACATTGGTGGTGGTGGAGGGGAGTCCCCATTACCTGTAAAGTGCTTTGAGTTGAGTGTCCAGAAAAAACCTATATAAGTGTGTTGTTATTATTATTGTCTTAAAAGGGAGTTGCAGTCCCAGCTTCTCAGACCAGTTATTAAATCTCAGTAAAAAACTAAATTAATTGACAAATTCTGGATACTGTGCGAACGTACTGTGTGGTCACCATATTATGGCAAACCCCAAATCTCGCCACGGGTGAGAGTGAGAGTTCCCATGAATTGCAATGTGAAGCGATCCTTTCTGATCATTAGTCACTGTAATGACTAATGTAATTTGAGGGACTAGCAAATAAGTACAGGTTGTGCAGCAGACATTAAGCCACAGAAATATTCCAACGTGATCTGCCTGCAGAGTTAACAAGTAAGTTGTATACAGTATGTCAGCAAAACTGTCACAAAAGTCCAGAACAATATTTCTATTGCTTTAAAAGAGATGTATTCACAAGCCCGCTTGTTTACAAAATAATAGTGCTGCTTCACATTTTGTTGCCTCGTTCTGAATCACAGAACATGGCATACATAGACATTTTGTCTATTTTGTGGTGTTAATTGGAGGTTTTACATGTTACTGTGTACTTTTTACTTTCATTGTGGTTTGAAAGGCACTCATCAATGCTGATTCTTTCTAACCCCAAAATATAAAAAAGATCAGTTCCCTTTAAAATACAGGCTTGCACCTTAGCCAATGTCCATACATTATTTTCAATGGAAAGAGACATAACCAAAAATCTGAAAATGTTAATCGTACTGTTTAAAAAGTGCAATGATGTTTAGTTTTGGGCTTGATGAGATTTAGAGATCTGAAATACACACTTAAAGTTACTGAGAGAGATCACAGGGCCTCTATCATGACCTGTTGGAAGTCCCTATCTGTGAAATTTTGACAGTTTCAAGAAATAAATCTAATTTTCGCTGTTCTCATCATTTCAAGCTACATGACTTTTCACAATAGAGATCATTTTTTGAACATCCAAGAGTTGTTTAACAACTGAATACTCAGAGGCTTGTGTGCTGCTAAAGTATCAAACTATGAGCCTGTGCTTAGGGAACGCAGTAAAGGAAAGGATCACACTAAGCAGTAAGATCTCTGTATTAATTTATATATTAATGAAGCTGATAAACCATTAGTGGGTCTATCTTTTACAATAAAAAGTAATAATGGCACGCAGATCCATAAATAAAAGTCAACTCTTGATACGCCACTTCTGAAATGTGTTACAACAACATAATTGATTGTAATCCACAAAACAGGTGTTACAGACTGTCAAAAGTGTAACTAGGGCAATATCTTGGGATTGTGTACTTAATGGCTGATGTGTTTGTTGGGTTTGGTGTGTGGAATGTTTTCTCATCTCATGTTCTCTTTCTCTACTGATAAGGGCTTCCTGCTGCATAATGTAATCAGTGAGGAGGATGTCAGTCTTCAAAGATTAGGTGACACAGTTCGCCTCAGCTACTGCAGTGAAACTCCGAGGTGATGTATAAAATGTTGCGGGTGTGGAGTTGGTGGAGAGAAAGGAAGTCAAAACACCACAACTCCTGGCAATCTGCACAGAGACATGGTTCTTGTGTACCCCCAGCTGTTTACGTCTGCTTTCCTCCCTTGATCACCTGAACATTCCTGCCCATCATTCAAGTCCTGGAGTGTTAGCTGGCGATCTTTCTGAGGAACTCCCAGAGAACAGATTGGCTGGCCAAAACAAGGACAAAACAAACTCTGGACAGTGTAGTGACAGGTCCAATGGAACATACCGCCCCGGGATGACCAGGACAAGACAAGACAAGACAAGACAGGACAAGACACTGGCAAGATGACCAAGGTACTGTGCTGAGTGTTTTTTCTTCGGTGTGGCAGAAGAAAGTGTACCCAGATAATCAGGCTCAGATGTGTAATGATTTACTAGGAGCACAGAAGAGTACAGAGAGTACACTTGTTTTCTTTTATTTAATGATGGGCAGCTCGAAACCAAAACCGCTGCTTGTAGAAAGATTTCTTTAGAAAGTACAAGTGATGAAAAGAGACCAAGAGCTCATCTTTTCACTCTTCTGGTTAATGAGGACAGTTAATTTGTTTCATACTGTATGCCCCTTGTGGATATCTTTTTAGTTTTTTTTTCTATTTTAAATAGAGAGATAGGGATTCTTACATTATTATATAGAGTACTAACATTACTATAACTACAAGTAGAAAGTAGAATAAAACTGCATTATGCAATATACCTAAATAAGTTGTTCAAAATTAAGCATTTTTGTTCAGTAATTCCTGAGTAATTCAATGAAGTGCATTTCAACAAACACTGGTTTGATAAGAAAGTAAACATTGGGCCAAGATGTCCTAAAAACCGAAAAAAATTCTGATCTAAGTTTTTGTTGCTGAAAATAATGGAAAGACAATGCACCAATGTATCAAAGAGAAAAAAAATGGAAACATTTCATAAGAAATGTATTTCAAAAAGACTCACAACAGTTTGGTTTGGTTGAGTTCATTTGGATGTCTAATGATGTTAACTAGAACCAGTTGTTTAGCCCATATTGTGTAGTTTTGATCTTTTTTGACAAAGCCCACAAAGTGAGCCAAAACCTTCCAATGATCTAGTCAAAGAACATTGCTGTGAAGAGGAATGTTCCTGTGTTCACTGTCCATCCAAGAAGAGCTTGAAAATGTGTCAAGGTAAACCAAACAACAAGACAATTCCCCATCTTCACCACTGCTGTCATCACATTATTAAGCTCTGAATTTGAAATTCTTTATTTTCACACTGGAATTCTTGATGAATAATACAAAGAAAATTTACCTTTGAGTGGCAGATTTGATCTGCAATCTTTACAAATCCTTTCTGATTTCTGACCATAGCAAGGGCACTGTCAGTTGTCACAGAAAATATTTTTTTCTATCAATTTCTTTCCTCTAAATGACTAACAGACATCTGTGCTTTATTTCCCTGTTGTTATGCTGTGTATGGGTTTTAGGTTGCATACTGTAGCTAACCATAGTGCCAGCAGCCAAATCACCCTGCAACTCACAGCTGGCAGCCCACTGGAGCTCAGCAGGTGTGAGCCTGGTCAGTACCTGGATGGGAGACCTCCTGGGAAAATCTAAGGTTGCTGCTGGAAGAGGTGTTAGTGAGGCCAGCAGGGGGCGCTCACCCTGTGGTCTGTGTGGGTCCTAATGCCCCAGTATAGTGACAGGGACACTATACTGTAAACAAGTGCCGTCTTTCAGATGAGATGTAAATCTGAGGTCCTGACTCTCTATGGTCATTAAAAATCCCAGGTCGTTTCTCGAAAAGAGTAGGGGTGTAACCCCAGCATCCTGGCCAAATTTCCCGTGCCTCCTAATAATCCCCATCTATGAATTGGCTACATTACTTTGTTCTCCTCCTCTCCCCTCCGAGGTGCCGGTTGGAGTATTCTCACTCGCATTTAAAGGCAACGTCAGCTCAAAGATGTGGTTCGACAAGCCGACCCTGCTGATGCGGGATTAACACTAGGATGAGAGACTGTAGCTAACCATAGTAAGTCATTTACAGTATATTCACAGTCTCATCAAGCACAACACTAAATACCATTGCATATTTTAAATGCAGCCAATAACATTTTCATTTAAGTTATGTGTGTCTCCATTGATTTGCATCCTATACCTTGCTAGGTTTGATTGACTCAGCCTAGTCTGGCTCAACCTTGAAGTGTTTCTCATGCTTTATCGAGAAATGTCATTGGATACTTTATGTGCAACAAACAATACTTTCCCAATCATACATAATTAGCATGTCGAGCAAACCTGTATTCATCCTTCCAAGAGAGCTGAAAGAAGTGAAAATCTAACTTTGCCTTCTTAAGAAATAGTTTTTTGTTCTAAATGTTTGACTTAAATGTAAAAACTGTAATCAGAGTGGCATCAAGAGCTTTCGTGGGAATCAAGGCTGGCTCCTCTCAAATTAATGCAGTGAATTTAGTTGTTTTTCGAATTTTTATGTTGAAGTTTTCACTGAGTAGTGTAATATAGATATTGACAGAGCAATGTTACCTGTCATTTAAACAAATAACTTTGAAAATACAGTATGACAAAAGCTTAGACTGTGACTCTTTTTAAATTAAATTATTATTTGCTTGTTTGGCATTTAAGTAGCTAAATAATTATATGTTTGCTTGTTTGGCATTTAAGTAGCTAAATAAAACATTGTCCAGCAGTTTCTTAAAGGTGCTTTGAGGTTGGACATCGGCCTTTATTGTTTATCCTTTATGTGTTTGTCCCAACCTTTATTGGTTCAACCTTTATGAGGCTGGCTGTGAAGCCTGTTCCTAGAACTTTCCAAGACGTTTCTGTGTAAAGAAGTGCTTCCCATTCTCTCTCTTGAATGAATTCCCATAGTTTCCAAATATGACTCCATGTCTTTGTTTTACTACTGAATGTGAAACAGTCCTTGGGATTGTAGAGAATACCGGTTCAGGGACGCCAAATATGTAGATTATAGTGGCTCTCTGAAGGCACCAGTTCTGTAGGGTTTGGGCATTTACTGAGACAATTATTAATTGTAGCAGTAAATCACAAAGTTGATTCTTTTGATGGCTTTAGAATCCAACCATGCGACATAACTCAAACAACGCGCACACACAGGTACTAATACACGAGGATACATTTATTAATACATAGAATATGCATATAAACCTAACAGATCTTATCGAGAGGGTTATCAGAATACAAAAGGTATATTCGGTCAGTTACAAAGAGTTACACATCAAGAGGAAATACGTTCAGTATATCATTCATTAAGACCGTTTCGTAAAGTGAACTTGGTTACAACTTCTACATTAGATACTCAAACAAGTACATAACTCTTAGGAATTAAATTGATATCAACTGGTTGGGATAACAATTGAATTCTCGAGCTGTAATGCAGTGAAGTTGAATACTCATCCAATCTCTGGGGATTCAGATCTCCTGCGGGCACAAAGAAACAGTTGCAGGCTGTTGCTGTCCAATCCGCGCTCTCTGGCTCGGTGCCAGGCTGTGCTGTGTGGCTTGCGACGGTGCGCTGCTGATGCTCACTGTTGGCATTAACTAGCAAAGTTTGTGCACAGGAGAAAAGATGACTGTGGGTCCCAGCAAGTCAGGAAGAGGACTGGTTCGTTCCTGATGAAGAGCTAGTTCTGAATAGTGATTCAGCTGTCCACAGTTCCGACCTGTTCACAAGGCCTGCTGCTGGTTACTCTCTGGCAACCTCCACTCTAGACTCTTAGAACAAAGGAAAGTTCTGGCACTCGGACACACTGGCCGTTCCGTGGTTGTCCGGGCTGAGTCTCAGGATGGTCAGGAGGCGCGCTGCGAGAATGTCCTGCCCTTGGGAGCCTTCTGCTCCTGGGCCGTCCTGCCCTGGAATTCTCCTTTGAATTCCCTTTAGAATCTTGTCTGAATCTTGTTGAATCTGAATCTGAATCTGAATCTCTATCTGAATCTCTCAGGCTCTCTGTGTTGCCTGTTTTTACCTGGAGGAACTTCAGCTCATTGATTGGCTGAAAGTTCCATGGGCATCAGAGTCCCACGTGGGTTACTCGGCCCTACCAGTCCCTGATTGGTTGATCAAGGTGAGATATGAGTCACTTACTCCTGACACTTAGTAATGCAGTCCAGATGTCCAACTCGCACTCCCTAAACAGATAGGCGCCAATGGGTGACCATTGATCATGATAGCCAGGCTTAGCTAAGTGCATCCCCCTTTGGGAGCTGTCCTTGGACCTTAAATCACCTTGCATGAATGGTTTCTCTGTGGCTGTACCACAGAGATGAACAGAGAAATGAGGCCTAATTTGGGAAAGCTCAGAAACACTTAATTCTGTCTTATTATTAAGCCTCGCCGCTACAGGATTAACCCCATCTTTACTCCTTAATCTTAAATCACTCACCTTTTTCTAGAAATCTGTGACTATTAACTATAACTTTTTTTGTGCATGGTGACCAAAGCTGATCACAATATATTCCCTGGCTTTCTGTTTTCTTTTTTTATTGTTCCCCATCTTTGTCTTGATGACATTCATTAACGTTTTGTTAATAACTTCCTACCACTCAGAATCACCAGTGTGCTATGTATATTGTAGGGTGTGCTCTTACTTAATGTGTTGGATCACTTGTGTTGGATTTCTTTTCAATGTAGACAAAGAAAATGTGTCTGCACAATTATTATTTGGATGAGCAGCCAAATCACCTGTTTTAACTAGTTGCCAACTGCAAAGTGCCTGTTCTACCTTAAGGACTGTTGCCCTCAATGATTGGAGTTATCCATTCCTACCTTGTAAAAACAGATTCTGACTATTACAGTCAGAGCACTCTTAAGTGCTTATCCCCAGGAGAAGGAATTCAGTTCTGTCAGTCTGTTCAAGAAGCATGTTTAATTACATTTCAGTAATTAGTGTTTTTGATGCTTCAGTGGGTAGTCATGCTTATTTTATTGTCCATAGCTTGTATTAAGTAGTAGCTGTAGTTTGTATTAAGACTTAAGTGTACCTACTTCTATCTTCTTTGTCACAGTTAACATGAGATACCAAGGTTTCAATAGTTACGATTAGTTAATATTAGTTAGAGCAGGTAGCTGTGTCAGCATGCGTAGGCTGCAAAGGAACAAGTAAAGATTTATTCCATGCTGAAAAGAGAAGAAAGAAAACACAATGTTTTGGTTGTGGAGACTTCTTCTGTACACTGTACACTTAGAGGGCGCTCTACTTCTCTCCTGTTCCTAGTTCCCTGTGATTATTCATGTCTTTCCAGTGTGTCTTGTTGTGTAGCCTTTTAACTTCCTGTGTCTGCTCTGCTCCTTGCTCAGCATTGAGGGTACAGATATCCTGAGACCCACCTAGCAACAGGTTGCCCCACGTCCATGGCCTGAGGGCATAGGTTTCTATACCGACATCGTCCGACCCCCTGAGCCTGGGCTCACCCCCATGTTGCCCCTTTTACAGCTATGCATAGGGTCTCTACTACTCTCCTTGTCATTCCACGGCATGCCCTTCTGACATCTGTGACAGGTATGACCTGTAACATGAAGTTGTGACCACACCTGAAGAAGGCTCCACAGCCAAAATGTTTCTGTTCTTCTCTTTTCAGCATGGAATAAACCTTTTATTAGTTAATATTATACTAATTGTTAATTGTGAAATAACAGTAATTACTGAAGCACTTACTCTAAAAAGTAGGTCAAAAAGGTTTCTTTTAAAAAAATGCAGGAATTTGAAAATAATCTGGGAATCTCAGCTCCCATCTTACTGGACTCTATATCACCTCCTTATGGCTTGAATCTATACATGTAGAACATTTATCTTGTCATTCTTATATAAAATATACAGCATTGCTAGTCTATTTTAAACTGTGTTAATACCAGTTGTATTGTAAATGTAGCTTGGAAAACACTTGGCAGCTATTGTTTTTGAAGGAGGCACTTTCTTCAGTTTTCTTGAACGCGATATTTATGCATTGAAGTGAGGACAGTACAGAGTCCTGTTTCCCTCATGTCAGTGCAGAGCAGTACTAGTCCAATCAGTTATTCCAAAGTGGATATGATATGAAAAGTGAAATGTGATGTATTTTTTTTAAAAGAACAGTTAAACAATTCCCAAAGCTGCAAAAAACCTTCTATATAATATTCAATATAACCTTATGTATAAAACCTCAAGAACCTTATACCCTAATTTGGTCAAAGCCTCTTGAGTGAAATACACACAATGGGGTTAGGGGTCTTCCCTCCTTAGGAAGGACATGACTAGTCACTCACGTTGCCACAGCGCATCTCTTAGGATCATACTGTATATCATACTGTATACAGTGCCTTGCGAAAGTATTCGGCCCCCTTGAACTTTTCAACCTTTTGCCACATTTCAGGCTTCAAACATAAAGATATAAATTTTTTATTTTATGTGAAGAATCACCAACAAGTGGGACACAATTGTGAAGTGGAATGAAATCTATTGGATTTTTGAAACTTTTTTAACTAATAAAAAAATGAAAAGTGGGGCGTGCAAAATTATTCGGCCCCCTTGCGTTAATACTTTGTAGAGCCACCTTTTGCTGCGATTACAGCTGCAAGTCGCTTGGGGTATGTCTCTATCAGTTTTGCACATCGAGAGACTGAAATTCTTGCCCATTCTTCCTTGCAAAACAGCTCGAGCTCAGTGAGGTTGGATGGAGAGCGTTTGTGAACAGCAGTTTTCAGCTCTTTCCACAGATTCTCGATTGGATTCAGGTCTGGACTTTGACTTGGCCATTCAAACACCTGGATACGTTTATTTGTGAACCATTCCTTTGTAGATTTTGCTGTATGTTTGGGATCATTGTCTTGTTGGAAGATAAATCTCCGTCCCAGTTTCAGGTCTTTTGCAGACTCCAACAGGTTTTCATCCAGAATGGTCCTGTATTTGGCTGCATCCATCTTCCCCTCAATTTTAACCATCTTCCCTGTCCCTGCTGAAGAAAAGCAGGCCCAAACCATGATGCTGCCACCACCATGTTTGACAGTGGGGATGGTGTGTTGAGGGTGATGAGCTGTGTTGCTTTTACGCCAAACATATCGTTTTGCATTGTGGCCAAAAAGTTCGATTTTGGTTTCATCTGACCAGAGCACCTTCTTCCACATGTTTGGGGTGTCTCCCAGGTGGCTTGTGGCAAACTTTAGACGAGACTTTTTATGGATATCTTTGAGAAATGGCTTTCTTCTTGCCACTCTTCCATAAAGGCCAGATTTGTGCAGTGTAAGACTGATTGTTGTCCTATGGACAGACTCTCCCACCTCAGCTGTAGTTCTCTGCAGTTCATCCAGAGTGATCATGGGCCTCTTGGCTGCATCTCTGATCAGTCTTCTCCTTGTCTGAGCTGAAAGTTTAGAGGGACGGCCAGGTCTTGGTAGATTTGCAGTGGTCTGATACTCCTTCCATTTCAAGATGATCGCTTGCACAGTGCTCCTTGGGATGTTTGAAGCTTGGGAAATCTTTTTGTATCCAAATCCGGCTTTAAACTTCTCCACAACAGTATTACGGACCTGCCTGGTGTGTTCCTTGGTCTTCATGATGCTCTCTGCGCTTTCAACAGAACCTTGAGACTATCACAGAGCAGGTGCATTTATACAGAGACTTGATTACACACAGGTGGATTCTATTTATCACCATCAGTCATTTAGGACAACATTGGATCATTCAGAGATCCTCGCTGAACTTCTGGAGTGAGTTTGCTGCACTGAAAGTAAAGGGGCCGAATATTTTTGCACGCCCCACTTTTCATTTTTTTATTAGTTAAAAAGGTTTCAAAAATCCAATAGATTTCGTTCCACTTCACAATTGTGTCCCACTTGTTGGTGATTCTTCACATAAAATAAAAAAATTATATCTTTATGTTTGAAGCCTGAAATGTGGCAAAAGGTTGAAAAGTTCAAGGGGGCCGAATACTTTCGCAAGGCACTGTAGGTTAAGAATGTCTAACTCTGGTCTTGAAGTGCCATAGTTCAGCAGTTCTTATGGGTCACTCTTGAATTAAATCATCAATTTTTAAACCCCCTGAAAAATTTTAATTTTGACCCCTTGAAGCAGATGATTTATTCAGTTAAGAGCCACATTACAACTTACATGTAGTTTGACTAAATAAAATGAAGATTCCAACACTATGTAGCTTTAAAAGGCCACATCTGGTCATTCCTAACTTAAAGGAACCAGGAAACGAACTATATCCTCAGAACTTCTAAGGTCTTACATGAGATAAAACAGATCTTATTGACATTTCAGCCATGCAGAATAATGGGCTACTGTATCATGAAGTGAGTTTAATCAAGAAACTATGTACTCTCAAAGTAATCTCATCTAATCTCAATCGAAAGAAAGGATCTCATGTGACAAGAATAAAGGTGGAAACCATTAAGTCTAAATTATGTGTAACTTGAAATTCTATTTAACAATGTCCAAGGTATTACATGAAACAGTACAGAAGCATCTACATGAAACACCCAAACATCTATTAGCGAACAGCTTTAACTGTTTTATTCTGAGAAACAAAAAAATGAGAAGCTGTCCATCCATCCATTTGCTTACTGCTTCATCCAGTTCTGGGTCAAGGGGGAGCTGGAGCCAATCCCAGCAAGCAACCGGCACAAAACAGGATACCTACCCTGGATTTAATGGTTGTTCATCGCAGAGCTGACAATCAGACACAAACACACTCACACCAGGACCAATAATGCCAGAGGCCAGTTACCCTACCAGTATGTCTTTGGACTGTGAAAGGAAAGCTGTGCACCCAGTGCACAGAGCAAGAACATACAAACTCTACACAGACAGCACCCCACATCCAAAATTGAACCCAAGACTCCACTGCTGCAAGGCAGCAATTCTAACCCTTGCACCACTGTGCCACCCTTTGAAAAAATATAAAATATACAAATGAGCAAATACAGATCCCTCTATCATCATCAATTGTATAAAAAATAAGTGGGTTATATTCCACTACATATTTGAAATGAAGTAATAAAAGCATAAGACTAATTTGTGGACAGTAATTCACACTATGCATGGCAGTAGCTATCAGAGGCACTTGAAATGGGTTATTTCAAGATGGACTCATTTGCACCAACGGCACAGAACAATCAGACTGTTGGAATGTAATTATAAGAAAATGGATTTGCAAAAAAGGCTAACTCTGAAATTGAAGTAAGCACAAATCATAGTGCTGTCCCCCAAAAATAGCACGTTTGAGCCACACGTGATTAGTTAGAAGAAAGTGGTGGAGGGGACAGAGCAGAACCCAATAGAGCAGTGTTTCCCATAGTGGGGTACGCAAAAGGTTTTCAGGGGGTACACGCCAGAATTTTATATTGTAACGCAACGGGGGCTCAGGCGGGCGCCCTTGCCGCATCTGGTCGGCCCAAAGTATAGGTGGCTCGAACCCGGGACTTCCGCGTCTCTCTGCAGCGACCTAGCCCCGTGAGCTAAAGAGAGATCTCTCCACAGCCCAGTAGCTGTGGTCCTGCTATCACAGGGAAGGGCGGTGACGTCACCCGCTCTGGTACGCTGGTTCTTACACACAGTGCTTGTCGGCCGTAAGCGTTACACTCTCCCCCGCTTAAATCGCCATCCCCGGCGAAGGGCTATCCCACCCCGCTTCTGACACCAATGTAACGCAACGGGGGCTCAGGCGAGTGCCCTTGCCGCATCTGGTCGGTCCCATCCCGACTGGAGGCTCAAACCCGGGACTTCCGCGTCTCTCTGCAGCGACCTAGCCCCGTGAGCTAAAGAGAGATCTCTCCACAGCCCAGTAGCTGTGGTCCTGCTATCACAGGGAAGGGCGGTGACGTCACCCGCTCTGGTACGCCGGCTCTTACACACACTGCTTGTCGGCCGTAAGCGTTACAATATTTTACTTTATCACCGTTTTTTTAGCTGCAGAAAACATTTAATTATGATTAAATATTTGAGAATGGAAATAGTAATATGCCCAGAGTTTAGATATTATATTTTGTACGATAATGAATGCATTCAGATTTGTTTGTTTACATTGTAAGTGAGAAGCGGGTGTCACCCAAGGTTTATACAGCACACACACGTTGGCTCAAAGGGTGGAGTTTCGACGTTGCAAACAGTTTCAACGCAGCTCATTCCGACGGTCATTACATGATCAGTTCTGTTCGGGTGTGTATTTTTCACACGCGGAAAATACACTTGCCTTTATTGCAGATACGCAAAACTATGCTGTTGGTTATCAGTGAATCTTGAAGTGCACTCTATCAATTAACAACATTTCTCTCTTTTGTGTTTCTTAAACTCTTTAATATAAGATACGGGATGTTTGAAACGTACAACAGAAAATAATGAAGGAAATGCAAATGTTAGTGATTACTGGGAAAGAATGCGGTGATATACCTGTGATGACGAACTAATTAGAGTGTGAACTATTTTTTAGTTTATTAAAAGGGTCAGGTGCAAAGAAAATGAAAAAAAAATCCGCAAATACGATGAAGATTATCTTAAATTTGGAATTGTTAAAAAACAAGATGAAAGTATTTTAACGTATTAGAGGTTGTGCGAACCGGCTTACCAGCGCGGTGATGTCACCGCCCTTCCCTGTAAATAGCAGGGACTGCAGCCGCCGGGCTGACAGGAGATTTCCCTTTACCTCAGCTGGCTGGTTCCCAGTTGAGTGATGCCGGAGGCCCGCGTTCGAGTTTCTGGTGGTGGGGTGCTGACCTGAGGCGGCAGTGGTGAGGGCGCTACAGTATGAAACCATCCAACCTCAAACGCCATTTCGAGACAAAACAAAGAATACCAGAGAAAGCCTATAGAATTTTTCGACAATAGATGCAAAGATTTCCAAAACTCCCAGAAAATAATGCTCAGTGTGACGGAAGGGAGAAATTATGAAAGCTTTGGAAGCTTCATGTCGTGTGGTGTAATTAATAACAAAATCCGGAGCTGCTGAAGTGATTGGTGAGACATTGGTAAAACCTGCAGTCAAAGTAATGGCGGAAGTGACGATTGAGAGATAAGGCAAGCAAAGTTATAGATCGTATTCCCTCTCTAATAACACCGTTCGTCGTAGAATCCTTGAAATGGCCGAAAATGTAAAACAGATATTATTGGCACTACAAGCTGATGAATCCACTGATATTATAAATTTTGCTAATCTTTTAGTGCTTGTCAGATACAAGGTAAATAAAGTACACGGTGATCTTTTATTCTGCCAAACTATGCTTGGACATACAACTGGGGAAGCTATTTTTAAAGTTATTGACGATTTTATGCAAGAAAATTAATTGGATTGGAGTCGATGTGTTGAAACAAGCACGGAAGGATCTGCTAGATCCACCTACTTCTCTCACATCATTGAAAATAACCATAACAACCCCAGGCATCTTTTCTCCACCATCAACAGACTGCTAAAGCCAAACTGTCCCACCACACCTCTGTCATCGCAACATTTTTACATTTCTCTAGCTCCAAGATCGACAACATCCGTCATCACGTTATTTCCACAATACATAACATTCCCACACCTCCTCCCTGCTTGTCATACTTTTCTGGTTCCCTTCTCTCCAACTTCTCTCTTCTTGACTCTGCAACTATCAATAACTAGTTTCACACATGAAATCCACCACTCCTCTATTAGATCCCATTCCTGCCACTTTTTTCAGTCCTGTTTCATTTCTCTCTGCCCCATTGTCCTCAGTATAATAAATAAATCCTTGAGCACTGGTGTTTTACCAACAGTCCTCAAAACCGCTGCCATTACCCCTGTGCCAAAAAAGCCTAACATGGCTCTGGACAATCTAAACAATTTTCACTCCATCTCCAACTTACCATTTCTTGCTAAAATTCTAGAACATGCTGTCACACTTCAATTACATACAGTAACTTGAACTTGAACTTTATTGCCATATGTAACCGGTATATGTACCGATACAATGGAATTCTTACTTACAGAAAGTCTCTCAATTGTTAAAAAAGTGTAAAAAAAGTGCAGACAGTGTATCATGACAATATACAAACAAACAGTTGTGATAGTGTCAAAAGTGTTAGGAGGCTGCCTGAAGACCAGCAGAGCGCATGTTGTCTTCCCTGCTGTGTGCCGGTGTGTAGTCGTCTGCAGAAGTTTTGGTTCTCTGGCACAGAAGAGAATTCTTTCTCTGATCGGAGAAATTAGTTTGTGTCGCCAGTGAGGGAAACACATTCGGTTCTGCCATGAACGCCGTATGCAGGCGTGTGGGGATCTTGAAGTGCAGCCCTGATTGTCATTAGGTATGGAAGCTGCACATTCCCATGCGCCGCGGAGTGGGAAGTGCAGTGGGAGGTGTGTTCCACTGTCACACAGTAGACAATGTACAAGTAAACAGTTCCAATGTAAACAATGCAGACATGTAAACAATGACTGCAGATATGCAATAAATAAAATGATAAAGTGGTTTGGCCAAATGTGTTTGCCAATCACACTGCTTGTGGGTAGAAGCTGTTGAGGGTTCTGGTAGTAAGTGCTCTTGTATCTCTTGCCTGAGCGCAGTGGGGTGAAGAGCCCATGACTGTACTCTGTGACGGCCATAATTCTACCACGGCAGCAGTCCTCATAGAGCAATTTAATCTCTGTGAGACCATAGCTGATGATCTCAGCCACATTCACCATTCTCAGCACTGCCTTTCTCTCTCAAGAAGAGGTGTTGCCGTGCCACATGGTGATCCCGTTGGTGAGGATGCTCTTGACGGTGCAGCAGTAGAAGTTCACCAACACAGGTACTGGCATCCCTCATCGTTTGAGGCGCCTCAGGAAATCGAGGCGCTGCTGAGCCTTCTTCAAGATAGAGTCTGTGTTCACAGGCCAGGTTAGATCATTAGAAATGTGAATTCTCAAAAATGTAAAGCTGGTGACTGTTTCAACTTTCGTTCCATCAATACTGAGTGTGCGGCCTGTGTCTCCGAAAGTCCACTATTAGCTCTTTTGTTTTATTCATGTTCAAGTCCAGGTTATTGCTATGTCACCACATCAGCAGCTGTACGACTTCAACCCTATAAGTGGACTCATCATTATCGCAGATTAGGCCTATTATAGGGGTGTCATTGGCAAATGTAATGATGCTTTTGTTGCTGTGTCTTGCTGTGCAGTCATGAGTGAATAGGGAGTACAGCCTTGGACTCAGGCAGCAGCCTTGTGGGGTGCTAGTGCTCAGGGTGAGTGGTGTTGATGTTTTATTACCTATCCGCACCTGTCTCTCAATAAGGATGTCCAGCAGCTAGTTGCAGACAGAGTTGCACAGTCCTAATCCCCTGAGCTTTGTCACCAGTTGGCTGGGTATGATTGAATTGAATGCTGAACTGTAGTCCACAAAGCATTCTCACATATGAGTTCTTAGTATCCAGGTGTTCCAAGGCTGTATGTAGAGCTAGGGAGACATCATCATCAACTGATCTGTTGTTCTGGTAGGCGAACTGCAAGGGGTCCAGGGACTCTGTGATGGAGGAGTTCATGTGTGACAACACCAGCTTCTCCAGGCATTTCATCACAACAGATGTTAATGCTACTGGGCCGTAATTGTTCAGGCATGTCACTTTTGCCTTTTTGGGGAGTGGAACAATTGTGTTTTTTTTTAAGGTGGGGACTGTGACAGGGAGGAGTTAAAGATGTCCATAAACACTGTGCTCAGCTGGGCCGCACATGTCCTAAGGATGCGGAGTGGTATCCCATCAGGCTCTGCAGCCCTACAGATTTTCTCCCTACTCAGAGTCTTCTGCATGTCCTGCTCTGAGAGTTTCAGAACAAACTTGCCCTGTACACTTGGGGTCTTCTCCGCAGTGTCCATGTTCAGAGTATCAAAGCATAACCACCTCATTGTAAACAACCTTTTCGAACCCCTCCAATCTGGCTTTGTCTCGGTGGATTTAGGTCTGAAATTGGTCTCGTTAAGTCTGGTGTTCCTCAGGGCTCAATACTGGGCCGCTTGCTCTTCAGCATTTACATGTTCCCACTTGGTCAGCTTTTAAGATCACATGGCCTCAGGTTTCATTTTTACGCTGACGATACTCAAATATACATCCATACCAAACCTGACACTGATGTGGCTGTCTCTATTCTAATTGCATCTCTGATATAAAAACTTGGATGACTCAAAATTTCCTTTATCTGAACTGAAGTCATGCTTATTGGCATCCCCCATCAACTTTGTAAAGCCAATCTTGTAACCCTTGTCGTGGAAATTTAACTATCAAGGAAGCCACAAGAGAGAGTTCTCACCTGAGTAAGGTCTTTATTTCAATATTGCAATATTGGGAGCCCTGCTGCCACTTCGCAAAGTGCATCAGAGACTCAGTTAGTTACAAGCAGTACAGGGTTTTATAAGACGTTGCGCTGTAAAAAAAAGTTCAGCACTTGGTCCCTTCTAAAACTTCCCCTTTCTCTAAAAGAAAACAAATTACCTCATAGAGCGAGAGAAAAACACTAGATTTGTTATTCAAAGTTTATCTGTTACTTTCAGCTAATTCTAATGACCCAGACAGCATATATTGTTTTGGTACATTGTCTTCTAAACTAACCCAAACAGTGTACCTTGTTGACGAACTGTTTTCTAAAATTCTGCACATACTGTAGCATAGCAGTTATATCCTTGAAATATTATCTAAAAGCACCAATATATTTTTTTGCAAAGCTCTCTACATTTTTAAGAATCAATTAACTCATTAGATTTCCACTACAATTCCCTCCTTTTATTCTTGAAAATGATTAAAAATTAGATTCTTCATATGGACTCCCAGGAGGCTCCCATACTTCAGATTCTTCCGTTTTTATCAGAACATACTGATGCGCAAACATATTCATTATCATATTGCGAAGCATTGGAATAATACAAGTCGAACAGCAACACAAAAACAGGAAGACAAGTATCACAGCTACTATAATTGGTGTTAGTAACTTAAAAAAAAACATTCCCCCCGGCCCAAACAGCGATTCTAACCAAGAGAGAAAAGCAGGTATATCTTTAATGCCTCTTTCTTTGTCCACCTTGTCTCTCAGTTCTTTCAAATGTTGAATAGCAAGTGTAAGATTTCCGTAATCATTGTCATTTGCTGGAATAAATGTGCAACAGGAGTCTCCTATTAAAGCACAGACTCCTCCAGATGCTGCATTTTGTAGATCCAGCACGAACCTGTTCTGAAGTGCCATTAATCTAACTCCCCTTAATTCTTGTTTGATAGCGTCTAAGCCTTCTAACGTGATGTTAATAAACGAGTACATTTCATAGCGAGTAATTTGTAACCAGCGGGCATTAGCTACTGCCTGAATACTCAGTCCTGAGGAAAAAATCATTTCAGCTGCAGTAAATAGTCTATGGTCTTCTGGTACTTTAGAAATATCTGGACCATATCTGTCAGCCCAACTGAGAGCGCGTTTAACCCTTGACTCCCTCTGAAGGGGCTTCATTGAATTTAACAAGTAAGAGTTTACTGGGACAATGAGAATGGAGTGGTGGAGCGTTACTAGAGCACACACTCCTCTCCACTGGGGAGGAAGGCTATCATAAACTTTTGCACCACATTGCCAATACCAATCCATCAAAACCATAGTTCCATTAGATAAAGTATGGTTAGTAACCGTGGCGCTACAGCCTCCTGTTATTCCTACTGAGGGGCCACGACCTTTATTCTCATAGCAATAAGAGTGATTAACCTTAGAAGGCAGGTAAACTGCTACTTTAACAGGAGAATCAGTCCAGGTAATGTGATTCTTTAGGTAATCCCACAAAGGAGGACATTCTGCTTTTTTACTGGTAACATTGAAGTGAATAGCAAAATGCACTGCTGGATCACTGGGAGAAACAAAGCCTAATGCTACTGTAGTAGACTTATTTATCTTCAGGCCGGCTGCATAAGGATGCCCCTTTGAGTAGGTCAAATACGTTATGGTGAAGGTGGGAAAAGATCTAGGATCTGGCTTTGGAAATCCTGCCACTAGACTTATGCATTCAGAAATGTGACTATCAACTGGTCGGGGGAAAAGTTGCATGGGTGAGGCTGTAGAATGAGGCATCAAAGCACATACATAACAAGATGCATTAAATTTCTTTAACTGTACAGTATGATTTATAAATTTGTACCACAAATTACTCATATCCCCCTCATTATCAGTTTCATTCAGCCAGTTTGTATACAAAGAGGCTTCGCGTTTAGATTCCTCTTCTTTCTTGGTGGTGACAGGCCACATAAGAAGAAAAAAAACTGTGCACATTAGTCCCAAGCAGGTCCCCATCTGTCCTTGTGGAGACATCACTCCTGCACTTTGCTCAGTTCGTTTGTGACCTTTTTGCAGTGGGAAGCATGAATCCAGGGAACCCTTTCCGCGACTTTCACAGCAGTGGCAGTGGTCAGCAGCACCTGGTACGGTCCCCTCCACCTGAGTGAACACCACTTCTTTCTCCTGAAGTCTTTCACCAGAATCCAGTCTCCTGGCTGGAGGGTGTGGCAGAGGTCCTGGTCCGGTGCAGGCAGCGCGGCTTTAACCTGTTTATGAATATCACTAACAAGTTTAGACATTTTCCGGCAATATGCTACCAAACACTCGTCTAAGTATGTGAGGTCTGTGGCCTCCCCCTTTACCACTGGAAGCCCTATTCTCATGTGGCGTCCAGTAAGAATCTCGTGTGGCGAGAGTCCTATGGTGGAATGTGGCCTGGCCCTTAAATACATCAAGACCAATGGGAGGCACGTTAACCAATTCATTCCTGTCTCAGCCATCATTTTTGTTAGTTTATTCTTTATGGTCCCATTTATACGTTCCACTGCTCCACTACTCTGAGGGTGGTACGAACAATGTTGTTTTAAATCAATGCCTAGGCGATTGGCGAGAAAGGCAATGACATTGTTCACAAAGTGGGTACCGTTATCTGAACTAAGTTTTCCTGGAATTCCCCATCTGGGAATGACATCTTGGAGTAAGTGCTTAGCCACACTTTTAGCATCAGCGTGTTTACAGGGAAAAACTTCTACCCATCTAGAAAACATGTCTACGATTACCAGGCAGTACTTATATCCGTTACATGGTGTTAATTCAATAAAATCCATCATAAGGTGATCAAACGGATCATCTGGGACGAGGTGCGCTGAGGCCTGAGTTTTAGTGCCTCGTCCTACATTGTTTTGGGCACAAATGAGACATTTATTACAAAATTTCTCTGCAAAAGTTGTGAATCCCCTCGTGTCCCATTGCATACTTACCATACTTACCATCCCTCCTTTCGACACATGGTCTCGCCCATGTGCCATTTTAGCAATGTAGGGGAAGAAATGACGGGGAAGACATGGTTTCCCCGTTGGGCCTAGCCAGACCCCATCAGAAAACAAGCCTGACTTTTTCCAGACTGCCTTTTCAGCCGGAGTGGCCAGGGCCTGCATGTCAGATAGTGAAGCCATTGCGGGCTCAGGGCTGAGTAGGGGAAGTAAAAGTGCAGAAGAAAAAGGGGATACTGCAGCTGCCTTTGCTGCAGCATCGGCCCTGGAGTTGCCTCTTGAAATCTCATCCGGCAAGTGGGTGTGTGCTGCACACTTGCACACAGCAATAGAGCTAGGTAACAAAATAGCTTCGAGCAAATTGCTTACCAGGAGGGAGTGTTGGATCGGCGTGCCCTGTGATGTGAGAAACCCCCTATTCTTCCAGAGAGTACCGAAGTCATGCACAACCCCAAAAGCGTATCTACTATCAGTGTAAATAGTAACTGACTTTCCGGTTGCCAGGACACAGGCCCTTGTTAAAGCCAAAAGTTCGGCTGCCTGGGCAGATAGATGCGAAGGGAGGCGAGCAGCTTCGACAGTGGAGTGGTCGGAGACCACTGCATACCCCACATGACTCAATCCAGTAGTCGGGTCTTTACGAGCTGACCCATCAACATAGAAAAGCAACTCAGAGTTAGGAAGGGGAGAAGAAGAGAGATCCTGCCTGGGCGTTACCTGAGAGGTGATGGCCGCCAGGCAATCATGTGGCTCCCCCTCGTCCTGAGTGGGCAACAAGGTTGCAGGGTTTAACACTGTGCATCGCTCGATAGTAACATGTGGCAGAGATAAAAGGACATGATGGTAGTGAAGAGTAGACGCGGAAGAGAAATGTGAAGTTTTACTCTGAAGGAGGATAGAAGCCACAGCATGTGGAACCAAAAGCTTCAGTGGACGATAACAAACCAAAGAGGCCGAAGCCATGACAGCTGCAGCTGCTGCCGCTACAGCACGTAGGCAGGCTGGGAGGCCTCTGGTTACAGAGGTCAGTCGCTGAGAATAATAAGCAACTGGTTTAAGACGGTCTCCGTGCTCCTGTAAAAGGACAGCACTGTAGAAACCAGCCTTCTCGTCAACACATAAAGTGAACCCCTTAGTCATATCAGGAATGCCCAAAGCAGGGGCAGACATCAGTGCAGTCTTGAGTTCAACAAAAGCGTTTTCCGCTTCTTCAGTCCAAGTCAGTCTGTCAGTCATATTCAGGCCTGAGATGTGTGCCATGTCAGACAATGGCTGTGCTAGTTTTGCATACCCGGGTATCCACGCCCTACAGTAACCTGTGCAGCCTAAGAAGGACATCATCTCCTTCTTGGTGCGGGGTTTTGGAATTTTTTGGATCGCAGTTATTCGCTCTGTGCCAATGGAGCGTGAATTTTCAGAAATGTCATGACCTAAATATCGTACATTCTTTTTTACAAGCTGCAGCTTTGATAGTGAAACTTTATTTCCAGTACTGGCAAGATAATTTAAAAGATCTTTAGTATCCTGAACGCAAGCGCTTTCACTCGGAGAGCAAATCAACAAATCATCAACATATTGCACTAGTGTACTACCGTTTTTAAACCCAAACCCTGAGAGACAGTCCTGCAATGCAGAGGAAAATATAGTAGGAGCCTCGGCATACCCCTGAGGCATACGAGTCCAAGTATACTTTTTTCCTTGAAACGTGAAAGCAAACCAGAACTGGGACTCAGAGTGTACTGGGATACTAAAAAATGCATTTGCCAAATCTATTACAGAAAAAACCTTTGAGTCCCCGGGGATAGATGACAAAATAGTGGTTGGATTTGGAACAACAGGAGCTCGAGCATATATGGCATCATTTACTGCTCTTAAATCTTGTACAGGGCGCCAGGATTCCCCATCAGCCTTTTTCACGGGGAACAGCGGAGTGTTACAGGGAGATGTTGGGCAGGGAATCAAAATTCCTGTGGCGACCAGCTGTTCGATCACAGGTTTAAGCCCAACCTCAGCGTCTGGCCTGAGCGGATACTGGGGCTTACTCGGCCTATAGGTGGACTTGGGTTTTACTTCGAGCGGGGAAGCCCCCTCCATTAATCCCACATCATATTTGTGAGCCGCCCAGAGGGAGCTGGGCACCCCCTCTAGTGCGGGATGGGAAGTGTCAACAGAGGTGGACACAAACAATGCACCCATCTGATCATCTGGAGCCGTGAGATGCACCGTCCTCCAGGTCTGAAGGATTGCTGAGCATGGGCACCAACTGGCCTGGAGGGTGGCATTATATTTAACTCCCCTCGAGTCTGGAGCTGACCACGAACAGCTCTCAACACACCGTTGGACAAAACTGCCCACGTCCTGCCAGCGAAAACCTGATGCTTTAGCAAGGGAAACATGAGGGTGCGTTCCCGCTCGATAAAGTGTCTTCTGCTCCTCTGTTAAGGTAATAGCTAACGCTGCAAAGTCTGTCGAAATTAAATACCCATTGCTTTTTATCCTGTCACTACACTGTCCATTCCCGGACCATGCTGCCTCAAATTCTTCATCTGGACCTGCAAAACTAACCCTTGCTGTACAATGCAAATTGTTCACGTCTTGAAAATCACCTTGGCCTGACCACAGTCTTTTTATTTCTTGTAAAAGAAGCTGTGGTGTTTGTTCCTCATCCTGCACTAAGTCCCAGCTGTAGTAGTAATCAGGGACCGTGGGTGAGTGTTGCATTAACATGGTGCGTGGCAAGCAATTTTCATTGCGGGTTAGCTCAAGCCCTTTTTCTGAACAGACAATGGTGAGGCCCATTTTGCAGAGCAAATCTCTGCCACACAGATTAACAGGGCACTCTTTGGAAAGGAGGAAGGAGTGGTTACCAGGCCCAAACCCATGCTGCTGGCATTCCACTGTCAGGGGTGCAGTAAAATAAGACTTTGTGGGATTACCCGTTACCCCTATTGTTAAAATGGATTTTGAGGAGGGGTCGAATCTATAGATATTGTCTCTGAGTAACGAATGCGTGGCTCCAGTATCCACTAGAAACTCATAAGGATCTCCATTTATGTATAAAGTGATCTTGGGTAGCTGGGAAGGGGAAGAGAGGGCAGGTAGGATAAAAGTCTCGGTGCCCTCAGGCCCTACCTCAGCTTGCGATGAACGTCAATCCCTTTTTTCCTCCTGCCAGGGTGAGCTCACGGTTACCTCAGGTGGAGGTGGTGGTGGTAGGTCCCAGTTGTCGCCGCCGCTTCTCCGTTTCGCTGTGTTGTGTTCAGGGCAGTCACGAGCCCAGTGTCCCGTCTGTCCACACTTGAAGCAAGTCTGGAAGTCCCCTCTCGGGCTTTTGCTTCTTCCTCTTCGGCCACGCCGGGCGCGCTGTCCTCTCCCTCTGTTCTGGTCACCCTGGTAAAATTGTAACTGAGCCATTTGCAGCTGGTGAAGCTGATAATAATCCTTTCGGGCTTTTCGCTCTCTCTTGTCTGTGAGCTGTCTTTCAGCATGATAAGCATGGCGACATACTTCTGCTAATCGGGCAGTGTCCCAGCCTATACAGGTAGCTTTTACCATGCCACTTATTTCTGGAAGCAGTCCCTCTACAAAAAGGTTAGTGAGTTGGGTTTCATAAACTGATCCTGCCTCTCCTGCTGAGGGTTCAGACAGGCCACTTAGATTACTGAAGAGAGGAGTCAATCTCTCCAAGTAGTCATTACAGGTTTCCTCAGGTTTCTGGGTACATTGTCTTTCTCTAACTTGCGCCTCAATTTTCCACAACTCAAAACACTTCCAATCGACTTTCTTATTTCCCTTCTTCTCTTTTTCTTTTAACTGTTCTTCTAGTTGTTGTATCTGCTTGGTACTAAAACTACCATTTTCTGGAAAACCTAACTTACTCCACAACGGAAGACACTTTATTCCCCTTTCTCCAAATTCCCTGTACATGTACTTCGCTGGACCGCTCGGTCCTGTTTTCGTCTTTGAATTTTCATTTCCCATTTTTACCGATCGGTGCCTTACTTTAGAACCTTATCACATTAACTACTCCGCAGAGCAAAAACCACACGTCTGTGTTAAGATAAGTTCTTTATGAGTCCCGGACTCATCAAACCGCCCGCGTGAGAACACCCTCACCGGCCTCCTCTTTCTCTGCTATAAAACCGCAGAAATTAATCTTATAAATCGTTTCAAAACAAAAATTCGTTAAAAGGATCACTTACTGCCGTCAGACAGCCGTGAATTCTCCAGACGCGTCTCAGGAAGGACAAACAGTTTATCCTCCGAGGTTCGTCCAATTTTCTAAAATTGTCCGGGCCCGGATGGAGTTTCAGCAGCCGTCCGCGTTCAGGTTTGTGATCCCGGACGAGCCCCCAAACTGTCGTGGAAATTTAACTATCAAGGAAGCCACAAGAGAGAGTTCTCACCTGAGTAAGGTCTTTATTTCAATATTGCAATATTGGGAGCCCTGCTGCCACTTCGCAAAGTGCATCAGAGACTCAGTTAGTTACAAGCAGTACAGGGTTTTATAAGACGTTGCGCTGTAAAAAAAAGTTCAGCACTTGGTCCCTTCTAAAACTTCCCCTTTCTCTAAAAGAAAACAAATTACCTCATAGAGCGAGAGAAAAACACTAGATTTGTTATTCAAAGTTTATCTGTTACTTTCAGCTAATTCTAATGACCCAGACAGCATATATTGTTTTGGTACATTGTCTTCTAAACTAACCCAAACAGTGTACCTTGTTGACGAACTGTTTTCTAAAATTCTGCACATACTGTAGCATAGCAGTTATATCCTTGAAATATTATCTAAAAGCACCAATATATTTTTTTGCAAAGCTCTCTACATTTTTAAGAATCAATTAACTCATTAGATTTCCACTACACCCTATCTGTAGATGGTTCTGTATTTGAGATTCAGTCTAAATTGAAAAACCTTGGGGTGATATTTGATTCAGGCTTAACATTTGACCCACAGGTACAGCATATTGTTGAAACATCTTTCTTTCACCTAAAAAAAACTAGACTATGCCCTATGTTATCACTAACTGTGGCTGAAAAACTGATCAACACATTTGTCTTCTCCCAAATTGACTACTGTGATGCTCTTCTCGCTGGGGTATCTAAAACCACATTAAACAAACTACAGTATGTCTGAAACACGGCAGCCAGAATCCTGACTAGGTCTAGTGCAAGTGATCACATTACTCCTATCCTGGAGTCCTTGCACTGGCTTCCTGTCAAGTTTCATGTTGACTTCAAAATCCTCATTCTCACCTATAAGGCTCTGCATGGCTTGGCACCTCAGTACCTGTCTGATCTATTATCGCCCTACTCCTCATCTCACAACCTTCGCTCTTCTAATTTTGGTCTCCTAACTGTCCCCAAAGCTTGTCTACATTCTATGGGTGACAGGGCCTTCTCCTGTTATACCCTTAAGCTCTGAAACTCTCTCCCCAAGGATATCAGAGACTCACCTTCTCTAAACTCCTTCAAATCCAGACTCAAAACCTTCTTTAGAAGAGCCTTTACTTAACTGGTTACATTCTTTACCCCTGCTCCTACTGTATTTAGTGCCACCATCTACTGTCTCCTCTGTGTATTCTCATCATGTTTATCTTGTGTATTTTTATTGTTTATCGTGTATTTTTTTTATTTTTAATTGTTGTTGTTGCTGTTGTCATTCTGTTAAGTGCTTTGAGAAGCCACTTTTAAAGGCACTATATAAAATGAAGTTTATTATTATTATAAAAGGCATGATTTGATCTAAGAAAGGGCTTGTTCCATGTGTTCAAGCTTTTGCACCAGAAACAAAATCAAAACACTGTTGTATACATAGAGAAGCACTCGCCCTGCACAACATGCATGCAGACCTAAAAAAAGTACTTGATGAAGCCTTTAAAATTGTAAATTTTGTAAAAGGCCGCCCTCTGAATGCCCGGGTTTTTTCTCAGCTTTGTGATGAGATGGGCAGTGATCACACTCAACCCCTTTTTCACACTGAAGTACGGTGACTTTCTGGTGGAATAGTTCTCAATCGCCTGTTTGAGCTTCAGGAATAATTTTTCTTGATGAAACCTTTAACCTGCAGGACCGTTTCTATGACAGGAAATGGCTACGTAAATTAGCATACAACGGAGATATCTTTGCTCATTTAAACAATCTCCATATGTCCTTGAAAGGGAAACACATTTCTATTTGACAAATTCTTTCTTTTTTTCAGCATGGAATACACCTATTACTTGAACATTTCTATATTCCATGTTCAAGACAAAGCGAACGGCACAATCACAAAATTGCAACTGTGGCATAAACGTCTTAGTAGTGGTGAATTGGATTTCTTTCCATCTGTTCATGAATTACTGTAGTAATAAATTCGGCTAACGCAGTTGATAGTGATGTGCTCCAAACTATGAAGCTACATTTGGAAAGTTACAGAAAGATCTTCGTATTTCCCTGAATTGGATAAGGATAAGGATTGGATAAGGAACCCGTTCGTTATCAGTGTTCAAACATCGCCAAATAAGCTCTCACATTCAGGAGAAGAACATCTCTTGGTACTTGCTTCAGATGGCTTCCTGAAAACAAAATTTGAGCAAAACACACAGACATCATTTTGATTGGTCATTAGTTCTATATATCCAGCTTTGTCGGATAAAGCTGATAAGTATCTTTTTCCCTTTCCTACTTTGCATTTGTGTGATGTTGCATTTTCTGCGCTAGTTGGCATGAAAATAAAAATATGAAACAGTCTTATTGACGTGGAGCCACATCTACATCTAAAAATGACAAATATAGACCCAATCTCAACACAAGCAGTTCCATCCTTCACATTAAACAGTTTTGTTATTGACAATTTCAATATCATTATTTTATTTTAGTTTTTTTAACTATTATTTCTAATGTACTATACATGTATAATGTGTATAATATATTAAGTATTAAGAAATATATACCATATTTTCTCTAGCCTAGATAAAATGGTATTATCACTACCCCCAAATTACCTTTGCCCGAAAAGGGATACGCCAGTAAGACAAAAATCTCAAAGGGGTATGCGATTATTGAAAGTTTTGGAAACACGCAATATATATGTGAATTGTATTTAAAATCTTCTTCCTGCATTTGTATCCCACTGGCAATATCCCACAAAACCCACATAACAAGAAAAAGTTCCTTATGTTGCTATAAAACCTTCAGACAATTTTAAAATAATCATTTAACAGTCAACAATTGTTTCTATACTTTATTTTAAAAGAATGCTTTTATAAAATATCCATTTATATTTAAGATCAGCCATTCTTACAAGCAATGTATAATGAAATGTCACAAAAATTCAAAACCTGAGACCTCCAGAACTCCAGTCCCACTACAAAGCTGTAGTCTGGAGGACTGTCATTTCACATAATAGTTTAGATTAAGGCACCGGAAGTCATTTCCTGCAGACAACATTTCCACTACCTTCAATGCAATTCTGGGATCAACATGTCTAGTTTGAAATCTCACACCTGAAGAAAGCTTCACAGCTGAAACATTGTTTTCTCTCTTCTCTTTTCAGCATGGAATAAACCTATTACTTGTAGATGAGTGGGCCAAAATTCCTCCACAGCGCTGTAAAAGACTCATTGCCAGTTATCGCAAACGCTTGATTGCAGTTGTTGCTGCTAAGGGTGGCCCAACCAGTTATTAGGTTTAGGGGGCAATCACTTTTTCACACAGGGCCATGTAGGTTTGGATTTTGTTTTTCCCCTTAATAATAAAAACCTTCATTTAAAAACTGCATTTTGTGTTTACTTGTGTTATCTTTGTCTAATATTTCAATTTGTTTGATGATCTGAAACATTTCAGTGTGACAAACATGCAAAAAAATAAGAAATCAGCAAGGGGGCAAACACTTTTTCACACCACTGTATACTATATATATAATCCTCTCCAAATGTTTTCATCCACCTGGTAAAACAGGAAAAATAATTATTTGACAAATATGTTTGTGCTCTAAGCACAGTAATAATGATTATAGTTTAATTAATCATAAATCATTCATACTGTATATGATCTTTTGTTATATGAGTTTGTGTTTGAATCTGTAGGGCACTGTATAGACATTATATTACGGTATACTGACCACAAAAATATGTATTGAAACCTGGTACCTCTAACAAGTATCAATATTCATGATCTATTAAAAACTCAAAACACAGAAAATAAGTACACATCCCAAAATACAAAATGGACAAACTCAGCGTCTCATATACACACAAGGCTCAGTGTCTTCCTCCTCCTCATCTTCTGAGTCTGAACAGTAAGTCTGCGCAGGGCCCTTGCTGGGCTCTGTATTGGGCTCCTGTGTGCCCCAGTCCACAGCCTCCACTCTCACAGGGGACTGTATCAGTTCATCCTCCAGCTGCTGTTCCTGATCCTCAACTGTTCCAGCTTGGAAAGTCATTGAGAATGCCTCGTCCTGGCATCCCAGCTTCACCGAAAACAGGTTGACAGCTAGAGAGATTTCTGCCTCCTCTCCGGAATCCTTACACTCTGTTTCAGGTTTCTGAGGTTCTAGACCAGACTGGACTAGAGGCTCTGAGATTTCAGCTTTGGACACATCCAGAGATGGCTTGTATATGAGGTCTGTGGCTTGACCAGAGTCATCATTTGTCTCAACCACATTCACACAAGGGTGCTGAACAGGACAGCTTTGTTCAGAGCCTTGCACAGAGTCATTGTCTGTAAAGGACAGAGTGCCCTCCAGAAGTGGGGTGGATTCTTCACTGAAAGGCTGTTCAGCCAGAAAGTGACGTGCTCTGTGATGGTACAAAACCTCTTCCTCATTCTCACTATCCTCACAATCGCTGCAGTACACAGAAGACTGACTGCCCCTCTTCTCCTCTCCTCCCTTCCTGTGGATCTCAATGACACAAATAGGGGAGCACTTGTCTGCAACTGAAAGGCTGGTGATGGCCTTGTTGTGAATATAAATAGAAGTCTGCAGGAATAAGAAAAGAGATTGTTGAGGTCACTTGGGGTGATATAATTTGTGGCACACTATACCACAGAATCTGTACTATTATTACTGCTTTTGCTAATTATACTAATGATTAAGATTTGCATTTAATTAGTAAACTATTCATGTTTGCAGATAATACCAATACAGGAGGATTAGAAAGTACTAAAGAAGAAGAAGATGAAATTCAGAAAGAATTAGATGGAATGCTTCAGAAACTACTTTGCACCTTTAATACAAGAGCAGAGTAGTAAAAATAAGTGATAAATACAAAATAGGAAACGCAAAGCTTGAAGAGGCTACATGTGAAAAAATACTTAGGTGCTTATTTTGACACAATCCAGGAATAATAATATTTATTATAGACAATACAGTGAAGCAATAAAATTAGGTAACCAAAATGGTAGGATTTATAGTTAAGAGTGGAGACTTTAAATGAATATACATTATGTTAAAACTGTAAAATGCACTAGTAAGATCCCTTTCAGAATATTCTTGAACCAGTGAAACATAAACCAGACAAGTGGAAACTACGTGGAACTGTACTGAAAAGCGAAAACAGGAGTCACCTTCTTTACACAAAGGACTGTGAGAATATGGAATAAGCTACTCAGTCATGTTGTTGAAGCAAATACTCTGGCTCTTTTAAAAAAACAACTGGATGAGACTCTAGGTGCCCCTCTCATTTTCTTGTCATTTCCCTATATGTTCTTAAATGAAGTCAAGGAAAAATTACAGTTCAGTATAAAAAGTGACATTTTCAATGTGTGCTCACATACAGTATTGCTTTTTTATAAATTGTGTAGTTTCGAAAGCAATATGAAATATTAAGTAAATAAAATTAAAATATGTTTTATAAAATAAGGTTTGATCTTAGTCTTCACCACAGATTATATCAAAGTCTCAGACAAATCTCCACATCCAGAAGGTATGTAGTTGGAAAGCTGAAGGCACATATTTGGTCTACAGTACTCATCTCAGAGAGACCCAGGCCACTCAAAGCTTTCAAAATCTGTAAATATTTTTTTTAGCGCTGCCCTATATTTTCAGGCAGGAAGCCAAGAGATGTCAGGGCAGGAGTTCTGATTACTTTAATTTTTGTACATGATCAGACAGAACACTACTGAAATTTACTATAAGGTAATACTACATTAATATATTTTAAACAAAATGGGAGTTGTACATTTGTTTTTAATGAAGTGTAAGAAATTAAAAATGAGAAGTTGTATATTTTGGGAATATATGAGAAGGCTGACTACAAAAGAGTGCAGAACACACACTGCAGTCAGAGGTTTGCATGCAGGGAGACCACAGAGAATAAAAACAACACCTGTGTCAAGACAGCAACAGGAACAAGGGTAAATGCACTGCAAAGAGAGGCATTCAGAACACCTTTGTCTTGCAGGCACTATTTTGTACTGTATATGTATTTATTAACAGTGAAATTTGAAAATATAAAATTTCCTTTATGCCAGTCATGGAGTTGTGTCCCTTCACTCAGATTAAGAAACAGGCAAACACTCAAGGAAGTCATATGAATTTCGGTCACCAAATTGCAAAGATATTTTCTCTTTACTCTGCAATCAGTGCAGAGAACAGTTATGTCCTACACTGACAAACTGAAAGAGCTAAACCTTTTCAGTCTTGAAACCAGAAGACTATGAGCAAATTCTCATTTGACCCGATAACAAATACTCAACATCTTTAAATTCATTGTTAAAGTCAACCCAGCATTCTTAAGATTGTTCCAAACACTGAAAACTCTTTGCATAAAGAAGTCCCTCATTATCTCAGATTTAAATGTACTTCCATGTAGTTTCCATTTTGTGACCTCAAGTTTATGTTTCACTAGTGATTCTGAAGACATCCACTGGATTCAGTTTATTGGAATTACAGCACAAATGACAATGCTCAGTAACAGCAAGCTCTTTATGTCCCCATGGAATCCCTTGCCAACCGAGAGTTTACCAAACGTGAATCCAAGTACCTGCAAATGTACTCCTGTATACCGGCTGGTCTACAGGGACAAGTTGTACTAAAGAACTCATGTGCATTTAGATGTCCTCGTTACCTCTCGCAAGTGAATGTTTTAAGTGCTGTGCATGTTTCACGATGATAGCTGATTCTACCATGATAATGAGTAAAATATAGTTAAACATTTTAACTATATAAAATACTGTTTCTCAAATATAAAGTACTTATTAAGCAATTAAAATGCTTCTTAAGCAAATGAAAAAGGGTGAAGAATCTAGTGTTGTTAAGCATCTCTAGCAGATACTTTGCAAAAAGATTAAAGCAACGGTAGGGCAGATTATTTGGTGTTAATGTACCCATGATTTGCACAATTAAAAAATTAGGCTGCTATCAGAGCAGAGTGATGGTATGCCACCTTCGCTTATATTTTCGTACATGCTACGTGAGCCGAACACTAAAAAAATGGAAAAGGTGTTAAAAATTTGATAGGAAGACCAGACACAAAAAGTATGCATATAATATGTAATAAAGCTTGGAAAGTTTACAATCATTTTCTTAATTCAGTCACACTGATTGAAGGTAAAAACATTAAAAAACTATTAATTCTACAATTGTTTACAATTTATTTAAGGCAATAGCATTGATAATTTCTTGTTTTTTTTATATCTAGAGCATTTCACTTTAGTCTGGTCTTTTCATGTGTTCATTTATCTGAGGTGAAAAAAATATTTTTTACAGTTTTCATAGATCTTTTTGAAACTTAAGGTCCCCTAACACTGTGTTTTACAGTCATATTGTCAGGAATGAAACTGAAACTTGTTGCAGTTGGCAAAGGAATTAGAGTACCAGGAATTTATAATATGCTGAGAAACGTCTTGGAAAAAATAAAAATAAAAAAAACATAAAAGCTCAAGAAAAAAGAAAATCTATCAATAATATGCAAAAGCAAAATGACAAGCTGACATCCTTTGTTTTGCATGAGCTCTGTCTATAGAGGGAGCAGCACATGTGATCTTACCAGTGTTATTGGGAGTTGCAGTCTTGGCAAGCATAAAAACCCAGTGTATACAAATAATACTACACACAATAGGGACAGCACGACCAGGAAACAGAACACCCCTCCAATAAGGGACTCTGGAAGACAAAGAAAATGTCTGTTTACCTCTGCTAATTGACAGAATGTACCCTTATCCAGCATATAATAACACTCTAACACTGGAAATGAATCCAATTTAGTAATGGAAGATGTAAATCTAAATAAACATAAAAAAGTGTGGGCACTGCAGTATCGAACCCTGTCAACACTCAGTGAGGAAATACAGAAGAGTCCATTTCAACACAACATATATACAAAAATCCACCTTTAAGTAAAGCTATATTAAGGATAAACCAGTTTGTAACATTATTTTCATAATGGACAGTGTTCTTCCAACAGAAAAGACCTTAAACTAAAATCTTTAGCAAAACAGCAAATACCAAACAGTCTGCTTTCTTATACACTGTAATTCCAGTTCACTATATTTTGGGGACTTGCCTACACATATAAAAAAATCTCAGAACAAAATACCAATGGATATATAATTGATATATCAATCATATATAGTGACATATATATATGTCAAAAAACAGGAACTATGTGGACTATGGAGGTACTGTACTGACATCAGCCCAAGCACTGAATCATTCTGGATGCATCAATAAAATCAAAATCTGACAATAAGTCTAAAACTGAGATGGGGATTTCCCTAACATAGACACAGATGACAATATACAGCTATTTATTCTTAGTCAAAAGTACTCAAAATGCATACACAGAAATAGATATAAAACATTTTAGCAACATTAAATACTCTACCATGTCTCTGTAGATTGCTTGTGAAGGCACAGGATTCCTCAGATACTCGTGAGATGTGGTCAAGTATTTGGACTGTAATGCAGTACTTCTCACCAGACTCCAGCTGGTCAATAGTTTTTTTCAATCCTTTCATTTGTACTTGGAACTAGAAAACAAAGGCGACAGATGTATTCAATACATGGACATTTTAAAAAATCCTGGTGGAAGTAAAGCATAAGATAGACTGGAACACTGAAAGGCTGCACTCGGGACCTCGAAATCCTTCAAGGAAGTTTGCTATTTTTCCCTTCTAATATAAGATGATCTGTTCTAGAAGGACAGGGCAACACACATGGAAAAATAACAAAAGAACAGTACACGGTCACTGAATCATTGTACTGAAGAACCACTTGAAGTGTGGTTACAGAAACTATGTACTGATATTTATTTTTTTGGGCAAATCTGTCCTAATAATGTCCCAAAACATATTAGACTTTTTCATAGTCTTGTCAGTGAAGTAACCGGGGGAGATCTCCACATTTATTTTTAAAAAACTTGTTGCTCTGGCAACCTCTGTTCTATACATCCAAATTCAAACAGCTTTATTGTCATGACCAGAAAATGACAGTGTTGCCAAAGCATATACAACATTTACAATATAAATACATCAAAGGACATTTTCATACAACACATAGAACATGATTGAGAGACAGGCTCACTGCTCCTCAGGCTATTCAGAGGTAATCTTTCTGAAAGTCACAAAGGATATCAGAGAATCTGGATTTATTAGACCTCAAACAAGTTTTCTTCAAAAACCCCACAACATCAAGTGTGAGACATTCTTGCATAGATGGACATCAATATGCATTTTATGTTGGTGTTTAAAACACATTCTTATGCCATTTGTTCCCCTTCTCACTTTGTGTTTAAATACATGTTGTGTCTTTGGCCTAAATGGGACATTTCTGAAAGCAATGCAGGGCTGTGACTGGATTATAAAAAAGCACTTGAAAATGATTATTTAAGAGCAGAGAAGACACTGTTTGTTCTACTCTCTGGATGTCTGTCCCAATAAACTTATTCAAAACTGCACTGAACTGCTTCCCTCCACTGGATTGCCAATGTGATGAGTGCACCTCTCTTCAGTCCCTGACGAATTTCAATCAGTCACCCATGGCCTCAGAGCAACCACAACACCACTTGCCAGACAGTGATAAACTCCGTTACTCCAAAAGACCCAGTCTTCTTTTGTGCGAGAATACTCCTTCCTGTTGCCCTCGACAGGATGAAATCATGGACCCTCATGGGAGCTGGCTTGGAGCAGACACAGAGCCAGCACCAGACAGCGGCAAACTCAGCTATGCCAAAAGACTAGGTCCCCTGCCATGGCAGTATTCTGCACCAGATAGGTTTCAAAGGGGATTCACTGTAACTGAGTCCTGTCACATTAGAACTGTTTTATATCAGTTTGTATGAAGCAAAGGTTAGTGGCTGTGGCTTGCTTACCTTTGAGCCATCCCTGGTATTGTGTATTTCCAAATTGTATTTCAATTTTTCATAAAATTTAATGATGTTTTCTTCCTCTTCTCTGCCTGGTATCAGCTTTACTTCAAGACAGGTCCCACAGCCCGAGAGCAAGACAGAAGGGGGATCCAAGTGTGCTACAAGGGGAACGAGGTTAAAAAATGTAAAGGTTTTTGAAACCACTATTTTAAACTAATAAAATGCAAAGAGATAAAAATATGCGGTGGAGTGGAGTGGAGAGTGGATACACATCTGAAAAGTAAAACTGTGAAACTCTATCAATTAAAGAAAATCTAAATGCAGAAATACTGTATGTTCTCTTGGTGTCTGGTACAGTGACGCAGTGGTTAGCATTGCTGCCTCACAACCTGCCTTGCGCCTGTTGCTTTCCAGGATAGGATCCAACTCCTTGGTGACAATGAATTGGAAGGCACAGTTAGGAAATAGACGGATGGATCTGTTCCATGGAATGCTACCGTAAGTAATTATTTATTAATAGCACTCATTAATGAGCAGTTCACTTCATCAGCTCTTTCATAATCACTTATGATTACTACGCTGCCAAACCTGACAGAAAGTTCACTACAGCTCAGTTCCCTATTCCAATCAGAAAATTTGCAATACTGCAGTTAAAAGCAATACTGCAGTTAAAATGATTGTATATTTCAGTCACACTTCCTTTATTAGTTTACTGAATCCTTCTGCTGACTGCTGTGGATTTATTCACTGTGTCACAACATGTCCTGCATCTGAGGATACAAAAGAGCTGAGATGACTATCTCATTCAAATTATTAGGTATTTGAGATTGGATTTGGCTTTTATGTCACTTAGCACTGTATTAGGCAACTGCTGGTGACCCGAAAAGCTGGTTGATATGGGAATATGAAGTCCTTCTGGGTTCAGTTCCAAAAATGACATTTTCAGATAAGGCCTGGATCTGAATTCGATTTACCCTATTTTTCTTGTTCATCCATGACCCTAACTGCTCTATATTAAATTTCTTATGATCTCTTATACAACATAATATACAGATAGAGGTAAGGCCAATCATACAGGTTTTCAAATCCCTTTAACCATTTAAGTTTAACAAAAGATCCTCACTTAAATTGAGCCTGCATTTCTACTGCTTTCAAACTATACATTTTCAGTCTCCTAGTCACTAAATGTAAGAAACAAATCTATTTGATTTTCAGTGCATTTTATTAATTACACCTTTTGCAGTGAGCTTCTCTGAAAATATATCATAGTACAATAATACGCTCAAAGGCATTGTTGAAATCCAATCTGCTTCAAAGACTTTGATAACAGTAATAAATTAGTTTTGTTTAAATCTAAGTTTCTCTCCGACTCTACATATTGAGCCTTCTGAGAATTTATTGGAAATAAACTGAATCCCAAATTAAGCCATTAGAATGCTGAAATTGTCCGTGTTCAGTACAGATTACCAAAATCGCTTTTGCTCAAATATTGGACTTAATACAGTTCATGATGGCAGGAACTTTTGTGCGGTCATACTATTTTCAAAAGATCCTTTAAGAAAGTTATTAATGGTATGAGAATACACTGTCTTTAAAATCCCTCTATGGAACAAGCTACTTAATCATGTTCCTGAAGCTGGTATTCTGTTTTCTTTCGAGAAATGACTAATCTTGGAGGAATTAGCTACTAACTACCAAGCAGGCTAGATAGGCTTAAATGGCCTCCTCTGTCTGTAACTGTTCTCATGTTCTTTTAATGATCTTTCTGTCAAAGTCTTTAAAAAAACAATGCTTTCAGCTAATGTTTAATTATTTCAGAATTAGAAGCAGACTAGCACATTGAATACAACACAACCCATTTCCCTATCTGTACAGAAATAACATTTAATCTAAACAGTACAATAGCACAAAAATGGGCAGATTTATTTAATATAGCTTGAGTTGCTGGAATAAAAACATTGTTAAAGGTTTTGTCAGGTTGTGGGTTCAGGTCAGGTTCTGCAGAAGCATTGTATTGGAAGTGAAGTGTAGAAATTGGGCCTATGCAGAAGTCTAGGTTGCAGTATTAAGAATCAAGTACATTCAAAATCAAGACTATCCAAATAACAGAAAAACACACACAGTAAGTTCACATAAACACCACAGAACAGGAACTGTCATGAGATGACAGATACAAAAAAAAAACATCTCAAAGATGCACTGTGAAAAAGCTTGGCCACTAATGTTCAACATTTTTCAAAGTGATTTGGCTCCACTTTGTTATAACATTTTTTCAAAAGGTCAACTCAGAATTCACAGCTGAAATATCAGTGAACATGAGACAAAGACTTACTATGTTTTATGGGATGGAACGCCTTATCCATATCAGTCCAGGTTGACTCCTGTGTGTCACTGTAGGCCTGGACACTAGCAAAGTACTCGTCCTTTATATTTTTAAACGCCTCCGTCAGGTCACATTCTCTTGGATTGCTGACATTCTGGCAAGATGGAACACTGGTCCAATTGCCTCCACTGCAAAAAAATCCACATCTGGCATTAAAGCTTTAGGCATTAAAAAAGGTAGAATATTACAAGAGACAAGCAGACTATAAACAAAGCATGAGGAAGGGAACCTCGTTATAGATGAGATACAACTCAAGCAGACCCGAGTAACGATAAATGACCTTACTCATCTTTTAGAATGAGTAAGGATGAACTAAATCTCCTCAAACCTTCAAAAGCAACATTGCTAAAACAACAATCACATGAAAATAGCTAAGAACAGTGAAAAGCAACATATAATTTATTTAGATGTGTAATGCACTGTATCATAAGTCTCTCTGAAAATAAATTACCAAAAGAAGATCCATCATTTTCTCTAGATAGGAAGAGTGCCCTGGTGGGACAATTATGTTGACATACTACAGAGTGAAGGGAGCATGTGCTTAACTGCAGTGAGTAATGCATGTAACTATTTTCCTTAAAGCTTTTAACTGCAGTATATTATATAGAAACAGACTTTCATTAACAGGAACATGGAAAGAGAAAGACAGCCACCAACACTGATTAGCTAATTTAGGTCTTTTTAAACTACAAATGTAATCTTAGCAAAGCCTTATAGTTGTATAAAATAAACATGGTGAACACATACTTAAGAGCATAGATTTTAACTCTGTACTGAGTTCCAGAAGATGATCCAGGTCCGGATTCCCACTTCAGAGTGTGAATGAAGTTGTGAGAGATAACAGTCACATTGAGGGGTGCAGGTAGTCCAGTTTTTTTCAGGGCTACAACAGTAAACAGCAATAAACTGTTATGCCACAGACGCTGTGTTTATGTGTGTCTGAGAGAGAGAGAGAGAGAGAGAGAGAGAGAGACGGGTACTCCTGCTCTGAGCTAAAAGTCAAAAAGTTCACAAACTTTTAGACTAAAGGAAAATGGCCTTAAATATTTAACTATATTGCTATAATTGGGCTATAAAAGGAGGGTAGCTATAATGTTAAATATTTCAGGTGTTACACTTCTATATTAAAAACAATAAACATAGAAGGCACAGAGGTGTTATAGGGACAGGAATAGTAATATCTCTAGTATACAAAAAGATCAACAAAAACAAACCAAGAAGTCTTATTTCTATTACACGGAATGTCATCGAAACAGTAATTAGAACAGAACCATAGTGAAATATTGTTCTGATGGATAGCCAACATGGACTGCTACTTATTGGTTAATTAGGGGCAGCACAGAGGCAGAGTGCTTAGTGTTGCTGCCTTGCAGCACTGGAGCTCTGGGTCCTGGGATGCTATCTGAGTGGAGTTTGTATGTTGTCCCCGAGTTCACATAGGTTTCTTCTATGTACTCCAGTTTCCTCCCACTGTCTAGTCATACTGGTGGGTTAAATTGCTTCTGGAAAAACTGTCCCTGGTGTGAGTGTGCGTTTGTGTGTGTCTGTATGTGCAATGTGATAGACAGGTATTCCATCCAGGCTATCTTTGTGCCCATTGCTTGTTTGGGCTCCCCTGAGACCCTGGATTGGATAAAGTGGTTAGAAAATGAATGGATGGATGATTGGATGGTTAGTTAATTTAGACAAAAAACAATAAACAGTGGCAGTGCATGCAAACTGAGTATTTTACATGCCAAATTTAGTTTATCGTAAAGTAATTACAGGTAAATATGCAAACAGAGACGATGTAATTAGTATAACCCCAAAGAGATTTGTATTAGGATCTTTACCATGCCTAATGTATATCAATTTATCTAAATTCTGATACTACTATTAGTAAGGTAAGAAGATTAAACAGGAAAGGGATGAGACAATGACATAGAAGCAGCGCAGGAAATTATGTTAACCAGCATTTACACCACAAATGTTGCAATAGGGCCACCACAGAGCCTGAATTTGTTGTCTTTTTTTAATTAAAAATATATAGGAAGGCACATTATACACAATTAAATACACATTTACATTTGTCTCAAAGCTACCTGGCAGTGAAATGCATTCTCCTTTTCAGCATCTTCTCTAAATAACAGTCATAACAGGCTGTGTTTTACAGTACACTGCTGCTTGTACTAGAACTTTCTAGAAATTGGTATTTTCCTGTGTAGACACTACCCTGGCTGGTTCCGAAGAACTGATTGTGAATTGTAGGTAAAACACATTAAAATGACAGCTTTAAAAAAGAGTTTAGTAGAAAACTATAGTCTTTTCTGTCCCACTGGCTTCTATGTTCCATACAGACATTAATCGTTTTAAAATTTCTAACGGTTCAATAAAAGTACAGAAGCAATGGTAACAAACATTGCCTATATACTGGGGAATGTAAGTAAACAACCAGATGACTGCTTTGTATTAATACATTTTATAGATGCCAACTGATTAAGAAGTAATTAGGTCATATCTTTTCTTTTGAATTCCACAACAGATTAAACCTGTTCAAGTGACTATTTTTAAATCACTACCAGAAATATTTTGCAGTAGTACAAACACACAACACAATTAAAAAATATTTTCCAAAAAGGCATATTTTAACAATTATTAAGGCCACTATTACTACTATTATTAAAGCAAACAGTCATGTCACCCTGCAAATCACAACTAGCAACCCACTGACGCTAACCAGGTGTAAGCCTGGCCAGTATGGGAGACCTCCTGGGAAAAACTAAGGTTGCTCCTGGAAGAGATATTAGAGGGGCCAGTAGGAGGTGCTCAACCTGCAGTCTGTGTGGGTCCTAATGCCCCATTATAGTGAGAGGAACACTATACTGTAAAAAGTATAGTCCTTTGAATGAGACATAAAATGAAGGTCCTGAATCCCTGTGGTCTTTAAAAATCCCAGGGCCTTTTTCTAAAAGAGTAGGGGTGTTACCACTGTGTCCTGGCCGAATTTCCCCTCTGGCCTTTACCAATCATGGCCTCCTAATAATCCCCATCTATGAATTGGCTTCATCAGTCTATTATTTTCCCCATTGATAGCCACTGTATGGTAACTGTACTGTGTGCACTGTGGCTACTGTCACATCATCCAGGTGGGGCTGCACACTGGTGTTGTGGAGGGGAGTCCCCATAATGTGTAAAGCTCTTTGAGAGGAGTGTCCAGAAAAGTGTTAATAAGTGTAAGGAACTGTTAATTAGAATTATAGAGTTTTTCTTTTCTTTATTATAATAAACACTTTAGAAGTCGCAAAAATCTAGCTAATTTTAGCCCATCACTTGCACTGTGATTTATATACTTATATCATTGGTTACTATTTAATAAAAACCGTTGAAAAAACATTAAATATACAATTAAAAAACAAAGGATATTTTTATATCGTATTAAAAGTAATGTTTTCCTTATAAATGCATCTGGGACTTCAATCTGACTTGCTTCAAAACAGTTGCTCTCCCACTGTTTTGCAATTTGGCTCCCTACAGTGTTCCTACTGACAAATACCAAACACCACTCACAATCAGAGGAAGAAGTTTCAGAAACATGACTGTTACTACTAAGCAGAGAATACAGGCACAGACACAGGACTCATGTTCCAGTCTGTCAGACAGCTTCTCCCTCAACAGTGTTTGCTCAGTTTTGCTGGGAGTTTCTGGTCATTGATAGCTAACGTTACAGCCCAATTAGGAGGCCTTAACCAAACACATATGAAAAATCAATGCACCGTACGCTAAATTAATATGGCTGTTATGTACTGTACTGAGTTACAGTACCTCGGTTCAAAGGATAGAGATAAAAGGACAGTTACACCATATTTCCTTTTTGAAGCATTTGATCAAAGTTTGAACACTTTGCGACATATTTTGTATAAGGATATACAAACTCTACAAATATCACAAAAAATAAATCGGTGCATTGTCGCAACGATGCATTCATTGTTGTCATGGGCATCTTGCAGATATATTTTGTATTAGGATATACAAACTCTACAAATATCACAAAAAATAAATCAGTGCATTGGCGCACCAATGCATTCATTGTTGTCATAGGCATCTTGCAGATATATTTTGTATTAGGATATACAAACTCTACAAATATCACAAAAAATAAATCGGTGCATTGTCGCACCGATGCATTCATTGTTGTCATGGGCATCTTGCAGAAACTGCACAGCCAAGTTTGTGATGGGGACACTCTGGGACCCTCTGGAAGCACCTGGGCAGGAGTTATGGTACAAACTACCAAAAGAGAGAGGAGAAGAGAGGTGTTGCAGAGGCCTTCCCTGCATTAGTAACCCGCTTTATAGGTAATGTCTGACCTGTGCCTTCTCTGGCCTCCACACTCTTGCCTTGGCTCTGGGCATTTTCTCCAAATGAGTGAGGATCTGTTAACAAGACAAAGTAAGGTGTCTTAGAGATAATAAGAGGAAATGGGAAAGATCTGTATTCAGAAAGAAATGTGAGGAAGAAAAAATGACACAGAATAATAACAATTAACGAGCACACTTAAGATTTCTACTATAGCTCACCTTACAAAATGATAAATGCAGGCAAACCAATATGGTGACAGCAGCTGGCTGAGCAAGACATTTTGGGGTTTTGAGATTTCTGCTGTATCTGCTACTATTTAATAACATGGGGCAATCGATTTCATCACATACTTCTCAGACTTTTGCCTTTGTCACCATTTCCTTTTCTATCTAAATAGTCGCATGTGTTGCTGTTCGGCCATATTTTACATTTTCTAATGCAAAATACTGCTTTATTCAGTAACCTAACATAAAAATGGGAAGTCGTAATGCAAAACCCTTGCCAGCAAAAAATGGACTCTGTAATCTCATAATCCCCAGAAATGAAGTGAATTTTTTGTTACAGAGAAACATTTTGTCCTTTCCATTTAAACTTTTAAGGCCTCTTCAGCACTGATCTCTTGAATTGACTTTGACTGCCGGTCCTGGAGTAGCAGTAAGGCAAAACAAAGTGAAAAGTACTGATTCCATTGGCAAAGATAAAGAGAAAAATGTACAGTACGTAAAAGTGAATAGTAAAAGGACAGCCTGTACAGTTATTTTGCTACTTAACAGCAATGCCGTCTCCAGATTTTCCAAAAACATACATAGATGTGGGCATCCCACATTTCCTTTTAGCTGAGATTTACTTTGAAGAAAACTGAGCAATGTTATACATATCAAACACTATTTAAAATCACCTTGTTAATAATTACAAATTATAAAAATAATAAATATTCCAACTATATAAGCAGTTTCCACGCATAGTTTTAGACAATGCTGTGGAGAAATAATTACCGAGGACCTTTTGTTACAATGCTGTTGAGGCACAGAAACTTACCAGCAGAAAGGACCTGGAAAAAGCAGAAGATCCATACCAGGGGAAACATCACTATACAGGTAATCTCTTGCAGGATTTCCCCCTGTTCTCCTGTGGAATGCTCATTTTTGACAGGGGAGTAACTGAAACTAACCCTTAATCCCTGTCATGATCACCAGCTCCTGTCCTTTGCTGAGGCCCAATTGCCAAAAGCCTAAAGAAGAAAAAAAGTAAGAGTCTGTAGGTAACTGCTTTATCCTTGGAGAATTCACATGAGCCAGAGCCTAACTTAGACAAACAAGCACAAGATACAAGAGTATACCCAGGGATACCAGTCCATCACAGGGCAGGGGGTGTAGAGATACATGGACAGATTGTCTTTGGATTTTATATCATGATCAAGTCATTATCATAGCCTCCAAAACACCTGAACTACAGATGAATGCGAATAACAATCGTAGAGATGTTAAAAGAATTCCTGTCTAGTCTTAAGAGCTACAATTGCCACTCGTGTGTCATGTTATTAAAGCTGTAGGACATTTGTAAAAGAAATAACTTCGTTGACTCCTATCTGAACAACAGGGAGTATGAATAAAAGTGAAAATGAGTTCAGCCGAGAACGCGGTGGACGCACTTACCAATTTTTTATATTTTCATGTTTAATGACCATGAATCAGCTCTTGTTAATTAAGGTTCTTTGATTCTGTCGCAGTAGGTTGTAGCCAGCTACAGACCGAGTGCACACAGCGTAGCCATAAAGTAATAAAAAAGATTTTGTACATCGGCGCTTCTGCAATGTTTTCCGCAAATGAAACAATGTCACTGCATCAAAAAAGATACAAAAAGCGAAAGTGGACAAATCAGTGATTTTTTTCCACAAGAAGCATGAGACCAGAGAGAAAACATGTAACGAAAACGTTAAAAGAAAGCAGAATTGGTAAATCAGGCTTATTCATTTTCTAACAGTACAGTCCCGACTGCACACAACTGTATTACATTTTTACTCTAACTGCTGCTTAGTTCGTAACAGTATGCGGTTTTACACTTCATATTCATATTTAAATTTCACAATAAAAAAAAATCGCGCACAACAACCTTTTCTTTCTCAACAAAAATGAAAAGAGGCCAACCTTAGCCAAATCCCGTTTGATGACAATCAATGTACTATCCACAGCGCTTGTTTTTTTTTCGCCATTTTTGCCAAAAGGCTTCAGCTTGACTAATTGGATCTTGCTCTTTCGGTTCAACTCCGTTAACGACAAATAAACGTATGATTATATTGACATAGAATTTGTTCTATTTACTATGACCTACATGCAACAAAATAACGAATCAAAAGAATTAATCTCTCGGTCTTCATATTTGTGCCGATTTCTAAGACATCCGCTTCAACTTTAACCTGCTTTAACAGAACAGTTTGCCAATCGCTGTCTGGAAGTCACGTGGTAAGATGCGGCCGCTTGACAGGCAGGCCTGTAGGCTTTTTTTTATTAAAGAAGACAGCTCGGGAATTTCCAGAATTGACGCAAATCGATAGTTTAAAGGGTAATTATCTGAACGACATGGCGGTACTGTTTTCACACGCCTTGAGTTAACTATATTTTATGTAAAGAAGACGTTTTGTGTGCTAGTCTTTTATGCGTGTTAAAAAGTCGAAATAATATAAATGATATTTCTTTTACAATTTTTTTTTTGGTGGCTGCGTGAAGTTACACTGAGGACTGTGAAGTAGTAGCAGAGGGGGCCTTTTGTGCAATATGCTTTGTCATAGCAAAGAAGGCTGACGTACAGTAAGTGACCTCACAATTTGCACGTCTGTTGGTACAGTACTTGAGCCTCATGCAGCACTAAGGGCAACTACAGACCTAGCTAATGTATCAATTAATGCTGACCCAAAGGATAGAAGAAGAAGTATATCACCCACATTTTAGATTTTGAGCGATGTCCTTCTGCAATATCATCTCAGATTACCAAATGCATGTTTGAGCAATTCAATGCCTCTGCTACAAAAATGTAAGCAAAGATGTATTGCCTTTCGACTGTCAGAAGATTTGGAATTATAAGCCTACAGCTGGTTGTAGCTTTAATTCTCCATTTAGAACAAAATATACAGTACAGATAACTACTGGGAATTGCTGTGCTACATAGGCTGCTGTGTGAAAAAAAACTTGAAATTACCATTTCTATGCATTCTGAACATTAGAAAGCACAAGATTCATCCTTCTAAGGAACTGATTATTTCCTAAATAATTTCCTATTGTGATTCCAAGTTGTAATTGCACTAAAAGTTGCACAGACATTAAAACAATGTTTTAATAAAACGTTTTACAGTTTGTAGCCAGCATACTGTATATGCAGCAATGCAGCAATGTTATACAGTACAGTATATAGCCAGCAGCTACTGTACTGTATATGAACTCCCAACTGGCAACCCACTAAAGGTAAGCAGGTGGGAGCCTGGCCAATACCTGAATGAGAGACTTCTTGGGAAAGTGAAAGTTGCCGCTGGAAGTGGTGTTAATGGGGCCAGTAGTGGGTGCTCACCCTGCGGTCTGTGTGGGTCCTAATGCCTCAGTATAGTGACTGGGGCACTATACTGTAAAAAGGCGCCGCCCTTCGGATGAGATGTAAAACCGAGGTCCTGACTTTCTGTGGTCATTAAAAATCTCGGCGTTTCTCAAAAAGAGTAGGAGTGTAACTCCTGGCCAAATTTCCCATTGGCCCTCACCAATCATGACCTCCTAATAATCCCCATCTATAAATTGGTTTCATTACTCTGTTCTCCTCCCCACTGATAGCTGGTGTGGTGAGCGTTCTGGTGCACTTTGGCTTCTGTTGCATCATCCAGCTGGATGCTGCACATTGGTGGTGGTGGAGGGGAGTCCCAATTACCTGTAAAGCCCTTTGAGTGTAGTGTCCAGAAAAGTGCTATATAAGTGTAAGTGTATTATTATTGTTCTATCTCATCCTGTTCCTAGGTCCCCCTATCAATCAGAGATTCAGCCAAACCTGTTTGCAACCCTACACATTAACCCAGAATGGTGTGATAATTGCCCGGCTCTTATGTTTAGAGGGCCGTTGATCAGGGAAAGACACACAATCATCGCTAAAGTATCAGTGGCTCATCAAGAGGCAATTAACATCCATACAGCCCTCAACACCTGCTGCTCACACACCCATTCTTTTCACTCTGTGACATGCAGATTTATTACCCATATAACAATGAATAAGTGAATCCCCATAATTAGTATTGTAGCATGTCCTAGCTAGTGCAAGATAAAGGCCTTTATTTTAGTCTAACTGCAGCCTCTGATAAGATAGCCAAATAAACAAGTAGATAAATCTAGAAAGTAGAAAGACAGTGGAAAGACTGAAGATCCAATTTATGGCCACACCATGCTAATAGATTAAAATAATATTAAAACTTAAAGCTCACCTTAGCTTTTTATATCCACTTGAGCAGGATGCAATGACAAGAGAACAGAGGCTCAGGATCTATTTTTTTTCTGCATTATCTGGTAGTAATAGCTAGACAGGAAATAACAACAGAGACAAGTAGAGACATCTTTACTACAGTAGAGGTCACCTTGAATTTACTGAGATAACTCAGAATCTCAGTTTGTTCTATCATTTAATCACTTGATTTTTTTGTGACAAATTTTCTGTCCAAAAATACTCAAATCTTTAAACAGCTAAATGTATGCACTTGTGAGCAAGAGTCTCCTACTGGTGTGATACAGCTGCAAGGGCTGGTTAAATGAAATCATTTAATTTTTTTCCCATTGAAATGTTCCACATGCTTTAGTCTATTCACACTCATTTCATGCCATGTAAATTAAGCACCCACAGTAGTTTGATGATGTAGGAGATCACTATATATCTGTTTAAGTCTGTTTAAGTCACTGAACTTATGGTTATAATAATAATAATAATAATAATAATAATAATAATTGCTTATTATTAAGCACTTATAAAGTGCTTTTCTGGACACTCCACTCAAAGCGCTTTACAGGTAATGGGGACCCCGCTCCACCACCACCAATGTGCAGCCCCACCTGGATGATGCGACGGCAGCCATAGTGCGCCAGAACGCTCACCACACACCAGCTCTCAGTGGGGAGGAGAGCAGAGTAATGAAGCCAATTCATAGATGGGGATTATTAGGAGGATATTAATGGCCAATGGGAAATTTGGCCAGGACGCCGGGGTTACACCCCTACTCTTTTCAAGAAACGCCCTGGGATTTTTAATGACCACAGAGAGTCAGGACTTCGGTTTTACGTCTCATCTGAAGGACGGCGCCTGTTTACAGTATGGTGTCCCCGTCACTATACTGGGGCATTAGGACCCACATGGACCGCAGGGTGAGCACCCCCTGCTGGCCCCACTAAACCCTCTTCCAGCAGCAACCTTTGTTTTTCCCAGGAGGTTATCCCCAGGTTTTCCCAATAGAGGTTATATATCTATTTAATTCATTGCATGTCATTTCTGTTGCACCATGCTATAACCCAATCTGTCACAGAACATGGTAGTTGTAAGTATTAGTTAAGCTCTTGTAATAACTGGAAAACCCCCAGAAAAAAAAAGGTCTTCTATTCCTGATATTTTATGTTGGTTGTATAAAAATGAATAAGTGCGAATGCATATGCTGTTTTAATCTGGCCATTTAGATTCCTCCATTATTATTAGGACTTTTAGGGCAATCTGGATTTTTTGTCAATACAAACAGTTAATTTTCAGAAAGAAATCATGGGCTCTGACAAAGTGTTTTGACTATATGAACACTGATCACCTTCCACACAGGAATCTATCTACACCATACCTCAACTGAAACTACAATGTGCAGCTAGTACTTTATAATGCTTACTTTGAGTTTGGAAGCCATTGAATAATGTTAAAATATGAGAAGTTAAATCTGGTGTTCCTAAGGGGTCAATACTAAGCCACCTACTTTTCAGCATTCACATGTTTCCACTTGGTCAGCTTTTAAGATCACATGGCCTCAACTATCACTTTTATGCTGACAATACTCAAATCAACATCCATACCAAACCTCCATACCGGCATCACATTCTCTCCACTATGCATATCATTTCCATATCTCCTCCCTCCTCATCCAACTTCTCTGGTTCCTGTCTCTCCAGCTTCTCTCTTCTTGACTCAGCATCCCTAAACAAACTAGTTACGCGCATTAAACCCACCACATCTATTTTAGATCCCATTCCCACCACTTTATTCCAGTCCTGTTTCTCTTCTCTCTGTACCATTGTCCTCAATATTATACATTAATCCATGAGCACTGACATTGTACCAACAGTCCTCAAAACTGCTGCCATTACCCCTGTGCCAAAAAAGCCTAACATGGCTCTCGACAGTCTTAACAACTTTCGCCCCATCTCCAACTTACCATTTCTCTCTAAAATTCTAGAATGTGCTGTCACACTTCAGTTACATAACCACCTCATGACAAACAACCTTTTCGAATCCCTCCAATCTGGCTTCCGTCAACTTCACACCACAGAAATTACCCTGGTCAAAGTCACCAACGATCTCCTAATAGCTTCTCATTCTGGTTCTCTTTCCATACTCATCGTTCTTGATCTCAGTGCTGCCTTTGACACTGTTGACCATAACATCTTACTTTCTCGTCTCGAGACTGTGTTTGGAGTTTCTGACACTGCCCTCAAATGGTTTAAATCTTACCTCACTGATCGCTGTCACTTTGTCTCTCTCAATGGGTACAGGTCTGAAATTGGTCTTGTCAAGTCTGGTGTCCCACAGGGCTCAATACTGGGCCCCTTGCTCTTTAGCATTTACATGTTCCCACTTGGTCAGCTTTTAAGATCACATGGCCTCAGCTTTAATTTTTACACTGACGATACTCAAATATACATCCATACCAAACCTGACACTGATGTGGCTGTCTCTATTCTATCTAATTGCATCTCTGACAAAACTTCCTTCATCTTAACTGTGACAAGACCAAAGTCATGCTTATTGGTATCCCCCATCAACTTCATAAAGCCAGTCCTGTAACCCTATCTGTTGATGGCTCTGTACTTGAGCTTTAATCAAAATTGAAAAACCTTGGGATTATATTCGATTATGGCTTAACATTCGACCCACATGTGCAGCATACTGTCAAAACATCTTTTTTTCACCTTAGAAATATCTCAAGACTATGCCCTATGCTATCATTAACTGTGGCTGAAAAGCTGATCAACATATTTGTATTCTCTCGAATTGACTACTGCAATGCTCTACTCACTGGGGTATCTAAATCTACTCTGAACAAACTGCAGTATGTCCAGAATTCAGCAGCCAGACCAGGTCTAGTGTTCACATTACTCCTATCCTGGAGTCCTTGCACTGGCTTCCGGTCAAATTCCGCGTAGACTTTAAAATCCTCATGCTCACCTATAAGGCTCTACATGGCTTGGCACCTCAATACCTGTCTGAACTATTATCGCCCTACTCCCCACCTCACAACCTCCGCTCTTCAAATTCTCCCCTCCTTACTGTCCCCCAAGCCCGTCTACATTGTATGGGCGACAGGGCCTTCTCCTGTTATGCCCCCAAGCTCTGGAACTCTTTGCCCAAGGATATCAGAGAGTCACCTTCTCTAAACTCCTTCAAATCCAGACTCAAAACCTTCTTCTTCAGAAAAGCCTTTACTTAACTGGTTCCATTCTTCACCCGTCTGCTCTTCTTAATACCACCTTCCACGGTCTCCTCTATTGTTATTGTTGTATTGTTGTTATTGTAATTGTGTCTTATCTTGTGTATTCTTCTTATTTATTGTTGTATTCTTCTTATTGTTATTGTCATCCTGTAAAGCGCTTTGAGAAGCCACCTTTAAAGGCGCTATATAAAATAAAGTTGTTTATTATTATTATTATTATTATTATTATAAACCTGACACTGATGTGGCTGCCACTATCTCTCTAATTGCATCTCCAACATCAAAACATGGATGATCCAAATCTCCTTAATCTAAAGTGTGAAAAGACTGAAGTCATGCTTATCAGCATCCCCCTCAACTTTGTAAAGCAAGGCTGTAACCCTTTCTGTGGATGGTACTGTAATTGAGCTTCAGTCTAAATTGAAAAAAATAGGGATGATATTTGATTCAGGCTTGACTTACGACCCACATGTGCAACATATTGTCAAAACATCATTCTTTCACCTCAGAAATATCGCCAGACTATGTCCTATGTTATCCCAAACAGTTTCTGAAAAGCTAATCAACACTTTTGTCTTCTCACAAATTGACTATTGTAATGCTCTATTTACTGGGGTTTCTATCCTCATTGAACAAACTCCAGTATGTCCAATGTTCAGCGTCCAGAATCCTGACCAGGTCTAGTGCAAGTGTTTACATTATTCCTATCTTGTAGTCCTTGCAAGATGACTGAAAATAATTGAAAAATATCAACAAAATGCTTAAATACGCAAAAAATAAAGCTACAGTAACTAATGGACAAAGCATAATAAAACGTTTTAGACAACATGTAGCCTCACATCATATTCCGTACTCTGAATTAAAATTAGGAACGTTACATGCCTCGCAAAGCTCTCACTCGGACCAAATTTTTCACTGCAGCGCCTAACCTTGGCAATGTTTCTGTCAAAATGGACACATTTTTAATTCGTCCACTAAAACGACTTTCAGCCGATCTAGCGCAACCAAAAAGTCTCACTAACGTCTCAATCGCTGATGGAAACCCTCCAGTTCTGGATCCAGAAGATGACAAAGCACGCACAGCTAGCTACAAAAGGCATAAATGCTGAGCTAAAAAAACCACACATTTTTTTGCCTTTTTTTGCGCACAATCTGAAATGACGGTAACTATTGGTGTGGATAAGGAACTCCTAAAACTATCATACACTGTAGCCCAGAAAATAGCTCAACAGAAAAAAAACCCCGTACTATTAGGGAAACAAATCGTGAGGGAATTATTTGTCCAAGCAATTAGCCAAACTCCCGCTATCAAACGACACCGTCAAACGTCTCCTCTCTCGAAAGATATAAGTACAGTGCGGTTTGCGACATTGACTTCGCTCTCTTTCCACGCATTGACCACATTATTCACAAGCATCAGCAGCAGTCCTCAAACTCAGTGATTTGCTTCCGTAATGAAGTTATAAAAAAGTCTGCAGTGACAAATTCTGTATTTTGGAAATTATTTTTATTATTATTATTATTATTATTTTTATTATTATTATTATTATTATTATTATTATTATTATTGATTAATTGATTGATTATGTTATGATTAAGGAATTTAGGCACTAGCAAAAATAACTTTTACTTAATTAACATACAGGCTGTTTTTTTAAATGCCTATTAATTTTGTGTCATGTTGGAAAAAATACGTTTTGGTTAATAAACATAAGTTTGCAAAGAAGCGCCTTTATCATCATTGCAGCAAACTTACAGTACAAGAGAGAAAATGTCATGGCCTGTGTAGGAGGGCTCTCGAATATTCTCTTCGACACTTGGGGGGGACCTTGGAAAGGTTGAGAACCACTGAGGATAGCATTGTGTGCTGATACCGCCCTCTAGTGGACACTCCTTTGTACTATTGTTGTCATAAGGCTTGTGCTTTCCAGAGCCTTGTCTGTGTATTCAACTACATTTCCTCATGGTGCACAGTCATTGTGAAAGTGCTAAGGAATCAGGTTAATTAACAATTTATCCAAGAAATTAATAACACGTTGAAATTGAATACTGAAATTTTACTGGAATGTTGTGGCAGTGCCAGCAAACATATCACTTTGTAAATTACACCAGGCAACCCATTGAAGCGAAGCAGGTGTGAGCCTGGTCAGTACCTCGATGAGAGACCTCCTGGGAAAAACTAAGGTTGCTGCTGGAAGTGGTATTAGTGAGGCTAATTAGGTATTAGGGTGCGCTAGCCCTGCAGTCTGTATGTGTCCTAATACCCCAGTATAGTGACTATAGTTTAGTTACTATATTGTAAAAGGGCACCGTTCTTTGGATGAGACATAAAACAGAGGTCCTGACTCTCAGTGGTCATTAAAAATGGCAGGGCATTTCTCTAAAGGAGTAGGTCATCCTGGCCAAATTCCCCCCTGGCCTTCACCAATCATGGCCTGCTAATAATCCCCATGTACAGTATGAATTGGCTTCATCACTCTCTTCCCTCCCCACTGATAGCTAGTGTGGTGAGCGCAGTAGCACACAATGGCTGCTGTTACATCATCCAGGTGGATACAGCACATTGGTGGTGGAGGAGGGGAGCCTCCATTACCTGTAAAGTGCTTTGAGTTTCCAGAAAAGAGCTATATAAGTGTTCTTATTATTAAGTACCAATAACTTATGTTAAAGAAATGTATTTATCTAGAAAGACTTCATACCTAGTGCTTGTTTTTCCAAATATGGCATTCCAAGACTGATGTGTCACGCCCTCTGGCTCCTTCTCTGTCCTGTCCCTAGTTTCCTGTGCTTTGCTGCCCTTCAGGTGTCTCTCTGTCTGGGGTTATACTGTATATTAACCCGCCACTATGCGTAGGGTCTTTTTCTACTCTCCTGCCATTCCACGGTTCATCCCTTCTGACATCCGTGACAGATAGTTAGTATGACTTACAACTCTGCAGGTGTACCTGGTTTGAGGTTTAGTATCAATAACTACAGTTATTGACTAGACAACACACTCTCTGAACCATCCAGTACACTTTTAGCTTCCTGAACAACACAATCAAAAAGTAAAAACTTGTTTCTGCTCGCTATGGACATGACAAAAACGTTTTGGAGGAGCTCTCCAAAGGGATCACACCGGTGTCCTTGGTACCCCCAAAAGATGTAATGGCCACCCCCGGGCCCTGTGTGGGCGTGGGTGATTCCAGTATTTTGCACAGACACTGATTCCCTGATAGCCTGGTGCATAAAGGAACATATTTGGTATTTACAGAGGTCTCGAGTACAATTGTCTGATATACTCACTGTGCTATAGTTTAGCCTTCCTGTGTAGGATTTGGGTGGAATACAAAAAAACACCTTATTACCTAAACTGTCTTCAAATGTCTCCTCAAGGCTGTCTGTTTTTTGCCTTAGCCCAGCTCAGAACTGAGTTTTATACTGTTAGAAACTGTTCTCTTCAAATGGCAAGCTGATTAATAAGCATTTACTTTTTATAAAAAAAAAATATCTTTAAGCTGATGTGCTTAATATTATCTGATGTATGAAGGATAACATTTACCATGCAGTGATCCCAATCCTGTTGAGGCTTTTGATCAAAGATAAATATAACATGATTTAGTTAGTGCAACATCGCCATGAGTTGCAAAATCAAAAGTAATTTTTAACTGACTAAACTAGTTTAGTTGGCTAGAAGAAGGGGTTGAGTTATCAACTCCTTTGTTGTAACTGGAACACAATGTATTTGATTCAGCAGTTCCTCAAGTGATCAAGAGACTATTGATTAGTTTTGGTTTCTGCAAGAGTGCTAAATAAAGTGTTGAAAGTAAACAGGTCCTGCTGACTCATTTTACTGTGGTGTTTGCTGTAGTTTGGGATGCAAAGACCCTTAGTTTTGAAAACAAAATGTAAATGGTCAATGAGCAGAGAGCTTAAGAATATTAACATGTATACTTCTACTTACAAACATATACAAGTCATTTATACAGTGGATATAAAAAGTCTACACACCCTTAGTGAAATAGCAGGTTTTTTGTGGATGTACTGTAAAGCCAGAAATCAAGATAAATCATGTCAGACATTTTCCATGTGACCTTAATGTGACCTTGCAACCAACAAAATTCAAGAGAAAAACAAATAGATAATTATTAGTAAAAATAACTGCAATGACAAAACCTACAACACCCTGGTTGCATAAGTGTGCACACTCTTCAATAATGGGGGCTGTAGCTGTGTTCAGAGTTAACCAATCACATTCAAAATCATGTCCTACAAGTAAGTAGCATACTTACTGCCATCAATGAACGTGATTCTTTTTGCAGTTGCAACCTACTGGGATAGCCATGGTCCGCAAGGAGCTGACAAAACATCTACAGGATCTTATTGTTGAAAGGTACCAATCAGGAGAGGGGTATTAAAGAATATCAAAGACATTGGATGTACCTTGCAGCACTGTGAAGACTATCTTCAATAAGTGGAGAAAATGTGGCACCACAGGGACATTGCCAAGATCAGGACCACCCTCCAAAGTTGATGACAGAACAAGGAGAAAACTTATCAGGGAGGCTACCAAGAGGCCTACAGCAACATTAAAGGAGCTGCAAGAATTTCTGGCAGGTACTGGTCACTCCTTACATGTGACAACAATCTCCCATATTTTGCACGTCTGGGCTATGGAGTAGGATGGCAAGACGGAAGCCAAAAAAAGAACATCTAAGCCCGTCTAAATTTTGCAAAAAAATACATTCAATCACTCCAAACCATGTGGGAAAATGTCTTATGGTCTAATGAGACAAAGGTTGAACTTTTTTATTTTTTTATTATAAAAGTTGTTTGGCGCAAAGACAACACAGCTCATCGTCCAAAGAACACCATATCTACTGTGAAGCATGGTGGTGGCAGCATCATGCTTTGGGGTGGCTTCTCTTCAGCTGGGACAGGGGCTCTAGTCAAGATAGATGGGATAATGACTAGCTCCAAGTATCAAGATATTTCGGCACAAAACCTGCTGGCCTCTATCAGAAAGCTGAAGATGAAGAGGAATTTCACCTTCCAACATGATAATGACCCAAAGCACACATCAAAGTCAACCAAGGAATGGCTTCAGAAAAGAAAGATCGAAGTCTTGGAATGGCCCAGTCAGAGCCCAGACCTCAATCCCATAGAAAACCTGTGGAATGACCTAAAGAGGGCTGTGCACAGGAGATCCAAAAATACAAAAACATTTGCACACCATGCAAAACAAACTTTTTTATCCCCCAGAGAAAAGTGAAAAAATTGCTGCTTCCTTTTTGTGAATGCAAAAGTGAAAAAATAAAGTAGAAATCTAGCAAGAGAAAACAAGGGTAAGAAATTCAATTGTTTTTATGTCACTAAAGCTTTGCAAAAAGGAAACACCATAGTGACAGAATTATTGCATTTGTGCCTCCAAAGGCTACACATTTAAAAGTTACCAGTGTCCACCTTTCAGCCTTTTTATATGTCATTTTGGCCAAGCAGAGATCTTGGTCAGGGAGCTGACATATTGGCTACAGCTGCACAATGTTGTGTAGGGCGAAAGGTCAGATTCCAGTTCATTGATTTCTATAGCAGGAAAAACTGGGTATATTAATATAATAAAATATCTGAAAGATTATCAATGTCATCAAATATGACATGTATATCTGCAGAACTACATACATATGAATAATTTAAGTTGGAAAAAATGTTGAACTGGGATTGATTAGAACCATTTAAAAAACTGGTCAGACTATGCATCTGCTTTTCATTTTTTTTTAAAATGTAGTAATGAAAAGTAGTGAAATAAATAGAAAGGACTACACAAGGGTTTCCTCAGTATTAAAAATATATGAAGCTGAAGCAAGATAAAATTAAATCAATAATTTATTTATCAAAGTTTTATTATTTTGAAAGCATAATGGTGGATTTGTAATTTCAAGAAATTCAATTGTAAACAGACACTTGTATACACAAAGGGTCTGGAACAAGCTGCCATGCTATGTTGTTGAGGCCAGTGTCTTTGCTGCTTTCAGAAAACAGCTGGGATCTGAGATCTTCAGCTCAGTTAGCTACTAGCAAGTCAACCTGCTAGACTGGACAATTGGCCTCTATTCATTTGTAACCCTTCTTGTGTTCTTATTACAGGGCATCATTATTAATGTTTATCCCTGATCCCTAAACAACAGTCCTTCCAGATTCAGGAGATACTCAATGCATATTAGTGTATCTCTCACATCAAGCAACAAAAGTGCTCCATTGTTTAGTTAGAATGTATTGTATTGATATAAAGCAAAATACATGGCCCCCAAAATGATTGTTCATGTTCACATCTGCTATACAACCATCAATATTCAACATATGTTTAGTGCCATGATGTGAAGTCTTATCACTTGTGGCAAAACATAAATATAATACTGAAGCAATCCATAAAACATTGTACTATACATCTTAAATTGATGATTGGAGCCTTACAATAGAGATAATAATAGAAGAAAGGTTTGATTACATAATCTGATCATATTTCACTATTGGAAAACTGGCAGCATTAATAGAATGCATTATAAACATTTAATAGCTCTATTCCATGCTGAAAAGAGAAGAAAGAAAACACTATTTCAACCATGGAGCCTTCTTCATTGTCCAATTCACATACAGCACTATATTTCAGCACACATATTAAGATTCTTTTAGTTTGCATGTCATTTTCATTGCTAAACATTTAAATTCTAGGGAGGGATTTCCAATGAACTATTTAAACTATGACTTGGTCGTCTCATATACACACAAGTGTCTTCATCCTCTTCCTCATCTTCTGAGTCTGCACAGTAAGTCTGCGCAGGGCCCTTGCTGGGCTCTGTATTGGGCTCCTGTGTGCCCCAGTCCACAGCCTCCACTCTCACAGGGGACTGTATCAGTTCATCCTCCAGCTGCTGTTCCTGATCCTCAATTGCTCCAGCTTGGAAAGTCATTGAGAATGCCTCGTCCTGGCTTCCCAGCTTCACCGAAAACAGGTTGACAGCTAGAGAGATTTCTGCCTCCTCTCTGGAATCCTTACACTCTGTTTCAGGTTTCTGAGTTTCTAGACCAGACTGGCCTAGAGGCTCTGAGATTTCAGCTTTGGACACATCCGGAGATGACTTGTGTATGGAGTAACCCAAGTTTGTGGCCCCAGCTACATTCACACAAGGGTACTGAAAGCAGCAGCCTGGCTCAGCGCCTTGTCCAGAGTCATCATTTGTCTCTGCTAGGATAGACTTTATATCAGATTCAGGCCCATTGCTTGTGTTTGTACAAGCAGAAAAACCACCCTTTCGGTTTTCATACCCATCATACCCCTCGTCTGTATCCTCACTGTCACTGGATTCCCCCAGATTCTGATTTATTTTATCCTTCTTTTCTAGGCTGGAGTAAAAGGTTACAAAACTTATAGAGTGCTGCTCTGCTGTGAAGAACATCTGAATGATGTCAGAGTGGTCCTGTCCCTTAAATGAGGCCTGTGAAAAGAGTAGAAAAAAATTGGTTTTCCCATCAAATTGGGCTGGCTTGCAAGACTAGTTTTAACAGTTACATTCCCAAACTACTGATTATCCTCTTGATTATAATCTCCAAATTTGAAATCATCATTTGTTAGTCATCTTGTCCACAATTTATCAGAGCTTTTCATTCAAAAAGCTGAAAATTACACTTAAAACATCACCCAGTACTTAGCTAGTTGACACATACCAGCTATTCTGCGTCAGTCACCCCACTGCATGGCAGATCAGGGTGAGAAGTAAGAAATTGTTTCACCAGTTGAATTAAGGGGTCATTTTGATAGAGGTGATGATACAAGTCAAGAGATTAGCCAGGAACCAAGCTGTAATACCTCTAGTATAAAAACAGGGCTCATAAAATACATTCAACAAGTAGTTTTAATGGCAGGATTTTAAAATAAAAAAATACACAAATGGCCCTGCAAGACAGACTACTGAGAATAACAGTAGACAGAAGATCAAATAGATATCGGGGAGCCAAACTATTGAAGGAATTAGGAGTCATAAAAACACTGTTAAAATCAATATGAGACTTAATACATAAATATAGTTAAATAACTGAGAATGTGTCGATTTGATCACCCTGAGACCTCTGAATGAGCTCTAGATTCTGGCTACTGAATTTTGCAGGGTGTATTAAGACTTGTGTAAAACGTGTAAACAATAAATCATTAATGAAAAAAAATCACAGAAAGCCACTGCTGAAAACCAGCTGGACATCTTGAATGGAAGAAGATGTCTGTTGTAATACATGCCCTTACCAGCACCCAAGGGTGACGAGTCTTGCAGATGCAGCAGACGTACATCAAGGCAGACACAGTCACTCCACAGAGAACCAGAGCAATGGGCAGAGTACCCAGAACGTACGGACCTGGCAGTAGAACAACATATTTTTTAGTTCAGCATTTATTCTCAAACTAGATAGTTTATATAAACATGATATTGTTCTTCAGTACCATATTTCCAAGATTCCAACAAGATACTAATCCATCCATTTTTTAACTGCTTTATCCAATACAGGGTCTAGGGGGCGCCAAACCTGGCAAACAATAGCTGCAAGATAGGGCACACCCTGGGCGGCGCCAGTCCATCGCAGCGCACACACAGGCACAAACAGACACACACAAACTCACACTAGGGCCAATATTTCCTATGAATAACCTTATTAATCTACCAGTATGTCTTTGTACTGTGGGAGGAAACTGGAGCACCTGGAGGAAACCCACAAGAACACAGGAAGAGCACACAACCACCACGCACATAGTGCCCCAGGGGTCCAGCTCAGTGAGGAGCAATCCTAACCACTGCGCCCACTGTGCCGCCCCAAGGTGCTAATGAAAAACATTAATACTGATATAATTAAACGGTATTTGGAAACCAGAGGTGTACCAGCATGATTTTAGTCACAGAAAAACAGGAACAATTCAACAAGCACACAAATGTGGTACATTTAGGAAACAATCCGGCATCTGCATTCCAGTTACACAGTGGGATTTCAAACAAATACGTAGTGTCACAACCCTGGTCTAATTGGTGTCTAGTCTCTTGGCAGTAAAATTGATGACAAGAAGCCATGCCAGGATCTGAAGTGAGATGTTTTTGTTCCCTGATTTTCTGTGCCTAAGGGTTGTCCCCACTTACTCTGACGATATTTGTTCTACTCACTTTCATTTTTATGCAATGCGATGCTATTGGTGATTATGGATTTTCTTATAAACTTGTATTTTGTATTTTGTTTTGGTCATCATGATGCAATATTATTGCATTAACCAAATTACTTTTGGTTGTCTAGGGTGTATCCTGCCTTGTGCCCATTGCTTGCCAGGATAGGCTCTGGCTACTCTGCAACCCTCTACTGGATAAGTGGTTAGAAAATGGATGGATCTTGGTTATTCCTACCTGTGTATTTTTGCACTGTTATCATTTTTCAATGTCACAATTTCACTTGGCATAGACAAAAACACAGATGGAATCCTTTTCATTTACAGAAATGCCATTACTCTTGATATTGTGGAAAAACATTTGGAATAGTCCTAAAAGAAGCCTATCAAATTTTCTTCAGTATAGGACAGGAAAACAACCTTACCTTTGCTTGGCTCCTTGGAACCCGTGAATTCACAATGCCAACCTGAATACAAGGTGTTTTGATTTAAGGTAGTCTTCATTTTCACTTTTAAGCAGTATTGGGCAGCAGGCTCCAACTGGCTAATTTTGTATGTAGAATCTGCATTATTGGTAAATTCAATTTCACTTTCCTGAAAAATAAAAGCATCCATCACAATAATAATTATTCATTAGAATGTAAAGCATGCCATCTATTTATTTAGAAATTAGAAGTGATATACATATCCATATTCTTGAACTTTTTAGACATAAAACATAATTCGACCTTCATGAAAGTCTTAATAAAAGATGTAGACAACCTGATTAGTTATAACACAAAAACATTACATATATTTCAATTATTTTATTAACAAAATTACCCAACTGTAAGTTTCCCCTGGTGAAGTATGTAAACACATAGATACAGTTACTGTTGGTACGTCCTTCAGCAAAAATGATTTCAACTAGACAATTCCTTTAAGTGCTTATCAGTCATTTGCACTGTTTTTCTGGAATTTTGCCCCATTGATCCTTTACACAACTGATTTAAGTTGGTGGCATTTTGAGGGTTTCCTATCATGCAAGGTCTGCTTCAGGGCCTGCCATAACGTTTCAGTGGGATTTAGGCTTAAACTTTTTTACTTGGCCAAAAATGCAATATACAAATAATTTCTCATTGCAAACACAAATTTCAACTGTTGACTTGCACTTCGGTGGCCAAGAAGTGCAAACCACAAAATCAAAAACTGAGAGTGCACAAACAAAAAAATGACAACACAAACAAAAATGGGTGCACAAATTAAAATGTGTTCAAAATGGAAACAGGTTCTTACAACAGACATGACATCTTGTTGTTGGGTGAGAGAGCAGTGCTGGGTGGAGTGCACGTATTGAATTCTTGATGAGACGCTTTTGTGAATTTTCAAAAATCTTCAAAAACATAATGTCAGTAGGATGTTCTGTGCTTTTTTGTGGAGGGCAACTTGGTGAAAACCATTCGGGAAATACGTAGGAATTCTTCTCCATGAAAACTTTGAAAAGGCTTCAGGGAGCAATCATGCGATTTCAGGTTGTTGTGGAGGTGTGTTATAATCCGCAACAATATCTATTGAAATATTCTACAATAAATAGTGTGGAAGTATTTCACAACCTTTCATTTTTCTGCTAGATCAAGGAAAAACCTTTACATTTTGCCAGTCATACATTTCAGAGACCAGAAGCAACAGGAAAGATGTCCGTGGTCTACATCCAACAAGAAGATATCTGTTCATCTGGTTTGAACGCATTTTTATTTGTGCACTCTTTTTTGTGTTGTGTCATTTTTTGTTGGTGCACTCTTTTTATGTCGTTTTTTCGTTTGTTTACTCATTTTGTGTGTACACTCATTTTTGTTTTTGTGTTTTGCACTTCTAGGCCACCGTAGGAATGGGACCCAGACTTCCGTATGTATGTTGCATAATAAAGTTAAGCTATTTCGTATTTTGATTGTGATGCTTAAAGGGCACTAAAGACCCCAACTGCTTGAACAATTTCTAACAATTTAGTTTGACATGCCAAGTGCACAGGAATTATGAACTCCGTTCATGGCAAATGTGTACTGCATATAATTAGAGCTTGACATTTCTTTACATAAACTTAAAAACAAAGGATGTCAAAAAGCCTGATAAAGTTTAGTTATCAGTCTTTACTTTGGCCCTCTTTACAATACTGGTTCTGACTTATTTCTCCACTGAAACTAAACAAAACCTCCATTAATGTCTAAAACATACAATTTAAAATAGCCTGTAAAGTTTAAATAATTCAATTTACCTGACTTTTTCCATGTTTTTTCAATTTAACTGTAAAATTAATTTCTACATAAATGTCTTCCAAAGATGATGTTTTAAAGATCACTTCTCTGGGAATATTTATTTCAAGTAAAAGACAGTCTCCACAGCCCGTAAGAGATACATCCGGCGGACCCAGGATAGCTAGAGTGCACAAGCAAAGTGTTAATCAAGTGCATATCATTGCTACATTCACATAAAACCTACCTTACAACATTGATGTATTAAGTGAAGAAATCTTTTGGGTTTTTCACTTCTTAATTGCTTACATTTTTTACAATATAAAGTAGGAGGTCTTAAATAACAAAGCATTTGATCCATCTTGTTATCTGATGTAGCTTCTTGGGGATCTTGCCAAATTAGCTTTCTCAGCTTGGTTCAAAAGTTTCTTAAAGAAATGTTCTTATCTAAAAACAATTTAATTTGAGTGCCCCATTCATAATATATTTGCTGTAAAAAAAGTGGTTATTTGTTTGAGACCGCATTTTTGCTCTTATTATGTGTGTGTTGTTCTTTCTAACCTTCAGAGGAGTCAGAAACTTCCAACTAATTAAACATGTTAAATCTTGATAGTCTGTTTGCATGTGCTAAGCCTCTGGTCATAAGAACAGAAAGAGGTCACCTCCCCAGCTATGTTCTCCTATAAAATTTGAATTTCAATATGGAAGTCAATTCATAGGCAATTGCATACTGTTATGTGGTTAGCTACAGTCTCAATGAGACATACTTACTCTGTGACAGGGGCTGGAAGACATTGCTTACAGTCCAGTTAGATGTCTGTCTCGAACTAAAGGCTTGAACACCAAATTTATAGAAATCGTTGAGATCTCTTAAATGGCTAGTCAGGTTAAACATGGTCTTCCTGGTAGTGTTCTTTAATATTCTGGTAAGCTGCTGCCTGTGAAAAAAATACATTTGGGTTGTCACTGTTCACATATGGCAGCACAGAGGAAAGCAAGTTGAATAATAAAAGGTTGGAGGAACTTAGTGTACGTTTCAACATTATGAATGGTACACAAGAATAAAATATTGCCACAAAAGGTGAAAAAGATGTTTGGGAGAGAAGATATCCTACTGGACATGACTCTGGGCCTTCAAGGCTCTTCTGCTTTGTAGTCAAGTCCAAGTGTTAATTGTGTGACTATTAGGCTTTCAAGACCACCACAGTAGACCTGTAACTGTACTTTCTCCTAAGACAGTATGAGAGGCATAATAGCAGAGAGACGTTTCAGAACATACCCGGCTATCATCTTCACTCTGTAACGCACTCCTGCCGGAGTGCCTTCTCCTGGTCCCCATTTTAGGATGTACTTAAAGTCGTAAGACTCAATTGCCACATTGACAGGAGCTGGGAAAGCACAGCAAACTGAAAAACAGATGAATTAATTTATCATTCACTGTGGTTTATTTCAAGGCGAAGACAATTCAGTAATAAACTATTCTCAACTTACCTTGGCCAAATTAAACAGACGGGCCAATCTGCTGTCAGTAGTTGACTGTAATTACCCATGCAAACAGAATCTAGTTGTTTTTTTTTGCCACCAGCACTGGCTGGGCTTGAGGTGGTCAGAGGATTGTTGGATAGTAATGAATCTTGTGACTTATTCATGACCTGTGATGGTTGCAGTTTTATGTACAGGTTTTATGTACAGAAAAGCATGCCTGTTTTTCTGTGCCAGCAGCCCCACTACACAGCAGATCAGGTGGAGTAGTGAGAAAGTGCTTTGCCAAATGAATGAAAGGGGATCTTGAGGGAGGCGTGACTGTCAGCAGGGTCAGTGCACTCCTGCATTTGATGTTGACTCTGAGGAGGCTTGTTGTGAAAACAAAAAAAAGAGAAGTAGCAGCACATATTTCAGAGGGCAGCACCAGAGATCCTGGCCCATTCTGTGTACAGGAATAACAGCATTAATTGGGGTTGACTGACCAACCACCAACATAACACATTTGCATGTAGGTAGTATAAAGGCAAATGGCACTTCAAACCATCCTCAGTTTAATTAATAAATCTTAAGAGCTCAGCCGGAATGAAAACTGGGTGTACTGGAATACTGCAATTACAGAACAGCCCATGGCTCTTCCAGTCAACTTGATTGTACAATTTTACTAGAATACTTTATTTATTTGACAATTTACCAGTATAATAATTGAACCAGTAGATATTAGTGAATGATAGTCTTGTAATGGAGCATTAGTTGTACCTAAATAACCTGGCCAGGGAGATACTAAGGTCATAATTTTTTCTGCTTAATTATAGATCACATTCTATTATACCTGATTCATACCCGTGATGAGAAATTATTTACTCAAGAAAGGAGAACAGATCCTTGTGTGCATGTTGTACACAGAGCAATTCCTTGCTGGCCTGAGCCCCTGGGAATGGAGCAGAAGTGGAAACTTTATAAACATTCTGAGAGCATAATTCCACAGGTGATGGGGATTCCTCTCCACCACCAATGTGCAGCCCCACCTGGATGAGTCATAGTGCACCAGTACGCTCACCACACACCAGCTATCAGTGGGGACGAAAAAACAGTGATGAAGCCAGTTCATAGATGGAGATTATGGCAAAGGCCAGGACACCACGTTTAACAGCCCTGGGTGAGTGCTTCCTGTCACTGTTAGACTACCACCTCTTCCAGCAGCAACCTTAGTTTTCCCCAGAAGGTGTCCGATCCAGGTGCTGGCCAGGCTCACACCTGCTTAGCTTCAGTGGGTTGCCAATTGTGAGTTGCAGAATGATTATAGCTGCTAGTTATACAGTATGTTAAAGACAATCTTCTTGGTATAATAAAGAAATGTAATATTTACCCAGTGCACACAGCTGCATTAAATAAATTAAATTGATTAAATATCTCATCTTTTCAGAAGATCTTGCAGTTGCTTGTATTTTCTTCCATTTTGTAGCCCTAGACGAAAAAAGAAATACAGAAGTGCAAGTACCCACCAAAAATTGTAATGAAAATTAAAAATAAGGTTCTGAAGGAGCCACACACATCTGTTGCCACATTTCTTTTTAAAAAGGGAAGTAACACATTCACACCAATATTTTCCTCTTCTTCAGGTTTGACTATTCAAAATCCAAGGTAATTGTTTCTTTTAGTCCAGATCTTTAAATTGTTTTTGTGTGTGTGTTATCTGTCCATGGTGTGGTCCCACTTTGTACCCTGTACCTCTGAGTTGCTATGATCTGTACAATGACCCAAATAAGCAGCCTCATGTGTTTGCAAAGTGAAAAAAGTCCAGCACATGATGGATATGTAAAATCGGATAATTACTGTAAACCTTTCCTAACTATAATTGCCCTCCGTTATATTTGTATGTACTAAATAAAAAATATCATTGGCAATGGAGCTCATACAGTATGTGCTCCTCAATACCTTGCTATAAATCAAATTTACTAACAGGGCTTTCACAGAAAATCTTTTTTTTTTCGTGGACAAAAGCAAAGGTCTTTAATTCAAAATACTGTATGTTCATGTTTTAGCGAGCCCAAAACTTTAGAACTGAATATATAAGTAACATGTCCATAAATGTCTTCATTTAAAATTTAAATTTTATCTTAATCAAAGATAAAAATCTTAATTTAAAATTCATAACTCTTACTGTACCACAATTTCAGTGGTGCATGTTACTAAAGTAAAAGCTTTATACCAAATCGAGAAAGGACGCTGCCCTGGCCTTAAAGGCAAAACTAGGTAAGCGCAGACTAGATGTAAGACAAAAATATTCGTTCCACCTTTAATTATTTTTTTTTTAACTGTCATTAACATCTTATGAAGCTTATTGGTTTTGATATTCTTTCTTTTTAAAATCAAGTGTAGGAAACCGTCTGGGCTGTGTAGCGAAACACCGCGAAATATCACATTACAAAACTTGTTTTCTGTTAACATGTTAAACAGTTAACAAACATTGCCCATCTGTAACAATTTTGGATTAAAGTATCTGCATCTGCATTAGGGACTGTTCTGAAGTGTGATTAGTTAACTCGTAATGTCAACGTCTACAAAGAATATGGCTAAAGTCCAAAACGCAATTTTACTTACAGTAAGTGTTAAAATATTGATTTACCTTTCCCGGGAGTCCAGAAGTTCACACGGAAGTCAAGTTCATTCTTCACAGGCACAGACAATAGCAGCACATGAAATATGAAACATGTCTGTACAACCACCCCACACTGTATAAAACAAGGAATCGAAAACAGAAATGTCTAGTTGTCGGCTTCTTTTCTTGTAAACTGACATTCACACTATACAGGTGCACCTCTCCTGCTCCAATAAATTTACGTTTTTCCGGACATACCCTGCTAGACGACCTGCTGATTTCCAAGAAGCCCTCTGGATCACGTGATTTCCCCAGTCTAAGGCTTGATGTCTGACGAAGTATGTGGCAGCGAGCAGTTTCCGCCTTTTATTTACCAGCGACTGGACGAAATCGCAGTGTATGTACTGAGCATCAAAAGAAACATTACTGGACTTCGAAAAGCAAAATATTCGAATATGGAGTAGTGATTAAATGTTTTGGCGTTATTTTATTAAATAATCATTAATGACTTACTGTAATAGTGTCTAATGTGTTTGCACAAAGACGAAATTCCTTCTTTAGTGAGTTAAGTGGACACAGGGGATGAGGCGACTTATATTCCCTACATCTTCATCTTCATCAAGAGGCTAGGATGTAGAAGCAACACCTCTGCTGGACTTGCCTGCCCTCTTTAGAGATGAATTACGGATTTGTGTTGATCACCTTGACAGGTGTGAATGAGTGTGGTGCTGACGTTCAGTACAGTATGGTAATTACAACAGGCCTGTAGATGGGGACCAGACATTGCTACATTGATTATGGATTGGGCTCATCTTGATGTGACAATATTCCTCCAGACAGGGGTGTCCATCAGCATACAATTCCTTCCTGAAGGGCCTAGTATCGCCAGTATTTCTTCCAACCAGTGCCATAAATTAAAACAATGAACCTAATTATTTTCTTAGACATATGCAGTGTGTTACTTAACATTGTTTTTCAGTTGATAACTCCAATACCAAAATACCAAAGAGCCAAGCTTCAGGTGTTATGGTTATGCAGTTAATTAAATGTGTTAGAAGAGTATGTGACTCAAATCATTAAAAAAAAGTGTAGGAACTCAATCAGAATTGCCAACATGTAAAAAATCAAATAGTCTGATATGTCAGTATGTTATACCAGACAGAACCAGACCAACTGCAAGCATTGTCTTTGATGTTGTCTGGTATTTAGGGCTTAGAGACTAGTGAACAGCCCAGGCACTATGAGAGAATCCAACAAAACAGGATCTGAATCTCTTGAGAAGTATTGCAGATTTCACATTGCATTGCAGTGCCAGATTGCGTGTATTGTGGTGGCAGTGGCCTTTCACTGTAGAGCCCATGCTGATTGTGGATGTCAGATATTAATCAATATAATGAATATACCTGTCACGTCTGTTCAATAAAATGCCAATGCCCTTGCTAAAAAAGGGTCTTTCCTTAAATAATCAGCAAATAACTCAACTTTGTGAAAGTTTGCTTTGATGCTCAATTATTTGAATGCATTTCAATTACTGTGTTCCTCCAAGGGAGAAATTCATATCTGCCTGACGACTTCCTCGCATGCACCACCAAGGGAAATGTATACAGTACATGGCAGGCCTTTTGGGTAAGCTTAATTCTAGCAGTTTGTACACACAGTGTGTAATTATAAGGACTGAACAAGATTCAGAAAATATCTTAGGTTAATGAGTGTAATTTTGCACTTCAAATGATGTCTAAACTTTTTAATTTAACACACTGGTTTAATCATGTTAAAGTATGATTTTTCTATTTTTTTATTAATGATCTAAGGCTGAGTTTGAACATGTATGGAAAAAGGATACCGATGGAGTCTGGTCTATGCTGGTGGATTTTTATTCCCTTTTTATTAAGGGAAATTAAGTAAGCTCATAGACATAGAGTAAAAGAACACTAAGCAGACATGACAATTATTTCAAAACAGCCATATAACTCAGTACATTGACACAATTGATCACCATGCAGTGCACTATTTTTAAAACGAAGAGTAAGAAACGAGAAAAAACACAGAAAAAGTCCAAGATAAGAAGTCTCCGAATGGTTTGGAGCTTTTCACTGCGCCGATGGGTAAAAAGGATCTCTTAAACCTCTTTGTGGTTTGTCAGGGAGCTAAAAAAGACCATTAAATAGGTTTTTTTTATCCAAATCACTGTGTGGAGAGGATGCCACACATTCCCCACTATACTGTACATGTGGCATTCTTCAGGATCCAATTTATTTTCTTCCACAGCTTCAAATGGCCCTACAAAGATTATAAGAACTAAGCTTCCTAAGGAAAACAATTCTTGACTGGCCCAATTTACACACAATCCAAATTTGTGCCCCAGTCCAAGTTCTTACCATAGGACTCTGCAATCTCTTCTTCTCTAACCTGGATGTTAATGGGAATAGTTTGTGGTCTTTTCCTTCATTTTGCATATGTTAAGCTGTAAACAGTGTCCTTACCCCAAGTCACAAGTCTGTGAATCTGCTCTCATAAGAGATGCACTTCTGTGCACTTCTGTCTACCAAACACAAATCTTTAATGAGGATGACTGTTAAATATATATGGTTCTTATAACTGCATATGTTACTGCTAAACACTAGCAAATGTCTGGAATACCTTGGAGTAAACGATCAAATCATTGTTTGCAATAACATTATCACTCAAACTTTTTTTCCCTAAAGCAGAGCAAACAGCTTTCATTCCTGGAGGTGTAATAGCTGGGAAATTATCTTGCCCTCCAAAACTCACTAACTCTATTCGGTTTGAATTTGCAAACCTCCTGTCTATATTATTTGAAAATTATGCCAGGATTTAGCTACATAGATGTTTTAGTCTGAATGTTGACATTGAATCATATACTGTGGTCATGGTTAATTTTTGTTATTGATTTTATTTAATAATTTTAAAGAAAATAATCAAAATACTTATCATACTTTAATTTTAATTACTTCTCTTAATTTCTGACTATTTCTACATTTTCTTATTTGAGAGTTCTTTGCCTTTAACCTGAGGGTCTCATTCATCTTGTTAAACATTGGGATGTCTCAATTGTGTCAATTGACAGTGTCAATTACCTGAAAGGAATGCAATCATTACCAATGGGGATGTGGCTTGTTTCTGATGTCATACTGAGATCTTTAACTACCTTAATCCCATGGGGATCCAGTCACATCATCCCAAACAGAACTCTTTCTTCTGAAGTTGCGATGGCTTTACTGAAAGGCAGGCAGGGCGACTGATTTGCAAAGTTTTACTGATTCCATTTTAGGGTGCTGAGGTTGAGACATTCCATTCCCAGTGTACCCTTTCGATACAAAAGGCAATCATAGCAAATGGAGATGAAATATCAAAGCAATCTTGAGCAGGCTACTGGCTGTATTAGTCATTAGACGGAGTTCTTTAGAAGGTGGGTTATCTTCTTATAACGTATAATGTGCAATCTAGTAAATTTGGGTTGTGCAATCTGGTGAATGAGGATGGAGAGGACTACTTAGTTGCATGCAGATCTCTGTGAAGAAGTCTGAAGGGCAGAGATGTGACACCTTGTACCTTGGCCAAATGGCATCCATGATCCAGTGTGCAAGGTGTTTTAAATTTTACCTCCAGACGTGATGAATACGCAGGGACTGGTCTAGATTTGTTTCTTCTGGCCTATGGAATGTGAGGATAGTTTTCCTATTTAGAGACAGAGGTGGAGGGACATGTGGACATGTGTTCTCCTACCATCAGGGTTTGAAATTCACTCACTTGAGAGGTTGTGATAACTGCAGTAAAGCAGTCTTTAAGGCCATGAACACAGCTGTGGAGTCTAGTGGCTTGAAAGGGAGTTGAGATGTGGTGGGCTTCTCTAGGACTGAGGGAAGGTCTGACTGGGGGCTGCCTGTTAGGCAGGTGTCCTGTCCTGGCAAGCAATGGGTACAAGACAGAGTACACCCTGGACTGCCAGTCAATCACAGGGCAGTCATACAAACACAAACACAGACACCCACAAACTTAAAAGTTTATTCCATGCTGAAAAGAGAAGAAAAGAAACATAATGAAACAGCATGGAATAAACCTTGACTTTGTTCCTTTGCATATTCTACACCAGTTAGTAACAGTCACAGACTGGTCCAAATACTCTTTAGTAGGATACAAATAGCATGATGTACAATACAAAACACAACACTGCATTCACATAAAAAGATTAAAATAGACATGACATTTCAATAAGTTCAAGTAGGCAGCTGTGTCAGCATGCGTGGGCTGCAAAGGAACAAGTAAAGGTTTATTCCTCACACCTGAAGAAGGCTCCACAGCCGAAACGTTGTGTTTCCTTTCTTCTCTTTTCAGCATGGAATAAACCTTTACATATTACAATTAATGTATATCACTGGGATGCTTATGCAAAACACAAATTAGTGGCCTTTACCTACTACTGGCTAGACTCAAAGCTACCTTTTCACTAATTACAATTTTAAAAAGTCTATTTTTTCACATTCTCAGTCACCTCTGGTGGGTACTACTGCTGGGAAATGTATCTTTAGTTTTGTAATATTGTATTGTAAAGAAACCTTAACGGTGGGTCAGTGGCAGCTGTAGGGCTGGGATAACACAAGTCAGGGTAACAAGCCTTAGTCTTTTAAAAGAACACTGTGCAGAAGTGAAAATAACAGAGATATCTGTCATTATGTCATGTAAGGGGAACAGAAATTCAGTTTGGTTATATACTTCTTCAAATCAAGATTTCTACCAGCAAGAAAAGACATATAGATAAAGACATATGTAACAACATGCATCAACACATTTCAAGTCAGTATGTAATTGAATTAATATACAAAAAATTACTAGATGCTTATTACAAAATTAGGGGGAGTGGTTAAATAAAATATAGGGGCGGAGCGGTGGCTCTGTGGCTAAGAATCTGGCCTGTGGCTGGAAGGTTGCCGGTTTGTATCCCATGGCCAGCAGAGGAATCCTACTCCATTGGGCCCCTGAGCAAGGCCCTCAACCCCAACTGCTCCAGGGGCGCTGTATTAATGGCTGACCCTGTGCTCTGAACCCAAGCTTCTCTCCCTGTCTGTTTGTCTCATGGAGAGTTGGGGTGTGCGAAAAGACAAATTCCTTATACAAGAAATTGTATATGGCTAATAAAGTGATCTTATCTGATCTTATCTTATCTATCCAAGTGGTAAATTCTGAGGCATGTGTTTTTTGTATTATCTGTGAAAGTGTAATAAAATCATTGTCAAAACATTTTAAAAAAACAAGCAGTAACAGAGCTACATAACACAAAATGTTAAACAACATGCACCAGTTACACTCTAACATGTACATGTATATAGAAGTCTATGTCTCAGAGCCCTGCATTCCAAAGACCCAGAAACACAGAATTCTGCCCCTGTTATCTGTGGCACTATGAAACACCTTAAAAGGCCAAAAAGACAAATCCAACCTGAATCAAAAAAAGGAATATGAGTATGACTCAGAAATCTTCTTTCAAGACATTAATGCCCGAAGATGAAAGGGAATCAATCTTTCTATCCTAACAATGCGTCACCAGACTAGGAGAGAATGATTTTAATTTCCTAAAATAAGTTAGACAGCAAGGGTAGCACAGTGGCACATTCTTAGTATTACATAGTGGTTTCCCCCCACAGTCCAAAGACATACTGGTAGGCTTATTGCCTTCTGGGAAAATTGGCCTAAGGTGTGAGTGTGTCTCAAAAATAAACATGCTGTCTATTTTGGTGTCTGAAAAGATCAAATCTATAGATATAATAATATAATTGATCATGTAATTTTAATAGCTGATCAAGTGTGCACATGTACAGTAAATGCTGAATAGTAGGGAGCTCAATATTGATCTCTGAAGCACACCAGATTTAAGAAATCCAACTTCAGAACTGAAACCCCCAAGGAGACGAATCAATAAGAGTTGACTCATTTAAGAGCAAGGTCAGAAACTCTAAACACAGTCTCAAGATGTGAAAGTAAGATGTCACAGTTAACAGTGTCATAAGAAACACTGAAGTCAAGGAGAATGAGAATAGATAGAGAATGGGAATCAGAAGCCATAAAAAGATCATTTTTTGATCAAAGATCAAAAGATCAGAGCAGTTTCTGTGTTGTTTAACTGTGTGAAACCAGTTTGCAATGAGATGGCTGTTTAATTGAATTTAAAATTTGAACTAGATAAGGTAGGTTGGATATAGGATGGAAATGTGTTTTGATCATATTTTTGTTTGGCACAGGGGTAATTGCAATTGTTTTAAAGGCCGTTGGTACCACTCCAGTGCTCAAGGAGTCATTTATTAGATTGAGGACAACAGGGAAGAGGGTCTGGATCTGGACTGAAATTAAACAGCAGAAATTGGATTTAATAAACAAGTGGTAGGTTTCATATGCAATACAAATTCACAAAGCATGCAGTGTCAATTTGAGAGAAACAGGTGAAAAAGGGAATCAGCAAAACTAAGCATGCAACTAAGCATGTGAGGAGGTGTAGTACTGACATGCATTGTGCAGACAATGTGATGTCCTATGTTGTCAATCTCAGTACTAAATAACATTAAGAAAGTTGGGAAGAAGCAGGTAATGTAGTAGGGTACTTTGGCTTAAGCAGTATATTGATGGCTGAGAACAGGTATCTAGGATTGTTATGGTTGTTCTCAATGATAAGGGAGAAATAACTGGATCTAGCAGACTAGATGCTCCTTCCAAGACTGAAGATGTACATTCAAGCCAGGAAGACACCACCTACACTCTAGTTTGTGGGATACTGCCTTCATTGAGAGCAAGTGGTCACATTCCATGTGGCAGAGCGGGTAAAGGAGATGGTTCATGTTTTAAGAGAGGCTAAGGTGTCATGAGTAGTTAAGAGAGAGCCATTAAACACTTATACCTTGTCTTCCAGAATAACAGAGTTAGAAAAACACGGCAATGAATCAGCACATCTAGTCTGGTCAACTGATCACCAGTTGCAAAAACTTACAGAGCATAAGGGTAAAGAGTGTGAGACAGGACATTCTAAATCAAAGAGAATTGCATGGTGATGAGATAAAAAAAGCCCTAGTTCCAGAAAAGATGGGAAACAAAAGAGCCATTTGTCATTACTAAGTCCAGGGTGCAGCCTTTGTTAGACATGGGGGTTCTAGATTGGGGAACAGGGACATTTAAAACAAGACATACAATACAAGAAGCCATTCTCTGGATATACAGTGACTTCCAGGAAATACAGGATGGCAACTGAGGAAGATCTATGACACTAGAAAGACAGATGAAGTCCAGGAAAGACTGGTGTGGGTGTATGGGATCAGCAACCTCATGCACAGCACTCACAACAGGGCACCAGCAAGGTTACAGAAATTGAGGAATATCATCAGAGTCTCTCGAGTGGAAGAAGGATGAGAAATTCTACAAGACAGAAACTATGGTAAATGCAAGGTATATGAGAACATCAGTGGGTTGAGGATACATCAAGCAAAAACCAATTGTAGGAAAGTGAAGGCACAGGTCCAGCACCCGGTGCAATAATTACTGGTGAGATGAAGGAGGACTCCAGTCAGGAAGCATCCCACAGTTTTGGAGATCTCCCAGCACCTATGCCACCTCCAAACCATGAAAGGAGGTCGACTGATGCTACATTAGAGACCCATTACCAATCACGAATCAGAAAAAGGATCAACTGCCCCAAGGCGAGCAACATCACAAAATGGAAACAATTGGATGAAGACCCAACAGGATACTGGATGCAACTCTAGGGGTTAGTTGAACATCAAGTTAATACACCTACAACAAGTCTTACAACTTGACAAAGAAACGCTTTGGTATAGAAGTAAAGAAAGGTAAGATTGGAATAGGAAAGCAAATTAATAGAAAGGAGAGAGACATATGAAGGGCCAGCAGCCATGTTACCCTGCAAATTACAATTGGCAGCCCACTTAAGCTAAGCAGGTTTGATTCTGGTCAGTACCTGGATGAGAGACCTCCTGGGAAAAATTAAGGTTGCTGCTGGAAGAGGTGTTAGTGAGGCCAGCAGGGGGTGCTAACCCTGCGGTCCATGTGGGTCCTAATGCCCCAGTGTAGTGACGGGGACACTATACTGTAAACAGGCGCTGTCCTTCAGATGAGACATAAAACCGAGGTCCTGACTCTCTGTGGTCATTAAAAATCCCAGGGTGTTTCTTGAAAAGAGTAGGGGTGTAACCCCGGCGTCCTGGACAAATTTCCTATGCCTCCTAATAATCCCCCTCTATGAATTGGCTACATTACTTTGTCCCCCCCCTCCCCCCCATTCCGATGGCAGACGGAGCGACGCGCCGGTTGGTGTATTCTCGACAAGCGGACCCTGCTGATGCAGGATTAACGCTAGGATGAGAGAGAGAGACATATGAAGCTTGAGATCAAAATCATGAACAGATAATTTAAGAGAATTGCAGAGAAGTTCCAAAGGAAGGAAGTTTAAGGAAAGAACCCAAGGATTAGTAGAGTAAAAGAACCAACAAAGGATTTAAACATCAGTGAACTGTCCTGGAAAGAAGTCCAAGAAGTGGTGAAAGAAGCAAGATCAGGATCTGCCCCAGGCCCAAGTAGGATCCCCTTTAAGGTATATAAGAACTACCCAATGTTTCTCTGAAGGCTGTGGAAACTATTTCCATCAACATGAAAGAAGAGGACTGTCACAGATGTCGGAAAGGACGAACCGTGGAGAGGCAGGAGAGCGGTAAAAGACCCAATGCGTAGCAGCGGAACGGGGGATTAGCCCGGACTCAGCAGTTCAGGGGTCATATAGAAACCAGTGCCCTCAGGCAGCGGACATGGGGCGACCTGGTGTTAGGCGGGTCTCAGGACATCCGAACGTCAATGCTGAGCGAAGGTGAATGAGAGACTCAGAAATATATAGCCCCAGAGAGAGAGACACCGGAAGGACAGCAAAGCACAGGAAACTAGGGACAGGACAGAGTAGGAGCGCCCTATGGCTGCAGAGTGCGTGACAGGGACAATACATCAAGATGGAAGAGGGCAGAGAGCTGCTTTGTTCCTAAGGAGAAAGACTCCTCATGTATTGGACAGTCTAGAATGATCTCACTTCTTAGCATGGAGGGGAAGATCTTCTTCTCAATGTTAGCCACAAGGTTGTCAACATACATAACCAAGAACAAGTATGTTGACACATGTATACAGAAAGGGGGAATCCCAGGCTTTTCAGGAGACTTGGAGCACCTGTTACATTATCCAGGAGGTGAAGTCCAGTAGAAGAGACCTGACAGAAAAGACAGGCTAGACCTGGCTAACGCATATGGATCCATCCTGCATAGCTTGATTTGGGCTGCATTGGAGCACTGTCTATCTTACACCACATCAAGGGAATAATTATCAGCTACTAGGGAGGAATCAAGTTATGGTTTAAAGCAACATAGTTTACAACACGCTGTACTATCTCCCCAATCTAAATCATAATAGGAATGAACCTTATAATAACAACAGCAGGAGATCAGGCCCGGGGACCTCAATACAATTGGGCACTCACTTTCCTGCCCTTAGGCATGGTTGATCTTATGGTAACAATTACATCTGAAGTACAAGCAAGGTGGTTTTTAAAAGAACTAGAGGATTTGGCAACCTGGCGAGAATGAAGTTCAAACCAAGGAAGTCAAGATGTATGGTGATCTGGAAAGGTGGAGTGACCAATAGATTCAAACTCCAGATCCAAGGTGAAGCCATTTATTCAATTGAGGCAGATGCAGTCAAATGGTTGGGTAAGTGGTTTGGCGAGACATTATTGGACAGGGTAAATGTCAGAAAAACAGAATCGCAGGTAAGTGTGTGGCTGAGGAAGATTGGCTTTATCAACATGGGCTACAACATAGACTCCTGTGGCTGCTAACAGTACATGACATACCCCTGACAATGTGTATGAACAGTTCTTTCCGGACCCTATGCGGACGACACAATCCGAAGAAGTGGGGAAACACTGGGAAAACGTCATGCGGGAATACGGGGCTGAAAACAGGGGGGCGTGTCCAAAATGCGCTGGTGCACGGGGGAGGTGTGGCCGGGGCAAACAATCTAAAAGAGTAATCCTTAGAGGGTATCCAAAACACAAGGGTAAGTCCAAAACCAGGAGATCCATCAAAACTAGGAATTAAAACCAGAAACTGGGTCGGAACTGGCGGACAGGGAACAGGAACGGGAACAGAGATTAAAACCTTAATGGGACCAGGCGCTTCCAGGTCCCGGACTCGCACGGCACGGAAACCAGATGCAGAGCCCGGATGAGCGTCAGCGCCTGGCTTTTAAGGTGGGCTGGGAATAGGAATCAGGTGCACAGAATAAAGTCTAAAGTGAAAGAGCTGGAGCACCCTTAAGGAGGGGGGGCTATAACCGTGACACAATGGTGGAAAGAGTGGAGAGAAAGATGAATAAGCACCTCCAAAAGGCTGGGAATCTGACCAAGCTTCACATCAGTGGGGTTTTATATAAGATCAGGACAGCTCTAACTCCCCCTGTCTTCAGGTGTGGAACAATTTAAGGTGGAATTCAAAAAGCAGGGTGGAGATGTCCTTTAGAAACTCCAGAGATAGCCTGATCAGAGGGGCAGGAATCATTAACAGATCAGGAAATAAGTGGGCTGCTGTGGACTCTTTGACCCAAGCACAGAATACATTAAAGCTTCAGGACATCTTTAGAAACCCATGTCCTGACAGACAAGGTCTGGGAAAAATACATTTACATCAGTGGGGAAAATCTAGATTAAAAGAGAGGAGAGATATGGTACAGGAAGAAGTGAGGAATCAGGAGAAGAAGAGCTGAAGGTCCAGATCAGTGGAGCTGGGGGTGCAGGAAACATGGACAAAGTGGAATCTTTCTGAAAGAAGAGTGACGTGGACAGAATTGTGGAGGTTGGAGCTTTTTGCATCTCTTTCCTGGTGTTCTATTGCAGTCAATGACACCCTCCCATCACCAATAAATCTGTACAAGTGGGGTATGAAGGAAGATCCACTCTGAAGGCTCTGTGGAGAGAGGGGTACCATGGCACATGACATGGTCATGACAAGGTCTTCATGACACCAGCCAACATCCTGGAGAAGGAGAGACGGAAGAAACAGCAAGCTCATGGAGGGTCTACAAACACAGTTGCATTTGTCAGGGAGGGTGAGAAGTGGACAAAGTCAGGGAAAATCAAGGATTATATCCTGCATAAAGCTCCATTGTGGGACATGAGAATAGATCTTAGAGGAGGACTGCAATTTCCTGAGGTTGTACAAACACCCTTAAGGCCAGATGTACTGTAGTGATGTGCCCAGAGGGAAGGAAGTTGATCTTCATTGAGCTTGATATTGTTACAATGAGCTATGCAAACGTTTCAAAAAGTGCAGAGTGTATGCATCTCACAGTGTCTGGGTAGGTGCTGTTACAGAACGTAGCAGTCCTTATCTTAATAGACCTGAGCTGCGTACCAGAGAGGAGAGAAGTAAACAGAGATTGGGCAGTGTGGGAAGGGTTGACAAGGATCTTTAGAGCTTTGTGTTTCAGTCTAGAGCGGGTGAGTGTATCCACATAGGAATATATATACATTACTCTCTCTAGGTACTTCTTGTCCTTGACAGAAGTGTTGCTATACCACACAGTGATGGAGTGATGGAGTCAAAACTCTCCCAATTACAGATCTGTAGAAGGTAATTGCTTCCTGTGACAATCCAACCTTTCACTGTTTAAACTGTAATGGCAACGAGGTGTACCTTAATGACATTATGGTGGAATCCAGGATGACACAACAAAAAATGGAAAAAAAAAACAGGATATACTGTATCAAATGGTTTTGAAGTGCACCTCAATTCCAAAACAAAGCAGATAGGCTGTCAGAAATAGAATTAGAATCATGGTAGTAGTCCGATTGCACGGAAATAGTAATAATTCATACAGCTACAGTTAGTGGAAAACATAATGATTTAATGATAGGAAAATCACTGTTTTCTCTGACATGCACAATACAATAGACAACACAACACAATGTACACAGTACATTACAAAACAGTAAATAATAAATGATGACAATCACACAGAGATAGTACAGAACAATGAACACACAGGACACTAGATAGTAGCCAGTAAAAAGCAAAGAGTGCAGAGGTGCACTGAATTCTGAAGCATTACACAGCTGGCTGATAATTATGCATACTGCTATAGGTTGGAAGCTATTCTTAAGGTCCATGCTTTAATGATGTGGTACCACTTGTTAGAGTGTAAGAGGGAGAACAGTTTGTGGCCAGTATTTTGGGATCCTGAATGATAGATTGGGCTGCAGATTGGTGGAGATCTGCAGTCTGAGGAATCTGAAGCAGCTGACAGTTTCCACTGTTGTGCCATTGATAATGATTGGGGCTTGACTCCATCTGGGTCTCCTGAAGTCCACAAGTCCATATTTTTTTGTCTTGTTCACATTCAGGTTGCTGTCATGGTACCACCTTCTCAGATGCTCTATCTCACTCCAATATGTGTACCCATCGCTGTGGCTGATCAGTCAACTATGGTGACTTCAGAGAACTGGTTTCTGCTGCAGATGGCTGAACAGTCATAGTTGCTGAGTTGCATAAGCCTAGATTCCTGCTCAGGTTTTAAGGACACAAGGGAAACACCAAAGCGGTGTAGGAGGTGTTCAGCTCGTGCATGATGCATTGGTGGAGTTCGTCAGTCTTAAGTTTGATGATCCTTGGTGATGGCTGCACACCAAGGAATGGTGGGAGGTAAAGTGAAAGGAGGAGAAAAGTGTGATAAGAACTTAAAAAGATGTAATTTACATACCAGGAATGCACATATATGCAATAAAAATTAATACAAACTCTTGCCATTTCACAATGTTGAAGGTGCAGAACTTTATAAGGATAATTCTAGTGCTGCCACAGACAGTTCCTGTCAGGTACAGACCTGACTCTTACACATGTGTCCCCCTAAAATAAATGTAGTTCTATTGCTGAAGGACTCAGCAACAGTAAGCATTTCAAAATTATACAGTTTATTGAATCAATCACCACTTACAGGGCCTGTTTTCTTACATTTCTGAAGAATACCCAGTGTTTCCCAATATAGCACTGCAATTGTCATTACACTCAGCTCTGTGTAACCTACAGCAGTGGTTCCCAACCCAGGTCCCTGTGTCTGCTGGCTTTGATTACAACTGAGCTCCAAGTAAACTGGTCAATTAGTATTGGAGATTAGAGATCATATTTACCTTCTATCATATTTCAACTTTAGGTCAACTTGTTTCTAAACTCAGCTCTGAGTTTCAAAAATATATCAAGTGTTTTGTTCACAACAACTTCAACCCTCAGAAATTTAAGCAGCAGCCCTTCGATCTGCTTGCCCTTGTTTCTGGTTAAACAGCTATTAATGTTTACCATTAATTGATTACCTACATTGTTAATCACTCCCACAATGACAAGTAACTGGCAAAAGGCATTTTAGGACAACTCAGAAACTGTTACATTGTTGATACTAAATCCTATTTAATCTTTTTTTAAATTAAAGGCTTCGGAAGCTGTCTGGTTAGACTTTGTCCCCTTCAACTTTGTCCTTTTCAAACAGTTCTCTGTTTTATAAGTTTATTGCTTTCCATTTAATCAGATTAGTAACATGTTTTGTTCCGCAAATTGATAACATTTACAGTGGTTATCAAAAGATTTCAACCCCCTGGATTTTTTTTACATTTTATTTGTTTCAATATGGAATCATGATCTATTTAACTGTGTGTTTTTGCCACTAACTGACAGAAAACACTCCATAAAGTGTCTCCAAGTCTCTTGCAGGCTGCCGAAGGTTTTCCTCTAAGCAATGATGAAGCAAAGCATTCCATAGCATGATACTGCCACCATTATGCTTCACAGTAGAATGGTGTTCTCAGGATTATGTTCACTGTTATACTTGTGCCAAACATAATGCTTACCGTTGAGACCAAAATAGTACATTTTGGTCTCAACAGACCACCGCGTCTTCTTGTACTTGGTCTCAGATTCTTTCACATGTCTTCTGGAAAAGTGTAGTCAAGATTTGATGTGACTTTTTTGTGACTGTCTCATGAAGCAGAAATTTGTAAAGCATTTAGGCAATAGTCATATGCACAGTGTCTCCCATCTTAGTCATTGTTCTTCACAGTTTCACTGTTTTGTCATATTCTCTACATTTTTTTATAATGTACCTTACTGTACGTTGAGGGATATGTGATGCCATGGAAATTTTATTATTCCCTTCCCCTGATCAGTGCTTTTCAATGACCTCGTCCCAGATTTACTTTAAAAATTCCTTTGTCTTTGATAGTTGTTGAAGGAGCTGTGCTAATCAACTGTGGGACCTCCCAGAGATTGGTACAGTATATGTATCCTGAACTCGTGTGAAACATCCTTATTGTGCACAGGTGGACTCCATTCAACAAAATCATGTGACTTCCAAGGACATTTGGTCTTTTTAGGTGTGTCATAGTAAAAGGGGGGAATACTTAAGCAATCACTTATTTTCTGTTCTATATTTATATTTAATTTTGGAGGATCTGTAGAATTTTGTTTTCACTTTAAGATAATTGAGTGTTTTGTGTTGATCAATGGCAAAACTATCTCAAATAAATACATTGTGATTGTATTTATCACATTGTAACAGAGTAAAATGTGAAAAAGGCCAAGGGGGGTGAATACTTTTGATGGCCACTTTAATGCATGAATCAGTCCCATTACTTGCTAGTTGTACTGTGACATCTCTGATACTTTGTTTTTTAAATTTAATAGACTTATATATTGTTATAGTGTTGCTAAGGTTCTAGTACATCATGCATTTACTCGGTGTGTTACTTTTAATATTTACTGCACAGCAAAAGTTAAACTAAATTGGTAAAATATAGTAGATGATTGAAGTCAAATGATTTCCAGTTGCTTTGTTTCTAGTACAAAAAAATAGCAGTTTGGATTTCATTACTTATTTTTTACAGTATTTTGTTTTTATGCAGACAATTTGATTTTCAAACCCAAAAGCAAATACATCAGTACATAGATAAAGCAGTAGTACAATTTTCAATATTATAGATCAATGCTTTTGGCATAAGGCCATAAACAATGCTAACATTTCCAGTTAGAAAAATAACTGATCTACCTAGAAAATAGTAAAGGTCAGCAGTCAGTGTTCCCATTAGGCTCTATTGTCAAGTGATCACGAGCTGGGACACTAGCTAATAATTACAATAAACATCTTACTGTAAAAAATCCACTGTATCATATTATGAAATGTGCTAGATCATCAATATTGTCTGTAGTAAATCCCATAGGAATTCATCAGCATGTGAACGTAATTATTTTAGCCTATGAAGAGGGCCTAAATTAGGTTAGAGTACCATGTGGTTCAAGTATAAAATACACTGAAGAAACAAACACATTTCCCATAAAGTTTGGTTGTATGTCTACAGCCTAATATGTTTGTATTTATTTCATAAAAAATATTATGGTCAGAGTAGTCTGGATCTGAACCTGCAATCTCCATGCAATCTGAAATATCATTAGCGTCTAACTCTAATTCTGCAGCATAACAGTGTCCAGGTTTTCGAAGTGACGTGAATAATTCATAATTGATCAAACTAATCATTGGTTTGTTTAAATAATAGCTCATCAGGTCCCCTGCTGTGCAACATCTGCATTAAGGTGTTAAACAGTTCACTGGCGGCTTCCAAACTACTGAATCTTCAAGGCAGTTTAGCCAGGCTAGTAGATGAAGGTCACTTGACAATGCTGACTTTCAGCTGGTTCTGTAGAAACAGGTAGAGGGAGGTTGGGGAAATATTCTCCAATGGTAGGCAGGTTTTTCACACTGTATGCCTTCAGTAAGGAGATGCCATTTAGCAAAGCAACGTTGAGGAAGGAAACCTGAAATGGAGGAATATTGGACATTTCTTGGGATCTCTCCAGGGTGGTGATAGTGAGGCCCTGCTCAGGAAAACGGACGCCCGCGGCATTGTTATAAATGTGAAGTCTCTTTAGGTCAAAGAGGGTGAGATACTCTGGAGGCAGAGGGCTGCTCCCACAGGCTGCCAGCCGGAGATCCTGCACACAGCTGTGGTTCACTAGGTCCTTAAGCACCCAAGGGTCCTCCACCCAAACCGTCAGCCCACCCTGGTAGGTCAGGCCCACATTCACTGAGTTGAGGCTGGAGCGTGGGATGGTCCTGCAGCTGCACAGAATGTTGGCCTGAGCGTGGCTGCAGTGCTGGATCTCTGAGGCACAGCTGCAGTTGCGGATGCTGTTGTTTCTGTCATACAGTAGGGTGCTGTTGGGGTGCTTGGCTACAGCAGGACGTCCACACAGAGCAGAGATCAGCAACAGAAATGTGAGCCCGACTGAAGCCATTTTGAGAATGTTGTCTCACCTACATCTCAAGTTAGTCAATGGGCTGCTGCCTGACAAAGAAAAAATAGATATTTATGAAGTTAAAATATGTGTTTATGTTTGTCTCTGTGAATGATTTCATTTAAGAAAACAAAATTTTCTATTCTATTCTTTCATTTGTAGTTTCTAATGAACTATAGAACAAAAGGGATGTGTATTGTCCCTGGTATTAATATTGTTATATTGTAAGGTCCAGCATCAGATTATCTTTTGTGCTCTTTAGGTCTCACTTAATTTCAATTAGCTAACATTTCCTTAACTTGTGAAAACACTTGAAAATACAGTATTTCTTCCAGCTCTTTAGCTATTGATGATTAGATATCTTTAAGTCATTAAATCCTTTTGAAATTACTACAAAGGGGCTAAACAAAAATAAGTTCAAGCAGAATTCACTGAGTCAGAAGTTCATCCATCAAGCAGACTGTACACCTGGCATTGTACTACATGGGGTGGAAAAAATAATGGATACATTAACAAAAAAGGACTCAGATTTTAGAGTAATAGAAAAGTCACAATTTAAAAGGATTCTGTTTCATAGAAATACTAATTACCAACATGTTTCTGTAAAAAAAATCAATACTTTAATAATTGAATTTCTAAAGCAATATCAGATGTCTAACAGATTTTGAAAGAGGTCAAATAGTTCTTGCCCAAATTGCAGACACAATTCAGTCACAGAAACAACAAACAGCAGCCATCACAAGTCAAATATCATTCACAGGGACACTTGACAGGATAGCTACTAAAAACACAAAACAATGGCCTCAGAAATTATCACAGAACTGAATCTACACCTCTGTGACCCAGTCTTAACAAAAAATGTGCATTGTAAGCTTCAAACTACTATTTGGGCTTCTATTCAGAAACTGCTTGTAACCAAGACCAATGTGTACAAAGCATAACATGATGTAATGAGCTCAAAACCTGGACTTCTGAGCAGTGGAAGAAAGTAATATGTTCTTATGAGTCATCTTTTACTCTTTTTCCTACATCTGGATGGGCTTATGTTTGGAGGAAGCCAAAGTAAGCTTCCAAACCACAATGCCTCATCCCAACTGTTAATCATGCTGGTAGACCTGTTATGGTATGAACAGCCATATCTTGTGAATCATTGGGTCTTATTATTACTCTACATGGCAGAATTAAGGTCAAGGAACATGAAGTCATCTTAGGCAACCAGATGCACCCTGTGGTGCAAACACTGTACTGCAAAAAAGTGCTTTGAAAAACTACTTATTCCGCACATTAAAGCCAGCATTCCAAAAACACGGGATCCTCTCCAGTTTGCCTATCGCACAAACCGCTCCACAGAGGATGCAATCTCTATAGCTTTACACACCACACTAACCCACCTGGATAAAAGGAACACCTATACAAGGATGCTGTTCATTGACTTTAGTTCAGCATTTAACACCATCATACCCATAAAACTTGCTACCAAACTCAGGGCTCTAGGTTTATATGCTACCCTCTGTAGCTGGATCCTAGACTTCCTCACCAGCAGACCCCAGACTGTCAGGATTGGCAACCTCACCTCCAACACACTCACCCTTAACACCCTCAAGGCTGTGTGCTCAGCCCACTGCTTTATTCCCTGTTCACCCACGACTGTACTGCCAAGTTCAGCACAAACACCATCATCAAGTATGCTGACGATACCACAGTCGTGGGCCTGATCACTGACAATGATGAGACTGCCAACAGGGAGGAGATAAAACAACTTAAAGACTGGTGCCGAACCAACAACCTATGTCTCAACATCAGCAAAACCAAAGAGCTGATCGTTGACTTCAGGAGACAAGAAAAAGTCCACTCCCCCATCTACATTGAAGGGTCTGTGGTGGAGATGGTGAATAACTTCAAATTCCTAGGTGTTCACATCTTTAAGGACCTCACACCTCCAGTCTCATCAAGAAGGCACAACAGCGGCTGTACTTCCTGAGAAGGCTGAAGAAAATACGCCTGCATCCACAGATCCTCACCAACTTCTACAGATGTATGGTGGAGAGCATACTGACCAGCTGCATCACAGTCTGGTACGGCAAGTGCACCGCATCCGACCATAAGGCACTGCAGCGGGTGGTCAAAACTGCCCAACACATCACCGCCAGTGCCTTACCATCCATCCAGGAAATCTACAACACCAGAAGTCTGAAAAAAGCCACCAAAATTATGTCTGACCCCACTCACCCAAATCATAACTTGTTTGTCCCCCTACCATCTGGCAGAAGGTTCTGGACACTCCAGTTGCACACAACTAGACTCCAAAATAGCTTCTCCCCCAGAGCCGTCAAGCTGGTACCCACAATGACTGTACTCCAACACCACTACATACGGTACACGACAACTGAATGTAAGCTGAAATTGTACTTAAAACTGTATTAGTCACTTGTGCACTGTTTTTGTCCTGTTGTATTCTTTCTCTGTTTGCATATTTGCATAGTTTTGATTATATGTTATGTAATTACACTGTTGTTATTATATTACTGTCTATTGTCTTATCTTCTATTTTATTTATATGCTGCACCTGAGTGACTAATGAGAAACACTTTTCATTATACTGTGCACGTAAGTATAATGATAAATAAAGTTGAATTGAAGTTGAATTGAATTGAAATAAATAACACCCCCATACACAGTGCTAAACAGATTCAGGAGAGGTTTCATGAACACAGGATGAACTCAAACACCTTTCATGGCCTCCCCAGTCTTGAAATCTAAATATCATTGAATCTTTATGGGAAGTTCTGGATTGCAGAGTGTGGAGTAGTTTTCTACCTTCCTCATATCTCAATGAACTGGAGACTTTCCTTAATGAAAAAGGGTCCAGTATCCTACAGTTCAAAACGTTGTAACAATATTGCAAGAATGATTGAAATTGTTCTAAAGGCAAAAGGTGGCCCAACTCCCTGTTAGTTAATAAGTATTTATATATTGCTTTGTGCTTCCATTATTTTGTCCAGTATATTTAATATAGCATACACTTTATTTCAAATTTTTAGTGTTGTAAAAATCTTAAATCTTTAATTTTAACCTTTAACCTTAACATTTCTTTAAGGTTTTATTTTTACAAAAATGCAGGACCATGTACTAACTACAGAAACTGTATGAAATTCAAGTTTGTAAAGAAATAAAACAGCTGTCTCCTTACTTTTTTCAGCTTTTGTTCACTTCCCCTCTGGTATGAACCACCGACAACTGTCACACAAGCCAAATCCTAGTCAACAGCTGCCCATCTTTTGCTAGGGTAAGACGGAAGGCTTTCATGTGACAGCTAAGCAGAAACAGAAACCACTACTCTGATCTCTGATGACATTTTCCATGGCAAAAAGGGGTATAAATAATAATGTTCTAATAAAATCTGTGAATTGTTCATTTTTAGAGCAAGTATAAATGTATAAACTATGTAGCTGTTATAGTTTTCCTCTGGTTAATTCTTCTGTCTCGTTTCCAAAGCACATTTCTTTCTTAAGCCAAAGAGTACTTATACAGCCATATTTCAAGGGAAAAATTCAGACGACCCTTACCTTTCACGCTTACTTGAGACATAATGTCTGCTCAGACAAAACAATAAATGTAGTGCCAATTTTTTATTCCTGTCTTGGTTGTTTTCTTGAAAGCACCAGAGGAACCAGACTTCGATACTTTGCTGCCACCTCATGTCACTAGGTCATATTGCAATTAAGTGTTATGAAATCTTAGGCAAGCTGTCAGAAAAGGATCATCTATAAGAAGCATAGCAGACTTTGCAACACAAACGTAAGCACACAGAAACACTCACACCAAGGGCCAGTTTTCCCAGAAGTCAATTAATCAACCAGTATATGAGTGGACTGTATGAGGAAACTGGACCATCTGGAGGAAACTCCTGCAAACACAGGGAGAACATACAGTATAAACTCTACACAGATAGGGCTCCTGTACTGCAAAGCAGAAATGCTAACCACTGCACCACTGCCCAGACAGAATATTTTCTGTTTTAAATACTAATTAAATAGTATTTAAAGATAACTATGTAAAGGTCAGACATATGTCCCAGATCTTGAAGTGAGTCATGAGTTCTGTATGTGGACTTCAAAGAATCTCCTGAACTGACAGCTTAAAATCCTAACCTTTTCAGTTTTGAAATCTAGTGTGAAACCAAAACAAATAATCAGGGCAAAAGTTAAGATCCAGCAATTTTCTTTGTTACATGGTGCCAAAAATGGTACTTTTCTAAAAAAAAGTCTTACTAATACAATTGTTTTATTTGTAATATTCGTTATAAATTTGTTTAAAAATGTATAGTAAAAATTGTAATGCAACATCCCTAGATTGAAATTATTTTGTTGTGACATTTGGTTCTAACATTCAGTTTGCCATTTGATTGTTTCCCCACTTCTTCATTTAGCCTAGAATTTGTAAATAATGTGTCAACATAAATACCCAAGTCTATTTTTTAAATAGACTCTTTTTCCTGTCTCTACAAAGGTGGACCCTGCCACACAGTAATGCTTATTAGCGAATCTTATTTAAAATGAGATTCCTATGTTATGGCAACATTTTTTCCTTTGTAGAAAATCTTGGTCACTAGTACACACTGTAGGAGAGTTTAGCACTGATATATTGGTAGACAAAGCAGACATTAACAGAATCAGAATGCAAAGGGGTCAATTGTCACTTTCAAAGAATAAATAAATGCAGAAGAAAAGTTATGTCTATAAGATCTCAGTTTCCAGTAATATCTCACTACAAAAAGTCTGAGCTGGCACCATACTATATACAGTATTATAATAAAAATTGTAATGCAACATCCCTAGAAAAAGGGAAAAGGGAGTGGTGTGAAAAAGTGTTTGCCCCTTTCCTGATTTCTTATTTTTTTGCATGTTTGTCACACTGAAATGTTTCAGATCATCAAACAAATTGAAATATTAAACAAAGATAACACAAGTAAACACAAAATGCAGTTTTTAAATGAAGGTTTTTATTATTAAGGGAAAAAAAAATCCAAACCTACATGGCCCTGTGTGAAAAAGTGATTGCCCCCCCTGTTAAAACATAAATCAACTGTGGTTTATCACATCTTTGGAAAGCTGAGTTCAATTTCTCTAGCCACACCCAGGCCTGATTACTGCCACACCCGTTCTCAATCAAGAAATCACTTAAATAGGACCTGCCTGACAAAGTGAAGTAGACCAAAAGATCCTCAAAAGCTAGACATCATGCTGTGATCCAAAGAAATTCAGGAACAAATGAGAAACAGAGTAATTGAGATTTATCAGTCTGGAAAAGGTTATAAAGCCATTTCTAAAACTTTGGGAGTCCAGCGAACCACAGTGAGAGCCATTATCCACAAATGGCGAAAACATGGAACAGTGGTGAACCTTCCCAGGAGTGGCCGGTCGACCAAAATTACCCCAAGAGCGCAGCGACGACTCATCCAAGAGGTCACAAAAAAACCCACAACAACATCCAAAGAACTGTAGGCTTCACTTGCCTCAGTTAAGGTCAGTGTTCATGACTCCACCATAAGAAAGAGACTGGGCAAAAATGGCCTGCATGGCAGAGTTCCAAGACGAAAACCACTGCTGAGCAAAAAGAACATAAAGGCTCCTCTCAGTTTTGCCAGAAAACATCTTGATGATCCCCAAGACTTTTGGGAAAATACTCTGTGGACTGACGAGACAAAAGTTGAACTTTTTGGAAGGTGTGTGTCCTATTACATCTGGCATAAAAGTAACACAGCATTTCAGAAAAGGAACATCATACCAACAGTAAAATATGGTGGTGGTATTGTGATGGTCTGGGGCTGTTTTGCTGCTTCAGGACCTGGAAGACTTGCTGTGGTAAATGGAACCATGAATTCTGCTGTCTACCAAAAAATCCTGAAGGAGAATGTCCGGCCATCTGTTCGTGATCTCAAGCTGAAGTGCACTTGGGTTCTGCAGCAGGGCAATGATCCAAAACACATCAGCAAGTCCACCTCTGAATGGCTTAAGAAAAACAAAACGAAGACTTTGGAGTGGCCTAGTCAAAGTCCTGACCTGAATCCAATTGAGATGTTGTGGCATGACCTTAAAAAAAAAAACGGTTAAGGCTCGAAAACCCTCCAATGTGGCTGAATTACAACAATTCTGCAAAGATGTGTGGGACAAAATTCCCCCACAGCGCTGTAAAAGACTCATTGCCAGTTATCGCAAACGCTTGATTGCAGTTGTTGTTGCTAAGGGTGGCCCAACCAGTTTAGGGGGCAATCACTTTTTCACAGAGGGCCATGTAGGTTTGGATGTTTTTTTCCCTTAATAATAAACCTTCATTTAAAAACTGCATTTTGTGTTTACTTGTGTTATCTTTGTCTAATATTTCAATTTGTTTGATGATCTGAAACATTTCAGTGTGACAAACATGCAAAACAATAAGAAATCAGGAAGGGGGCAAACACTTTTTCACACCACTGTAACTAATAGTCAGAAAAATTGAATTGTCCACATTCGTGGCTACAACATACCATAGACTACTTACTACACACAGCTACACAGGAGCTTGGAAAACCTTCCCACCCTGAACTCATCTACTGTACATGTAAGCTCTGCACCTGGTTGATGTCATCTGTAACCATGTCTTCTCTTACCTAGAGACTAACAGAAACACTTTCAGATGTGTGTAAAGCACATACAGTAGATGTCTCTTTTGTATAAAAATGTATGTGCATAAAGTAGACTTTTACATTACAGCGAAATTCTTATTCACAATGTAGATACAAAAGATTTTTGAGGAAATCAACAAGACCTTGAAACAGTTAATAAATATGCCATACCACCACCTTGACACCTAATAACCGCAGAACAATTTTCTGAAGAATAAGAATTTCAGTAAAGAGTCTAAGCCTGGCAGCCTCACAAGAGCAAGGGAAATACTTAATTAAACTGTATCATACTGTGTTGTACTATTGTTTATTCTACTGCATTATTCTATAATGCGACACTCTGTACACTCATAACATTCTCCAGTACCATTCTGTTTTTAGAATAGCTTTGGCAATACTTAAGTAATGCTATGCAGTAAGTCTTGTATTGAACATTGAATTCCTTCAGTTCAAGAATCTTACACTTGTTTCACTATGTGAATATTAAAACATTTTTTGAATGTAGCTACTGAATGGAAATCACTTTGATAGGTGGTCACCCTGGCCTTGATAGCTCAAATCCTCACATATCAGAGCAAAGAGTGAGCTCACAGCTGACACTTCATTTTTAATTAACTGAACCTGCTGCACCTTTAACTCTGAACAAATCAACCATTTTTACCAATTCTGGAGTTAAATTTATTTTAACGGGGAGGAAGCAAGTAAAGAATATAGGAAAGGGCATCAGCAAGCCGTGAAACAAAACTGACACATTGAACAGAGCAAAAACAAAAGATCAATTCAGGGCAAAGAGGGAAGAGAGGTTGTTAGGATAGGGAAGGAAATGTTTACTAGACCAAACCAACTGGAACATTGCTAATGTTTTCAGGTTTTGGGAATTGCATGATATGCTCTATGCCTTGTGTGCAAGAGAATGGAACTGTAGATTTCCAATGAAGTAAAAAGCAGGCAACATGCTAACACAGGGGAAGAGACATCCAGCATTTTAAATAACTACATCGAGAGGTTTCCAAATACTGACTCTCTCACCTCACTTTAATGTTTCAGCTAGTACCTGTCCCAGGTACTGTCTTTATGCCGCACTCTTTACTTCTACCAGAGCTCTTTTTAACATTCACACATCACTCCTGTGTCATCACACTTGCTCATAGGCATCTTATGCTCCATCACATCACAAAAAAATGCTAAATATTTAGTCCATCCCTCAGATACTGCTTTCCTTGCTTTTTACTTCTCACTATGTTCTGCTTTGACAGTTTCACAATTTCTGATTTCTTGCGCAATTCTATAGTTTTCTCTTGTGATCATTTAAAATCCATTATTAGAAGCTGCTTCCCTGCCTCCAATACTTCCCTGTGAATACAAGGAAAAGCTGGGGCTTTGTCTTGGATTAGCTGCCAGTGCATAAGAGGGCACTCGGGCTCACAACCAGAAAGGGGCAACTTCGAAACTCCCACAGAGAAAACAGGGCCCACAGAGAATGCCCATGTGAATAAGGGGAGCAATAAGGCGGTGTGGTGGCTCTGTGGCTAAGGATCTGTGCCTGTGGCTGGAAGGTTACTGGTTTGCATCCTGCAGCTGGCAGAGGAATCCTACTCCATTGGACCCCTGAACAAGGCCCTTAACCCCAGCTGCTCCAGGGGTGCTGTACAATGGCGGACCCTGCGCTCTGACCCCAAGCTTCTCTCTCTGTCTGTGTGTTTCATGGAGAGCAAGTTGAAGTATGTGAAAAGACAAGTTCCAAATACAAGAAATTGTATAGAGCCAATAAAGCGATCTTAATGCAAACATCACAGAAGTTGCCCATCTGGAACAGAACCTAGTGCTCAGGAGCTATGAGGCAGCAGCACTAACTGACATTCCTGGATAAATTCTTCTTAGCATCTTCAAGCAGAGTGGTTAAACATTTATAGATACAGATGTTTACAGATATTCAAAACTGTCAAAAAGCCAGATAAATGAGAATGCCTAAGCATGTATTGTTCACGCAGATCAAGTTTGATTTGATCTGAATATATACAAGTACTACAACCTCTTTTAAGAACGTCATGTAATTTGCCAAACACTTTATAACAAACGGCGTCACCAGAAGCTGGAGCCTACCTAGCAAGCAATGAGTGCAAGGCAGGGTACACTCTGGACAGGGCGCCAGTCCATTGCAAGGGAAGTACAAGCCAGGACCTTGGTTTAATGTCTCATCCAAAAGATGGCACCCACTACAGTGTGGTGTCCCCTCCCCTATACTGGGGCATTAATAATAATAATAATAATTAATAATTGCTTACACTTATATAGCGCTTTTCTGGACACTCCACTCAAAGCGCTTTACAGGTAATGGGGACTCCCCTCCACCACCACCAATGTGCAGCATCCACCTGGATGATGTGACAGCAGCCATAGTGCGCCAGAACGCTCACCACACACCAGCTATCAGTGGGGAGGAGAGCAGAGTAATGAAGCCAATTCATAGAGGGTGATTATTAGGAGTCCATGATTGGTAAGGGCCAATTGGAAATTTGGCCAGGACACCGGGGTAACAACCCCTACTCTTTTCGAGAAACGCCCTGGGATTTTTAATGACCACAGAGAGTCAGGACCTCGGTTTTACATCTCATCCGAAGGACGGCGCCTGTTTACAGTATAGTGTCCCCATCACTATACTGGGGCATTAGGACCCACATGGACCGCAGGGTGAGCGCCCCCCGCTGGCCCCACTAACACCTCTTCCATTAGGATCCATACAGACTGCAGGGGGGGCACCACCCACTGGTCCCACTAACACCACTTCCAGCAGCAACCATAGCTTCCCAGGAGGTATCCCATCCAGGGACTGACCAGGCTCACACCTGCTTAGATTTGGTGGGTAGCCAGTTGAGAGCTGCAGGGTGTTTTAAGAATGTGAGGCAAGAAACTATATTGATATAAAATATGCATCACAAGCACATCTACATATGTAATGATCTCTTCTTTATCACTATAATTAGTTGAAATCATGAGCTGTTCAAGATCAGCCTTCCTCAGTTCAATGAGAAAATCTGAAAGTTAAAAGAATAGGAGGGACAAGGAGGTTTAGAAGGACACAGGTGATTAATATGTTTTGAATAGACAGCTATGTTAGGATCACAAGAAGCACCTGACTTGGTATAAATTTCAGACTAAAATGACTAAATATGTGAGGTTGCAGACTTTCAAAGCTGGTTGAATTTATCATCAGCAGTGATTATTAAATACCATTCAGTTTGGAACCTCCTGTTATCCCATGACTGAACACTGGGACCTGCTCAGGTAAGAATAAGATATGTGTTCCTCTGATGTGTCTACCTGCAGAGCCACAGATTACTGATCAACGTTGTATCTCCACAGCATCTGATTTGCAGAGTAACTATTTCTAATGTCCCTGTGAATCTGCAGGAGCCGGGCAGGTCTCACAGGATACTAAGAGAGCCTTCTCTGTCCCTTCACTGTTATTTGTGATTTTAACATGAGCAGTTTAATTAGTGCGATTATGGCATGTGCAGTTCTCCCTGCCTCTATCTGGGTCTGAGGCTCCAAGCACACATAGCACCACTCCCTAAATAACGTATAATTCCACCAGGCCAAAAGACCAGGTCTGCTACACTGTTTAGATTTCAGATTAGGGTGATGCCTCTTCTTTATTTTGCTCAGTGCACTGAGCAACTGTTAAACAAAGAAAGTTTGATTGAGCTAGCAAGTAGTGTCTTTATGAAGGTCAGTTATGAAGGCATAATGATCTATTTGTTGCCTAAGATCGACGAATTCAGCTTGGCGGTTTAATCAACACTTGTATATTTGAGCTGTGTAGGCTATCGTGCAAATTGAGATTTTTATTTTAAATGTTAAAATATACATGCTATGTAAAAGCATGAAGATAAAATTCATTGGTTACATTATTATAAAGGTCTTGTAACTGACAGACATGTTTTAAAGATATCTTACAAGAAAATTTCAATATAGGATATTTTAAAATCTGAAAATAATTCAAATGTTCTGCTTCTTTATACCACATGTATAATCATAAATCTACTTATCTGTTTCTGTTAAACATTTTTAAAAAGTAATCAAAAACTGAAATTGATGTTTGATGTTCATCAATTCATTCATATTCTATATATACAGAAAAATTAAGAATCCCCTAACAGAGACGTATGAACTGAAATATCTTTCTGCAACAGTGCAAAAATGTGTGACTAAACATTCACTGTATGGAAGAGTTGTTTTTCTTGAGAGATGGCATTCACCTTTCCTGAGGGCTTTGAATTCCTCAGATACACTCCCAACAATCCCTGGACTGTTTACGCTCTCTCACTGGCCTGAGGTTAACAATGCAGATTTATGGCAACAATATTTGTACAATCTCTTTGGGAGTAACTCATTCCAGCACTGACTTTCAGCTCTACTACACACCTGAAATGTGAGAAAGAACCATGCAGCTTTATGCATGAAGCTGTGACAAATTAATACTGTATTGTGCAAAGCTGATTTGGTTATTATTTATCATAAAAGGTCCTGAACCAGAAAAGAGCCCTTGCTATACTTGTGCTGGTTAGTTTTACGGCAGGCCTGAACAAAAAAGCTATTACAGACTGGAAGAGAGAAAACCAGGGAATTTTCTATTACTGTCATTCTTCTTTATTGGGAAGTCTATTTCTGGACTGCTTTTTTATGTTTTCACTAATCCACCTCTGAAAAGATCTGGGGTCAGTATAATTGTTTTCTGTAGGTCTTATCTAGCACATCTCACAACACACCCTGTTGTAAAACCGGAGGCCATTTGTAAAATGTTTGAACAGTTGGTTACCAGTTCTGTTTCATTGCTGTTTTTAAATGTTTGTATCATCAATTTTGGAATCACGTTTGTCTTTATGTGTCATCTCTCTCTGACAGGTTATGCACCCACACAGTGGGAAGGTGGCATTGCTGAGACTCTCCTTTGAACCCCTATCCATCTAGCCATTCCTGTTCTGACACATTACAAGATCTGCAGTGATGCACAAGAGATTCAGCACCAATTGGAGCAGGAGTGCATCACTCATTGTCGTCACAAGCTCGATCACGCCCAGTCTGGCACTTGGAGTCTATGACCATTTTATTAATTTTCAGTAGATGCTGGTTTTATGAAAGCCTAATGAGATTTTTTGGCCTTTCATCGCAGAAATCAATTCATCTGGGGACCACAATCAAAACACACAAAGCCATCTTTATGACCCAGAAAATAGTGTACTAAATCATATATTGTAAATTGGTTCATTACAGAACTAAAATGCATTTTATCCTCTTGAATGAAATACAGATTCTAATATAGTATATGACATTTGTTTTAGAATTAAATCTTTTTTTTAAACTTTAGAATTTCTAAAGTCCTGCAAACATTTGACTTATCAACAAATACAAAACAAAGATTTTGTTAGAATATGTGTGACTGAAAAAAGACAAAGAACTTTGAATATTAAATTAGTTCAAGTAGGTAGCTGCGTCAGCGTGCGTAGGCTACAGAGGAACAGGTAAAGGTTTATGCCATGCTGAAAAGAAAATAATAATTATCCGACAGTTTCCCTTTCTCCCTCACAACTGAAGAAGGCTTTACAGCACAAACATTGTTTCTCTTTTCTTTTCCGCATGGAATACACCCTTACTCCCACTAAATGAGTTATCATAAAAAGAGTTACAAATGAGAAGAGCCCCATATACTGTAGCTTGAAACCACAAAACTGTGAGCTCCCAGACACAACCACATTTACTGCATGTGGAATAAAGCTATATTGATTATATCAGTTAAAGAAAGAGTCACTGTAGTTTTTGAAAAAGAAATTCAGAAAAACAAAAACATCCTGTTCCATTGTAAACTGTGATGAGCTAATTAATCTGCTACAGCAACACTGTGATTTAACATTCTGTACTACAGAATCACACAGATAGTTTAACTTTAACTCTTTTTAATACAGTGAACTTTCAATGCTTTATTTATAAAAGGTGTGTGAACCTTCATTTTCAGTGTTACTGTGTGCATGAAGGTGAACTCCTGTAAGTACTTGATGCATGCTTTATGGATTTTGATTTCCTCTTAAACTTCGAAGGATTCCATCAGAATATTTGGAATTCCGTGATAACTGGAAATTCATTCCAAACTGGAAACTGGAATTCATTCCATTAATTTAGTATCTTCTATAATCTAGTAAATTCTAACATTCTGCTTAACTAGTTCTAATACAAACTTCTTTTAAACAACAACTCCCAGTAAAGAAAGAATCACATTTAGAAAGTACATTTTAAATATTACAAGATTACAAAAATTATAATAATATTATATTTTAGTATATAGTGGAATACATCACACAAAAACATAATTTAAAATGCCAAATATTATATATTATTAAAATCAATTGCATCTTACAAAAATTACAATTGATAAATTAAAATGCACTACTGTATTTGTATTGTCTCCATAACTGAACAACAATCTGATAAATCCTAGAATTTATTAATGCAAATATATTTTGTATAATTCATAGAACAGTCACAAGTCTGCAGTCTTGGTATGTGTTTAGTTATGAGTGTATTTCTTTCCTTTATCTATGTGTACTACAATTTTACACTAAATCTTCTTCTCCCAGTCCAATCACTATGCTGTAGCCAGGCTTTCATTCTGTGTCACTATTTAGGGAGGTAGGACTGGTATCAACAGTTTCTCTTCAGTTCTTCATGTCAAAATCGAAAAGGGCATTTCTGTTTTGGTCCACCTGTTGATTACTGTACAGCTACAAGGCTAAATGATGTAAAGTCAGCTACAGTAGATGGTCTAGCTAGAGACTCAGAACCTTTAGTTTAGTTGCTCCTTTAGCATGAACTGAATGGTGTTTATTTATATTCACCAAACCCATGAGGCTGTCTGAAGTGCTACATTAGCCAGGACTGATGTTACCTTTAGCAATATACCAGATGCACATACATCAGCAATCATCCTTTTTTGAGTTGATTTACATCTGTCATTTTTCCAACAGAATAGCTCTGGACTCTATAATTTAGAAGGGGAGGGGAATTTTTTAACAGAAAGAAAGAACCAGTGCTAGTTTAGCTTAAAAGTTTAGAGATCATCCTTGAATCTTGGCTAAGGCTCATGTTGGTTGACTGTGACTGTGATTCCTTAAGTGGATGGGCTTGAGTTAAGATATTCTCAGGCCACTCAGATCAGGGCATGGAGCATGTGATGTGCTGAGCTGTGAGCTTGATGGGCTGTCAGGGTGAGCTGCACTGCGAGGCCTTGCAGTTTGGAGAATGTGGGGTTATCCTGACAGAGCACTTTGGATAGGAAAGAGCACTTTGCTCATTCATTGACCAAACAAGTCAAACTGATAGTTATTTGGGCTGCATAAAAAAAGTCCGGATGGAGTAATCACATTTTAGAGGCCAAGAACATACTTGGACACACCAGATAGGTAAAAAATAAAAAGTGGTCTGCATACCTTATAGTTAAGGTGTCTTAAAGGTGCTGCATTCTTAGGTCTTCTAGGCTGTTGTAGCACATAAATCACTGCAATTTCCAATTTAATGTAATTCCCCTTTATATTTATGGAGCTGGTTGTCACAAAAAATATAACTTTTTTCCATTGGTGTTCATAAAGCATGCTGTATTAAAATATGAAACATCTTAAAAAATCAGGCACTCTGGGTTAAGATAGCGGAGGGCTTCATCCTGCTCACTTGTGCTTGATTGTGACTCCAACTGAATTTTTAAACTAGGGTCAAGCTCTCATGGCTCTATACAATGCCTTGCTTAGCACTGCAGTATGATGTCTATTATTCATTGTTCTAAGCAGTGAAAGGCTTAGTGACAAACCTTTTTGAAGGATTATGCATGCTGGCATTCCAGACTTTTCCTGAATACCTGTTGTGGAGTGATGGGTGGGGGTGGGGCTGAATTTCCATGTATCACTACTAGCCTTCCATGGGCTGTGCTCACATGAGTAATCATTTACAGATTTGTCCCAGAAAACCTGCTGAGTACAGCCTTCTACAGGTAGGTGATGACCCAGAACGCAAAAGAATGCTGGGTAATTACTCATTAAGAGTATCTGTTTAAGCCATTTAATAGTTATTTCTAACTGGAAAATGAGCTATTACTAGTTGCAGTAGTTTTTTTTACAGATGTCTTACATCTTATTTACATATTTATATTAGGTATTGGAATGTAAGTACAACTATGCTAGTCATGACAAATGAGGTTCTCTAAAATAAAGTGGCATTGACATGAGAATAGTAATGTTTTAGTATATTTGTAAAGGATCTTGTCTTGTTTCTTTCAGAGGAAACAATGAGGATTTTTTTTAACTATAACTTGATCTGAGTTCCTGAGGCATTTCTTTGTATTAAACAGTACAAAAAACCATAAGGAGGATAAGGATTTATCTTTTACTATTCTCATGTGTTGAAGGTTGAGTTATGTATTCCAATTACAAGATTTAGCATCTACTACAGAATGTGTTGGACAGAAAATAAAGCCTAAGCACATGTTGAAAGGATGAATCCTGGTGACAGAAGTAGACCCCAGAGGACACAGACACTGCAATGCAAGAAGTGTTGTGGTTGGGCAGACTGTGAGGTACTTAAATATGAATAGTACAGTACTCATAAAAACTTTTTGAATCCTAATCTTCATTTTTTACAATGTAAATTAAACTTTGTTAATTAATCTAAACTCAGATTTGTTGGAACTGATTTATGGGCAGTCCACATTCTCTGTCAGTGCCAGGTTCAGACTGTTTAGACTGTCCTAGAACAGCAGTATAGCAGAAATTGAAAACTGAAGTTACCTTTGTTTTTCCTGGCATTTGCAGTTTAGAGGGTGGGTTAATCAAGAACTGTCATGACATTGTTACACCCTGTAGAGCTCAACTCAGGAAAAAAACGTCTCATGGTTATCATCTATGAGATTACCAAAATGTTTATTTACTGTATATATAGGATAAATTAGTTACAGTTTAGGCAGTGAAAAGCAATTACAGTATGTGCTATATGTACATACCTCAGACAAAGCTTTGTCTCATGAAACAGTTGTGGTCTGGATAGCCTAAAGCAATCAGTGCTTTGAGCACTTTGATATACAGTACTATGTCCTGTTTCTGGTCTGCTCCCACCTTTACTCTGGTCATTTTCAAGGCTTTAGTTATGCATATTAATCCATTCTGAATTAATTTCACTACAATCCATTCTGAATTAATTTCACTACACTCACTTTCCTCTTTCCGCTGACGTGTTTGTGAGAAGTGCAGTGAAAAGAGGAGGACAGCATCACGGCACACTAGCGAAAATACAATGTGCTCCTCCTTGGGTTTATTAGCATAAAGTTGAGTACATGCACAATGCTCATGGTTGTGGCAAATCTAAACAATTCCAACAAAAGTTCGAAGATCTAACTACATTGTCAATATCTCGGATCACAGTCCCAGATTTATAAGAGTCAGCGTTCTTTGCTCTAAAACTTCAATGGAACAAAATGAGGAATGAAGATTCGCGAAGGACGAGTCTGCTGATGCTTTCATTGAAATGTTGTGATAATCCATAATTCCCGGCCTTCACATTGTGCCCAGATCAGATGCAGTGAGGAAAGTGGCTCCAATTTAATGAGTTACACACAGACGCCATAGAGGTTCTGAGTTCAATGTCTGGGCAGGAATTTAAAAGTAGCAAAAATATGACCACACCTATATGAATTTCAAATAAGAATAAATAACATACCTGTGAAAGAGCTGTAGTTCTTTGGTCCAGCAGACAATTTAAAAAAAAAGACTTTCTGGTTATTTCTCTGGTTAATTCTTATGATGTAAGCTTGAAGAATCTCTTGGATGGAATGCAGCCTCTACATTTTCTCAGCTCATGCTTTTCTAGGGCCAGCAACTACCACCCCCCTATACACACACCTCTCTCTCCAGCCCTCCTTTTTGGTATCCATAGCAACCACAAGTGCAGCTTGTGGCCTACTCATTTCATTATTAAAACAGCAGGACAAGTAGTCTTTGTACTGTTAGACTCCCGGAGAACTATTAATTAATTTTGTCACAATAGTGGGAGAATTTAAACATCTTGCTACTTTAATTTGCTCACCACAAACAACAGCTAATTTTAAAGTACATAACACCATATTACACATATACACTATAAACTTTCCCCTGTTTCTTTTACTCCTGATTCTTATGCTAGATGGAAAGAAAGATTTAATTCCTAAGGAATTGCAAAATAATGGTTGCTGAGTGCAATATTTCCCCCTGAGTTTCTACTAGTGGATCTGTACTTTCTTGTTGAGTTACAGTACCACAACTAGACAGCTTATAAAAACATTAAACCGAAGAGGCTGGACTCCAAAACTACATCCGCATAAGTCCACTCTGAAAAGTCTGTTTTGGGGGAGAACTGGAATATGATGCACAGGGGTGGAGTGAGGAAGACATGAGAATCTGAGAATGGGCAGAGGGTATTGCAAATGATTAAGCCCAAAATATTAAACAGCCTTACAATCTTTGTATATACCAACCAGTCATGTTTTTAGTACTCTATTGTGATTCAATGTCTGTGTTTTCTTTTCTGCTAAAAATGTGACAAATTGTCTAGCGATGTTAAAATAAGGTGGCAGAATGGAGGTGCTGCTCATATATTTAATCTTTAATCGAGGTCATTAAATTTCTCTTGGCAGTGTTGTAAGAGTAGTTTTGCATCTTCAGCTGTCACAAAGCGTTAATCAGGACCCTGTGTAGATGGCAGAATCCGGAAGGGAGTGAAACAGACACGGGGAAGAGACGACAAGGAACTGGGCTCGTAGATGAACAGGGGTGCACTGGTCCTCTGGAGTGTGTGGTCCAGGCGAAAATCCAAAGGGAGTCAGAAGGGAAATCCAGAGTGAAAGTCCAGAACCAGGTAATCCATCCTCGACAGATACGACAAAAGTTAAAACTGGAGCAAACTAAGGTGGAATGATGGTAGTATGGGGATGCATAATGAGTGAAGTTTATCTTTGTTTTGTTGTAGCCTATTAATTGCCCACTTGTAGTTTGGAAACAAGATTCTGCTGACTAAGCAAAGGACAGAAGGGAGCTGGCTTGCTCCTCAGAATTTTGTAAGTAGAGCACTACAAAAATGCTGATTTTGTAATAAATGCTTAGAGAAATACAACTTGTCTGCATTGATGCTCTTTTTGAGCTGTTAATTTAAAACTTCAAAAATCTGTTACTCATCTTTACTGATTAAATCTCTAAACAATCAACCATCTCTTCTCTACATAATATTTTTATTGATTAGTCAATCAATCAATTTGGTACAGTTCCCCTAGCACAACTTTTCCATAGAGTGCTTTACAGATTTCTATAGCAATGCTTAATTCATTCATGTGGAGCCTTTACTGCTATATATAAACAACATAGTTATCAATTGTAAAAACAACCTTAACATTTAGGGAATATGTAAAAATGTAATAGGTGGGTATTCAGAATAGACAAAATTCACTGAACTGTTTTACTGCAAAGAGTAACTGGAAAAAAATCTGTTGTTATTTCAAGAGAATTGAATTCTAAGTAAAATCTTCTCCTGTGTTTGTATGGGTTTCGTCTGGGTGAGTGTGTGTGTCTGTGAGTGCCATGTGACAAACTGGCATCCTATCTAGGGTGTATCCCACCTTGTGCCCAAAACTTCCCTGGATAGGCTCCTGGCCAATTGTCACCCTGAACTGGATAAGCAGTTATTTTTAGTTAAGTGATAGTGACATTATTACAAAATAAACATTCTCTGTGAACCTTGATGAGCACATGACAACCTGCAATATACTATAGTCGTCACAGACGTATAGTATGCAGTGGTCAATTGTGATAGTGCTAACTAGGTCTTTCTGTTAATGGATTGCAGTGTTCAGCTCTTTCAAGAATGATTGTACTGTAGACTGTTATTCAGGTCCACCCACACAGAAAGAGCAGGAGGACTTCCTCTGGCAAATATTCTGTTGCTAAAGGGTAAACAGTTAAGTCAATAAATGGAAAGCAGAAAGTCAATAGGCATTGCTCTTACAGTTCCTAGTAACAGCTTGGCTGGGAAAATACCTTTAGTTCTTTATTGGTAAAAGGTAAAGGTTATTTGTTGCAAAAGTACTCCATATTTCCATATTTGGGGAGTTGACTTAAAAAAAAGTACATTTTGACAAGATATTTTTGTTTTGACAAATAACCTAATTAAAAGCATGTAGGATGTATTTGTAATGTATTATTCCATCCATCCATCTTCTAACCACATCGTCCAATTCAGGGTCAGAGGGGAGCTGGAACCTATTCCAGCAATGGGCACAATGCAGGGCACAGCCTGAATGGGATGCTGGTCCATCTCAGGGCACACACAGACAAAAATAAAAGCACACACACTCACATGTATGCCCAATTTTCCAGTAGCCAGCTAATGTATCAGTATGTATTGTGGACGAAAACCTGGAAGTAACTCATGTGAACACTAGGAGAACATATGAACTCCACACAGATAGCAAACCAGGTCTGAAATTAAACGTAGGGCCCCAGTGCTGTAAGGCAGCAATGTTAACCACTGTGCCGCTGAATTCATTAAAGCAATTTATTCACTTTTATTGTACTTCAAAAATAATAAAAGCATAAGAAATAATAGAATAACAGAGGAAGAAAAATCCTCTATATCAAGCATGTGAAATAGATATCAAATTATACAGAATCTGTGTGGTGGTCAACTAATGTGGTCAACTCCTTTTCTTACCAAGAAGTGCATTCATTTGTACAGGTCTTTGTTCTGTTGTAGATGTTTGAGTTGTATAAAATCAATTCACACAGTCCATCCTTGAGCCATTCCATGCCACTTGAATTCTAAAAATAGTCACTTTAAACCTCTGTCAACCTTCTAAATATCTGTCCTTGTTGACCAGCATTGCCTGGACTAATTCCAAAGCAGAAATATCTTTTCTGTAATGTTGTGGCCAGAATTGTACACAATATGCTAACTAGGCCTAACTAGTGTATTAATCATATTTAACATAACCACCCTAGATTTAAGTTCTATACTTTTTAAAATAATTTTATTTTATAATATTTGTTTTTTGCTCAAATTTGTTTGCAGTTTGTATTGCTTCCCCTATTAAACTAAGGCTCTACAATCTCTCTGGATAACACATCTTGAACCATGGTATTATTTGACAAGGTGCTCAATCTGCATCTTTGACCAACTGATAAAGCCAGGAAAAACAGCAACCCTTTGTTCAAACCTGATGGTTTACCAAGTGTGTGAGGTTTCAGTCTTGTACTGTATGGATCAGATTATCAGCTTTTGCCTGAAGTTCACCCCTTTTTGAGGTCTTCAGCCAGGCACAAAAATCTCCTAAAGTGACAGTGCTGCATATCTGGCCATTTGCATAGGATGCATCTGTCACAGTGACAGAATGAGATTTGCAGACATATCTTAATTTCTGGTCACATCTTATGAGTGTATTTATGTGCACGTGAACTACAGAAGATTGGAGTCCAAATATTTTTAAGGATCTTAAAGTGAACAAAAATTTCAAAAAATCTAAAAAACATTTGATCTTTAAGGGATAGATTTAACAAATTGAGAGTGTTTACAGTACAAAATGGAAAATGGCTTTGAATTGGCATGTGCAAGAAGGAGTTTTTGAGGATTAAGTGTGTTCGTGACAACACTCTTACTAGACGGTTATTACTGTGGTTTGATTTTTTTTGTAAACCTTGTTTAACAGTTTTCTCAGAGAATGATTACTAAATCTGAAACCTGGGTAGCAAAGTTTTGCAAAGAATGGTGGTTGGTTAGATAAAAACAACAGCTCACTTATCTGAACAAAACAAATGCCACCACCAAAATGACAGGCATGACTAGTACACAAGCCATGTTCAGCGTGCCGGTGAACAGACCTCAACCACATAAAAACAAAATGCTTCATCTGCTCCGGAAATAAGACAGTTCCCCATGTAGCATCACTATATTAGCTGTAAACGCTAGCTTGAATAAACACTTTAGATAGATAACTTACTGTAGGTACTGTAGATACATTAGGTAAAATACATTTACCAACTAGGTAGAGTAATGTGACAATGTCTGGAAATGTTGTGTAATTGTCAAGAATTGAGATCTAGGCTCTTAAAATCTAGTCTTCTGGTTTCTAAACCAGTAATAAGGCTCTTGTTACATATTTTTTTCAAGGTATACAGGAAATCAGTTAAAAGATTAATTCGATCATAACTCATCACATTTTTACCTACTGACAGATATCACATTCATCTGGATGGGCTGCCCTGCTAGAATGAACCTTTTCTTGGTCAAAATAGCAATGATCAGGGTAATGAAGGCACTGTGTTCAGATATTACAGGTGCTTGGTGGCCAGATACAAACACACACAATCACACCTGAGCCAATTTTCACAGAAGCCAGTTAAGCTACAGTACCAGTATGTCTCTGGACTGTGGGAGGAAAGTGGAGCAAATGCAGAAAATCCATGTGAACGAGGTGAGAACATACAAACTCCACACAGACAGCACCCCAGGTCTGGATGAATGAGCATAAAAAAAACTTTTTCTGTACAGCTCGGCTAAGGGATCACAAAAGTTTTTTAAAAACCAGTGAAGGCTTTAGAATAATCATTAAAGTATCACTTTTTACTTTTCGGTTTGAGGTTTTACTATGTCACATTTGGAAACACAGCTACGAAAAATGTTTCCTGTGTAATGAAATGTCAAATTTAAACTAAGGGTGAATATTAATTTAAAGAGTGAAGTCATTTTTCACTTTAAAAATAAATACATTTGTAGAGAGCAGTGTCTATTTTCTGTTCTGCTTCCTGTAAGCCACGTGGAACTGGGGGGGAACTTTCTCAAATGCTTGGCCCACTTTAGAAACAGTTAAGGAAACCAGAGTTCTCTTAGCATGTGAATTCAAGCACATACTAGCACCTTAATTTGTAATTGCCAATTCCTTAATTTATTTAAGGAAGCCTTAATTCTGAATGGATATTGATGATTAAATGAGTTTCATGAAGAAGGATGACTTAAGCACTCTGGATATTGGAATTTCCAATGATGTTATAATCTTTGGAATCTGAGCCAAGACTGCAGTAAAAATGTGGAAAGTCCCAGTTTGATCACTTTAGATTTAGGATAGTGAAGGAAAGGAAAAAGATCATTCACGCTCTCCACCTCTGGAATTACACAGCAGAAACTTTTCTACTGGCTTCTTTTTAAAAAAAATGAGATTTCATTTAAAGATATCTCATCTGCTACTCAGGAGGCAAAATTGAGAGCTTTTTGATTTGGCATTTTTTAATCTCATAGATAATTCCTATTTTTCCAGTTGGCTAAATTCCATTGGGACTTGAAACACCTGGGTGAAAAGCTGAATGAAGGTGAGTTGGAATTTGTAACCCATTTTAAACCCAGCCCTCTTGTACAATCTAGTTGTAAAAAAGATTCTTTGTGACGATAATGTCAGATGACATCAGGATTTTGTTCCTTTGCATTTATATTGACGCAAAACTGCTTTGCATCAACAGCTTAGCCTTTAAAGTAAAATTGTTAGTTCCTTAAAATGTGTTCCTTTTTCTCTGTGTTTTCAGTACAGTAGGCACAATTACTGACGTGATATGGTCACAGAAAGATGCAATGATAATTCTGAACTGTTTGCAGATTTTGAAGCTATTTGAATTACTGGGAATTCCTTATTTATAAAATATATTTTGAAAACTTACTTTTTTAACTGTTATCACAATCTTTCGGATGAGATGTTATGCCAAGCTCCTGACTCTCAGTGGTCATTAAAGATCACTGATACTGATTCTGAAGACAATACTGATAACATACTTACAATTTCTTAATTATAAAATGTTACTAATTATAAATGTAAAACATGCAGTAAGCGCACACCTACAGTCCTCGGTGGCCAGGCTCCAGCTCCAATAATTGGGAGCTGAAAATCCCTGAATAGTCCAGTTATGGTAAAGATTAACTTAATTACTATGGATTGTTAAGAGCAGAGGTTGATTGAAAATCTGAAGACACTCCTGTCCTCCAGCACTGGACTTGAACTGCACTGAACTGCTGTTACATCCTCACACATATGTGCAGATTCATTCTGACAATAGGTAGACTAAAAAGGCTAAATAAACGGCAAAGCAATACAATTAATCACTAAAAAAATGTCAAACAATTATTGTGAAATCTTTTCATTTAATTTCCTGCTTGGTCTGTACTCGTCAGTGCATTCAACATGATTCCCTAGACAGTCGTTGTTTATTTTACTAGAATTATCACTTAATTACTAATATTTATGTGTCCAAAGCCTTTAATAAAGTCCACTTGTGTTTAATTACACAATAAAAAGACAGAAATCATGGGCAGCACAGTAGCATGGTGGTTAGGGGGTATTGCCTGTGGACTGAAGAGGCTTCTGTATGCAGTTTGCATTATCTTTGCAGGTTCACGTTGGTTTTCACCAGATTCTCCCATTTCAGAAACATGTGCTGGCTAGGTTAATTGGTGTCCCTAAATATTGCCTGTGTGTAACTCAACAACCACACACAGTACATGGGAGACTGAGTGTGCTGCTTGAATAAAGTGGCCTAACACACTGCAGGGTACAGCACAAATCTTACACCCTTTATTACAAAGCAAAGCAAACAAATTTGTGCAAAACAGAGAATGGAGTCACAACAGATAAGTGCAAGATTATTTCACAATACTAATGGAAAGTAAAACATAACAAACCACTGTCATAACACAGAGGAAACTTCTGTACATGGTAGTCTTTTTAAAACAGAGAACAGGGGACACTTTTTTTACACTAAGGTCTGTGACAGTATGGAACAGACTACCCAGCTATTTAATTGAAAATCTTGCTTCTTTTAAAAATGGCTAGATTAGATCCTTGGATCAATTAGATACCAACTACCAAATTGGCGCTTTACGTTTATATATGACAAGGGATACATAAAAAAGATATGTGGAATTTTTTTACCGTAGTGCACTACTGGAGAATTATAGACTACGAGCTGAGAGACAGTCCTGGGTTCTGCTTGAATCAGAGATGTTTTGTGAAGCTGCTTTGAGTCCAGTGCTCAGGCCTACAGGCAGTCGGGAGTAAGGAGACCAGGAACTAGTCGTCTTTCCAAATAGGTGTCTAAGAAACAATGGGAACATCATCCAGGTAACAGCACTCGTCTGTCTTCACTTGAGAGGAAACAGCCTTGCCTTGTCAAGTCCCCAACCACTAACTAATAAAAAATGTTACTGATGATTTTATTTACTATTCTTCACTTTATTTTCCAATGGTATTCGACTATGTTCTCATTTTCCAAGAGAGAGAAGGAATGTAGCCCTTGATTCATTCCCCCTAACGCACATGAGTGTGAAACTCTTCTGAAACTGGAAGTTATTCCTGTAACTGCCTCACCAGCTTCCCCTTTTTCATACCATCATTTAAAGCTATGTTTTCCATGTGATGGGCCACAAATCGAGAGTCTCCCAGCAAGAGCAGAAGGTGTTTTCTTGAATGGGAATTTCCTGAATTTCAGCAATTGGGAGGACTATAGGAAACAAAATTAAATCAGAACAACAAGGCAGCTGCGAGGACGCAGACGTAAGTGACTTACATTGTACCTTTTACCCTACCCTGCCTTTGAAAATGTGTTTGGAAAAGGATCTAGATTTGCGTTCTTCGGAGTAGAATATTTCGTTTACATTTCCAGATCTGTGGTTTTCCCATATAAAGAGCATTATATAGCTTTAGTGTCAACAGACATAGAACGTGTGATATGTATTTTGAGACTGATTGTTATTGTCATTGCTATCATGATTAGAAAGTAAATTTTAGACTGTTTTTAAAATCCATCTGGTTTTCATTTCAGAAAATAAAGAAAATGTTTCCCAGAATGGAAATAATATTTTCTTACCTTGTTCTTCTACACATCGGTAAGCCTTTTCATTTTCCTTTTTGTTCTAATAGCAGTAACGTAAACAAGCAAATTGTTCTCTGTGTATTGTTTGTTATGTGTTATTTCTCTGGTTGCTAGATCTGCTTCAGGTCATACAGTAAGTCAGGTCATAAATAAATAAGTGTTGGTTTATATTTATAACTATATAAGTGTTGTATAAACTCAACACAGTTTTTTTTCCTGAGAAAGGACATTCTATTATATAACCATTTAAATCCAAATATTTGGAAGGAAACTTCTGTGCAAATAAAAATTCTGTGTGTTTCAGCTGTTATTATTTGAAAATAATATTTATGGGCTTTTGTAATTTAATTCACATCTTTAAGAGCATGTCGTTGTTTCATCACTTCCCCTTATGGACACTCTAAAGTCATGACAGGTAGAACTGGTTTGGAGCATTTGTGCATTTTGCCAGCAAAGAGAATACTAATGTAAACAAATGAATTATTTGAGTCCAAGGACCCACTGTTATCTGTTGTGGGCAGCCATACGGGGGAAAATAATAAATGGTAAAACATCTTACCTGAGCACCTCAAATTTTCAGGAAGGGATTTTAGAAATCCAGTAGAAATCCTGTAGTGCTTTTTCTACTGGAGCTGCTCCCACGTCTGATTAAATGCAACGATTGGTTAGTCTTGAACAACTGTCCAATGAAAAGCAGCTGTATCAGTTGTATCCAGGAAGGTGGAATGTTTTTACAGAGTGAAACTCTGTCATATTTGTGGAATTTACTAAACTAGTGTTTCATGACCGAATGTAAAACCCTTTCCAAAAGAAACCCACTGGCTATAAATTGAAGTATCTTTCTAAGCATAAACATAACGTACAGTATGTGCGTTATGCATGACAGTCTATACACTGTTGGTGTATCTGTAGTTTCTGTAATATCATTACAATGGACAATGACAGGAGAAAAAAAATGGACCAGTTTCTGTTTCAAAGTTCGTCATATGGTTTTTCTAAGGCCTCACCCAGCCAAACCAAAAATAACCAAAACTGGCCGTGAAACTATAGCAGCAGATGGAAATGGGAGGGGAAAGTATCCTACACTAGGATTAGCAGATACAGATTTATGTATCCATGTGCTTTGTGTTTATAGGCATCACGGCTGGCTTTAGTATTGTTCCCATAATTCCTCTGATTTGAGGATACAATGGCATCACAGCAGTTCACTGAACCATATTAATCAAGCATAACCCATCTTACAATCCTAGCAATTGCTTATAATATAAAGCATATATATATATGTGTGTGTCTGAAAAATAAACAACAATTTTAAACACATACTACTAATTTATTCCAAAATAATCCTGCTGTAAAGTTTGTGTGCCACCTAGAGGCTTAACTGTGAGTTTTTAAAATTGTCATAATTATTATATTATGCATTTTGACATCGTCGTCTGAAAATATTTTACAGCTAGTTGTTATGCGATGAAATAAGAGATTCAAAACCATCAAATGTAATTATCTAGATTGAAGACCTGGCAGTTTTTATTATTTTAAATTTAATGTGGTTTGTTCAAGTTGCAAGCTCTATATTAAAAGTGGAAACCTGGGATGTGGGGTGTGACCCTATTTAGCTGTGTTGGGGGGAAGCACATGACATGTCATGTTCTTCTAGTCTTCATATTCTGATACATAAATGACTATTTTCATCAATTTAATCCTTCGTTAATACATCCACTCTTACTAACCCAAAACTCTAGCTCAAAACTTGATGTTTAGTACTTAGTAATTACTTAGTAATTTGGAGAGCAAGAGTTATTCATTCTGTTGTCTAAAATGCCATATTGTTCCATGAAAAAGGTAGTTGTACGTTTGGCTATGAAGAATTTATTACTCACTTGGGTTTCAGTGAATGAGATAAGTCCATTAGCTAGGGCTTTTTTGGAATCTTTGATCTCTAATTAATGGAGCTCGTATCTTTTGTAGTTTTTATTCTTATTAACCTTCATCATCATTATTGTATTTTTATGTACGTAGCAGATTGTCAAATGATCCATGGCCAATTAAAGTGTTTACAATTTTTTTCATTAAGGCCAAAAATGCAAACATGATTAGAAGTGAGTACAATAAATTCAGTGAAAAAATGTACAACAGGGCCACCTTAACAATGTTAGAAACATAGTGCAACCCAGGTGAAATGCAGACTCCCTTTTGCTCTTTGTTTTGTGCTCACGGTGAATTAGTACAGCAAGCAGTAAATAGCATAACCTGACACAGGTGAGTCTTCAGGAGGCAGAGGGGGTTGAGCTGTCCTGTGGATAACTATTTCTGTGGGAAGTAACTCCAGCACTGAGTGGAGTGAGAGAGGACAACAAATGAGCTCTGGGTGTTAGGAGAAATGAGAGGGGTTACGGAAAGTCTGGTGGAAGAGGAGGATTTCACAGGGGGCAAAGGGAGAGATAATGAGGAACAGAGTGGTGGAGTCAGCAGTAGTTGGGAAAAAGAATCTTGAAACGTTAAGTGTTATTGATGTCTTTTCTCTTATTTCTATCTCCGGAAGACACCAGTATAACATCATTATTGCCATATCAGGTCAGGTTGGTCTCTAATAATAATGACACATCTGAGTTGTGTCATCATTTAGACTGATGGCTTCCCTGCAGTATTAACAAGAGTCTTTGTGTAATGTCCTGGGATTTCTTTTGGATATTTGAGGATTTTCAAAGGATTCAAAGGAGCTCTTTTGGTTCTTTTTATTCCTTGTAAAACATAAACTGTGTAAGTCCCCCTCTCTTCCAAGATGAACTGCAAATTCCTTACCATCCTGCATTTTATGGTAGGTCAGATATTCTGGAACAGTTTTTTTCTCAGCTGGGTCCAAGCTCTAGGTTTCTTGATATCTGAGATGCCACCTGTCACTGTGACTCTACCTCTCTGTTACTGATATCTGTCACTGCAATGCCAGCTCTCTCTTAGTAATATCTGTCACTACATTGCAAGTTCACGGTTATTGATGTCTTTCACTGTGATTCTAGAGCTCTGTTACTGATAACTGTCAATGTGATCCCAGATTTGAAGCCCTACTTTTAATTTACAATGTTTTTTGAGTGTTATTCAGGTTTCCCTAATACTGTAAATGTTATTGACAGAACTTTTTTGTCTCTAAAATTATTTTAAAATAATATACACTTCCCAGAAACCTAAGAATGATTAAAGTAATGTATGAGAGTATAACATCTGCAGATTTCAAGTTTAAAATATCTAATATTATTTTCATAGAAGTTGTGATGTGAATGAACTATAGGAACACTCCAAAAAATGAGAAGGGTTATAGCATTTCATTGTTGGACACACTGTTGATAAATTCTGTGACTGTAAAAAAATAGAATATACAAACATTGTGTTAAGGAACTATCTTAACTAAAGGCAAGAGTCTTTGACAAAAAAGTGAGGCTGAAGAAGGGTTTCAACATTTAATTGTCAGAAGTTGGGTTGATCTGGACTCCAACTCCATTTCCAACTCCACCAACAATCTGAACCAGGAGGAGCTCTTGGGTCTGTTGAGTAGTTGCCCCTGGTTGCCAGGCGTTCACAACAAACAGAAATTCAGTATACACAATGGGTGTGGCTGTAATTGTCTAATGGGTGTAGCTGAAATTGTGTCATGCTCCTGCTAGTGCCACTATGAAAAACTCAGGATTTCCTGGGCTGAGTTTTTTTCTTATTTTTTAATAGACTGTTTTTTAATATTTATTCTGATGCAAGATTTGTTATGTTGTCTTTTCTGTAGTTTTAATCTGTTAACTACTATAAAGAGTGCAATATTTATTTTTTTAGAATTTGTACCTCGAACATATGGCACAACAGAACAACAGTTCCAAGTTCATTTGTTAAAAATCATTCAGCCTTTTATGTCACAATTTATTTACTGTATGTAATGAGATTTTAAACATAAGAATAAATGTGCATTATCTATCCTATAAACAAACAATATTTAGGTATTTTAATATATTATCTGTTTTCATATTGTAACTACATATTCTTGTATGATTGGGTTCCAGAGGAAGTAGTTTTGAAGACAATATCACATGAAACTATGTCAACACTTGTCGAAGTGTATTTCTGATTTCATTTTTGGATTTCAGTAGTTGTCTAAGCAACTGTTGGCACATACTCCCAATTCTCCCATTTATTCATTTATAAATATACTATGAAATTAATATTAATGAGTTTTAGATTTTTTACTTTGAAACCACATCTCCTTAGGAACAGGTCAAAGTTTAATCCATGATGAAAAGAAAAGAGACACAACATTTCAGCTGTGGACACCTGTCAACCAGAACACCTGAAGAAGGCTCCACAGCTGAAATTATGCGCCTCTTCTCTTTTCAGCATGGGGTAAACCTTTATTTGTTTCTTCACAGCCTAGGCGTGCTGACGCATCCACCTACTTGGACAGCTCCTTAGTTTTCATATACCGATAGTTTTAGATATTTTTGGAATTGGATTAGAGTGATGCATCTATTGTCAGTGTCCGACAAATACTGCACAATGTAGTTGATTTACTAAATTGATTTACGAATCATCAAATAGGAAAAATCAGGGCTGGGCATTCTTGGTCCTTTGAGAAAGGACCTGTATGTGGCTTTCTGTGTCCCACAGAAGAATTAAAGGTTCACAGTATTTTGTTTATCAGACATTTTCTGTTCAGCTTTTTGTGTCTGCTCTGTGTAAGTTCCGCTTTACTGGTGTCCTGGAATATGGAGACTGCTGAATAATACACTTTTGAAGGTACGACGGGCCTCCTGCCTGTTCATTTCTGTCTTTTGAGAAGAATAAACCATTGTTGATTGTTTGGTTATTCATGTATGTTGCCTTGGTCAAGAAAAAAAGTTTGGGAAGTTCCTGTTTCTGCTAGTGCCTGTTCTCAGGACAGAGAGAAATTACCAAGTGAATTGGTCATGAACTTTTTAATGAAGAAACGAATGAACGCTTGACTGTTTTTGTAGATTTCTGCCTCTATCTGTTGATTTAAGTTTGGATTTATTAGTCCCACAAAAACAGACACTTTTAAATTAGTGTCCAGACAACAATTTTAGTTTCATTTTCTGTGGAATGCAAATCAAATTATCAAAATAATTTACGCTATAGAACAATGATACCATAAGCAGTCTACATTGAAAAATGATTAGAATACAGAATGTACTGTGTTCAGATTTGTATTGCTTAATATTTTAAGCAACTGTTTAAAAAAGGATATAGATTTGTGTGGATAAATTAATTGCAATCAGGAGATTAAATCCTACTAACCAAGAGAATTACTCTAGCTAAAACTGAGGTTTCTCTTCTGAAGGGAATAACCACACAAATTTTGTCTTGCAGGAAGTATGAATCTATTTTCGTATTACTTTAATGAAGATATGAGCAATTTCTTTTAAACCATATGCTTTAGAAGCTTAAAAGGCTGAGGTTAGGCACATGAGTGAGTGAGTGAATATTCAGATTTTGAGCAGGGAAACTTTTAATATCGCTCATTTGGGACTTCCCTGACCTTTTGAAAATAGAAAACAAAACCTAGCACACAGCCATTTATGAGACAAAGTTTTGATGACATTGCAAACCATCTTTTCAGAATCTGGGAACTTCTAAGCTATACTTAACATTACAAAATATTGTGATATGCTACCTTGTAAACACATTTAAAAATACCTTTGTGTTTAAAGGTCAAATATCTACCCTATGAAAGAAGGAATATTAATTCTTACACATTAGTGTCTACATGTTTTTATATGTTAGTAAAATATTTTTTTCTAGGTTATTTAATGTTGTTTTACTTTAGCTTGTTCGGGATGACCTTTTTGTTATTAAGTGACCATTATAAATATTAATTGGAAGTTTAGAATATAGGTTTTAATAATGATTTTTAAAGGGGATGAGAATTGTATTTTCAAAACCTTTGCTCTCTTCTGCTATGAGCTCTTTGGAGCCTTGGAAGACAGTTTCTGAAGCTGAAGATTAAGTAGGAACATCTTGGGTCAACACAACAACAGAAAGGCTTCTACCAGCACAGTAAAAAGAAACGTGCCTCTTGAATGAGGATCTACGCAAGAGAAGACTGTTTGATGTAGAGGAATGGTATTGTCTAACACAACTGCTAGCCACCACTTGAAACATCCATCCATTTTCTAACTGCTTTATTATCAAGTGGGAGATCTGGAGCAAGCAACAGGTGCAAAACAAGATACACCTCAGATGGGACAGCAGTCCATTGCAGGGAGCACACATTTCAAGATAGAGCTGCATCATGTTGTAAGAATTAATGAATTCCCCCGTATGGTATGTACAGTATGTTATGTATGCAGATACCTGCATTGGCTCTTTTTTCACCATATCCACGTTTTTTCTATATTGGCATCCATTTACAGGTTAACAAGTTGGTCGAGAGTTTATCTCCCTGTGACTAAGGCAAGGATCTTTTAGAATAGATGTTACTTTTTTTGACAAAACTTTTCCTGAAACTGCTTTTTTCATAGAAAGGCAGGGCAGAAATATCTCCATTACATTCTGGAGCAGTTGTTCACTTATTAAGGCGGTAAACTGTAAAACTCCCTCACATAACACTGAAAGTGTCATTTTTTTTCTAGCAGTGACTTTCTTTCTCTTAAATGCTCACTCTGTTCGTAGTGTTCTTTCCCTTTCTGCGCTCTGTCATCCCTCCCAATAAACCACTTGGGAAATCCCAGTTTCACCTCTGTCTCCTCAATGCAAACCACAGAGGCCTGAACACAACACTCCACTCTGATTTTCTGTATTCAGAAATCAGGAAGGTGTTGCTCAGCTACAGAGTCCTGGAGAACAGAGTTTAGTTTACATGACCTATTATTTTTAAGAACTAAGTACTATAATGCTAAATTTCCTGGAGCTTACATAACTCTGACTTGATAAGGGTTCTTGTCAGGGTTCTGGTGCCATCTACATTATTAATTATAAGGGTCTGAATCTCCTGATTTACTTCCTAGCTTAACAGATTCAGATTTTGATCAATATTTTTTTCTTGCTGTTGTCACCCATAAAAATAAAGTCCACCATTCTGTTCCCTAGACAGAATCCACTCTGTGTCTCTTGTAAGCTCACTTCTGGAACGTAGATCAAGATTGTGGGTTCGTGTTTTTATGGCATGTCTCAAGCTCTTTCTTCCATACCTGTTCTGCTACCTGTTCTCATCACAGATTCATCCATATTGTAAAGATTTTGCAGGATTCAATTAATCAAACTACAGTACATGTAATGTGCAGAGTTAGAGTGCTGCACTGCTGGTACCTCTCTGCACCCAATAGACCAAGCAACAGAGCTTCCTGAACAAAAGCCTTGGTCCTTTTAAAATATCAAAGCATAATTTAGAATTAATACATATTTGTTTCCTGTAATTCCTTAAATATCTTCTTAATATCTGCTAACTTCATTGTGACAGAATACAGAGGTGGAAGTGTGAACTGAGCAGACAAAAGAAATCGAGCCCACCATTTTGATACGTGTCAATACAAACCACTTTTAGATATACAACATTTCCCTGCATGTGTTCACATCCGTTTGTGCGCTGTAGGTAATGGCAGTTTTGCTGGAATTATAAAAATGTTTTCTGTGTGTACCACATTTTTTTTGGTTTTTACTAGATGAAAAACTTCCAGAAGAAATCATCATCATTGTGCATTTGTATCACTTTTAGGATAACTGTAAAAATAAACACGTCAGCTGTAAGATGAAAATTCACAAAACCCGGCTGCAAACTAATAAACATCATTTTAGCAAAGCAAGCAGTAATATAGTGAGAAATGTGTATTATTTGCAGGGAAGAGTTTTGACAGCATGTTCAGAGAGTGCTCTCTATAAAGGATCTAGAGAAATGCATGTGTTTGTGTGTTGTATATTATATTGCGATCAAATTTTGTTTTGTTTTCAAAGCATTTAAACTGCATTTGTCACGCCCTCTGCAGCCAGATGGCGCTCCTTCTCTGTCCTGTCCCTAGTTTCCGGTCTGCTGTCCTTCCTGTCCCTCTCTTTCCCTTAGGCTATATATTCTGGGTCTTGCACTCTGTCCTCGCTCAGCATTGACGTTCGGATGTCCTGAGACCTACCTAGCACCAGGGCACCCCACGTCCGCTCCCTGAGGGCATAGGTTTCTATACGGCATTCCTTTGCACTAATGAGCCCGGGCCTTCTTCCCGTCTCGCCGCTACGCATATGGATCTTTTTCTGCTCTCCTGCTCCCCACGGTTAGTCCCTTTGGACGTCCGTGACAGCATTGGGTGGCATCATGTCCATGGCAACTCTTGTGCTCTAGGTTTGATTCTGGAATTGGGCGTCTTCTATGTGGAGAGTCTCTAAATTGTTGTTCTGGTTTTCACATGTGCACTGTCATGGATTACTGTCCCATGTGGGATGTTGTCCCTTCATCTGGGTGGCCACTGCCTATATCAGAAGTAAATCAGTATGATAAAGGATATCTGGACAGACAACATTAACAGACCAGTTTATGCTTATAAGGTTTTGCTGGATTTTAAATCTACAGCAGTTCCATTTCCATCAATCTGCTTCCTTCATTTGATCAGCAAAAAAAAAGGTCAAATTGACCATTTAATGTCAAATTGCATTTATAATCATAATAATTGCTTACACTTATATAGTGCATTTCTGGACACTCCACTCAAAGCGCTTTACAGATCATGGGGAATCCCCTCCACCAATGTGCAGCATCCACCTGGATGATGTGACGGCAGCCATAGTGTTTTGGCTTGTTAAATGTATTTGGGTTAAATAATTGTTTTGTATTACTTTATCCAAAGCTATGTGCAACATACATGAGGAAACAGTCACTGGAATCATCGGCCGACCAGTGATCATCCCCTGTGTTTACAAGACAGAAAAGCCCATTGACTTGAAGGAAATGAGGGTCTATTGGCAAGTGGAAAAGAAGGACAAAACAGTCCACGTGTTCAATAAAGGACAAGAGGAGATGCAACATGTTACTGAAGAATATAGAAATAGAACAAGCTTCTTCCTGAAGGAATTAAGGCAGGGAAATATTTCTGTACAGCTATCTCCTGTCAAACCAACAGATGATGAAGTGTATATTGCACTCACTCAGGAGAAAGGCAACATGAAGACATTATGCAAAATTAAAGTTCGTGTTGGAGGTAAGTTATTTTAATGCGCCAAAATGACAAAGACTAAAACTAAAACATTTGAAAACAACAATCAGCGTGCAGTACTTAATTATGAGAGGACAGACTGAATTGGGCTTGACAGCTCTGACTGAGTGATCCTGCAGAGTTGTTAGAAATCAGGGGTGTCAACATTAATGTAAACTTACAGTATACATTTAACTGCACTTTGAAATATTCCAAATTGAAATATATGGAAGTCATATTGAAATTCATTTTGAATTGTTATAAAACAGTTGATAATAAACCCAAATGTATGTCCACCACAACAGTCCTCAGAGATAACTTCATTGATATGTTCATTATTATTATTAATAATAATAATAATAATAGTTAGTGGTTGGGGACGTTTCTTAGACACCTATTTGGAAAGATGCAAGTAGATGTAAGGTTTATTCCATGCTGAAAAAAGGAAGAAGAAAGAGAACACAACGTTTCGGCCGTGGAGCCTTCTTCAGGTGTGATGAGTCATCACAGATTCACCCATATTGTAAAGATTTTGCAGGATTCAATTAATCATACTACAGTACCTGTAATGTGCAGAGTTAGAGTGCTGCACTGCTGGTACCTCTCTGCACCCAACAGACCAAGCAACATAGCTTCCTGAACAAAAGCCTTGGTCCTTTTAAAATATCAAAGCATAATTTAGAATTAATACATATTTGTTTCTTGTAATTCCTTAAATATCTTCTTAATATCTGCTAACTTCATTGTGACAGAATACAGAGGTGGAAGTGTGAACTGAGCAGACAAAAGAAATCGAGCCCACCATTTTGATACGTGTCAATACAAACCACTTTTAGACATACAACATTTCCCTGCATGTATTCACATCCGTTTGTGCGCTGTAGGTAATGGCAGTTTTGCTGGAATTATAAAAATGTTTTCTGTGTGTACCACATTTTTTTGGGTTTTTACTAGATGAAAAACTTCCAGAAGAAATCATCATCATTGTGCATTTGTATCACTTTTAGGATAACTGTAAAAATAAACACGTCAGCTGTAAGATGAAAATTCACAAAACCCGGCTGCAAACTAATAAACATCATTTTAGCAAAGCAAGCAGTAATATAGTGAGAAATGTGTATTATTTGCAGGGAAGAGTTTTGACAGCATGTTCAGAGAGTGCTCTCTATAAAGGATCTAGAGAAATGCATGTGTTTGTGTGTTGTATATTATATTGCGATCAAATTTTGTTTTGTTTTCAAAGCATTTAAACTGCATTGGGTGGCATCATGTCCATGGCAACTCTTGTGCTCTAGGTTTGATTCTGGAATTGGGCGTCTTCTATGTGGAGAGTCTCTAAATTGTTCTGGTTTTCACATGTGCACTGTCATGGATTACTGTCCCATGTGGGATGTTGTCCCTTCATCTGGGTGGCCACTGCCTACATCAGAAGTAAATCAGTATGCTAAAGGATATCTGGACAAACAACATTAACAGACCAGTATATGCTTCAAGGTTTTCCTGGATTTTAAAACTACAGCAGTAGATTCCATTTCCATCAATATGCTTGACACCTGAAGAAGGCTCCACGGCCGAAACGTTGTGTTCTCTTTCTTCTTCCTTTATTCAGCATGGAATAAACATATTACTTGTTCCTTTGCTGCCTACGCATGCTGACGCAGCTACCCACCTGAACTACTATTTGGAAAGATGACTAGTTCCTGCTCAGGAGTGCCAGTGGCCTTCTCAGAGTCTCTCAAGATATTTCTCCTTGCCTCCCACTCTGTCCAATCCACCACTTCTCACTGTGGGCTCCCTCTGCTCCTCTGACTGCACCTTCCCCTACTCTCCTTACTCCCGACTGCCTGTAAGCTTTACTTAAATTAATAATACTAACTATGATTATTTTCCTCTGTAGGAAGCTTCAGTGTACCAGCCTTAACAGTAAAGACCTGCACACAAGATGAGGAAATAAAGTTAGAGTGCACTTCCCAGGGAGGGTATCCCCAGCCCTCTGTCAACTGGACCATTCACAGCCAAGGAGCCGTGCTACAGCCAGAGAAAACTGAGACTCAGTTCACTCAGGACCCGGAGAGCAGCTTGCTGTCAGTTATCAGCACTGTGACTATCAATAGAACAAAAGCAAATAATATGACGGCCAGCTGCTCCATTATCAATGAAATCCTGGAAGAGAACAAGACCTCTCCTTCCAAAACATGTGATGACCCCAGAAAGTATACACAGGGTGAGAAGAAAACTTTGTGCCCATCTGTGTTCAAATCCTCTTTCTTTTTCATTTCCTTTTGTCCATTCTCCCCTAACTTGTGTTCCTGTTTTTTAATTCAGAAAATTCATTCAAAAATACAAGATTTGTATAAATAGTATTGTAATTTTAATATATTAGACATGTTTAGAAAAAATAGCAGAACTGAAACTGGATGTAATACTCTAATTGGATGACATTATGATTTTTTTTATTACTTTGTTTTAGAGACGCCCCCTGAGGATTCCTCACATTCCAAAATCTGGATAAGTCTGCCTGTAATTCTTTCAATTATAGTTCTTGGATTGATAGGCAGCAGAAAATACTTCAGTAAACGTAAGTGATGGATTTTCCTGTTTGAATGTACTGTATCTGAATGAGGACAGAGAAACGGATGGAGATGTTCATTAATTTACATGTTTAAAAAGGAAACAATCTAAAAATGTGTGATGTTTTATAGATTATAACTTCTTTACACTTTAATTGTGAAACACTAGGGTTGTCTAAGAGTTTCAATGCCTTTAGTAACAGGCTTTACAAAAATAAACTATAGATGACATATAGGCCTCTTAAGAGAACTGGAATATACCTATAGGTTATTGTTGAGGGTGATTTTATGATTATATAAACAAAAATGAATTCTAATAATTCTTATCAAACCTTTTGGTAATTAGGAGACTAGGATGCTTAGATATGAGCCATATATAATAACAGCATTATAACACCTTCCAAAAGATTAGAGAATAGTATGTCTATTAGGAGTGACCCACCCTCTTCAAATTAAAGACTCTGGGAAAGGCCCAGCACTTAGTACGTACCATATAAAGTCTGTAAAGTCTGTAAAGTCCACTCCATAAATTTAGATCTGTATTTTGGAAAAGGTCGTACTAACCCATACAGTTAGTAAACAGTTAGCATGTTAGTGCATGAGACAATTCAGACAACATCAAGGGTTTACAAGCAAGGATAAGTAACTGAAAGAAGTAGAGCCCATAATAGGGCGTTCAAGCTTTTGAACCACAGTGATGGAAGGAAAATAGATAAGTACTTTATTGTCCACTACTATGGAAATGTATCTTTGGCTTCTACAAAACACACAAGCAAAACATAAAAGTCACGTAAAATCACATAAAGTAAATGAAATCGCAACAACACTATGTAATACTTAAATGAATAGGTAGTGGGGGTAGATGTTTACATCCATTCATTGTGCAGTTTAATTGTACAGGGGACAAAAGGGGCGTCTATTTCCCAATTATTTTTCTTGCCATTTTCACAATCCTGGACAGTTTGGTTTTGCTTTTCAACCCCAGGTTTCCATACCAAACTGTCTTAAATGCAGGATGCTCTCAACAAAGCTCATATATGCCATCTCTAGGACAGAGATGTGTCCTATGTGATTGTTGAAATGTGATTCCATATTTTGCTAAATTACCACTGAAATATTCCATATCTTCATGGACGTACAGTATGTGAATATCTACAAGAATCAATGACACAGCATTTTACAGTAATCTATGTTCTGGTCTATTTAATATTCTGCTACAGTACCTCAGTAAAAGATTAATTTAAAAAAATACCTTGAATGTACATTCATATTTAAGAATATTTATTTTTAGAACAATACCAGTTTTTTTAGAATGGCAGAAGGCAGTGAGTTTTATGTTAATGTCAGCCTTTTCTGTTTCTGGACATTGGTTTTCTCATTCAGACTGTAAGAACCTGCCACCAAACAGACATGAGAGACAGGTCTCTGTGTGTCACAGAGCTATGGCAACACCTCCATCGGGAACACAAGCCACCACACACACTGTAAATTCCCTGGCACACTTCTCAGTGCTCTGTGCCCTTACGCTGTGCTGACTGGTGTTGATAGCAAAATCACTACAGCACTTTCAGTTCATTATTGACTGAATGGCCATTGCCGAGTTGAGTTGTACCATGATGCTCACCTAAAACATCAATGGGCTGGACACATACAGTACCAGGGACACAATTGAATCAGTGAAGCATTTGTAGTTGATTCAAAGAGTGAAGAATAGTCCTTAAAAGGACAAGATGCAAATACCTTTGCAGAAACAAACTGAAGCTCATGTATTCATCATCATGAATTAAATCATTGGCCGGACATCTTTTTCTTGATTATGTCCGCAAACAAACAAAAACAAACCAAATAACCACAAATAAAACTGAAAGCACCAAAAGCATGATTTTACCTAAGTACAGTATATATCAATAAATGTAATTTATGATGATGGATTAAATGCAATTTAATTGTATTCAATTTTCTTTTTCAATATATTTCACTATAGTATGCATTTTTACTTTTTAATAATGCTCAGGTGGTCCAAACTGCACTTTACCAATATTTTTATTCTTAGGTGCTGCCTTCAAAAGATATTAATCTTAGGTGGGGAAGCAGGCATTAGGATATATGAAAAAGTTAATTTACAACTTCATCCTCTCACTGTTATTTACTTTTCTTTTCTAGAAAACATTTTTCAGTGCCTCAGAAAATCAAATAATATGAATCCTGATGAAGGTACAGATTTTCATTTTTTAAATGATTACCTCAAATATGTTGTGTATTTTTTGTGGAAATCCATAGGCCATTTGCCATCCCAGAGCACTAAAAAAGGATAACCCCTGCAAAATCTTAGACCAGAAAACTATCAGCCAGTGACAGTTTTTATCTGTAGTATTTTACTGTAACCACAACTGTAGATTTATCCAATCCCATTGGATATGTGGTGTGGCATTGCTTTTTACATGACATCTGGATGTCATCAGTGAGGTCTGTGATATAATTTGGAAAGGCTACTTCACCCATATTTGGTGTTCTCACAATGCACTGCTCTGTGTTGAAAGTGCCTGAACATCTGAACCTGTACTTCAGAGATTTGTGGTGCAGAGAGTGAAGTTAGTTTGAAAGTTGTTCTTTCACAGGTCTTCCTGTTCTCTGTGGAGGCGGGTGCCAGTTATCCCCTGCTGAATTTTTACCAGCCTTGGTGGGCTTCAACATCCAGAAATCAAACAGCTGACCTCTGGACTTGGCTGACTTACTGCCAAGCAGGAGAGTCCCTTCCATCATAAAAACATGTTATGATGAGCGTTTCTGTCACTTGTGATTGATTCATTATGGGGTGTACATTTTTAGTGAATATTATTTAACTCCAGAATGTAATATTTTGCAAAAACGTGTACAAACACAGTACTTCTTTAATCCCAAAACTATATTTATAAGAATATATCAGATTAATTAATTTTAATTTGATCATTTTTCCTCCCCATTTAGAGTCTGGCCTCTCGCTTAACCACACATCTCAGCATTTAACGAAGACACCGCCTAATCAAGTAGGTTTTTCACTTTATTTCATGTGAAATATATGGGAACCATTTAGGCTTCTTGTATTGTAGTTGATATTAAACCAACCCTAACAATCACTTTTTACTTCACTCTCCTTTTTACGTATTCAAATTGCAGTTACAGCTATTCTCTGTGTAAATACATTAATTTACAGGCTTTCAGTGTTTTGTTTCACAGTGACATACTTCCATTATAAATGAAAGAAGTCAATGCCTGTTCAATTTAGAAAAACAAAACAATTGCCTTCTTGGTGTATTTTTTATCCTTACTATATATCATAGATATGACTTTTGCACACTATGTGCATCTCAGTCATCTAAAAAGAATGCTGTTTTGATGTTTTGAGAAAAGTAATAAAAGCTGATAAAAATAATGTGCAAACATACCACATCCTCACATCACATAGTGTAACCATGTCAGTTGTCCATTGGTGCAATAATAAAATGCAAACTGTGTTACAGTGACTGTGATGTTCAGTGAAAACGTAGTACATTGAGGTGAGAGCTTAAATGTTAAAGCCACTTTAAACTTACAGTTTTAGTAAACATCTCTTGATGAATCATTTTTGGACTGGTTCCACCTGCTAAGTTGGATGAATGAAGTCAAACAATTATTGAACCTCAGATTACTAAAGGGCATATTTAATATTGTTTAATATTACCAGCCTTGGCCTGCCTTGTTACAGCAGTGACCTACCTGTCTAACCCCAAATCCCTGTAGTCCAAGTAAAATTATTGAAATTTCAATTTATTTCTTTACTGTTTTTTAGTCAGTCTTACAGAAAGAATTGCCTAATTAAATATATACTGTATATAATCAGCAAAAATGAGATAGCCACTGTTTATAGTCCATTTTCACAAATTATTAAGGTTACAAGCTCTCGTAAAAGTCAGGTGTTAAGTAGCTAATGTAAATTAACTTACTTGTTATTTTCGAATTATTGGCTTGTGGGGATTGTAAAATTATATTACTGTATTTTGCTCTTTCCTTTGTCCAATATTCTATTCTTGAAAACCTGAAATGTAAAAAAAAACATTGTGATCAGGAATTTTATCTGTTTATCAGAGGCAATGGGAGGCAATGAAAGTCACAGATATACTGTAATTTATATTATATAATTACATTATATAATGTAATTATACATTATAATTAATGCATTATAATTTATTTTTATAATGTGATACATTATAAATAATGTATTAATGGGGTGGAGCAGTGTGTCACGCCCTCTGCAGCCAGAGGGTGCTCCTTCTCTGTCCTGTCCCTAGTTTCCGGTCTGCTGTCCTTCCTGTCCCTCTCTTTCCCTTGGGCTATATATTTCCGGGTCTTGCACTCTGTCCTGGCTCAGCCCCACGTCCGCTCCCTGAGGGCATAGGTTTCTATACGGCATTCCTGGACTCTTTGCACTAATGAGCCCGGGCCTTTTTCCCGTCTCGCCGCTACGCATATGGGTCTTTTTCCGCTCTCCTGCTCCCCACGGTTTGAACGTCCGTGACACAGTGGCTCTGTGGCTAAGGGTCTGTGGCTGGAAAATTGCCGGTTCAAATCCCACAGCTGGCAGAGGAATCCTACTCCGTTGGGCCCCTGAGCAAGGCCCTTAACCCCAGCTGCTCCAGGGGCACTGTACAATGGCTGACCCTGCGCTCTGAACCCAGGCTCTCTCTGTCTGTGTGTCTCATAGAGAGCAAGATGGGGAATGTGAAAAGACAATTCCTAATGCAAGAAATTGTAAAGGGTTAATAAAGTGATTTTAATTTCCATTTATTATTTTATAATTTCTGTGGTTAACACAGAGCACCTGTTTTAAAGGTGACATTATATAGAACAGCACAATAAATTAATTTCTCTTAATCTGTGGAAGAAGCGATTGGTAGATTCTGCTAGGGCAATCAGAGAATGGAGAGAGCTGATATGAAGGCAGCAGACAAAACAGAGAGAGTGCATACTTTACTAATATCAAATAAAAACAAAAACCATTTAGAGCATTAGGTATTGATTTGTTTCCTTTTTTTTCTTAACTCCACAGAAACAATCACCTCCAACACTAATAGCCTCTGAAGAGCACCCTTGGATAACAGAGAACACAGAAGAAGAAAGGAAAACCTAACCTTAACTCTTGATGGTGAAAATGAGGGACAGCTGTGCTGAGAAAAAAAACCACATCGGATATGCAAGCTCAGACTGTGCAGTATTTCTCGAGGGTTAATCTGGAAACTGAACAAAAAAACTGAAGTTAACAACTGGAAAATCTTTTTGTTTGTTGCAGACTAATGTTGTTCTTTTTATATATATGGCACTCCTTCAAATCCTTGACATGGAGCCACATTTGACTTGCAATCAAAACTGTTGTTTCCTTCATTGAAAAAAAAACCATCAGATTGAGTTTTCAAGAGACTTTCATGGTGCTCTGCACAGTTGCACAGTTTCAGTGGTGAGTGGAGGAGATTGGAATTTCTGTTCTCATAGGTTCTATTGGAATGTGGATTGCCAGGAGAAACAAAACAATGGATAGCTGAGAGAGTTGAGTACTGTCTTTAAATCCTGTAGAGGACCAGGTGCAACAAGTCTCGACTGTTGCCCTTTCGATGTGGAATAATGTTGAAGAGAAGGTCTGCTTTTTCTTCTTTGAAGAAATCTAATACTAATATGAAAACTGAAGAAAGAACCTCACCTCAGGGTGACAGAGTGACTGATTTAGTGAGAAAAGAAGAACTACACGGCAACAGAAAGGTTATGGGAAAGCTTTGGTTATTTCACTGGATAGAATTCTGGATTGGAAAACCCCAAGGGCCTGGCGGGGTAATTTCCAAGGCCGGAATGATACAGCAACAAAGACTTTTCAAAATTTGTACTTCTAGTCAACAGACACCTATGTGGGGCAGGCTATATACTTAGGATGCCAATTAAACATGAAGTGTGTTGCAGATTGTATTGTGTTTAATGTGCCAGTTTTCTGGCAGGTCAAATAAGACATTGAAAACATACAGTTAACTCTAAGAACCCTTCTTAGTAATTAATATTGAAACATATTTTTTTCTATTTTTATTGCTCTAATTTATTTTGTGTATGTGTTAGCTACACATAAACAAATGCATTAACAAGTGAAATAAGACTGTCGTCAAAATGAGCAAACCTCTTGGTGTAATTTATCTAGTCTAATAAACTGACTGCAAGGGAGCATGGAACTGTGGAATATGTTTCTTGCTGTCTTGCAAAGGACACTTGTCTACTGTCCTTTGGTATTCTGTGATGTGCTCATCCTGCTGGCTGTCTCTTACTATTATGTGTTTGCTTTTTTGGGGCAGTTTTGTGTGCAGTTAAATGTCTGTTCCAGTTTCAAGGGAATATCTTTCATTTATCTGTGAGAAAGGGCAGAGTTCTTACATGAATCTGCATGTAAGGAGCAGCAATATCAGAGATATAAGCTAACCTCCCATTTATAGATATAACCTCTTACATAAGACAGAAATTTCCTTTTAAAAACCAAAAGAAATTCAGTTTTCTGCATTTGGATTTCGCTGTTTGTTTAAATGTCAATAGAATTCAAAGTCTTTTTTACTGACCATCAGAATATTTGAATTTACAGTTTGTTATTAATAAGCAAGACTGTTGTGGGATTTACTTTAGCAGGACAAGATCCTTTGTGCTTAAAAATAACCACATATTTATTACAGGTATTTGTGATAGTTCTCAGCTTTTCTTTCCACTACTGGTTTTACATTTGCATGTTTCCATAACTCATAGGTAGATCATTTCCATAACCCAACCACATCAGCTTATGACCTAGAGCCCATCCTAGTCTCCCTTGGTATGAATATATTTTTATTGTTCCCAAGGGGAATGTTGTAATTGTTAGCACTTAGATAGGGCACCCAGGATTACCCTCCAGTGCTGCTGGTGCTCATTGCTCCAACTGGGTAGACTGAATAAGTAGTAAATACACAACACAAATCCAGTGGTTTCCAGTGAACCACAAAGAGGAGGGTATGTATTATTTCAAATGTACTTGTAACCATCAACATTTAACAAAGTTGGGTGCTTCTGTATCTTTCTCCACAGGTACGCACAGAACAGCCAATTCAATTTAAATGAGTCCCACTTTAGTAAGAAGGACAGAAGTGATTAATCTGTTGGATCAGAAGTCACCAGGATCAGGATATGAATATTTTTGGGGGCTACTTTCAACCTATAGTTAATATATCTGCTTTGTCCAAATGTGTTCCACTTGCTCCATAGGAATTTAGTATCTACCTCCTATTTATGAATATGAACAAAGTTATTTGAATATTTTAGTTGATTTTATAACAATTTCTAAATTTGTTATTTTAGAAATCATACTACGGTATTGTTGTTGCTGAGGTCTGGCTTTTTAAGCTGTATTCCATTTGAGTTTTTTAATAGGTAATTGAGATAGTTTTCACTGTATACAAGCCAATTTCACCATATTGTATATTAACCTTAACCTTAATTTCAACCTTGGCACACATCTAAAGCAGGTTTTGCATTGAGGAGACTTGTAATACCATGAAGTGTGCATTGATCAAGAGCACTTTAAAATCCCTGAAAATGATATATAGATTATATATATATAGAATATAGAATTCACTGTATGTAGAAAATGATGTTGGTGTGCAGAATGTGGAGTACTTTAATGAACAGAAGTGGAAGAAAATAAAGCCGTTACCCCACCTACTAAGTACAGTACTGCAATTTGCTAAATGAGAAACACCACTAATAATTGGAATTTGAAACTGTCCATTGTCTGTGGTTAAAAATCAAGTAGTGTGGTCTCAAAAAATAACTTTGCTAATTTGTGCATGCTGCTACAAATTTCTCTCATAAGTTGCCTGAAGTTAACCTTTTCCTTTTATAAAGATGCATTTTTAGTGACTTTAAAGATGTGAGTTTCAATTAAATGTGTCTGGGATGTCTTTGAGAACTGACTGTGCTGATTACAGTCCTGGTATCTTGACACTTGATGTAATTGCATTTTTTTTTAGTAGTAACTAATATCAAGTCTATGGGAAAGTAAATTTAAACCCGAGATCAGAAAGCAATTCTTTACACAAAGTGCTGTGGGCGTATGGAGCAAAACGTATAACCATTCTGTTGAAGCTGTCTTTTTTAAAAAAACAACTAGATGAGACCCTGGTATGAATTGTCTATAAGCAGCCAAACAAGCTAGATGGGCTGAACAACTTCCTCCCATTTGCATTCTACCATTCCTTCGTAAGACATACTGTACATTAGCCGCAAAAATGCACACCCTGCATGGCTAGATGTTTTTCAAGTTATAAAAAGGCTTGTCAGTTTATTTAAGCTGTAGCAGTATACTGCTGGGTTTTTTGGAACAAAAGATATTGGCTCTTTAAGGCATTCAAATAGTGGAATTACTGTCTCCCCCTCTGCCAGACAGAATCCAAATCGAAAACACCTCCAGAGAGGTGCTTATTTCACTGTACCAAGAATTTCAGGTAGGCCCAGTCTGAGTCTCTGGACATTGACCCACAAGGCTTAAAACAAATTGAACACCCAGTAGTTAGTTAGTTCCTATGTTCAGAGAATTCTTGTTCCTAGCCAATGCAAAAGCACCAACAAATTAAGACTATGGGGTGGGTAAAAGTGTGAATTTGTATTTTGTACTTGAATTTTGTTTTAAGAATACTGGAATGTATACTTGAACAAATGCAAAAGAGAATATTTTTTACATCTGTCAAATCAAGACAGTCATGTTTGTTTCCAACTTGTTTCATAATCAATAAAAAGTTGCACAAAAATATCTCCCCGGATCTTGTTTATTTTAGCAATAAGACACGAGAGGCCATGCTATATCGTGAATATAGTCACTGTTAAAAGGTGCCATTAGGCCCGACGCAAAGCATATTGAAGTATTTCAAAACCTATAATGTAAATGTTAATAATACATAAATCTTTAAATATTTCAGTACTGATGTATTTTTACTTTACATTTATTACCATACGTATGTTAAAAAGGAAAAAATCAATCTAGACGATGTTGTTTATCTTGAAAAAAAAGTAGAAGAGGTGAGGCAATAAGAGCCAATGAAAATGTAATTATATTTAGTTTTATTATAATTCATTAATACTGTACATGATAGGATGGCGATGAAAACAGGAAAGGCATAAATACAATACACAAAAGGAGGTGAGGCACTGGTAATATAGAATACATTTTAAATCTCTGAAGATAAAAATAGACAAAAGATAGCTGTATTGATAAAAAAAAAGTCAGAGCATTTTATACCATAAAGAACATAACATTTCCCACATTTTTAATATATGTGTGCAAGTATGATGCAAAATCATTGACCAGCTACAGATCTGAAGTCACTGTGCTTATTTGTTATGAATGACAGGGAACAAAGTACAACTGGTCCAGAAGACATCCTCAGAGAAGGACAATGAGCCTAGTTAAAGAGAAAAGCACAGTGCAAAGACTTCACAGCGGATTACAAATACTCTGAAAGAGAAATGAAATGCCTAAGCATCTGGACCCAACAGTTGCAACAAACGCATGGTGTTGTGTTCCAAGGGCTGGTGTACTGTACATGAAGTACTGTAGTTCCACTCCTTGGAAAACCCCAGTTACACTTGGAGAAAAAGTTTGGGAAGAGTTAAATAAAACAGAATGTTTGGAAGTGACAGATGGTTTTGTAGAATAGAAAACAAACCAGGAGAAGATGTGAATATGTGTTGACTCAGTATTCACCTTTTGGATGTTGGCAAGTGCAAATGGACAAAATAAGCTCAGAACTATGCATGTTAAAATATATCAAAACAAAAGAAAGTCATTTAGCAGACCTCATTCAGCCCCAGAGATTTTCCAGAAAATATTAAAATAATTACTTTAATACTTGAGGACCTAGAAGATGTGGATGTAATTATGGCATGGGGAAACAATGAAGAGATGCAAGGTGCAAATCAAGGTGAAGTGCATCACATGCATTTAATTAAAATGCAGTTTCTGAAGTATTTTACATGAAACCCTAACAGAAGAGGGTCTTGAATCAGACTCAGAGAAGGTTGTGGCAGTAAAGATCGACAAAAGAAGTAACAAAATAGAACTGCTCTACTATCCAGGAATGTCCACATACTTAAAAAAAAATCTATCCACCATTACCGGTCCTCTAAGGAAGCATCTGAAAAACTAAATTTCATGAATCTGGATGAAGTAACAGGATAAATGCTTTGATGAACTGCAGAGATTGGTGACTGAGGCTCCAATACTAAAATACTGTATTGTGCTACTCCAGACCATTGAGGATGAGCGTGAATTCTTCCAGGTCCAAGGTCTACCTGCAGCTCCATTCCAGTACTATACCCTTACCATGTGATTCTCAGGCTCCCTGTGCAGATATTTCCAGACTGCAAAAGAATTTACTGGAACAGTAGTTTTGTAGAGAATATAAAGTTGAAACAGACCATATACACCCCAAGAAGCCCAATTAAGTCACTATCTGAAACACAACTCTGCTTTTAGAAGATGTTCTTAAAAATCCAGAAAATTCAGGCTTCCAGTAATGTACAAAGCAAGCACCAGCGATGTGTGACTAAGAACATGAGGAGCACAGAAGACTGAGAGGAGACCAAGGATATCAAGCGTGAATTGTGGTACATCTGCCAGGAGCTCTGGAGGGAAAAGGAACAGAATCAGACCTTACAAAGTGTGAAGTCACTGATTCAGGAAAACCCCACCAGCAACCAAAGGTAAAGTACCAAAAGAAAAAAAGTAAGGAGCCCTTGGGCATAGACACATTTGCAAGTCTGCATGTCCTGTGACTACAGACATCACTCTGATATTCCTGGGCTAATAGAAGGGCTGAGAAACCAGTGCAAGTCACAAGTTTTTCAAAGAAAGACAAAACTAATATCCACAGCATACAACTAGATCACCTCCTGCCACTAATTACTAATGCGAAAAATAACTAAAAAAAGAAAGGGGACATAGGATGTAACTAAAGGTGTACGTCCTATGTCCCTGAGGCTCCGACAGGAAGAAATGTAAGTGGTATAAGAAAGAGGATCAAAGCCTTTGCTTCCTCTGCTGCCAGGAGATACTCTCACAGAGACGAGAACGAGGCGAATGGGCAGACCACCTATGGATGTAGGAACCTGCCCCCTGCAATATATTATACCAGAAAATGGAGTGTGATAAAGCATGACATGGAACCCAGGCACCATGAGAGTGCAGGAAGGTAAGTTCCCAAACTGAGAGATCATATCTGACATATCTGAAAAAAGGAGTGAAAATGGACATGCAGGAGTGGTTGTGCAACAAGAGACACAATAGTCTCCATTAGCCACTCATGCTGTGATAGTCCAACATGCACTTTGAGATAAAATAATTAATTAAGAAATATGTTAAAGATGTTGAAGATGTACTGATATAAGTTGATGTATCCATTTGATGTCCATTGATGTCAGTAGTCCAGAGATCTTTGTGGGGAGGGAACACATCTTTGTGTAAAACCCATATACAGTAGTTGAAAACTTGAAATAAACAAGCTTTTTCCCCATCAAAAATTACCTTAGTCTGTTAGGTTAAACAATAGTCATTACTTGAATGCTTAAACAGCTATCTTTTATCTGGTTGTGTCATTTGAGGGATTCATAATGGCTACCGTAATAATTCAAGTAGCCAAAAACTTCCAGAATCATTCTACTAATATTTAAAAGTGAATGGAACTTAAATGGACCTAATTTATTATGTCTTTCTTAGAACATCCGTAGGGAAGACAGGGAAACAGACAGAAACAGACTGCAGGAGAAGAGAGTAGGAGAAAACAGAAGAGAGTGAAACTGTTGTGAAAGAGTACCTCGTTCAACATTCTAAGAGACCAGAATCTGGCCAGGTAATTTGTGTAATTTGAGGACTGGATTCTTAGGTCCTCAAAAGCATTGGTTGTTTTACATGTGGAAATTGCATTAAATAAAATTCAGGAAATATTTCCTAGTTGTGTTTACCTTCAGGTTCAAAACAATCTCTCATTGCTTATGCTCTGTTCTAAAAAAATATTCTAATTTTTAGTATAAATCATATAAATATAGTATAAATGTATATTTTTATTTGGTAAGACAGAAGCTCAATTTTTTCCCATTTCTGTATTTTTATCTCAGTTGCTGGGTAGAGTTCTGTGTTTTCTTTATAGAAGTTGGAACTCTGGAACTCATACTGTAAATATCTAAATACATACAGTAGCTATGATATGTTTTATGTTGTATATTTTTATTATAAATACATCATTGTTTTTTTAAGCTTGCAGAGAATGCTGATGTGAGGACCTAAATGGATTGATATTTCTTGTTTTACAATTTTAAGTTCCTAATTTGTAACACTAACAATAACAAACACAATAAGTATTCCTTTAAATACAGTCCAGCGTAAAATCTACAATATTCTTACAGAAATATTTCTAAAAATAACACAAAGTTACAAGAATACCTCACTTAGACAGAGAGCCTATTGCCTGACAGTTCCTGGTCTAAAACCCAGCTCACCCCTTTCTCTGTGAGCTCTCTGTTACTCTGAGGAAAAAGGGGGCTCTTGGCTGTACCAACACTTATCAATGAGTGTTACCTCTAATTCAGCCTTTCAGCAAAATAGACTGCTAAAGGATTAATGTATCTATGAAACTATGAATGTGTATTTCAGATTTCTATCATCTCAATTTCATTCTAGAATTCTCCATTGTGCTGGGTTTTAGTAATATGGTAACAAGCTCCGAAAACAATGTTATTATCCCTTTCCATACTTGGAACATTATATTCATGCAGTCATGGATTTTCCCTTCTGATTTGTAATGTTCTGTGCTTTCCAAAATCTGTTGCTGACTAAAGCCTTCTCCTGTTTAGAACATATTCTGTGTACATCACACAGGGTTCAGGAATGCAAATCTTTACTTTTCATTTGTGATAGGTTAAATTAATGCATGATGCTTTTTACAGATCTAAAATAAATCTGAAAGTTAAATACTTCTCTGTTTGAAGAATACATTTATGATTTAAAATAAACAAATAGAAAAACATAAAATCAGCTTTTCTGATAAAACTAATCCCAAAACTAGACTTTTCTGTTCGAAACATTTTCTGTTATTATAATTTTTCCGATTTGTTTTTGTCATTGGAGTTCAAAAGACGTGAATAGTGTTACTCTTTAGTTTTGCTAACATAGATATGTAATATAACTCAATCTAACTAATGTGTAAAATGGTAAAACAGACAACAGAATGACACTGCAAGTTTGGAATTAACCAAGAGACAAATAGAGTTTACATTTTACACATCTCTGGAATTTTTTTTTGCCAGATATGTCAAATTCTACAGAAATTTAAAACAAAATGGTAAAACAAGATATGTAAATAAACTGAAAAAAATCCACTGCAAATTCTTTAAGAACTTCACATAATCATACTTAGGAAATTACAAATAACTCCACTTCTCAAACATGGTAATATGAGAAAGTTTTAGTAGGTCAGCATGCACAGGCTGCGAAGGAACAAGTAAAGGTTTACTCCATGCTGAAAAGAGAAGAAAAGTATTATCAGTATGTTATAGATGAAATGAGAAACTGGGAGACTGCTTCAGGGAACATGTCTGGGCTGTGAGGATCAAAGATTTCTCCAAGCCCATAGTTTCTCATTTCACCTATGACGGCCAGGATCACACTGATGTCTCCGTCTGCGTTTTCAAAGAGGGGTTTCTCATCTCCTATTGCAGAAAGACAGCTGAAATCCAAATTATCCTGAAACTAGGATCACACCTTCCCGCTTCTCTCAACGACAGACTCGTTTCCTTTAGATCCTCTCTATTCATTTGCAGGTTTTGACTTCACGCCTCTCTTCACCTCTCTTGACTTCACACTACCTGAGTGTCCACTCTGCTTCTCTCCTGCTCTCGATTCCTCTACTCTCCTTTTTCTCCCATGCTTTATCACCTGCCTGTTTCTCTCTCTCTCTCACACCTGAAGAAGGCTCCACAGCTGAAACTTTGTGTTTCTTTTCTTCTCTTTTCTGCATGGAATAAAGCTTTACTTGTTCCAATATGAGATGAATTTTGCTTTTCTTGTGTAATGGTTGAGCATTGTTGATCACTGAGATCAAGTTACTAAAACACAGAGTAGCATACTTTTTTCATTTGTTTCTACAAGAGTTGTTCTCTCCATGAATAGAATCCTAATTATCTGGACACTATTAGATTAGACTTAATTAATAACCATTCCTTGCATTCATATTGCACTTATCATCCAAAAGCACTTTACATATAGGAATGTTCCCAGCTATTTCACTCCTGAAGTTCAGATCCACCCAGGGCATGTGTGGCAACCTTTATTCACCAAGAGCCTTACAACACCAGAGAAGGATAAGTGGAGGAATGAGAAATTACTTCTATAACTAAGCAAGGTGAAATTTTAGGGAGGCCAGATTGTACAAGGTAAGAGTGGAATACAGCCTGGACACCAGGGTAGACCCACTATTCTTACAAATAGTGCCATGGGCCCCTTGATGACCAATTAGTCACATTCCTGATTTGACATCTCAACTGAAAAATTGCATCTCCTACAGCACAGTATCCTGACCCTGATACTGGGGCATTGGTTTGGAAATTCTGGTCTACAAGGCCACCTACTGGCCAAACAACACTTGCCATAAGCAACCTGGAGTTCCTTGGAGGTCTCCCATTCTAGTATTGAACAGGTGCAGCCTTCTGAGCTTTGATGAGACCAGACTACGAGGTGCTGTTTTATTTATTTACAACTGGGTCATGTCATTCACTGACTGTGTCTTGCAATGTGAATAAACCTCTACTGTTCCTTTGTAGCCTACTCATGCTGACGCAACTACCTACCTGTAGCACCAGCATCTTCATTTTTACAGAAATATTTAGTTTGTTTATTTGTAAAACTCTTTAAAATAAACTTTATAAGACTTTTAAATAAAATATGATTTCATTAAAACTTAATGTCCAAGTAGTCTCCAGTACCAGCCTTGCATAGTGTGAAAGTTCTAATATGATCAGGCTTCAGGGTGATAAAGCTGTTGGCTTAAGAAATCAATATCTCAACTAGGAGAATGTAAGATTGCTTATTACAGTAATGTTTGAATTATGTGTAACAGGAACTTTGAAGTCTAGTGAATTTTGTCTTTTTGCAATCTGGTATGTTTTATAAAACAAAGTCCAGCTCCTACTGACACATGGCATATTGTTCTGTATTTGATTATCTAGTGGACCATAGTATTGAGCCTTGGGGGTGCAATCTAGAATGGCCAATGAACTTTGGTGTGTCTTTAAGATTTGGGTTGGGTTGGGTGAAAACCCAAACAAACATGGGAGGACAAGTTCATTCCTCATTGTCTGTCCCATGATCCCATCTCTGGACCTTCATCCATATCCCTGGAAGTAGCTTTGGGGTTCTTTTTGATCTCTAGGAGCATCATATGGTCTGATCTTGGGATCTTGGGAATTGAATTTACTGGGATGCCTGCTCCTAGATACAGTCAGAACCGTCTTGAACTTTTTCCATTTGTAAATTATCTTTCCCACTGGGTAATGATGGTTTTCTTAGAATTTCAAACACAAATATGTTTTAGTGCCGCCATTATCAGAAATCTATTTATTTTGATTCTCTTGCACATTTTTCGTTATGATACACCAGTGTTTGGACACCACAAAATGATTAACGTTGTGGCCTGTTATGTGTGAGCTGCTGTGATATGGGAATTGTATCAGAAGGTGAAGGGCAGCAATGTGAGCCCCAGCAGCTGACTCACAAAGAGACTGAGTGCTTGGCATGTACCCAAAGTGCACGTGGGGTTGACTGAAAGACTCTTAAGTGACAAACAGTGAACCAGCAGATCAGTGGCACCTTCAGATGGTGCTTGGTATGCTGCAGACTTCTTGCAAGACACTTCCAAACAGAGGAACAGCAGTGTCAGAAGGCTCAAGCATAGAGAAACAGCAAAGACACAGCATGTGAGCAGTGGGGTAGATGGTTTCTACTCGTGCAGTGGCTCAGTAGTGATTCCATCAGGAGTGAGGCACATGTAATAATGAGCCCCTGCTATTCCAACATCATGAAGAATTAAAAATAAAGTAAACTTTTAGTCACTTTTTGAAAATTCAGGCTTTTCAAAAACAGGGATCTCATACAAAAATCGGGAAAAGATGGCTAATCAAACAAGTTCTAAAGATTCAACCAAGACAAGTGCTTTTAGAAGAAAGAAGCTTGAACTGGGTACCCACCCCTACAGCAGAGATGATTCAGTCCTGGAGTGCATGACCTCTATTTCAGGTGTAGACTAAACTAGATGGTCACTCAGAACAAGGAGATATGTAACATTCAGGGATAGTCTCTGTTCATACCAGAATGCATTTTTTTTTTCATTTTAACCTGTACTTGGTTTACAAGGGCATGTGGGAGTAAGGCTTAGACAATTCCTCTGCTGATTTTCTATCTTTCAAAATGTATTATAGGAATTGCTTGTCAGCTTACAGAAGATTGTATGACATGATTTCTTTCCCTACTGATCCAGATAGGTGAATGAACTATGCGATAAGCAAGTGAGTAGGATGTGAAGATCTAAGAAGTTTGAAATTATAGTATATAAAATGAATACATATATTTTGAACACCTAACTTGTTCTAAATTATTGTTTTCATTCTTGCACTTTTCAATGCATTTTACATTACCCCAACCAAAGACATTGTGTGAATTCAGGGAGTGTAAGGTTTTTAAAAGCAATATGTTGTGTATCATATTTGCATTAAAATTTTATTTCTACTACCAGTAATTCTACTTTACTCAGTAGTAAATGAGACTATGTTTTTTAGTTGTACTGCTTTTAAAGTTGTAAGCAGTTTGATTTATAGAGGTTGTTTAGAATGAAAAGATGGAACTCTTCTGATCTGCTCTATAGATTTGTGAACATATTGCAACTTGCATATTGCAGTATCATAGACAATGTACTGTAAAATAAACTCCAATGGCTCTCATCCCTGAATTCATTAATGACACATTCAGATCAAAGATCAAATTTGAAATCTGTGCTGTGGAAGAACAACCCCAACTTAATTCCAAATCTTGAATTATTTTGGGGTAATCCACAGAAATTCAGTAATTGTTTTCTACAGCTTGTCACAAAAACACAGAATACTATCCCTGCTTCAGAAATGTAGAATGTAGATCCATAGTGTGGTACACCTTCATAAAAAAACTAGTCCAGAATTTGTCCAGTCTCATAATGGGATTCAGAGGATTAAACCCACTGTTTCTGAGTTCAGTCCACAAATAGTGAGGGGAAGACTTAAGCCGAGTAAGTGGCTCTTCTTCTCTATTAGTTGTTGATATGATATTCAAAAGCAGTGGAGTAGATTTTGCATTGAAAAAAAAATAATTTCAACATTGTCATCTTAGTGTTGAAGTGTTTTTTAAGGTGATTCTTAAAGTAGTAACAATACTATTAGCATTCAGTAAATTAAACAAATCGATTAGCATCACATCTTTATTTCAAATTGGTCCACAGATTTTGGTTCCCTTACTATGGATCTCACAACAAACACCTACATCTGGGTATCAGAGAATGTATAGGAAGCACAAAACTTTCCCTTTTGCCCAGCCTGTTACTAAGAACCTGACAAGATTTTCACTGGATGGCCTGATGAAGTATATAGAAGAATTTGACAGTGGGCAGCATTAATGGGAAGCTACATTCAGTAATTCTGCACCGCATAGGAGCAATGGATAAGGAAAATGAATGTAACGGTTCTTCATAGGTAATGCTTTCCACGGCTTTTATTATCTGCTCTTCTTTAAACATAAAGAATCTGAAAAAAAATTCACACTTAATATCTGTAAGAACATCGGAGTTTATCTCAACTACCCTTCAGGCATTCTTTCCTTTTACAAAATCAAGTCTTCAAATGAAATATCATTGATCTATTGATTTAAAACATTTTCTGAGCCTGTTTTTTCAGTGTCCAAAATGTAGTATCATGGAACATTAAGAATGGATTTAAATAGGAATAACATGAATACAGGCCTAAGAACCAAATGCATGCCAACACCCTTTCTAGCGAATTATACATTCTTTCTAGGGAATTTGAAATTCCAGAGAGGAATGGTGTTACAGTTCTGGGAACACGGCACTGAACTTTCCATCAGATTTGAGGCACAGACTGACACAACTTCTCTAAAGTACTGTATCCCTGTTTTTTTTTGCTTTAATTTGCTTTAGATCAACAGCAGTAAGTAGAACTTATGTTAAAATATTGTTTTTCTGCTTGATGAGTACTATTCACCCCTGGGCAAACTACGGCCCGCTAGCCACTTTTAACCAGCCCTCGAGGTAAAAAATAAATTATTTGCCATTTTCCACCTTGTTTGATGCAATTTTTTCTTACATTTCATTATTCATGCCGCTAGATAGCGCACGAACGCCATACGAATTTGATTTGAGTATGTTGGAGAATTTCTTCTCTGATTCTCCTTAACAGACAGTCAGGAGTCCGTCTCAGAAGTTAAAAGAAGTTTTTATTTCATGCGCATGGGATCGAAACACACAGAGATGCTCGGTGCGTTTTTCTTAAAGAAATTAAACCAGAACAGTCCTTAAATATATTTATTATCTATCTCACTATCCTGTACTTACAAGATTAGCAGTGCTCCAAAATCCCACACAACCTCCTACCTCCTATTTGCTAAAGATAACTTATTTTGGTTACTTAGGTTCCTAGCATGCGTGCCAAACCCAATTCAAACCAGTTCTAAATGTCCACCTTGTAAAATATTGCATTCTCTGCAAGAAAAGTGTGTACAAATTTCACAGAGACCCTCTCAACAAACGGATTGAAGAAACATAGAGGTAATCGGTGAAGACTTGGCTTGTAGGTTGAACAAGAAAATGGAGAATTTCAAGTTTTATTAAATTGCATTGGATGAAAGTACTGATATAAAGGACACAGCGTAGCTTCTAATATTTGTCAGGGGAATTAATGACAGTTTTGAAATTACAGAGAAACTTTTATCAATGGAGTCCATTAAAAGAGCAACAAAGGGCTTCGACTTGTATGACAAGGTGTCTGGTTGTATTGAACGAATGAAGCTACTGTGGAGCAAATTAGTAAATGTTACCACAGATGGATCTCGAATCTCGGGAAAAATGCTGGACTACTGAAGAGAATACAGGACAAAGTGAAAGAAAATGACTCTGAGGCAGAGGTAATATTTCTCCACTGGATCATTAATCAGGACTCCCTGTGCAGAAACGTGTTGGGCCTCGATCATGTCATGAAGGCTGTTGTGAAACTTTGTACATGCGAGGGGACTTAATCATTGTCAGTTCATTCAGTTTCTTGAAGATATTGGCGCAGATCATCCTGACTTTATCGTTCAAATGTTCGTTGGCTTAGCTTGGTAAATGCTTTCAAGCGAGTGTGGGAGCTGAGAGGGGCTGATCGACTCCTTTTGGAGAACCTGGGGAAAGCCGTGGATTTCCCAGAGCTCAGAGATTCAGACTGGCTCTGCGACTTTGCATTCGCTGGGGACATTTTTGCTCACTTGAAAGAGCTTAACGAAAAACTGCAAGGAAAAGGTGTCTTTGTTCCCAAACTGCACTTGAAAGTGAATGCATTCAGAGCTAAGCTCACCTTGTTTTCAAAACAGATGATCAGCCACTCGTTCACACGTTTCCCCACTCTTGGGACACTAGACGTGTCACACGCTCAAGCACAAAGATCCTGGCAGGTAAAATGACTTCTGAGAAAATTTGCTCTGGTGTGAGCGTGTCTGTGCATGAGCATGTTTGTGTCTGTGCATGCTCTGAGATGGACTGTCATCTAGTCCAGTTGATGCCAGCTCCAGTGTGTACCCATTGCTTGCCAGGATAGACCCCTGTGACCCTGAATTGGAAGAAGCAGTTTTAAACCTGTTTATTATGTTTTGTACTAGTACTATATTTCGTTTTGCAGACTTTGGAAGCTCCCGTGTTTATTTTGGGTGATCTTAACCACTGTAAACTGGAGATGGCATTGCCTGGGTTTGAACAGTATATCAAATGTATATCAAAGGGACAAGAGGGAACAGAGTTCTAGACAAATGCTACTGTAATATAAAACGAGCCTATATCGCCAAAGCCAAACCACCTCTGTCTAACTCTGATCACAATACTGTTTACCTCATCCCCACTTACTGGAAAGCTCTCAAGAGCACCAAACCTGTCACTAAGACTGTAAATGTATGGACTGATGATAGTATTGAGATGCTGAAATGGTGTTTTCTTTGCACAGACTGGGAGATATTTCATAGCCTGGAGATTAATGAGGCAACAGAGACTGTTACAGACTAATTATAATTAAATTCTGTGTAGATAGTGTCATACCCAAGAAAAGCATAACAAATAATAAACCACATATAACTAAGGATGTGATAGACTGCATCAACCGTAAAAGACTCGCTTTTAAAAATCAGGATCAAGTGCAACTGAAATTACTGCAAAAAGAGCTTAAACTAAAACTCAGGAATGCAAGGAATCAACATGAAGAGACAATGGAGAGTGACTTTGAAAGAATGAACTCCAGGAGGTTGTGGCGAACAATGAAAACAGTCACAAACATACTTCATTTCTTCAAAGAAGAGCTTCCATACAATGGATGAGCTGGCTAAAGCAAATGAGCTGAATGACTTTTATCTAAAGTTTGAAACACAGGACCTATCTGGTGCGTGTGATAGCATATTAGATACTATTACAGCTAACAGTAGTGCTGGTAGGCTTGTAATAAGTCCGCAGACGACCACACAATCTTTCGAGCACATATGTGTGAAAAAGGCAACAGGCCCCGATGGCATCACTGCCTCTCTTTTAAAAAACTGCGCAGAGGAATTAACACCCGCGTGGTACCCCATCTTTCAGAAGTCAGCTGACACTCACTCTGTTCCAGTGCTGTGGAAAAAAGCAATAATCGTGCCAATACCCAAAAGTCCTGTCCCTCAGATAACAATGACTACAGGCCGGTAGCACTGACGTCTGTTGTTATGAAATGCTTTGAGAGGATTAAGGTATCCATGTTGTGCTCAGAAGTGAACACTCTGTTGGGTTAGTATCAGTATCAGTTCCATATCAGTTTGCATAAAAACACCGGCGGGACACCGATGATGCAATTAACACCATTATGCATCTTGTTCTAAAACACCTAGAGGACCCCAATGCCTATGCTCGGATTCTGTTTGTAGACTTCAGCTCTGCATTTAATACACTGCAGCCCCATCTATTGATAAGCAAGCTGAATCAAATGTCCGTTAACCATAACATTATAAGATGGTACCATTCAATTTTTAACAAATCGTACACAGTATGTCAATAAAACTCTTTCCGAGTCACGATCTATTAGCACAGGTGCCCCTCAGGGCTGAGTGAGCTCTCCAGTTCTGTTCACACTTTATACAAACGATTGTACAAGCAGTAGAAGCAGTAGTCAAAGCAACTTCATCAAAGCAACTTCTCAGCTGATACAGCTGTGCTTGGTTTAATGCATAGAGGTAGCAGCTCATCTGTACACATGTCAGAAATCTAAAGGTTTGTGCAATGGTGTGACAACAATAGCCTAATTCTGAATGTTAAAAATGTTTTGATCCCAGAGCAGTTGGTGATCATTCACAGGCAGTAATCCACAATGAATTTATCACTCAGGTTGATTCATGTAAGTACTTACATAGACAGTAACCTGTGCTGGACTACTCATGTTGAGAGTGTTTGCTCCAAAGTTCAGCAGCGCTTATATTTCCTGCACAGACTAAGAGTGTTTGGGGTTCGACAGGAAGTAATGCTACTCTTTTACCATGGTGTATCGAGAGCATTGTCAGGTATGGTATTTCAGTGTGGTTTGGTAATCTATCAGTTCATTTAAAATCATAAATTACCTGCCTCATCCAGACAGCATCCCTCCCACATCCTCAATTCTGAATACCAACTTCTTCCTTCTGGCATACGTTTTAGGGTTCCCAAATCAAAAAGATACAAACATTTCTATGCTCCACTATCCATTAAAGCTGTCAACGCAAATGTCAAGGATAAACAATTTTGACCCTTACAACCCACTTAAAAGTGCAATATGTTTTGTGATGCGTTATAAATGTTACATGTTGTTATGTGTTATGTGTTATACATGTGCAATAGAATAATGTGCAATGGTTTTTTTTCTTCTTCTTTTTTTTTGTTTGCATTCTATTTAAATGTACAGGGGTGCTGTGTGTCCATAAAAAAATCCCTCAGGAGACAATAAAATCTTATTTGTTTACAAGCAGTAGATGAAAAATTAAGTACAGTAGTTGAAAAGTTAAGTAGGTGCATATAACCTAATAAGCATGCATTTGCTTATTTGAAAATGGTTATTTCACTTGCTGTTTTTGGCTTCTCTGTATTATTTTCTCTTGTATTTTGAGATGTACTGTACACTCATCCACTGTAATGAATTCATAATGACAGGAATTATTACTCATGAATTTCCATTATTGTTTTTATTTTTGGAGATTTGATAACAAATCACATTTCCAGAAAAATATTTTTTCTAATCACTGACAAAAAGAGTGAAGTACTAAGGTTTGTTGTTGTTGTTGTTGTTGTTGTTGTTGTTGTTGTTGTTGTTTTCCGTTTTGGTTTGCATCAATGAAAAATAAACGTCAATGATTCCATCATTGGGCTAGATGTCTGCATCCTTAAGTACATTTATATCCTCTAAACTTACCCCAACTACAGGCTCAGTAATGGTTACTGTTCCTTCTAAATTCCTATAGTTCTTCAAATCACTGCTTTGTTTATTACAATTAAGTTTTTGCATAGTGACACTAAAATGTTTTAAATGAAAGTCAATCACAAGTAGCAAAAATGGCCTGACATGTTAGTTTAATTTTCTAAATCATTATAAATCTGTACATTATTTTATGATGTTCATCACAGACTCAAGTGCCATTACCTTTTCTCCTAAACAAAAAAAAAAGGAGTAAGTTTTCAATGAGGCAAAATGCTTGGAATGATGCATATTTATTTTTTGTCATTTGAGGAGATGATGACACATAAATTTGTAAAACAGAGGGGTTTTTGACAATTTGACAATTTAAGTTCCTGGAATTAGAAGTTTTGCATGTTGAACATTGTAATAACTTTTCACATTGGAGAGAAAGTCTTATTGATTCATTTATGCTATCTACATTTAAGTGTGCAACTGTTAGCACTGATATTGTGTCTGTTGTGGCCGCTGGCGAATAGGCAACCACTTGAACTGATAGGGTCCACCGGGCGCCCACCTGTCACTTTGCACTCTCGGGACACATATGAACAGTGCTAAATACCTTGTGTTACTTTCACACAATCTATAAATTGTATTGTAAATTGCAATTGTATAATTTATTGTATCCTAATCTTAACCTAATCCTTATAAATATCTGTCCTTCTCTTCTATCCCTTTTAACCAGCTCTCAGTTAAAGCATTTCATTACCAACAACACCGCTGTATGATGCACTGTTCGTGCATTGATAAATAAACCTCGATTGATTGATTGAAGTGTCTAGTGGCAAGTATGTAAGAAGTAATGAAGTTACGACCACACCATGACATAAGGGGAATTAGCAAATCAGCTGGGTCTCTCTCTTTCATAATCGAGTAAAGGTATCACTTGACATTTCTCATCTAACACCAGCTCTATCTTGAACATTAAAAACCTGGCGGCTTCAGCCAAATTTAGTAAGTAGACAACTATGAGAAGAGAGCTTCTGGGTAAGATTATTAATTAATTTTATATATTACATTAATTTTATACATTTATACAGTCATATTAATGCCACACTGTTTGACAGAATTAAACCATCAATTGTTTAGGGTGTTCTCAAAACTACATGTTTTGTTGACCCACCCCAAAATGCCACTGACACCTGTGCATGAGAATTTACCGACGTGACTTGCTCTGATCATTGGGGTGACATTAATTTTGTGGTTATCATTTGGATTAGAAATGTTTGTTTGTTCTGATGGCGATTTTTGTAATGAGTGCTAGAGATGATGTGGAATTTTCTTTTTTGTTCCATTCCTCTTCTTCTATAAGGGATGTTCTCCTGTTCATATACCCTGACACCCTGGTGTGCTACTGCAGGCAGTGACAGGACTTTAATTATGAAGCTTGTGCCCCAGAGGCGTTGCTGGGAAGGACGAAGTGTTGCTATATAATAATAATAATAATTGCTTACACTTATATAGCGGTTTTCTGGAAACTCTACTCAAAGCGCTTTACAGGTAATGGGGACTTCCCTCCACCATCACCAATGTGCAGCCCCACCTGGATGATGTGACAGCAGCCTTAGTGCGCCAGAATGCTCACCACACATCAGATATCAGTGGGGAGGAGAGCAGAGTAATGAAGCCAATTTATAGAGGGGGGATTGTTAGGAGGCCATGATTGATAAAAGCCGATGGGAAATTTGGCCAGGACACCAGGGTACACATTTTTAATGACCACAGAGAGTCAGGACCTCGGTTTTACATCTCATCCGAAGGACGGCGCCTGTTTACAGTATAGTGTCCCTGTCACTTCACTGGGGCATTAGGACCCACATGAGCCGCAGGGTTAGCACCCCCTGCTGGTCCCACTAACGCCTCTTTCAGCACCTTCCTTAGTTTCTCCCAGGAAGTCTCTCATCCAGGTACTGACCAGGCTTATACTTGCTTAGCTTCAGTGGGTTGCCAGTTGTGAGTTGCAGGGTGATATGGCTGCTGGCCATATATGCTCATATGTTGCCTTTGTTGTGGTTGTTTCGTCCTTGTAGTTGATCTCACTAGTAAGACTTCTAGCCTCCTCAGTGTTTTTAAGTCTGTGAGCAGCTCAACCCTCCAGCCCCCTGCAGACTGGATTCAAGTGGTCTATGTGCTTATCTAGTAGTGAGCACATATGTGTTTCAAAGAGTTAGGGGGATGGAGGCTTCATTGCAAAACAAACAAAAAAACGAGAAGAGTGAACTTCAATTTGTGGTCATCTACAGTGGTGTCTCCTTGATAGAAAAAATAATCCATTCCTGGTGAACCCACAGTACTTCTCAGTGCTACAATAGTTTCCATGTTCATTGGTTTTGCTTTAAGTGGCCTATTAATATGTCTGACCATTTCTTTCTCAGGTTTGAACCAAATCTACTGTAAATAAACCCATTGTTCTCCCAGTTTTTATACTGGACATTTCTGTAATAATAATACTTTGAAAAAGAAAGAAAGAAGCAATACATTATTAATTTAATTTCTCGAAGCTTTTAAAATCAACATCAAGTCTATGAACATTATACTCAGCATAATCTGGTTTGGGGTATAATTGTTTACATTCCTCTGCTTCTTTGTGGTTACCGACATCGACAAAATGGCTTTATATTATTTTTGTTCCCTTTTCGTATCCTGTCAAGAAGTAGTTTACTTTCTTCTGGAAGCTGGAGGTCTAGCATTTGAGCATTTTACTCACAAGATATCAGAACTCGGAACTCCAAAGTACACCAATGCAACCAATAAATCACATTCACAGCCAATTTGCAAACTAACAACAGAAATCGTGTGCCGCGCTTGCTTTGAGACCGATCATATGCAACAACAAGATTAGCACAGCAGAGACAAGTGACCACCCTGGGTGAGCGCATTATTTCAAGAACAGCACGAACAATCACAATCATCGGACACTCCCAATTCAGGGGAGATACCTTGATCAGCCTGTAGGTGGAGTCGTCGGATTGTTTTTCTGGTTTTGTGTAAACAGAGTTTTGCTTTTACGAGTTAGAAAGCGGCAGCTTTTGGATACCGCAAGAATGCTGTGCGTTTTAAGCTCTTGAATGACCTCATAAAGGACCGTATTTAGTTCAGCAGAAAAGTGTTGCAGAAGGAACTCGGCTTTGAACCTCGGCTCTTGGGATTCATCTTCACTCTCCCAGGTCAAAAAACATTTGAGGTTCTATTTGCTACATATCCTTTATTTGAACAATGTGTGGAGGTGTTTGAGGCATAAAGAGGGAAAGTTCATGCCCTTGAGAAAATCCACTTGCAGCCTACAGAGAGAGGAAAACAGTGCATGTTGTTATGTTCTCGGAACTGGCAAAGACAGAAGACATCCGCACCTGGTTTAACCAGTACTGGACGGAATAAAAACAGGAACAAGGAAATTCGAGGTTCACTTGCTACCGGACAATGTAAGTGGAGGCTTAAGCCACCTGCCCTCTACAATCTGGCTGGGTGCCTACAATGGTTGTTTTTTATGTGGGACAGCCAAAGGTGTGTTGGCGCTGTGGTGCTGTGGGACACCTGGCATCGTCCTGCACTGTGAAGACCTGCGGCAAACAGGGACATTTCACCTCTGACATGCTTAATGCCTCACAAGTGCAATTTATGTGGCTCGGAAGGACACGTTTTTAAGGACTGTCCTCACGCCTACACCAATAAACTCAAAATGAAAAAGGATGAGGCAGTGAGTTTTTCAGCCAAACCGGCCTGGAAACCCAAAGCAAATGACAGCCAGGATCAGTCCTGCTGTGGCTCCGGGGCCGGTGGAAGAGAAATCCGCCACGAGCCCACAACTACAGAGTGCACCAGACAAGCAGGAGGTTTTAAAAACCCAGGGAAAAGTGGGGACCCCTCCCCCATTCCTGTTTCTCAGCACGAGGGCCAGTGTGGGGTTCCCCAGTGGAGCGGGTCTAGCGAGGTGCCCAGGATTCAGCAGAGCTGCTATTCTCAGACTCTGCAAGTGCTACAGATCCCCTCCTCTCCTCCATCCAGTCCATCACGGAGGATCTGCAGCAGCTGGTGGGTGAGGGGGAAGAGGAGACTGGTGCCCTCAGTGCTCTCAGGATTTTGACTTGAGGAAAAAGAAAAATGACTGTTTCCTCTCCGAGCGAGGAGGAAGGAGAGCATGGTGATGGGAACCACTGGAACACTTCTACCCCCTTCCTTGAAACGGACTGTGAAGGCATTTACTGCTGCCACCCTGATGAAGGGTCATTCAGAGGATGGCTGGCAGGAAATTGGCAAGAAGAAAAAGAAAAAGGCCTCTGGAAACTCAACACAAAACTGCTAGAGAACGAGGGGATAGTATCCCGCTACAAGGAGAAACTAACACAGTGGCTGTCCTTGCAGTGTCTGTATGGGTCAGTACGAGAGTGGTGGGAAGAGGTGAAGGTGAGGACAAGGGCCTTTTTCATGGCTGAGGGGAGGTAGGCCGCTGTCAGACAGAGAGGGGTGCAGCGTCTCTACACAATGTGCTCGAGCATATCACCCTTTTAAAAAAGGACATCCAGAACATAGCGGAAGAAAGTAGTCGAGGTGTTCTGTTAAGAAGCAGAGTGCAATTCTTGGAAGAAAATGAGAAGTGTACTCGCTTCTTCTTCTGGAAAGTAGGTAGGCTCCAAGTCTGTCCTGGAGAGTGTAATTGATGAGGAAGGAAGAGAGTGAACAGACCCTAGTGCTATCCTCTCCTGCATCGAGACCTTCTACTCAAGGCTGTACAGCTCCACGGAGGTAAAGGATGAAGAAATTCATTTTTTACCTCAAAGCTAGAAAATGTTTTGGGCGAAGAAGGTAGGGAAGTACTTGAGAGGGATTTGACAGTAGAAGAACTGAGGCAGGCTATGGAAAGCTTACAGAAGGTGAAAACTCTGTGTGTTGAAGGGCTCTCAAATGAATTTTATTGCACCTTTTGAGATCTGCTTAAGGATCCGCTACTGCATCTACTGTATACGAGGAAAGCTTCAAGACAGGATACCTGCCTGACTCTTTAAGAGAAGGCACTATCTCTCTCTTGTTTAAGTAGGAGCGAAAAACGATATAAAGAATTGGAGACCCCTCAGCCTGTTAGGCGTTGACACTAAGATTCAATCCAAAGCCCTTTTCCTGTGCCTACAAAATGCAGTGGCCTCGTTAGTAGGGTAAGAACTTGTGGGATAGCAGGACGCCTAATGAGTGACAACCTGGCCTTGTTGAGGGATGTCTGTCTGTACTCAGAGGATCGCTCCCTCCCTCTGTGCATTTTAGGTGTACACCTAGAAAAGGCCTTTGACTGCCTAAACCAGCAGTATTTAACATCGGTACTTGAGCACATGAAGTTTGGCCCCATCATTAGAAAATGGATTAACCTGCTGTACACAGGTAGCAACCGCAGAATAATGGTTAATGGCTACAAAGCACGCCCCTTTGAAGTCTGTTCTGGGGTGAGGCAGGGCTGCCCATTATCCCCCTTGCTATTCATTTTGGCTTTGGAGCCCTTAGCCTGTACCTTGCGCCAAGATAAGGCCATTAAAGGGATACCAGTGACTGGAAGCAATGGAGGAGATGTAAAGACGTCTCTATACATGGATGACGTCACTCTCCTCCTCTCTGACAATGCCTCAGTTAGCAGAGTTTTGCAGTGCTATGATCTGTTCTCTTTGGCTTCCTCTGCAAAAATTAATACATCTAAGAGAGATTTTTTATCAGAACTGGAGTGATCCAAAAGAAGAACATGATCTCAGTCTGCAAGAGAAGAGAATTAAGGTCCTGGGTTGTATTTTGGAGAAGAGATGGAAACAGTGAATTAGCAGAACAAACTACCAATCTTAAATAAAAAAACGATGCAATGGAAGGACCGAGACGTCCCCATTACAGGGAAGGTGCTGGTTATCAAAGACGAGCTCATGCCCGTCTTGAATTTCCTGGCTTCTACCTTTCCAATCCCACACCATATTGCAGCGTTGCTGAGGAGATTGATTTTCAATTTCTATGGGGTAGGAAGCAAGAAAGACTCAGGAGGTAAATAATGTACAGGCCGCTACCCCTGGGGGGGGGGAGTCTGTCCCAGATATTGCTACGCAGCTGCTGAGCATTTTCCTGTCCTCTTTTCTGAGAGGCTTTGCGACAGCACCTGAAGCGCGTACCTAGATTTATTTTGCCAGGCTTTGGGTAGGTAGGTGATCAGAGTGTGGGGTATCAGACCCAAGCTGGATGTCCCACTCTCTGACACATGCCCTGCAATTTATGAGACAGTTTAAAGTTTTCTAAGATCTCATCCAATAGGCCATATTCCCTTCCAAGATGTCAGCGTCCAAAAACTGGAAGATGTCGTTGCACTTCAGAATAATAAGCAGACCCCTGTGGGCATTTTAGCATCAGCCCAAACAAGGAAGGTGTCCTCTAAGTTTCTGTGCAAAGTTCACAAAAACTTACCCTGGAGTGTCATCCACCAGTGCTTACCGGTGCGAACCTTCTCGTACTGCAGGGGCCTCACCCCCACCCTCACTGTGTTAGGGTGGGCTGCGGTGAAGAGGAGACTGTGACCCATCTCCTGTGGTCCTGTTTTCTTGTGAAGGCTTTCTGGGCCCAGTTTGAAGACTGGTTGCAAGCCCTCTCACCCCACTTTTCCCTGACCGCTGCTTTCGTTATATATGGCATCTGTCCTGTCAAACTTCCTTTTGATGTGTTTTTACAGAAACATGGGGGTGTTCAAAGGCATCCAGGTTCCAGTCAAGGCAGCAGGTAGCCTGGCCCTGTCCATTATTACAGAGAACTATTACCTCAGAGATCTGTGGAGAGAAGGGAAAAGGAAGCAGAAAATCTGTGGAAAATAGAGGGCATAGGACTGTACCTCAAGAATCTGTGATAAAGATTGTAATGTAAAGGTAAACAATGGGGTTTGTCCTGTTTTGGAAGTGATGAAAAATGACTTGGAAAAAATGCACCTGAACTAGATAAATTATTGTTATGTAACTGTTACCTTGTCTAAACTTAATGAGATGTGTTCATAAATACTGTTTTAAGTAAATAAATTAATGTAAAGCTTTCTGCTTTGTGATTATCTGTATTTATTTGCGAGAAGAAAATAAAGTTCTTAAAAATCGAAAATCGATTAATAAATTATTCAACGTTTTTTATGGACCAATGGGGGCCCACAGGTCTGTTACAAAAATAATAATAACATAACAAATTCGGGTTCCGTGGGTTTGTGCCCTCGCCGCACGGACTCGAACCCGGGCCCACAGTATCACTCAACAGGGAACATGCCAGCTGAATTAAACCAGACCTCCCTCAGCCCAGGCGGCTGATATCCCTTGGACACCCTGCAACCGGCATGTACAACCTGTATGTCGGCCAAAGGAAACAGCAAAACCCCCATGAATGTCGGTTGTATTTGTTATAATAATAATTCTGGCCAGTCAGGGGCCCTTGATCAATCTGGGCCCCTAGGCTACAGCCTATGCTAGCCTGTTCATTAATCTGCCCCTGGCTGGAATGACCATCAGTATACTGTACATTAAGGACAACATACAGTAGCTGCATGTATGCTGAGCACCAGAGTAGCTGGTAAAAGATGGGCATGCTGAATTTGTCACTGAGGTACATGTACAGGTCAGAAGTCATTGGGAAGTATTCAGCTGCAGACAAATACCTCACATCAAGATGTGCTACTGTTTGGTGGTATTCTGGCAACATTGACAAATATGCACATCTGAGGAGAGGTGATTTTCTATTAGCTGTGGGTCTGTGTATTAGATGTCACCCCTTTTGGAGATGCACAAATTTTGGTCTGGTCAGAAATCATACTTTTCGCTGTCCTGCTCTGCACTAAGCCAATTTGGAAAGAGGAAGTGATCTTTAAAAATAGCATTAGCAAGGACGCAAAAGCGAACAAAGAACGGTAATTTTCTATTAGCTGTGGGTCTCTATATCACAATCCACCCAGTTTAAAGGATGCACAACTTCTTTGTCATTCATGTAACTTAACCCTGTCTAGTTTTTTTTTTCCTTGAGGCATAGGTTAGGAAGACTTTTATTTTGAAAGGTAATGCGAATAGGAAGTCAGTTCTTGTTGCCAACGTTCAACGCTATTCACAGGCTGCAGATTCATAACTGGGTATCGTCATTCTGGTGCCACCGGAAAGGGCTTTACAGTTTTCTTTCTGAGAAAACGGTAAGTGCAAATAACACATTTCGTTTAACAGTTTGTATTAAATATTTTTATAAATTTATTTTCTATATAACGTATACGATTTAGACCAAAGTAAAAACGCAGCGGCAACGCATTGGTATTTGGCTTAGATGACATGAGACTGTGTCCAGCACAGTTATAATCATCCGCCAACACTCGCACACTACACTATTATATTTTAAGTGCGACAATAAGAGTCGAATTGGGCAGCTTCCGATGTCCTGAATAAACTGAGTGCTTCACAGCTGTTTTTTAAACAGCCTTTGTTAAAGGGTAGACAGTCTAATTCTATCTCACCACACGAATACCCCAATAAGCAAATTGGATCACTACATTGGACCTGACTGATGCTTATTTCCACATTCCAGTCTGAATCATTTTACCTTATAGACATTGCAGAGAAGAATTAAAAAAGTCAAACAGAATGCTAGAATATATCCAAGTCTATAGTGTAAAACAAATTATGTAAATCTTGTAGGATGCACTAAAATGAGTCTATTTAGAACATAGACCATTTAGTGACCATTTGTTCAATGATAAAGTTTGACCACTCAGAGTTTTTTTTTTTAGAAATGAAGTCTGACCAATTGAAGTGGCTTCATGTGACTTTTCTGCTTGTCCACCAGTGTTCTGTGTCACAATCAGGTACAGTGACTGTTATGGATCAAAACATAAGTTGCAAGGCAAAAGTCACCTTCTCCAGTGGTGTGGTCTTTGAACCTTGCGGATTAGCATTCTTAATTTTTGTTTCTGCATACCCTGTGAGATCATGTGACATTAATACTGTGTTATCTTTTAAGATGCTATTGTGAACTGTATAAAAAACCTTTTAAAATGGTAAACCAGTGAAGCAAGCCTGAGTTGATAGAAATATCTCATGGCCCAGTGACTGAGGACAGGCAGAATGACCATGGACATTATGTTTCTCCAAAATAAAGATTTGGTTCCTCATGGATTTAACAAGGAGAGCTACTGCTTCTACATACTGGAGCTGGTATATTCAAAATAACACAACCGATTTTCTGCTTTGGTTTAAAGTTATTCTGCAAATGTGGCTTAAGTTATTCAAGTGGAACCAAATCTTTATTTTGGAGGAATATTGGCATTAAAAAACAAGAACATGTGTTCACATGTTTAAAATAGATGTGTGGTGCAACCTAAAGGCTGAAATTAATGGTAAGAAAATGTAGTTTGGCATTTCTGTTATGCTTGGTTTTTAAAGAGGGCAGGGCCCTTTGTGTCCTAAGCACCCAATTGACCCCTGTGATGCCTCAAAGTACAGCATCTTGAAAAATGAGATGCAGAAATATACAGTTGTGCCGTCCACATGGTCATTAATTTTATGACCCTTGTAAAGAGACACCAAACGATAACCACAAAATAACTAGCGAGGCATATCTTTCCTCCAGAATGCAAACTGGGTTCAACCTGTAAATACCAGTGGTATATGTGTGGGGTATACTTCTGCAGGGCACAATCTCAGTTGGTCCTGGGTGGTAGAGGTATATACAGAGTAAACAAAGCTGAGAAAAGAGAGCATTGGGATATTCAACACAACTTATCAAGTTAGGAGGACTTGATCAATCAACGAGAGTTCTGTAGCAACTGGACACTCCTTCTCAGACGATCACCAAACCACCAAATCAGCTGGTCATCAATTAGCCAGTATGCATGTCTGTGCCACACTCATTGACACCCGTTAAGGTGGTATATTACACAACTGTAATTTTCTATAGTAAGCAATTCTGAGGTGTTTTTCCAAGACACTGTTGGCATGGTGCCTATGCTCCAAAACCACTCAAGTGTGCCATGGCCAATCATGACAAAACAATTAATCAAATAATAGCAAAAAACAATTACCCAAAACTTATGTACCTTTCTAAAATCATACAAGCATTTAGACTGATACTGTAAGTGTCTTATGCAAGTTGTATTACTATATTGTACTTAAATTGTTTTCTTTATATTGACATGCACGGAAAAGAAAAACCACCATTAACCCTGTGTTGTTCCCCTTTCAGATACGTTTCGGGTGTTTGGACCATCTGCTCCTGTTGTTGTTTTCCGTGGTGAAGACACTGTTCTACCATGTTACCTCTCACCCAACATCAGTGCTGTGAACCTAGAGATCAGGTGGTTTAGAGAGGATTACACAGCCCCTGTTTGTTTATACCGATATGGCAGGTATAATTTTAACAACCAGATCACATCCTACAGGGGGAGGGCAGAGCTTTTCCCAGAGGAATTTAAGAAATCTAATGTGTCATTAAAACTGAAAAGTGTGAGACATTCCGATCATGGACTGTATAAATGCATGGTTAAATCTCAGCAGTGGTATGAAGAAGCTAATATTTACCTGGCTGTTAGAGGTAAGTGTCCTATCATGCTTTTAAATATCATAAAGTTTATTAATATTCGTTTTTCGGGGTAGTTTCCAGGAGAATGCCAGTATTACAGCGGTGATCAGTTAGTTAAATGCAGTAATATGGTTTTACACCTTAATGGCTTTAAACTGTTCTTATAGCCTGACAAGGAAACTAGTTGGGTTATGCTTAAAACAATTTTACCCATTTCACATGTTACACATTTTGTTGTAAAAGGGCACAGCAGCTAACATTAACATTTCTGATGTTATAGCAGTTTGGAAACATGTAGTTTCAGTGAATGACAAGACTTGTTCTAGAGTTTACATCTGTTAACTATTGTTCACAGCCCTGGGGACACATCCCTCAGTTTCTCTCCTTCCACCTGGAAGGGAGCAGTCACAGCTGCTGTGCCGAACAGAAGGGTGGTACCCTGAACCTGTAGTGATCTGGACAGACAGGGATGGAAACAACGTTACTTCACTCTCCACCACTACTGCTAAGCAGGACAGTCAAGGCCTCTTCAGTGTCAGCAGCTACATCCCAGTCAATCAGGAGTCTACTGTCTTCTCCTGCATGGTTAGAAGTCCGCTACCTGAACCAGACTGGGAATCTCAGCTTTATATATTTGGTGAGTTCTAAGGATTAACAGTCTCTTGACACCTAGGGGTACTGCAGCTATTGCAGTATATAATAAAAAGGTAAGAATCATTAAATAGTCCTATGTTGCCTTCAGTTTTTTTTAATTACTATGTCTTTGAATTTCCATAATTAAACATGATTGTTTTCTATTATTCCGTCATACTCTCTTATGACAGTCTTTATTATCCCCAAAAGGAAATTTGTTTTACAACTGCAGACGATATAAAGAAAAAAAACAAACAATACACATAACAGTGTATAAGTAAGGTTATAAAGGAACAAGCAATAGGTTTATTCCATGCTAAAAAAAAAGAAGAAAGAAAACACAACGTTTTGGCCATGGAGCCTTCTTCAGGTGTGAGAAAGACAAGGCAGTAAGCAAAGGTAATGTAGCAGGAGAACAAAAGCTGGGAGAGAGGAGGAGCGAGGGGCAGGAGCAGGGGACAGAAAGAGAGGACAATCATGAGGTTTGAAGTCAGGAAACAATGGGCTTGGAGAGATATTTAATCTTCACAGCCTTAACATGTTCTCTGAAGCGGTCTCCAAGTCTCTTTCCTGTTTCTCCAATGAAGATGCCATCTGAGGGATCCGGAATTGTCCTGAGGGACCTTGAATGAGTGTGGTGTTAGATGTATAGGTGGTACAGTGAGCTCTGTTGCAAGGGAAAGTACCTGTTGTGGATGGTTGCTGAGGGTGGTCAAGGGAGCTGTGAACAAGAAGGTTGCGCAGATATGTGGTCAGCGATATGAGATGATGGGGCAGTCAGAAAAGAGGGCCCCAATGGAGGGATCATCCTGTAGGATGGAAAAGTTGTCGTTAATAGTCCTGGGATAGAAAGTGTGTTGGTGTGGTAGGGAAGCACCAAAGGAATGCGGTTTTTACAATGGGAGTTCCTGCTTGAGTTGGTGGTCCAAGGGGTGTTTTTGACTCGGGCAAGGGCCCTGTCAATAACACTGCTGGGGTATTCTCTGTTGATGAAAAAGGAGTACATTTTGAGGGCTTGGTTCTGGAAGTCAATGTCGTTGCTGCATAATTGTTGTAGCCGAAGGAACTGTGAAAATGGGAGAGAGTTTTTTGGGGTGTTTGGGGTGAAATGAGCTATACAGGAGATAGCTGTGTGAATCCGTTGGTTTGTAATAGACCGAAGTGGAGAGTCGGGGGTAGTTGATGGAGAAGCTGATGTCTAGAAAAGGAAGAGTTGTGGAAGATATGTTAACCGTATATTTGAGGGACGGGTGGAAGTTGGTGAAATGATGCAGAAAGCACTCAACCTGGCCGTTGGAGCATGTGGCGGCACCAACGCAGTCATCGGTGTATCACTTGTAGAGGTCAGGGACATAGCTAGTGTAGGAAGTGAAGAAGCGTTCTTCTACCCAGCAGACAAAAATATTGGCATAGCTGGGTCCCATTCTGGTGCCCATGGCAGCTCCACTGACCTGTTGGTAAAAGAGGTTATTGAATGAGAATGCATTCAGTGTGAGGACCAATTCTGCAAGGCATACCCAGGTGTGGGTGGGTGGATCAAGCACTGTGCATTTGTCCAGCGTGTGCTTGAGGGCTGTAAGGCCGTCATTATGGGGAATGACGGTGTAAAGAGATGTGATGTCCATGGTAAAAATGTAGCATTTGGGGCCCTGAAATTGGGAATCATTAAAAAGTTGGAGCGCATGGTTGGTGTCCTTGGTGTATGAGGGAAGACCTTCAACCAGCGGTCTCGTGAGGCTGAGATGTAAGTAGTCGGACAGTTGCATGCTGATAACAATGGGGCGTCCAAGGGGTGTCCGGTTTGTGGATTTTGGGGAGGACGTAAAATTGAGATACCTGTGGATGTTCAATGATGAGCCGGTTTGCCTCCTGGGGGAGCTCCTTACTGCTGATAAGAAGGGAGATGATGGATACCACTTCCTTATGGCAGTCAGTGGTAGGGTCCTGTTTGAGAGGGAGGTAGGCAAAAGTGTCAGTTGTCTAGAGGCTTCAAAGATATATAGATCCTTACACCACACCACAACAGCGCCTCCTTTGTCCTCATAGAAAACATTTCCACTTGTGGCCCATGGGATAATGTTATTCCTGAGATGTCACATGCAACAGCAGTTGTCTGTTTTTGAATCACACTCAAACCAGGTCAGGAGTAATGACCCCAAGCCAGTGTCAGATTTCTACATTTCTGAACCCTTCACCGGTTAGCTAACTAATTTTCACCTGTTGTATCTATAATAATGGTGACCTTTAATTGGCTCTAGTGGCAGTTTGACTGATAAACAGGAACGTCGGAGAATGGTCGTCCACAGTGGTTACTTTCAAACCACTTTCAAAACTAATATTTGAGGTACAAACCGGCAGTAAATCTTACAATATGCCCCTTGTTAGGAACTATATGATGTGGATGTCGTATCTGAAGTTCTCACATAACCAGCAGGCTATTGCTGAGTGCAGGGCCGGCCCTGGGCAAAGGAAACTGGGCGACTGCATAGGGCCCCAGGCCACCGCAGGGCCCCCTCCGTGTTCAGTACAACATGTTGTTACAAATGGGAGTTTCGAAACTAAACCGAGTGGTTTAGTCAATAAGTGAAATAATTATTCAAAACCCCAATTTGTACGTGATTTATAACGATTATTACCCGAATGGCTGGTATAACTAGAAACACGTGAATTCTTAATTCTCTGGCACAGCTTTGTTGATAATCCAGTAATAATCCAGGCTCACTTGGTTAAATCAAATATTACAATAAACTACACAAAACATACAACACACAAAGTTATATTATTTACAGTATTTACAGACGATACATTTGAGAGGCCTAACTGTCACGTTCATAAACCCCTCCTCTTAAGGACACTCCAGCCCTTCCTTGTTTTCCACTCATCTCCCACACCTACTCCCTGTTCCAACCCCCCTTTCAGTTCTCCTTAAAAGCCAGGTGCTCACTCTATTCCGGGCTCGGCTCTGGTTTCCACACCAGGCGAGTCTGGGACTTGGAAGCGCCTGGTCCCGTTAAAGGTTTTATTTTCTGTTCCTGTCCCCCACTGGTTCCGATCCGGTTCCCGTTTTTAAATCTTGTTTGTCTTGGATATACCGCCCGGTTTTGGACTTTTGCCTTCGTTTGGATTCCACCTTGGATTTTCTCCTGGATTGTTTGCCTTGGCCACACCTCCCCCGAATACCAGCGCACGAAGGACACGCCCCCTGTTTTCATCTCTGTATCCTGCATGACTTTTTTCCCTGTGTTTCTTCACTTTTCCCTGGATCGTGTCATCCACATAGGGTCCGGAAAGAACTGTTCATTACACTAACATTCTGGTCACCCAGAAAACCCCAGACTAAGCACTAAACTCTTAATATGGCTACAGAGGCCACACAAGAGATGGGCTGCCTTCTAACTAAATACAAAGCAACCTGCAGTTAAATCTCTCTCTCTGCACCCTGGATGCTACAAAATAAATGGGAGCCTATACCCCTTTCCATAAAATGCACCCTAAGCAGGAGAGACGTTTCTAACTGAGGTATCCTTTACCTATGAAACCCAAGTTCTCTAAAAATACAGAAAAGCACGTTCTTTCTAACAAGGTTTGAATACTTAGCTCCAGTCAGGTGTGATTTGGATGATCAAGAAGTAGGGGCTCTCGCCTGGCGCAAGCTTTAATTCACAGCTCCTCTGGTCTCCTCTCTCTTCTCCGTGCTCTCCTTGTTTCTTCCATCTCCCCCCCTCTTCCTTCCTCTGTGCTCTTAATGTGATCTTATATTGTCTCTTTCTGTGCTGCTTCTTGCCAAACATTAATCCACAACTTGCCTAGGCATACTTAGATAAACTTTACTATTGTTTCTGCTCAATGGACCCTCCCAGACCTCATCAAAACTCCTCTCTGCTTTGAAGTTAGAAGTATTTACTGTACTCTTCCCGGTGTCACAAGCTTTATCTAAAATCAGACACTTCTCAGTCACCCAAAGCTGTAACAATATTTGTTTTAATCAGCAATTTCAAACCTGAGCGAGTGAGTGCGTGAGTGCCTCTTTCTGTTGCTTTCTTTACGTTGATTATGTTAATGGAAGCCTAATAAAAAATGACCAGTAATAATCAAATACATGATATGTTTCTGAAGCGCAGAAAGGAAGAGCGGGCTAAGCCAAATCAAGTCATTGCAAAAATGCAAAATAGACAGAAATATTAGAAATGTATTTCATTTGGTTTTGAGTTTGTCAGATCCATGTAACTAGAGAACAGTAGACATGCCACCTTTTCTAGCTAGATAATACTACTTCCTAGAGTAGTTTATTACCATACTGTATGTACAGTACACGTGCATTAAAATTCTTAATCGCGCTGATCTCTCAGGACATACACAGTACAACAGACAACACTACACAATGTAGACAACAATAAATATGTTGTGGAACAATAAATATGTAGTGGTGAGACAAAAAAACATGGTAGAACATGCAAAATGTGTTTAGTGCAGATGTGTATTGAGGCTCTGCAGTCAGCTGTTGAGGATGCGCACTGCAATGGGACAGAAGCTGTTCTTGAGTCTAGTGGTCCAGCTTTAACAGTGCGGTACCCGCTTGCCAGAGCACAGGGGGAGAACAGTTTGTGGCCGGGATGGCTGGGATTCTGAATGATGGATTGGGATTTATTGCGGCAGCAGATGGTGTGTATCTCACAGATTGATGGTCAATCACATCCTATAATCCTCTGGGCAGTTGCCACAACCCTTTGTAGTGCATCTCTGTCATGCATGGTACTGTAGTATTGTTATACCACACAGTGAGGACACTAGTGAGGAAGCTTTCTATCATGCTGCTGTAAAAAAAAAAAAATTACAAAGGTTTCAGTGCAGTACTTTGAAGGTTATGATTTGCTATAATTTTAAAGTAAATCTTATCTGGGGTTCATCGTTATTTATTGATATTGATGTTCCTATTTATTACTTTCAATGTTAAAATAAGTTATCTTTATAAAAAGTGTACTTTGTGTTATTTATTAAAGTTATTATGTGTTCTTCACAGCTGGTTTATAACAGTTTTGTAGTTATATAATTAATATACTGTAATTAGTTGTTCTAAACAGTAAATTAAATTTTGGGGTGGGAGCTGATATTAGTAGTATAAGTACAGATTCAGATCTGTAGGGGCCCCTTTCCAGGATCTTGCCTAGGGCCCCCAAAAAGCTGGGGCCAACTAACTTACTGTACCTCTACTGTGAGCTAAAGTACCTCTGTTTTTTCCCAGGTGAAAGTTTCTCAGCACACAGTGGATTCATGGTGGCTTTCTTTTTGATACCAGTTGCCTCTGTTGTAGCAGTGGTACTTCTGGTAATCCAGTGGAAGAAAATGAATGGTATGTACTCATGTCTGTTTATAATTTAACCGCTGTAGTGGCTGCAGTATTAGCTGAACATGCTGACAGACTAAACAAGTACCAGTTGGGAGGTGATGTGTTTGAGTAGATTGGGTGTGTAAAATAGGAGTTTCTCAGTTCTCACTGTAATCCTTGGCCTGCCCGGAGCTGCTCATAAGAGAAAGCAGTCCCTTGGCTGATGTTCATTGCTGATCTTTTAAGTATCAGCTAATAAACTCAGCTTGACTGAAAACCTGTTGACACATTGCCCCCCAGGGCTAGAATGGGGACCCCTGGAATAAATTGGGTTATTCTGACTTTCCAACATGGGAAAAGTGACTCTTACGTGTTGGCATGTTCACATCACACCTCAAAACTTACAGATGTAACAGGGTCTAATATATAGCAAGCAGGTATTTTGCCATTTTGTCTGAATTATTCTTTAACAGAAACAGTCCTGAAACTGAAATACATAGCAAATGCACTCCATGGTGTTTGTTAAAATAACATCACATGTGATGTTGAATAGATTAGGTTACAGTGGTTCAAGTAGGTAGCTGCGTCAGCATAGGTAGGCTGCAAAGGAACAAATAATGGTTTATTCCATGGTGAAAAGAGAAGAAATGAAACACAATGTTTTGGATGTGTTCTTTGGATGTGAGCCTTCACAGCCATAAAATTGAGTTTCCTTTCTTCTCTTTTCAGCATGGAATAAACCTTTAACTTGTTCCTCGATTAGGTTACTATTGAATTATGGTGAATGTCAGAATTTAAACAGTAAATCAGTTGAGAAATATTAAGAATGTGTGTAAGCTATTCTAGTGAATTCTAGTGAATCTAATTTTACATTTTTGAAATTTTTGTGAATAAAATGTGTGTATTATTAAACAAATAATTAAAACCTTTCCAAAATGTGGATAACCGTCCTAATGTTATAATGTAAGCCTGTTCCATGCCCAGAATTCTGGACATCAGATCCAATGGGAACCTTACATTTCTCCCTGTTTGGGGAGCACTTCACACCACATAAACTCAGACTCAAGCAGGATTCAGCTCAGAAGCTTTTATACTGTAGGAGCCTTATGTTTACAAACAGGACTAGGTAATTTCAATGTTTATATTTGTGTTCAGATTTTTATATGAAACATCACATTAAGAGACAGATAAAGGCGACTGTATTCCTCTTATTTATGTACCCAACTTTGCCTTACATTGACCTGTTTTCAATTTCATCACCACAAAAGATTGTGAAACAGCTGATCTTGACTACACTTGATAACTAAATTTGTTAACTGGTTTGTCATGCTTTCAGTGCAGAAAGGTAAGTAGATTATGATAAAAAGAATAGGTACAAAAATTGCCAAGCTACTGTATATTGAGAATTAGTTTGGAAACAGTGTATGGTGTTATACGAAAACAGAAGAGGCATACTATGGTTTTTTTTTCTCCAAATATTGTGATTATAATACTAGTTGAGGAGTGGGAAACGTGGTATTTAAACTTTTAAACATAGAGTACAAATGTTTGTGTATTTATTTAAAGGAGATATTACCAAAGAGTTTGTGTTTGTTCCATTATTCTTTAAAGGTAATCCACTCCTTTTCTCCTTGCCTGTTTCATATTCTTATCTAAATATAACAGGAAAAGCAGTTTTCTAGTGTAGTGAAATGTGCTGATGGCAGTAATTTGTTTCCCTCCTTGTGTTTCTTTACAGAAAATGAGAGAAATGTGGAATATAAAGGCAAGTAAATGATCATTATTGTCTGCAGCTGCTCTGTATTCTTTCCTAATAGATTTAAAGAGCATTACTCAAGCCTTTTCTGACTTTTATAGTAATGTGTTATGTGCAGAAATTAACATCTTAAACACTGTTAAAAATCGAATAATAATTAAAATCATTAATGTAATATCTTAAACAATGGTGTGATGTAAGGTTTTGCTAAATCAGTTTTCAGAACTTGGATCTTTGAGTGTGATAAGTATTTTCTTGTCCACAGCTATTCCTTTACTGCGTAGAGAACTTGGTAAGTGATGTTTTAATACAAAGAAAAAACACAAATGTATCTTGTACTGTTGTGTAATGATATCTGCTGTAGTTCTAAAAACCTGTTTGCATAGGTATTTTTGTGTAGGAATTTCATCGATTTTTATAGTAAGCAAAGATACACCTAAGTATATGTTGTTAAGGTTGGGGGCTCATAAATGGGAAGTTATACTGTAGGTATAAATGAGTACGGTGCAGACATTTTATTCCCATGCAAGCTGCTTCACTCATAAAATGTCCCTGTATAAATGGGTAGAAATATAAGTAGCCCAGGTTTAATACAGCCTTATATCCCTCGGGAGGGGGATCAGAATACCTCCTGGGTATCCCTGCCTGTCGTAAGAGGCGACTAAAAGGGTTGTGTCAGGAACGGCATCTGACGTAAAACCATCTTGCCAAAACCATGGTTGCAAAGAACACAAAGCACATACCGGATCGGTCGGGGCCCGGGTTAACAACGTCCGCCATTAGTGCTGTGTCCCAACAGGGTACTAATGGAAATTATGCTACTGTGGGGAAAACTGTAGAGTGGGGGCTACAGAAAAGAAACAAGGTGAAGGGGCCTGGAAGGAATGTTAAGTCAATGAGAGTGGGGAGTTGGAATGTTGGTACCATGACAGGGAGAGGGAGAGAATTGGTTGAAACTATAGCAGGGAGAAAAGTGGAGATCTTGTGTGTGCAAGAAACCAAGTGGAAAGGAAACAGCTCAAGACACCTAGGAGAGGGATACAAGATTCTATATGCTGGAAAGAGTACAAAAATTAATGGAGTGGGTGTGATAGTGTGCAAAGACCTAGCAGACAAGATAGTGAGGGTGGTTAGACACTCAGACAGGATTATCAATGTACAGGTGGGTTTTGAGAGTGGTTTGTGGAATATTATCTCTGTATATGCACCACAGGTAGGAAGACCATAGGAGGAAAAGGATAGCTTCTTGGAAGATCTCGAAGAAGTGGTTAGCAGAATCCCAGGAAATGAAATGGTGGTAATTGGAGGAGACTTCAATGCACATTTAGGAGAGAAATGCCCAGATTATCCAGATGAACATGGTCAGAGAGGGCTAGGAGAGAGAAATGAAGAAGGAGGAAGGCTACTAGAAATACTCCAAGCTCTTGAATTGTTTGCAGTGAACACAGGGTTCACGAAGAATTATGAGCAAAAGGTGACATACAGGAGTGGAGGCCATGATACCCAAATAGACTACATATCAGTGAGAAGAATTGATAGAGCGAAAGTCCAAGATGCTAAAGTCCTGCCCTATGAGGGTGTTACCAGAGAACACAGGCTACTGGTGATGGACATCACAATATTGAAGGAGTGAAGAATAAGGCAGAGGAAACACCCAGCACAAACAAAAGTGTGGAAACTGAGAGAAAACAAAGTAGATTTCAACAGGCTGGTGAGAGAAATGAAAAACAACACATAGGAAACAGAGGAGCCTTCAGTTGAAGAAGAGTGGACTGAGATGAGCCACATCTTAGAAGAGGCTGCTACCAGGGTTTGTGGAAAGACAAGAGGAGGCAGACCGAGGGAAAATGAAGAGTGGTGGTGGGATATGGAAGTTCAGGAAACACTGAAGGAAAAGAAAAAAACATACAAGGCACTGAAAGATGGCACTGGAGAATTACAAGAATATAAGAGACTAAAGAAGGTGGCAAAAAGAAGTGTAGCAAGAGCAAAGGAAAGAGCCTGGAAAGAATGGTATGAGAAACTTGAAACAAAGGAAGGAGAGGACCAAATATACAAGATTGCTAAACATAGAGCGAGACAGAAAAAAGATATTATCCGGGTGGATAGGCAGAGTCTTGATTAAAGAAGAACAGATCAAGCAAAGATGGCTGGAGTACTTCAAAAATCTGTTAAATGTAGAAAATGAGAGGGAGAACCTAGTGGAGGCAGACGTAGTGTGTGGACCAATCCAAGAAATTTCAGTAAAGGAAGTGACAGAAGCTATCAAAGAGATGAAAGTGGGCAAAGCAACTGGACCACCAGGAATAGCAGCAGAACACTTTAAGAATCTCGATAAAGAGGGGATTCAGTGGCTGAAGAGATTGCTAAACAATATTGCAAAGGATGAGAGAATTCCAGAAGAATGGACAAAAAACAGTATGGTTACCATCTACAAGGAGAAAGGAGACCCAATAGAGTGTAAAAATTATAGAGGAATAAAACTTCTGGAACATGGATTGTAAATCCTGGAAAAAATTCTGGACAAGAGACTCAGGAAGATAGTCAGGATCCACAACTCACAATTTGGATTCTCAGTGGGGAAAAGCACAACATATGCCATTTTTGTGATGAGACAGTTACAGGAGAAGACACCAGAGAAAGGGAAAAAGCTGTATGTGGCCTTTCTGGACTTGGAGAAGGCATATGACCGTGTGCCCAGAGAGGTGGTGTATTGGTGCTTGAGGAAGAAAGGAGTACCAGAAAGCATGGTGAAGTTAGTTCAAGCAACCTATAGAGATGCAACTACGAAGATGATAACACAACGGGGAGAGACAAAAGAGTTTGAAATCACAGTTGGAGTACACCAAGGATCAGCACTAAGTCCTTTCCTTTTCATATTGACACATTGACAGAGGAGGTAAGAACAGAAGTGCCTTAGGAACTCATCTTTGCTGATGATGTGGCACTGATGGCAGTTTCAGAAGTAGAACTACAGGAGAAAGTGTTCAAATGGCAGAGGAGTCTGGAAAAGGGTGGACTGAAAATGAATGCAGAAAAATCTGAAATAATGGTAATGGAGAGAAGAGGAGATACTATGACCAATGTTGAGGAGACAAATGGAACAAGTTGATGGCTTTAAATACCTTGGATCAAAACTGGTAAAGGGAGGAGAAACACTGGAGGCAGTAAAACAAAGAGTGAAAGCTGGATGGAACAAGTGGAGAGAAATAACTGGAATAATCTGTGACAGGAAAATTTCTAGAAAGTTAAAGTGCAAAATGTACAAGACTGTGATTAGACCTGTCCTACTATATGGAGCTGAATGCTTGGCTGTTGGAAAGAGGGAAGAGAACTTGATGAGAAGAACTGAAATGAGGATGTTGAGATGGATTCTGCAGATTTCAATGAAGGATAAGATCAGAAATGAAGAAATCCGTAGACGATGTAGGGTGGTGGATGTGGTTGAGAAGATGCGAGAGGCGAGCTTACGGTGGTATGGACATATCATGAGGAGGGACATTGAGGAAGTAACAAAGAGGGTAATGGAATTTGAGGTGGAAGGTAACAGAGGAAGAGGCAGGCCTAGAAAGAGATGGATAGATTGTGTGAGAAAAGATATGGAGGTATGTGAAGTGAGTGAGGAAGATGTGCTCGACAGAGACAAGTGGAGAAGAGCAACCAAAGCAGCTGACCCCAGGACAGTCTGGGACTAAGGCTGTGAAAAAGAAGAAGAAGAAGAAGAGGTTTAATACAGCCTTAGTACAAATTAATTGAGCCTCACAATTTTATTTTCATATTTTGGCATGTTTTCATAGCATTCCAATGGCAGATTAGAAGATATTTTGCACTTTTTGTTCTTCAGTTGTTTTGGGCCTTTTTTAATGGAAGATTGTATGGATTGGCACCAGTTGTAAATAAAAAGAAATTGCTATTGCAGAGATATTATAGACACATATAGACACAAACACTGACATGCACATACTCACTCTGGGTCCAGTTTTTTTCAGAGGCCAATTAACCTACTGGAGCACCTGGAAAAAAAAACACGAAAATGGGAAAAACATACAAACTCCACACAGATTGCATCCCAGGTTTGGAATTTTGAGCCAGGGCCCCAGCATTGCAAGACTGCTAAGCACTGCGCCACCACCAACATTCAATATCATTAACACTACTAACAATCATGTCCATGTAATTACATTGAAATGAGGGAAATCGTTAGTCGTTCTAAACTGAACAGAATTCCGCAGTTTTAAATCTGAAATATGTTCTGAATATTACTGAACTGGACTAGTTCATAAAAACATTGGATTGTTTTGTGTTTTTTTGCACTGACATACTTAAGAAATACTCCACGTTAATGACTGTAAATATTTCTATACTGTTTGTGAGCGTGGTCAGCTGGCAGGATGGTGTTATGACACAGCACTGAGCTGGTAAAGTGCCGCAGCGCGTACTGTACAACAGGCTAAGGAGTCCACTTGGTCCTGGTGTCGTGGACTTTTATCGAAGAAGAGCCAGGAGAGGTATTCTCATTCACTCAGTAAGGTCTTTATTCATATTGCAATATGGGAAAAAGCCATCACCCGTCTGTGCAGAGAAGTGAAAGCTGATTCAAAAGCAAGCAGGGAGAGCCCTTGTTTTATATCTTTTTTAAGATGATGCCACACTTCAAGGACAGGCAAAGCAGTAATTTTCCATTCCTTATAGGTTTCTGCTTTAAGCAAAGAAGAGCAGTTATTCAGATAGTTTCTCATACTCCTTTCTTCAAGAAGCAGAGATAAACATTATTAAAACATCCCGTGCCCTTCACGAGTTGGGTGCTTTCACACTTTGTTCCAAGTATCCAGCTGCTTCTGCAGCACAGCTCTGTCTATAAACAACATTTTTAGGATAAAACACCTTTTCTCAGTAACTTTCCATTACACTGGTTAATGCAAGCGGAAAGGCAAGAGCTTGGGCTGAGCTGTGCAGGGAGACAGAAGAGGGGTGAAACAAGTAATGCGCTGTGCACGCAAAAACTGGACAAATTGGAGAGACATTGTTCAGGTAGACGGAAGATGGATGAAATGGAGAATGCACTTTGTAGTCTGGCTGAAGATACGATACAACTGAGCAGGGAACAGGGAAGCTGCATAGTCCCGCGGGTCTAGCTGGTTGCTGTGAAGTGTAGCAGCTGTGGAACAGGGGGATCCAGCTGCTGTGCCGATTCACCTTGAGACTGGGCTCAGGTAGTTGGACTGATTCAGACAGATTCCTTGTTGTTCTGATGAGCTCTTTAGTGCAAGGAGCACTTCCCTTGGTAGGAAGCTCAATAACAGAATGTGTGCTTATGGACAGAGCCGGGTTTAAGTTATCCTGGAGCTGATGAGATAATTACCTGTTAAGTGGAGGCAGGTAGCACGGACAGTTTGCCCAACCAAGTTCTCATGGCACTGGGAAGTGAGAACAGTTTTATATCAGCATAAAAATGGATGATTTTGTTTGTGGAGAAATGCCGTTGAGTAGAGCATTTTTGTATTGGTAAAAGTCTGAATAGTTACGTTTTTTATGTAATTGACAAATTGTATTAGGGTCTGAATCATTACTATTGATTGGGAAGCCTAAAACTCATCTCAACAGTACACAGTACACTTCTTACAAATGCCCAGTTAGAGGTAAGCTTTTCTCTACTTGTTAACCACTACTCGATCCATGTGCAACATTACATTGAACTCCCATGGGTTTTGAATCAAGACTCAGTCTTTTATTAGGGACTTTATCAAAGCTTTCTGGTAGTCTAATATATAGATATAGATAAATAATGTTGAATGCTTTAGTTTCATCTGCTGTTCCTTTTCATTGAAGAATTCTGGCAAGCAGGATGTTTCCTTTTAAAATTCATCTGGACTCTCATAAAATGAATTTTTGCAAGAATTCTTCTTTTGTAATTATGGAACACTCACTATCAACTTCAAAATTTTCATTGTGACAAAATCAAGACTGGTTGATCTATAGTTTTCTGTACTAGTTAGTTTTTTCTAACTTGTGTAACATTTGCAATTTTCCAGTCTCAGGGTAAGGAATCTTAGCCCATTGCTCTTTAGGATTCTTATATTATTAATTTAAATTTTGACTATGTTTAAAAGCTAGTTAAAATTGCATATGACACAAAAATAGGGGGGTAGCAAGTCCAGAAATAGCTACCAAAAGGGAAAGAATTAAGGGAATTATAAAAATATAGTCAATTTCATGGATTGGGCAGACAACATGTGCAATATGAAGTAGTTCAGGTGGGTGGCTGCGTCAGCGTGCGTAGGCTGCAAAAGAACAAGTAATAGGTTTATTCTATGCTGAAAAGAGAAGAAAACACAATGTTTCGGCTCCGCGACAGAAACGTTGCGTTTTCTTTCTTCTCTTTTCAGGATGGAATAAACCTATTACTTGTACATGTGCAATATATTGTACTTCTCTTTCACAATCAATCACAAATATAAATTACATGCAAATCAAATATACCAGTTTTGTGTTGATACAAAAACCTAGCCATACAGCACGACTTGCTGTTAATATTTGGGCTAGGCGTTAGCAAGAGACAGATGTATGTGTACTTTAGAAAATAATGTAAAGAGTTACAAAAAGAACCTGTGCTACATGGATCAGTTAAACTAACCTGAGAGTTTTACTCTGAAACGTGTAACACTTCTACAATTTTTTAAGTTACAAACTACAGTTGTGACACTCTGTTGGGTGTGCCATAACAGGATAACCTTTAAACTAGTCGGGTCCAGGACAACAAAACTATATCAAACAGCAAAACAGAAGAGCTTTTGTAGTCTTCTGTTCTTTACAGTCATAACTGGAGTACAAAGATACTTACCAGTTTTCCAAACTCTTTTCTCAAGAATTCTCACAAAACATTGTCTCAGTCTCTGAAAGAAATAGAAATCTCAAAACTTAAGGACAACCCAACATCTCAAGAACAGTCCTTTCTCCTGTTATTTTGCATACAGAGGTTCTTCCCTCTCTTTCCAGGCAGCAGATATCATTGAACCTGGATTTTAATTTCTTACCGGACCATTTGTCTTCCCACAACTGGTCAGTTGGCTAAGTTCAGCAGCAGCTCATTCCCCAGAGGTCTGATGAAAGTGTTCCAGACAAGGCCGCCATCTTCACACAGTTAACAAACCCTCCTCCTTCTGCTGGCGACTTCTGTGTAACTCCACTATGTGTCCTGAATAGAAGCCCAGTTATGCTCATTGGAAATGTAGGGCTGTATGCAATGAAGTTCTTATAATAATGTTCTTTTATCTTTACAGGTGCAGAGAGACCTATCCCTAAATCAGGTCTGTACCCTGTATGGATAACAGCTGCAAATGTTTCGATCCCTGTTATTAGCACTGAAAATGATGTCTTTTTTTAGTCCAAAATGTAAAATCTTCATGTGATTGTATATTCACAGTGTACCTGGACTGAACAATGCCTATTCAAACTACTTTAGTTCTGTCAAGACCGTTACATTGTATTCTATGACTTAATTTCAGAAATCTTATAATTGTCCTGAAGTTTATTTTCAGTTGAAATCTGTTCTGGAGCAAAAAATTGTTAATGTAGGCACTTTAGAATATGTCTCAGTTTGGTTTAACTGATACATAGCTAAATAAATATGTTTAATACTTTCTGTGTTTGTGTTCTAGAACGACAGTGGGTGCGCAGTGCAGCAGGCAAGTCTTTCTGTTGATAATAAATGCATGATATAGTCTATCGCAGAGTTACTTCAAGTAATGCTGGTCTCCATCTGTACAGCTGGAGCAACTGAGATGAAGCAGTGAGCCATGCTCAAACTGACACCAGGACCAGTTTTTTACAAAAGCCAATTCACCTACTAACAGGTCTTAGTGGGAGGACAGCAGAGCACCCAGAGGAAACTCATGCAAGCACAGAGAGAACATGCAAACACCACACCAACAGCTCCCCAACAGCTTGAACCCAAGAGGCCAGTACTGTGTGGCAGCAATACTAACCACTGTGCCATTCTGCCACCCTTCTGTTACAGTGGATACGGTTACTACTAAACTAATACATTTTGAGAAAGCCTGTCACTAATTTGGCCTCCAGCTGGACTGACTGCACCTAAGCATACAACTAGGTGACAAAACAGCTCAAAGGGGTGGACATATCCCACGCCAAAGTGTGGCTTATCCAGCCATTTCCAGAAATATATTTTTCCACTAAAAACCCTTGACACCTGAAAGCTTTTTTTATTGTTTCACTGATATGGGGGATAGATATGTAGTTTGGCGTGTATATTTTTAATTTGTTGAGAATAGACAGAGGGGGAGAAAAGTATCCTGTGATATCACTATTTTAGGTTTAAATGCTTTCGTATGTCCTGATCTGTTAAAAAAAGGAAGTGTTGGGCTTTACTTCTGACTCAGCTGTTTTTGTTTCACTATCAAATTCTTCACTCTAACCTCCCTCCTGTCTGCAGGTTCCTGTCACCTCACACTGGACCCTAACACAGTACATTGCCTGCTGTCTCTGTCTGAAAAGAACAGAAAGGTGACAAGGGGAGAGAAGCAGCCATATCCTGATCACCCCGAGAGATTTGACTTCTGGCAACAAGTGCTGTGCGGCGAGGGACTGACTGGGCGCTGTTACTGGGAGGCTGAGTGGAGTGGAGACTGGGCTTATATTGGAGTGACATATAAAGGAATAAAGAGGAAAGGAGAGGGTGACGACACTCACCTTGGGCACAATGACAAGTCTTGGTGTTTGCAGCGCTGGGGTTCGAATAGTTCAGCTTGGCACAATAACAGTAAGACTGACATAACTGTGCCACTCACCAAAAAAACAGGAGTTTATCTGGACTGGCCAGTCGGCACACTGTCATTTTACAGTGTCTCTCCTGAAATAATGATCCACCTGCACACTTTCCACACTGTTTTCACGGAGCCCCTCTACCCAGGGTTTAGAGTTGTTGGTCTTGGCTCCAATATGTCTTTGTGTCAGCTGGAATAGCCGTCTGTGCCCTTCAGGAATTCTTCTGTCCTCTGCCTGTTATTATGGAGAGGTGAGGGACTTCATTGAGCTCTGTGGAACTAGTGATGTTATTGATTATGTGTTTTATTGTATGTATATGCATATTGTTCAAAATAATTGAAATAAATGTATTTAAAAAACTAGTTGTTTGAAACTATCATGAAACTACTGAGTGTGGCCAAGGTCTCACTATATAAGGTTGTATACCTGGTCTTGTTTGGTCGGTTTGTGAAAGCTGCTGTTACATTTGGGTTTATTTACTGTGAACAGATTCTGGGTTTTTTGGTGGCTATGTATTAACTGGGTCAGACAAGAGTGGTCTTGTCCATCATAGCTTAATAAAGAATGGTTTCATTGTGTGTGTTGCATAAATAAAAAGATGGTCGTCTTGTTTATTGGATTGCCTGTTGCATATCTTGTATGACAAACTGATTTTTTATAAAATGATCCATCAATTAACGTTACATAATCAATACTTAAAACTCTCTTACTCCTCTTTAACCTCTTGTAAAAAGCGGACATAAACAGAACTATTGTCTTGACTCCACATGGCACAGAGTTTAGACTCCAGGTGTTGAAAATAGTAATTATAATTATAACAGTTCAGGTGGGTACACAGCTGAAACGTTGTGTTTTCTTGCTTATTTTTTTCAGCATGGAATAAACCTATTACGTGTTCCTTTGCATAACTATAACAGGCCATGTTTCCCCTACAGCTCCATTGTTCACACCCACACACAAACAGTGTCTCTTCTACTCAAACCCTGTTTCTTCTCAGCAGCAGAACACTGCATGTCATAATCTGCCGGTGTGTTTAAAATAAGATCACTTTATTGTCCATATACAATTTCTTATATTAGGAATTTATTTTTGCTCTCCATGAGACGCACACACAGGGAGAGAAGCTTGGTGTTAGAGTACAGGGTCAGCCATTTACACAGCGCCCCTGGAGCAGTTGGGGTTAAGGGCCTCACTCGGGGGCCAAATGGAGTAGGATTCCTCTGCCAGCCACAGGCGTAGATCCTTAGCCACAGAGTCAACACCCTGCCCTTACTTAACTTCACTAATAACACTGCACAATATGGGCCGGTAATACAAGTTTTGTGCAGAGGGTAATGTACAGTAGCAGAAGGACCACTTCTTTATCCCATAAAATGCTGGACATGATCTTGCCAAATTCCATTGCTAGTGGAATGGAATTTCTGCAAATGCTTCAATTTTAATCCTGGGCCCTACGATGAACCCACACTTCATAATCCGTGTTCCGTTTTGACACAAACCCTGCATAATAGGTGTTGATCTTGCATGTCACACATCTGCCAGAATGTTTTGAGACTCCAAGGTGTCCTAAATCAAAGTGTTCCTGTCCTGGTCCTGGTGACCTACACACTTGCCTGATTTTAATGAAACTCTTAGCTAAACTATGGATCCTTTATTTCACTCAATACTATGATCATTTAAATCTCTTTGACTGATTCCAGCCTTTAAAATTCTTGGGAGGTGCATTGTAACTATTAATTATTGCATTTTATAATTAATATACAATTCCTAACTTCTGAGTAAAAGAAAAGTTTACAAATGTTTCAGTCACATACATTTTTGGTTCAATTAACTCTTCAATTTATTAATTATGCTTGACTGGAATGTAAACGAATATGAATGTGGTTCTCCAGGTCATAGTTAGTTTCCTAGAATTTCCTGTTCTAGAAAATAGTACAGAAAAATAGAGTCTTTTGTAAGTTCTTCCATGTTGCTTTAGCCACCAGACATCATCAAGTCTTCTATGGTTGTTTTTATTATACTGTTTGTTGTTTGATTTATTCATCTTCTTAGTAGTTAACACATAAACTTCTAGTGCATTTGTATTCTTTTCTTCTTTTCTAAACCTTATTTCCTTTTACTAATTCTGCAAAAGTTCCTCGTAGAACACAAGTCTGGAATGGAAACCAGTGCTGTAGTATTACCTGCCAGCAATGCCAACCACTGTGCCAGCGAATAGTGAAAATACACATCAAAGTCATTAGGTAAATAAATCAAATCAATCTAAATGTATTTCTTGAGCAAAGGGTTCTAAAGAAGGCTAACAGCATTACAGTATGTGCTACACAACCCCTCATCTGAGAATTTACACTATTCTCATCTAGAAGATGCCTCTTTGCCCCAAAATGTAACAGAAATAGACTTGGAAATCAACACATCTCAAATCAACATCTCATCGCAACCTTATATAAGTAAGGTAAATTAATCAATAGTACAGTAGAATAATATTATTTATAATTATTATTTATATTAAATTAAATTTCCTGAAACTTGTTATAGAAATAATAATAAAAAACTTTATTTTATATAACACCTTTAAAGGTGGCTTCTCAAAGAGCTTTACAGGATGACAACAACAATAAATAAGAAGAATACACAAGATAAAACACAATTACAATATATAGAGGAGACCGTGGATGGTGGTACTAAGAAAAGCAGGGGGGTGAAGAATGGAACCAGTGAAGTAAAGGCTTTTCTGAAGAAGAGGGTTTTGAGTCTGGATTTGAAGGAGTTTAGAGAAGGTCACTCTCTGATATCCTTGGGGAGAGAGTTCCAGAGTTTGGGAGCGTAACAGGAGAAGGCCCTGTCACCCATACAATGTAGACGGTCTTGGGGGACAGTAAGGAGAGCAGAATTAGAAGAGCGAAGGTTGTGAGGTGGGGAATAGGGCGATAATAGTTCAGACAGGTACTGAGGTGCCAAGCCATGCCGAGCCTTATAGGTGAGCATGAGGATTTTAAAGTCTACACAGAATTTGACCGGAAGCCAGTGCAAGGACTCTAGGATAGGAGTAATGTGAACACTTGCACTAGACCTGGTCAGGATTTTGGCTGCTGAATTTTGGACATACTGCAGTTTGTTCAGAGTAGATTTAGATACCCCAGCGAGTAGAGCATTACAGTAGTCAATTAGAGAGAACACAAATGTGTTGATCAGCTTTTCAGCCACAGTTAGTGATAGCATAAGGCGTAGTTGAGCGATATTTCTGAGGTAAATAAAAGATGTTTTGACAGTATGCTGTGAATGTTAAGCCAGAATCTAATATAACCCCAAGTTTTTCAATTTTGAGTGAAGCTCAAGTACAGAACCATCTACAGATAGGGTTACAGGACTGGCTTTATGAAGTTGATGGGGGGTGCCAATAAGCATGACTTCAGTCTTGTCGCAGTTAAGATGAAGGAAGTTTTGAGTCATCCAAATTTTTATGTCAGAGATGCAATTAGATAGAATAGAGACAGCCACATCAGTGTCAGGTTTGGTATGGATGTATATTTGAGTATCGTCAGCATAAAAAGAAGTATTGAGCCCTGAGGAACACCAGACAAGTATTGAGCCCTGAGGAACACCAGACTAAACAAGACCAATTAGTAAACCCTTCCTGAAGATTTCTTTTTGTATTGTGTTGGAATGTACCACGAAGTAATTTTCCCCTAGTTGATAATAAAGCCTGGAAGCCTAGAGCAGTGAAACATGAATCAGAGGACACAAATGGAAACTCTGAAAGTATTTTTAAAAACCAAGAAGCGGAGGTATTTTTCCACCCAAATTATTGTGGTAGTATGGAACAAGCTACAAAACAGTGTTGCTCAAGTCACTTTTCTCCCTTCTTTCAATAAACTGCTGAATAAGATACTTGGGAAAATTAGCTATTAACTACCAAATAATCTAGATGAATAGTTGATCTAGATCTAGTTGAATAGCTTCCTCTCATTATAACCTTTCTCAAGTTCTTTACTGCGCATTCTGTGTCACCTAGCGGCCTTGGGTGTTACTGCAGGTAGTGACAGAATATTAATTATGCAAAGGAACAAGTAATGTTTATTCCATGCTGAAAAAAAGAAGAAAGAGAACACAACGTTTCGGCCGTGGAGCCTTCTTCCACACCTGAAGAAGGCTCCACGGCCGAAACGTTGTGTTCTTTTTCTTCTTTTTTTCAGCATGGAATAAACCTTTTACTTGTTCCTTTGCAGCCTACGCATGCTGACGCAGCTACCCACCTGAATATTAATTATGCAGATGAACTGCTGAGAAATAACTACAGAAGCAACCACCTTGTGGTTATTTTTGAATGGTGTGTTTTCTATTGACAAAGGTACTATTAGTGGTCTACCCACAGCATTTTTAAATTCTAATTTAAACTAAACAAGATACACTATAATTTATTTAAACTGCTGAACATGTATTTTTAATCCAGATCATATGTAGTACTTGCATTTGAAGCTGAGTTTGTAGTGTTATGAAGGTGTCTTTTTAGATAGGTTTAATTTCAACATATGGCTATCTGTATTTAAAAACTGAAAATTGTAATTAAAGACACTGTCAACACAAATGCTGATTTTATTACAGTACTGGTTATATGTGTAAACTGCAATGCATTATATGGGTGATTTGACGGCAATAAGATGGTGGCTTTATCCTTATTTTGTATTGCAAAAACAAAAATATATATAATACACATAAAAGTACGTATAACATCATCGAGAATACATAATTCAGTTGCATTTTACCAAATAAAAAAGATTAAGTAAAGATATGATACGTACAGCTTTCACGTTTAGTCTGGAGATATCCGCCCATTTCTATTTTAAATTGTTTAAATGTGGGTCTCTTTCCATTTTATGTTTTTATATTTTTATTATATTTTTGTATTTATCAATGTGATTAACATTAAAACATGAAAGTAACGTAACATCTATTTCTCTAAAAGAAATGTCAATATCAGTATCCTTAATATACAATATAATTTTGTAGACCACAAAATCTGTTTAATTACACATTTCACCATCAACATCAATTAATTGTTTTACCCAGATGATACCAGTTTAACATTTAAGTTTTCAAAGAACTTTAAGGTTTTATTTCTATACACTTCTTACATACTTCTTGATAAAAATTCTCTTAAATAATTCTGCATGCATTTTATCTTAAAAATAGAATGATATGTTTAGCATTTTGGTCCTATTCTGCTTTTGTTCGACAAATAATATATTTTTAAGGTAATGGGGTTTATTCCTCCAAATAAAATACAAAAGTTTAAAGTTGTTAGCTTCATCCTCAAGTTTTGAGAGCTCATGCTGTCGCCCTTTGATGGCGTAAAATGCTCGCGTTGTCGCCTAACGATGTCCAATCAGTGGTGTGCCTGCTGGATGAAGCCAGATTGAATTTGAAGTTGGTGGTGTGTGACTACGCGCGTAGATGGCTCTAAACGCAGTGAATGTTTGCATCGATTAAAGATGGACGATTCGGTGAAATTTTCGAAAGATTTCTATGAAGAGGTTGATAAGAATGCCGATGCTTATGAGAATAAATTGGATGAGATTTGTCAAAAGGTGGGTTTATGTTTTCAAATCAAAATGTTTGCTGGCGTTTTCGCTACGTGCATTCGGCTCATGAGCACACACGACTATAATATAATATAACATTACTTTATTTACCCTTTACAATTTCTTGCATTAGAAATTATCTTTTCGCATACCCCAGCTTGCTCTCCATGAAGACTACGCAGTGCTAAAGGACTGCATAAAATCTAACAGACGTTTATTAAAAAAAACGCTAGGACTTTCTTTTCCTGCAACCTCCGTGAGGCCGTTACTGATCGGGGCAGTTGCAGATGTGGCCGTTTTTTAAAAAAATGTATCCTTCGACCGTCTCACAGCAAGCACAAAATACTGTAAATTAACTATGAACGGTTATGGCAAAGTGCTTAATTCAAATTATTATTGAGCTTTAAGGAAACAAATTATGACTTAAGAGACTTCTTCAGTATTTTTTCTTTAAAAATGTAGCGGCAAATCGAAAGTGTCGATGGTTTTAAAACATTTAAGAAAAGATTGCATCAAGCTACACTGCGATGTAGTATTTATAGGCTGCATGTGTTTCACATCACACAGACACTAGGGACAGATCTTCTAGAACCTGCGAGGATGTCTTTGCACTGTGGGAGAAAACCCACAAAAACACAGTGAGAACATAAAAAAACTCCATGCGGACAGGGAGGCGGCAACGCTGACCACAACGCCACCCTGAAAGTGTAGTGGTTCCCCATTGCACACTGATTAAACATTTTATCTATTGGCAGTTATAAGAAATCAAGCATGTTTCTTCACTTTAATCATTGGAGTTTCATGAATGTGCTATTAAGTCTATATAGTTCCTGTCGTAGAAAAAAGTAGAAAATTGTGAATTTAAGAACACCAAACCCGAAATGTTAAAAGCTGGTCATTTAAGAGTTTATTAATATAAATTCATAAAACCTTGTAACGTAACATAAACTACCTTACTGCTTGTGCAGTAAGTGCAGCCCTAGTGAACTACTTCAGTGGGTAAATGCACCACCCCTTGCCTATCACAAGGCTTATGTTACTGAAAATCAAAATGTTGGCAAAATTGCAGCTGATTAATACTTGGGTATATCAAAAATATGGAGTTAGGGTGCTGTGGTATGTGTTACACTTGAAAATAGCTGACATAACTTGAAAACCTCTCCCTTAAAAAAATTTTTTTCAATACGCTTAGGAGTTTTTTCATTTATTTTGCCTGTTGTAATTATTTTCTTAATTGGTCATTTCCCAGTACTCCCAATTGGAAGATGATGAGGTGGTGTGTTTTTCATCGATGACGTGTTGCTCCTCAAAAGGTAAGACTATATAGTCTGTCCTGGAATGCAGAAAAGCAGCCTTGCTCTCTCCAGCGCAATATGCCAGTGCTCAGATGTGTTTCACCTTTCCTTTTAACTTTGTAGCCTTCTCAGGAGAGTCTCTTCACTGAATTTCTATCAGTAGCTTTGAATTTGTGCTAACATCTTTGGTGGAAATCATCCATCCATTTTCTAACAGTTTTATCCAATACAGAGTCTTGTGGGAGCTGGAGCCAGTGCCAGCAATATCCTTTTGCAAGGAAGCAAAGCAAACCAATGCACCACCGAGCTGTTCCTGGTGGAAATCATAAGTCTTGCCATTCAGTAAAACTTCCAGAAAAATTGTGAAATTCTCTGTAAAGCATCTGTAAACCAGAAATGGATGATTTAAGTTATGTTCCTTCTTTCTAATACTTCATGTAAATGTCATTGTTATTAGACATTTTATCATTTGCAGCTCTAATATGAGAAGAATATGGTAAATAAGTGAAAAGTATCATTTCATACACCTTATTGTGACGAATTAAATTAAAATATTTTTTCAACTGTTATATGCATTATGCATGATATACGTTAACACTGCTTGTAGTGAGATCTATTTCTTGTCCCATTTTGTGAAATTACAAAAGGAAGGATACACATTTTATAACCTGACTACTCAAACCGACTTCTAAGGGTAAGATACGTTACAGTAAATGTCAACAAAATAAATCGATCGGTATTCAGACCTAAATAATTAATGGAAGTAGTAATTACAGTTGGTTAAGGCTCTGCCAAATTTGTACATTAGCTTGGAACAAATCAGAATTTTTTTTATTTTTGAACTAGATGCTTTGTTGCAAACCCCTGCAGGATTTGAGATATTCCACACAAGGGGCTAGGTGGATTGATTGGGAAAATTTTGACCCCTGATCTTTCCTGCTTACCTAGCAGCTGAGTTTGCAGGTGCACTCTGATCTAGGCAGTGTTTGGTTGCCTTCCACTTCATAGTGATGGACATCACCATGCACAAGAAATTATGAGGGGTCTTCGAAATGTTTTTGTACTCTTCTGATCTGTTTTTAATTTTTTTATCTTCATGGTTGCATTTAGGCTTGAAATTCATTGTGGACTAAGGCTAGCTAATTTTCTAAATTAATTTCGATTTGCTGCAAAAAAAGGTTTGGATACTTGTGCATACATGTATTTTCCATTTTTACTTCATATTATCTGTTTCATTTTTGTTCTTTGTGGACTGTATATAAGTTCTGTATATAAATCAATTGAAAAAGTGTAATGACTGCAAGCTTTTAAAACAACAAAATGTGAAAACTGTGCAACACTCTGAATAATTTCCCAATGCATTGTATATAAAAGGGGCTTCGAAAACTATTAGGTTAGTTAGGATTTTCTAATAGGACATGGTTTTGCTATTCCTGGCTCCATCATAGTAATACAGAACCTTCTGGTATATGCAGAAAGAGTTGTCCCAGGTTTGTTTGCTGATTGTGGAGTAGAGCAGAGAGCAACAGAGATTGTAGCAGCAGTTACAGCCTATGAGGTGGGGAGAGGAAGGAAACTTACCTTTATGTAAGGAAGATTTGAAAGAACATTGAATGAAAATTCTAATCATTAAACCCAAATATAACACTTAAAATGTACAATAAAGCTTACAAATGTTGGACAGAGATAATTGATCTTAGCACAGTTATAAATACTATAGCTTTATTACCCTACATTGTAGTGTTCCATAATTAAACAGGTTGTTATATAATTGAATTATTAGTACTCCTTGGGTGTTACCATTTACCGTCATTAAAAGATGTGATTCTAAGTATTAGGGCATTAAACTCTACAGTGTTGATCAAGTGGAAACTAGCTTCGGTAGCAGCATTTCACCCTCCAGCACATTATCAAAACTAAGATTCAAAATAGATCCATTCATATAATAAAGGTGTTGACTGGAAAAAGCCTTGCACACCTACTGGTTTTCATTTATGATCGCATGTATAGTAGTTAACAATGCTTGGAAGTGTTAAGAATCACATATTGCCAACCAATGCTAAAGTGATATTGTCAGTAATTGATACAGTGAGGTTACGTGACAACTCGGACATGTGGAAATGGGTAATAGCAATATAATAATAGCAGTAGGTCCTTGGAAGTTTTATCACATTGTACCGCAGCTCTTGGAAGTTAAGCAAGTCTGGGTGTTGTCATTACTGTACTGGGAGACCTGTAAGGAAAACCAACCTGCTCTTGTAAGTGGCGGTCTTCCCTCTAGACCAAGGGAAGATTGCCTACATAATTCCCTAGTAAGTGAAGTCAATTTTTTAAATTGGGACAGTTTTCACTCCAGAAAATGTTCTGTTCTTTTGTATGTATCTCTGAAAACGTTTTAAAAATATTGCACTTAAGCACAATTACCCACAACGCACACAAAGATTAGGGTAAGATAAAAGAATTTTGTACTTTTTCATGGAGAAAAAGATGAGAGCTATGCTAAATTTTAATCTTACTTGTAACGAGGTAGAAAAATGTTTGGATTTGAGATATTGTAACAATATTGTAATAATAGATATTGTGACTTTCTTTCAAAACACTCAGGAATTAAGCCCTGGGATGGAGCACCTCTATCTGCCAAATCCAGAGAATGGAGCCCTGGTGCAGCCCAAGAGGTCTGGAAGGTAAGGCTATTTCTAAATAATACACATATATGAGCTGCTTCTATCAGCTTGTGTTGTTTTCCTGGGTGCTTATTTGTGTGACCTCTTCTGTAGTGCAAAATCACAATGCATAGGTCCATTTCTGCAGGTTCCCTGTTTGATGGGCGTGGGAGTAAAGGAACAGATAGGCATTGGCTACAGTGAAAGTCCTAGAGGTTTCAGTTTAAACACCTTACCTCCACTGTACTTTAGATGAACAGACAACGCAAGTTTCAAATTCCTAGGTGTCAACATCACGGACGATCTAACCTGGACTCCCCACACCAGCCTTGTAGCCCAGACACCACGGCAGCACCAATTCTTTCTCCGCAGACTAAAGAAGTTTGGCATGTCGTCACACATCCTTTCCAACTTCTGGTGCCCCACTGAACGAATCCTAACCAGCTGCATCAGTGCCTGATATGATAACTGCTCCGCCTGAGAGCGCAAGATACTCCAGAGGGCGGTGAAACTGGCTCAAAACACTACCAGCTGAACGCTACCGAATATCGAGGATATCTGCTCTGTTAGATGCCTCAAGAAGGCCAGGTCTATCCTCGGGGACCCAAGTCACCCTAACCATGACTTGTTCTCTCTTCTACCATCGGGAAAACAATAACGAAGTATACAGACCAAGACCGCCAGATTTCGTAATGGCTTCTTTCCCCAGGCAGTAAGACTGCTAAACAGTCAACCACAGCAGACACCTGCAATTACCCAAACGGCCGCTGTCGAATAAGCAACCACTTGAACTGATACAGTAAACCTGCACCCTCCTGTCACATTGCACTCTCAGGACACATATGAACAGCGCTAAATACCTCCTAACCTTGTGTTACATTCATGCAATCTGTTACTGTATTATAAATAGCAATTGTATAATTTATTGTATTGTAATCCTAACCTCATTCCTATAAATTTCTGTCCCTCTACTCTTCTATCCCTCTTAACCAGTTCTCGGATAAAGCATTTAATTGCCGACAACACCGCTGTATGATGTACTGTTCATGCATTGATAAATAAACCTTGATTGATTCATTGGCTGCAGAAAGGCTTTATAAAATATCTACAATGATCCCACAAAGATTTTAATGAGCTAATTGGGTTGCAAGCTGTTTGCAGTTACATCCTCAAAGAAATAAGTAAGCAAGTACATTTCAGATGGTCATTAATTAAATTGAACCTACTTCTTTCAATTGAAATCACTGTGTTGTCTGTGTATTTATGTACCTATGTTGTTTCCCATGGTCCATTGTAATAAGCAACTGTGAAAATGAAGTATTGTGAGAGACTTTCCAAATTATATTGACAAGTACAAAGAACAGTGATTAAAAGTCCATTATCTTTCATTGCAAAGTTCACTGTGATGTTTGTCATTGTATAAACAATATTTTAATGCCTTGCACCTGATTTTGTGGAGTTTTTGAAAATAAAATTAAAGCCCGTCACATGTATTGATGTTTTTTTTGTTTCCACTCATGATCTATCTTCATCAGACAAACTATCATTTCTGGTTAGTGTAGCCCATGTACTCATATATCAAACATTTTTTAACATTCCTTTTTTTATTTTTGTTAAAAATCACTTTTTTGTTAACCTGTATGTCTTGCTGTCTAGGATTGGCCTGAAGTTAAAGAAGAATTGCAGAATGGTAAGAATTATAAATCTCATGTTTTATTCAACAGTCCAAGATGTATGCATAATGTACACCCACTCCCCAGATTACATGAGGATTCCTGCAAATCTTTATGTAAATCAAATTTACGTAACTTTCCAGACACCCTTTCTTAGGTGTGCATAGACACATATAATCAAGTAATCAAGGGATGTTTACTAAGTTGTGCTGGTTGTGGGACACGCTACGTATTTCTATCTTGCTAAGAGAGCTTGCTATTCTGTAGGTTTTAGGGAACTTGGAGTTCCTGAGTGAAGAATCCTTGGTTTAAAAAAGCCTCTTACTTAACGGCTGCATTTTAGAATAGAATAATTTAACCAAGTGTGCCTGAATTATTTTCACCAAATCTGTGGCACCAAACAAAAGAATTCACATGCCTCTAATTATACCAACCGCTTGGGTATATTCTTGGAGAAATCCTTACAAGTTGGGAGGTTATGATTATTTTACTTGTTGAGAAATCTGCTTGATCATTTCCTGATATTTCGCTGTTTGTGTAAAACCAGATTTGTAACAACATTTTTATTTCTAAATACTGTACATTTGATCATATCAATATATAGATTTAATAAAATCACTTTTTTGACATGACTGCAGTATGGATTTCTCATAAGTTTAAAAGAAAAAACACAAGATGAGATGAGAAATGTGAAAGCAAAGCACGCCTAATGATGTAACCTAATGTCGTCCTGGTGTTTACTAGTGGTGACTGCATTATATTAAGCTATTCATCCGCAGATGTAATTTGTTGCACTGCTTATTCTTTAAACATTTAACATAAACTCTTCATTCCTATAATTTCTTACTATGGGACCAAGGGAGGTTTTTAGGGAAAGGTGAATTTAAATACGTTTTTAGTCTTGTGTGTCCTGGGGTGTAGGTGTAGATTGCTTCAATGCAGACTTCAGATTTATTTGCTTGTTTTCCTGCACTGTTTCATAACTTTTAAAATATTTGTTTACAAACAGGTTCAGTTTTGCCCTTGGAAACAGAAAACATTTTAGGTGAAGGTAGAAGCAGTGCTCAGGTAAGTTACACATATGCCACCTTAACATATTAAAACATGTTTTTCCTTCTCTCCTTAACCTTCAGGAGCCCAAATCATGTTTCAGGTACTGCACCTCTTATGTATCAGCTGGTTGATGGGTCTTAGTGCTGAGTCTGTCAGTTCCTTGTTTAAGTTTTTAGAGCAAGGCTCCAAGAGTGACCCTGATCCTCTGATTAAGAGTGTGCTGAGATTCCCAGGCCATGTTTGCATAAACTTGTTAATGAGTGTTGAATATGAGCTGTGTTTATCTTCACGGTGATATTGACCAGTGTGCTCAGCTGTTATGACCAGCAGCTTTAATCTATAGGGACCATTAAGAAGGTTACATTTAAAAGTTATTTATCCATTAGACCTTGAGCATAAAATCCATAAAAACTTGTTTTTACATTTAATTATTTAGTTAGTACCTAAATTGAGAACCACTGATGTTTTCCTTGATCTGGCCAGTAGTTAGGGAGCTTCATCTAAAGAAAGATTAACTAGCTGCTTACCATTTTCATATGCATGTATTGGTCATAAAATCAAAGTTGTCTCAAATTGCTTAATTTAGTGAGAGATATGCGTCTTCTTGGCATTGAAAAATAAGATGGGGGTTATTAAACACATGGATTTGCTAAAAAAAATATTTATTAAAAATACATTGTTTTGAGTTTTTAAAGTGGTCAATATAATAGTCTGAGATAATACCAGGGCTGCTTTGTGACCCCTAGTGCCGTGTGACATGGTCACCATGAAATGCAATAAATGAAGTATTGTGTTTTTTACCTTGCTTTGGGATTTTAAAAGTGTTTTTTTATATTAATGTTTTTTGCCCTCCTATCCTTTTGTCTTTTTCAGGATATGTCCTCTTATGGAGATATTGAAGGTAAATGCATTTTTTTCTTGCATTCAGTATCTCAGACAAAATTTAGTTCACATTTCCCTCTAATGTTTTTAGATGGATATGTGAAAAAAATCAATTAAATTATTTTGTTTTTTTGAGAGTTTACTGGCTAAGCTTACAGAGTGGTGTTGTTATTTATTCTTCATTCCCAAATCATATTCCAGGGATTTAGGGATCCCTTGTAATAACACAGCAGGGAAATTGTGTAGCATCCTTGAAGCTGAAGGATACTCCATAATGACTCTTTTAAAGAATAGCTGTGAGGTGCCTCATTTTTTCTTACCTGGGCCAGTGGAATGATGGCAGTGCAAGATAGTTAGCACAGAAAATAGGGGCCTTTGTATGCTAGATCTGAGCAACCTTTTTCTAAAATTCCCTCAATGCACTCATGTGCTCATCTGAATTATTTTTCAGCTTTCTGTTCAGAATAACATTAGATAATCGATATTCACTGTAATGAACAAAACCAAACATTTTATCACCTTTGATTACGAAATGCCTGTTGCAAAATAGTCTTAAATCCAGTGCAGACCATTGCCAATATACAGTAAATGGTACTAACACAGGACAAATACTAAAATGGCAGTTTTTGCTGCTGAGAACTGAGCAGTCACATATTGACAGGAGAAGCCCCAGCAGTCTGGGGCACTAATTTTAATTTTTGCACATTATCTTCTTGCCCCTGGATAATATCAAGTGTCTCTATTCCTAAAAGTCTCTTTTCTTGGAGTGTAAAACTTTTAATTTTGAAACATCTGTATTAAAAATGTCATTTTTTTAAATACATGTTCAGGTGCATCAACACAAGGTTCATTAAGACGTGACATGACAGATGAGAACGGTGAATCCAGCAGCCTCTCAAGTAGCCATGCAAACGGGTCCAGGGAGGATGCAGAGCTGCAGTCAAGCACCAGTGATAGTGCGATGATCGATCTGTATTCCCAGCTGATGTCCCGGATGAGCAGTGCCTTCCACAGAAAACACACCGCAGAGGCTGCATTTAGTGTAGTGAAGTCCTATAGGAAGCGCTTGTGGAATGCCAACAGGTCCATGTTAGACACTACTTTCAGTTTCAACCGCAAAGAGAAATCAAAAAAGGACTCAAAGAACAAATCCAGCAATTCAAAGCTTGTACGGTTTTCTAAATCCAGCCAATGTGCAGTGCAGAGCAGTCCAGAGCAATCAGACGTGAGGAGCAATAGGACCTTCATTATTTCTGCTTCTGCCAATCATACAAGACAGTCACTCACTGTGGGTAGGAAGAGCCCTTTAAGTAAGCCAAGACAAGAGTTGCAAATGTCTCCTGCTGCAAAATCTGTTAAGGGCAAACAAAGTGAATCCCAGACAACAAGTTTTTTAGTTTACTTTCCAAGAGCTAATTCTGCAACATACTGGAAAGATTGCATGAGTAAATATATGGATGTCATGAGACCAGGCACGTTTCATCAGAGGTCTCTTTCTTCTGAACAGAACAGAATCAGCTGCCCTCCACCACTGCACCCAGCTGTTTTTTCACCCAAAAAGCCTGCTATTAGTGCCAGCAGCTCTGATTCTCCCAAGATGGACAGTAATGTCAGTATGAATCAAATACAGAAACGGGGATTTAAAAAGGCCATGAAGTCCAAAGTCAGCAGTTCAGAGATGGTGTTTTATCCCAGATCCAGTCATCCTGCTCGTCTGTTGAATGAAGAATCTATATCTGACTGCAACTCTCTAGAGCAATCAGACGTGAGGCCTTTTTCTACAACATATATTGTTTCTTCTAATGCCAGTTACTCAAGAAGACCTCTCTTTCTGGGTGAGAAGAGCCCTTTAAGTAAGCAGAGTGTCATTCCTCTGCGATCTCCTCATTCCATTCAAGAAGGGGTCGCATCTGTACAGCCACAGCTCCCACGTACTCTTGTGTCGGAAAAGCACAGTGTTGTTACATCCATTGGCTGCAGTTTGCCGAAGTCAGAAGATTACAGTACTGTGACTCCAAAACAGAAATATAGATATGAAAGGGCTGTTAAGACTGATAATGGCAGTTCAGAGCTTGTGGGCTCTTTCAGATCCAGTCGTCCTTCTTTGCCATTGAATACAAAATCTGCATCTGACTGCAGCTCTCCAGAGCAGTCAGACATGAGGTCTAGGACCTTCATTATTTCTGCTGATGCCACTCATACAAAACAGTCACTCACTGTGGGTAGGAAGAGCCCTTTAAGTAAGCCAAGACAAGAATTGCAAATGTCTCCTGTTAAGTGCAAACAAGGTGATTCCCAGACAATGGCTTTTTTTATTAGGTCTCCAGAAACTAATGCTGTGACATGCTTGGGAGACTCTGTGTGTGAACATGTAATGGAAGCAGGTGCGTTTCATCAGAGGTCTCTTTCTTCTGAAAAGCAAAACGGCTCTGATTCTCCTAAACTTAAAGGTTACTCCCCTTTGAATCCAATAGAGAAATTGAGATCTAAAAAGGCCATGAGACGCAATAACAGCAGTTCAGAGCTTCTGGGTCCATCTAGAACGAGTCATCCTGTGAATGCAGAATCTATATTTGACTTCGAACAGCCAGACACAAGGGATTCCTCTAGAGCCTACATTTTTTCTTCGAATGCCAGTCAGTCAAGAAGACAACTCCTTGAGGGTGAGAAGGGCCATTATATAAAAGAATTGCGGAGACCAGAGGAGATATCTTTTCTGACTCCTGTTAGAAACAAAAATGGCGGCGGAACCAAGCCAGTGACTTACTACAAGGCTCCTATGGTAGACTTTAAGGATCACTGTAGTGATGGAGTCCATAAGGGTGAGTTTCTTCCAAGGTCTCCTGCCTCACAGCAAGGGATAAGCAGCTCCAAACCACCACTTAATGCTTTTTCAGTTGGAAAGCAGTCGCTGTTCTCCACAGAAGGATATCTAGTCAAGAAAATAAGTGAGGCTAACCAGATTCCTAAGAGGTGTCACTCCTCCTCTTCGGTGTTTCAGCAGAGCAACAGACCAGATATTGAGCCAGAGTTTGAAGATCTCTATCAAAGAATGGTTCTTGGCAAGAGTGGTACTTCATTTTGCACAGAGGGTAACAGAGTACGCGAAAACACCTCTCCTGCCAGCATTCACAATGCCAGAGTGGGGAAAAGGATGGGTGAGTTTGAAGATCATACCTATCCCGAGGCGAAAAGATTCCAAGGGTTGTCTGACACCATTAATCATGAGGGCTCTAGAAGCAATGGGGGAATGTCTCCAATTTCTAGAAGCTCGTACAGTATGTTGCAGCAATATAAGCAGAACTGAAGAGATTCACCAGCAGGACTGGATTCTTTTCAGGTAAGATTATTTTACAGAATGTGTATGAGTACTCATTTGACAAACATTCTTTACGTTAATCTTCTAAAATATTTTTTTTTGCCTTCATGTTAATTTATAGGCAAATAAGGAATTGAACCTACAAATTTCTTTATCAGTAACAAGACATAAAATGGTTATCTTTCTGCCTTTGAAAGAGATATAAGACAATTTGTACAATATTTAGGACTAGACAGAATAACTGAAATATAGCCAATAAACTGATTTTCAGTAATTTTTTGAGAAGATATCTTGTCTAACTCTTTTCTATTGTGACTTCTAGAGAACTGGAAATCTGATGTTTCAGGATGATGTAGAAGGCAAGTCACAACTCCTTCTGATTTTTCTGTTTTATCATCTTCCATTGTGGAATTGTCAGGATGTAGTGAACTCAGTAGCACAATTTATATTGTATGGTACTCTCCTCTGACATGACCAGTGTCTTAGTCCCCTGGTCCTGCAATGGATTACTTCTCGTTTCTTGTACCTAGTGGAGATTTATTCAGCATTTTGAACTGGAATTGACCACTGAAATTTTTGACTAGTCAATCCGAGTTGAATTGCAAGATGATGATTAGGATGATTAGATTAATAACATGGTTTGCTTCATATATACACAAAATCCACCAGCAAGACTGGGAGTTATTTGGTTTATATGAAGATATTCAGTGCTTTTTGCAGCATCCTAACAAATTTAAATTTAGTGTTTGAAGGAAGAGCTAAAAGAACAGTACTAGTGTCTGTTGTTTTTAAACTTGTATTTTAAAAAATGTCCAGCCCTGCCTAGGGAGGCAATATATGGCAAGCCAACAATACAGTATTCAACTCAGGGCTTACAACACCCTTTTTTTGTTTGACCAATTGTGCCTTTCTGCTTGGGGAATCCAGTCACAATTGTCTAGTTTAGCTAGGAAAGAGCTCAAGATCCTTGACTGAGTCAACCAAAATCTGGGAGCTATGCAAATTCAGATGTCTGTAAGTTCAAATAATATTAGTTCTGATTGGCCGTTTCTTTCTCTGAAACAATAAGACCTCAAGTAAAATGTATTTTGTTAACAATTCAGCCTTCTGTCACAGAGCTGAGCAGTTCAAATAGCTCCAGTGTATCAGCCTCTGTATCAAAGCCCAGCCTATTCACATACTGATTATTTTATTTATCAACAGGCTTATTGTTCACAGCCCTGCTGTCTATAAAACTCACAAACTATGGCTTTCATCATTACAATAATGTTCTCAGCACACAGGATTTAGAGGCACATAATGCCCTACTCAGAAGATATTCCTGAAGACTTCTGGAAAAAGTCATTGATGCCTATCAGTCTGTACAACACTATTTTTTAACCTCTGGGACTATACCGATCCACAGATAAGAGACATAGTCTGTAACATAGGTGCTATTTTTGTCACACATATCCTGCAGGGTGACCAGATAGCAGACCTTTTCGTGGGCCACGGTGACTCAGCTGATGAAGAACAGTAGTGATTTTTCTACAGGTTTCCTAAAATTCTGCATTGTTAATGTAAATAAGTTAAAGTAATGCTGTTTTCAAGTTGAGGTTGAAGTTTGAATTTGTTTGCAGACAATATTTGCAGAATAAATTCCAGAATTCGTTTTGGAATGTTGTTTTCACTGTTTGTTGAACAGTAAATGGTCATTTTAAACCATAGTTTGTTGAACAGTTTTTACTTCAAGCTTATTATGCTTGGCTCAGTTGTAAAAAAGGTCATTTTCTATTGTAAAAGTACATGTTTATCCATGTGCAAAAGCTGTTTTCCAGTTTGTAAGGTTTTTGTTGAGGATGTGTACATTTGTATCTTAAATGTGCACAAGAAGTTTAATAAACATCTTCAATTAAAAAGCTTCTGATCATTATTTTGAACAAAAACTATTACTGCTTTATGTTATTGAATTATGTTACTCATGTTTCTGTGTTTAACAAAACTGCACCAACTTTTCTGGTGAACCTGGCAGTTATTAAAAACCCTGTTGGACAGTATTTCCATCACATACATGTCAAAGTCATGAAACCCCCTGTGCTTTTTGAAGTCACCCCAGTTTATAGAAATCCCAACAATTGGTATAGGTCTAAGACGCTTTCACATTTTCCCAGGTGGTAAAAACAATGTGGTATACTTTAATCAGAGTGCACAATTCTGAAAGAACTCTGATGTCTGATGAATTGTGATGAGATGGAGGCAGCAGTTAGTGTGGTTACAGTTCTGGACTCTTGCCCAGAAGGTTGAGTTCAAATCCCAGTTGAGACACCTCTTTTGTTCCCTTCAGGGTGCTTCTGGTGACATTTGACGCATTATTGAATGCACAGAAAACTGAAAAAGTGTGTCCTTTTTCTTGAAGTGACCTAAGCTTTGAATTAAGGTTTTTAAAGGTGACCTGATAAGGTATGGACCTCATTGGGTAAAAGTGCACCTAACGAGCTTTCTTGTGATTGGCAAGTTGCAATGCTTCACTGTACAAGCTGTATTACTGGTCAGAGGTTTAAAACAAATTTGACAACTTTTTGTGGAAGAACATAAGCTATAACTGTAGTATTCTCATTCCAGAAAATGATGTTTTTTCCTGTGAAGAAGGCTCCAAGGCCGAAACGTTGTTTCCTTTCTTCTTTTTTCCAGCATGGAATAAACCTATTACTTATTATTTATTATAGCCTTGGTGCTGTTCACAAGAACTGCTGAATTTTTCCAATGCTTCAAATGTTTTTGGAGTTTGATGTACAAAGTCAAGGACTGTCAACATTTCAGAAGGGGCATTCCAAGAGTTAACTCATGCTTATCTTTATACATCTGTGTGCCATTGATAATTGTATGATGCTATTGTATGATGAAGGACTATATGGGGAAGTGATTCAATTCAAAATTCTCAAAGGCATTGATGAAGTAAACACGGTAAACTTCTTCAGAATGAAAAGTGAAACATGAACTGGAAGTGCCCTTAAAGCCAAAAACAGGAGGCATTTTAAAAGTGTTCCCTTGTTTTGTTTTTTTAAGAAATGGCTGGATTAGCTCTGCAGAAAAATTAACTGCCAAACGAACATGTGCTAAATTAGCCGTCCCTCTCTAATTTATAACCATTCTTAACAATCAGATGTCCTTTCCCAGATAATGATGTTTATCTCCATGTGCAGTAATGTTGTCTTGGCTGTTGAGGTGCTGGTCAAACAGCACATAAGTACCCTTCACAGTTCCACAGGTATTTAGGATATAACTGCAAAGAGACAAAAGACTGAGCAATGTGAATGTTTCGTAAAGTATATCGAAGGTCTACCTGAGAGCAGAGCTTCTGAGATCCCCGATATTTTTGACACTTCAAACAACTTACATTTGTTTTCATTTATACTGCTCAGCCATTTCCAGGAGCAGTCAGCACTCCAGTATATCCTTGTTCAAGGGTACAACAGCAGAGCCTCAAATGGGATGTGAACCCACAACCTTTCAGTTATGAGTCTACAGCCCTGCCATATTCGTCACACTACTGACAAAAGTTATGAATTGATTCTTGAAGCCACTCCTCCTTCCCGTTAAGGTTTTCCACTGTGTCCATCAGTCTAAAGCCAGAATATATCCTGGCACAGACAAACAGCGTGTGAGAGGTGCTGTCAGGTTCCTATGGAGCTGCACAGATGTTGGCTGATGGATATGCTGCAGAGGGAAGGCATCACGTCCTGGTCTTCTCACTTCTTCCCAAGACATGTTTCTTGAGACACCTCATCTTCTTTTAAGAAATGGCTGGATTGGCTCTGCAGAAAAATTAACTATCAAATGTACTAGGTGGGCTAAATTAACCAGCCTCCTCTAATTTATAACCATTCTTAAAAATCAGACTTCCTTTCCCAGATGATGTATATCTCTATGTGCAGTAGTTGGTCTGTGATAGAAATTGTTTGTGAATAGGATGGATACATGTTTTGGGCAACAGAGTTGTACATTATAATCTATAAATATTTGTTTCTATATATCTATAAATATTCAGTCTTATGCTTCAATTTATTAAAACCTTCCCTTTGAAATGATTGCCTATTAACTTCTAAATGATCAAACTGTTCATAAAAAATTACATATTCTGGATGACCTCACTCAGTATCCTTATCTACAACTAAGATGTTTTTTTAATCATCTTTCATGTGACTTCCTTGTATTCAAGTCGGTGAAACAATTGATCACTTAATTATTATTAACAAACCACATTTTTCCATAGCTGTTGGTAGACCAGTAGATGACACTGCTCCCTATGGACTAGAATTTCCAAACTTCTTCCAATTAAGGTCATGGGAAAACTGGGGTTTGTCCCTGCAAGCAGTGGGTGCGAGGCACTGTTTATTGGCTGGGTAAGGACAGGGCACTAGTCCATCACAGGACAAAGACACAGGACATGTAAACACTCACACCAGGACCAAATTTCCCCAAAAGACAATATTAGATGCACCTAAATGTGCCTTGGTTGAGCATGTTTCACAATCTCTCTCTTCTTGAGCAATATTTCGCAAGAAGTATTAAGAAGTAACTATTTCTGGAGCAGAGGTGGTAACAGTGAATGATACTCTTGTGCTAGTTTCATGCATGTTTTCTCTGGACACAGTTATCAAAGTCTTCTGACTTTTAACAAATGGTGCAGTTGAGATTCGTCTTTCCCCCCTAATTTGCTCATGGGTTTTTTAGCATTGTATTCCCTTTTTATTGAATTATTTTCTTGGTATATCTTAAATATGAAACACGCAAACTAAATCTTTCTTGCTAACCTGGTAATATCCCTAGAGGTCCCAGAGTGCAGCTTAAAAAAAAAGGTTAAATTAAGCACAGGTTGTTGTGTATTAATGCAAAAGAAAAATAATCCTGGTGCTAATCTAAAATGTCAGGCTCCACTGTTCAAATGAAACTCCAATAACCAGAACACTGTAACTTGTTTAAATGGCACAGCAATTAAGAGACACGAATTTAAGAAAATATTTATTAACAACTCAAGACCACACTTGTTTACAAGTTATTTAAACAGATTACAAGTCCAAGTCTTCTGCTGTTCCCAAGCTACACTCATCTCTGCAGAGACAGACCACCTTAATGCAAACTAACAGGAACAGCACTGGGTTATGCATAGGTATAAACAACAGGTACAAAATATTTAACATACTTCCAGAGAATCTATACATAATATATACAGTATACATGCTTGTCAGAAAGTAAAGTTTTTTACCAAATATACTTGCCAGATGGGAAATATCTTTTCAGATAATTATTTTTGATTTTTTAAAACATTAGAATCGCCAATTCATTTTTCACCTCTTGACTTCAGTCTACGAATCCCACAACCATACAAAGAGCAGAACAAGGAAGTGACCTCAGTATAAGACTACTCCAACTTGTCCACCTTTGAGCCACTCATTTTTTTTAAAAACATCAAAGTCTTGTTCTAGCGGTTCAGCACCGACTGAAGCAGAGGTGTATCCCTCACCAGCAGCACCTTGTGTCTGCAAGTGCCCAGGAAGCCCCACAGGTTGCCCTATCACCAACAGAGCCCTGGCCATTGACCCTCAGATGTGAGGAATACCAGTCAGTCAGCTAGCAACATGACCCAGGCTGGAATTTATGACATCTGGATCATAAACCCAGGACTGTGCTGGTTAAGCCACTTGGGAGGAGTCCTTAGCAAAGTCCCTATCCATAAACATGCCCAATACTGCTGCTTGTTTATAAAGGGGGTTCTTCTGTAACACGACAACTGCAGTTGTCTTCCTCATCAGGACTACACTAAGCATCAAAAACCCCTTTTAATCTAGATCACACACTACTGGATTCCAGTGAAGGACTTTCCCAGAGGCTGATACTAATAACAAATTAGTCCGTGAAGTATATTAGACTTCACAACTAATTCACTTACTGACTTACCATTTACATTTATATGGTAAGTCACTTACCAACTTACCGTATAAATATACAGTACATAGATATACAATCATAGTGGTTATTTAGAAATTTGAAGCAACATATAGTGAGGCTGAAGAAAAGAACAATACTGTTCTTCTTCACTGTAATCCTCAGACTCACCAAGACCTCTGCATCAAGTGAATGTGGACATCCTGATGGGCAGGTGTTAATTTAAATCAAGTTGTACAGAACTATTAAAAACATCTGATCAACGAAATAACCCAAATGTCTGAACAACTTGGAAAAAACACTAACAATAACATTAAGAAGCAGAACTTTCTTTTAACAATTTTGTTGCAACTATTCTTTAACATGTAGTCTAAAAACCTAAAAAAATAAAATCATTTTGTGCTACATTGTTTCAATTAGCTGCTAATAGTTTATTTTACTCCATTCTGGAAACATGAAAAAACCTGGCTGCTCCGTGCCCTGGAAACTACAAAGCACAGCTGGAGTGGGTGGATCTGGAACTGTAAGACACCCATCCATAAGGCCAGCAGCATCCCCTGGTTCTTGCTGCACTGCACGGCACTCATCACTTAACTGAGGTAACTATAAATTGAACCTCTCAATTTACAAGCCTTATACATGTTGCTAACTGTAACATACCAACAAATCCAGCCAGAACATGCCCATAGTGGACTGGAGCTCTTGACAATGGTGTGCACCAAACCAGAGGCTTAGAAGCTGTAGGCATCTGCCCAACCAAACCAAAAATTTTACATCCTTATTAATGCAGTCAAATCACTAAAATCATTTGGTGGTGGTCTGACATTATCCAAAACTGGACAACCAAAATTATACCTCACAAAATCTAAAATAATAAGTGTGGTGTTTTTGCAACCACCCAAATCTGATTTTTGCCAGAGTGAAAAACACTTGGACCTTTGCCTCTTTATTTGTGCATCCCAAAACACGGTCTGACAGAGATGGCTTGTATCTCTCACCACTCCCTGGAACTCCAGGGTGACTGGCGTAATGCAATGCCTTTTCCTTTGGCTTCAGGCTGCCCACCTCAGGGATCTATCTATTCAGACACCTGGCTAATTTCTCTTCTATCATCGCAACACGTTGGTGCAGCTGAATAAGCTTGCTCTTTAACTGCAAAAGGAAAAACAAAGGAAACAATATTAAATATTCCTCAAGACATATTTACAAAATGTACATTTAATCAGTAAACAACCCATGTGGCACTGAATGCTACCTGCTCCTTTTGATTGTGAAGGCACCAGGACATGAAAGCCCAAATAACATTTTTTCATTTAGTTCAAAGGCACAGCCTACAGGAGTAATCACTTCATCTAGTGAAATGCACACGAGCAATTATTAAGCAGTACATATTCTAAAGAACAGGTTGTTAAAGGGGTTTAAAAAGTTGTTTTAAATAATCTTAAATACCTTTCTATTGAAAGTTTTGATTTCTTATTTTATCTGCTCATGATTGCAGTCATATGCTTTTACAAGACAGATTGTTTGTAATACATTTAAGACTTAGTATTCCTGCCATTTAAGAAAGGTACTGTACACTTAAAACATTTAGCAGCGGAATATCTAAACATGTATTTATCCCGATCTCTACATTAAACCATGCATAAACATAGCTAAATATGATGAAGTTTGATCGGAAGCTACAATTGCTCCAAAAGGAAAAAAGCAAACCTATTTTGGGTTAACACACCCAAAGTCATCTAAGTGACAGAGATTCCACCCATCCCTTATCAGAAAGCCACTTGTTCCTGACTACAGCCCAGACCTGACATACATCACTGGATACACAAACATGTTGCAATTTGTGAGCTATACAAGAGCAATAACGTCCAGAGCATGTTTTTGACAGTAGGAAGAAATGAGAGAACTGTGACAAAACCCCACACAAACGCAGGTCATGCAAACACCACACAGAAGGTACCTGAGTCCTAGGACCCAAGAGGTGAGAGGTAGCAGCACTGTCTGCCAGACCAATGTGCCAGCTGAAATTAATGTTTTAGCCAATTAAATAAAGCTGAAGATAGTCTGTTTTGGCAAAGATTAATCTTGTTAGGCTGGGAATTCTTCATCAATGCTCCACCACATGGGTGCAGCAGAGAGGAGAAAGAGGCAGGAGCAGAGAGAATGAGAGTTAGTATGAATGGAGACAAAGTACCAAAACTAGGGAGGCAGTGTGACGAGGACAGCTGCGGGTTAGATCAAGGATCTTAAACTGGATCTAAACAGGTGCTATTAAACACTTATCAGCAACAATGTTTAGGTAACTTATTCTATGAAATCCATCCATATTCTAACCACTTCCTCCAATTCAGGGTTGCAGACCATCCCAAAAAACGAAACAGGGCAGGGTAGATCAGTCCATCAGAAGGCACACCTCTCACACCTAGGGTCAATTTTTCCAGGAAGCTAATTAACCTACCAGTAAGAGTTTGGACTGTGGGAGGAAACTAGTGCACCTGGAGAAAACTTATGCGAACATGGTGAGAATATCGATGACCGCGATACTCAATTGTTGTAAATAAATAACGGTTTTCCAGAGTTTGCTTCACATTCTTACCAGATCACTGAATAAGCAGTAATTGCACATGAGTTTTGGATAGAAAAAAGTTTTATTATCTGAGCTTATATTTTAGATTATAAACCATCTTTAATAGCCCTACCTTAGAGATGTCATCGCCAATGAGATGCTGGTCAAACAGCACATCAGTACCCTTCACAATTTCACAAGTATTCAGAATATAACTGCAAAGATAAGGAAGAATGAGCAACATCTGAGGACTAATCTTTCACAAAGTATATTGAAGGTCCACCTGAGAGCAGAACTTCTGAGATCCCTGATAATGATATTTGTTGACAGATGTTTTTTAAAACAACTTAAATTTGTTCTCATTAATACTGGTAGGCAATTTATGGGAGCCGTCAGAGCTCCAGTACCCTTGCAAGGGTACCAGAGCAGATCTTCAAATGGGATGTGAACCTACAACCTTCCAGTAATGTCCTAAGTCCACAGCCCCGACCTATTCTGCACACTGCTGTCAAAACGTATGAATTGAAAAGCCTGTTAAGTTTTTCCACTGTGTCCATCAATCTAAATCCAGAATACTGTATATCCTGGCACAGACAACAGAAATCAGAAACCGCCTGTCAAACATATACACTAAGTTATGTGCTTTGCGCGATAGCTTAATAAACATGATAAAGACTTCCTTCATGTTCCCTTCAGGAAAGAATTTGGAATCTTTTGGGATGAAAGGCACCATAAATCTATTTCATTTACAGTGTTTCTTTCTATCCTTGGCCAGAACAATAGCCAGCTCTAATTCCTATTCAAAATTGGTGGAATAATCTGGGACAGAACCTACATAACTTTGTGCAATAATAATTCCTTACATTTCCACACAGAATTTCCCAAAACACTTTACACATCAACCTGAAGTGGTCCGGGCTGAAACCTGGTGTTAATGATTAGGCAGTCAGGATCTCAGCTTCCTTCACCGAAATCCCACCGATGCAATATGTGTTACCTTTCATCATCTAAGATTTTTCTAAGCCAGTCTAACTCCGCAAATTTGTCTGCAAAATCTCAAATACCAGACTTTCCCCACAAAACAGATGTAATAAAATGCAAAAATGTGTAAAACATACCCTTATAAAAGTCTAAAAGTCATGCATATCAATGGCATCCTAAAATGTAGGGAAAGTGGTATAATGTCAGCAAATTGGATGCATTATGCGTTTTTAGTGTTTCCTATGCTTTAGCAAACTTTAAAAAAAATACACCAGAAATGTAAATAATGTATAAAAACACCCTGTAAAATGCATAAACAAAATACATAGTACGTAGGTTTAAATATTCAGGAATATAAATGCTTCCCTACAGGGAGAGGACAATTTCTTATAATGGGTGTTATTTACTGACCAGATGAGGTGCTCCTTCATCAAAAGGAAGAGGTTCCGGAAAGAAGAGAGAGCCGGAGGTGTCGAATGCAGAACTACGCCCACAAAACTCTTACAGCCACTGCAGTTGAGGCTGTAATAAACACTACAATAACAAAAAAGAACAGGCCACTGTAAAACTGCTTCACTTCAGGAACCACAAACCCACCCCTCCTGACTGCAATCCTTTTGCATCCTGAAGCGATTCAATCCTCCCAGGTCCCTTGGGTAAAGCTATAGGCACTTGGCAGAAGAAAGGAACCTTTCTATACCCATTGGCTCTTTTCGCAGCCCTTCTGATGATCTATATAACAATAAAGTTCATATATAATAACATTGCACACACCAGGGTTCTGTAAAAAAAAGATTAAATCTTAATTTCATTCTGTTTAGTGCTAATAACACAAAGGCTTTAATTGTTCACGTTCTGTACTGAGAGTGTTCTTACAAGTGCACAGCAAGCTTACGTCAGGCTTTTGCACAGTACATTGCAACCAAATAAAAGTTATTTCCATGCTGGTTGCAATCCAGAATGATTACCAACATAGACATGAAGCTTCATTCCGTATAAATTCTCTTTCCTCTATGGCTCAGATGCAATGCAGCACATATTAAGTTCTACATTCAGACCAATCAACAAGAAACACTGCTCAAATGCAAAATCTCTGGTAAACCTGAGCCCAACAAGAGCCCTCTTCAGAGCCTCTCTCAAACTGCACATCTGATATCAGATACCCATGTGCACGCATGGGCTAAACTAAACTTTCCCAGGCAGTGAAGTATCTCAGTCTGGATTTAGGGACTCAGCAACTGTGTTTAAAAGGCTGAACAAGTAGACCAGATGCATGCAATGTCTGCCAATAGAAAGCAGGTATTTGAGTGAGAACATCTATTTAAGATAACTTAATTAACTTAACTCTGTAAGGACAATCTGCCAGTGTGCTGGTGGTGGAGAGATTGCGTTTTTCCTCCGAGACTCCAAATGTTTGCTCCTTGTATAGCGTCTTTCACTACTATACACAGTTTACAATTCAGTATTCTTAGTTATGTATATTTAAATTGCTAAGCTACTGTAGTATCCAATTGTGTTCTTCATATAGAGCTGGACCACATTATTTTACCCATCTTTTTAAGCCACAAGGCACATCATACAGTTACAAAAACAAAAAAAATATTAAATCCTCTGAATTCAACTAAATGAGACCACTTCTTGCAATCTACTGTCTCTATATTAAGAACAACATCAATATACCTCTGAAAAAACATTTTAATTTCTTAAAGACAAAAATAAAGACTCCCTACATACACTTGAACAAAAGGACATGATTTAAGATGTATACAGTTGTATGTATACATGTATAACTTGCAACAGTGTTGGACACCACTATATAACCAAAGAAAATAAAATAAAAATTATATTTTGGAAATGTGCATACCAGTCGGTCAGCCAGCTATCAAGTCCAAGTTCAAGATCTTCCTTCATCTTGACATTGTGGGTTACTTCTGGTTTGGAAACATAATTGGTTAAAATTATTATTTTTTTAAAAACACATATTTTAACAGGTCTTTACTGACATTTAAATTCTTTCAACCACAAAAGTGTACAGTTTGAACACTCTGGTTTTGAGAGAAAATAAAAGATATTAAAAATCAATTTAAAAGGTGTATAAAGCTATCCATCCGTGTTATAATCACGTTATCTGGTACATGGTCGTGAGGGAGCCAGGATGTATTCCTGCAAGCAATGGGTGCAGACAAAACACACCCTGGCCTGGCCTGGCCACCAGTGCATTGCAGGGCACACACACTCACCGGGGCCAATCTTCCCAGAAGCCATGTCGGTTACTATCGGGCCGGGGCTACTATCTGCACGGAGTTTGCACATTCTTCCTGTGTTAGTGCGAGTTTTCTCTGGGTGTTCTGGTTTTCCTCTGACAAAACAGGTTCACTGTCTTCTGGGAAGCGTGGCCCTGCTGTGAGTGTGGACACTGTCTGGCTGTCTGCAGTGCGCACTGCGTCCCTTCCAGAGTGTACCCTGCCTCGCACCCCTTACCTGCTGGGACAGGCTTCGGCTCCCCTGCAACCCTGAATGGGCATGAAACGGACAGATGAAAGATGGATGAATATTGATAGCTAATTCAAGACATTACACCTAGCAGGTTTATCATGAAGCAGGACACGTCACCATAGCTGTGCGGTTAACTAGGCTTGCTGTTGCAACCCACCTCTAGCGTGTTGACTGTAAAAATAAAAAAATCACCTGAATGGCATGCAAGTGAAGCGGACAGTGGGAATACAATCAATGTCTGTACAAAACTTCCTCCAGAAAGTCCATTTGTCAGAAGTGTGCATGACGGACAATGCATTATCAGTTCTCATGCTTTTTGTTCATTAAAAATACTCATACGATGTAATTACACAGCTGGAGCTTTTTTGTGGCATTTATACATCACATCTTGGAGTATTTCAATACTAAACATGCAAACATTCATAGTACATCTGGCAGGAGTCAGGACTTCAAATTCATGTAATAAAATCTGAAATGATTTTTTGTCCAAACACCATACTACTGTAACCCAAAACGCCTTATATAGTCTACTATAGAACTATAATAAAACTTTGCTTTAGTGACTTTTATTGAAGTCACCGAAGTAAAATTTAATAATTTTGTAGGATGCTAACTCTTGATGTTCCAACAAACCATATTTGTTTAAAGCAGTCATAATTCACTCTCGCGCTTTATGCATAAGGTTGTTCATTGTTTTTAGGAATACACCGTTCTCAAATCGCATGATCTTCAGTTGGATAAACGTATTTATCTGTTAGTATGTCGTACTCTCATTTAAAGACTTCCACTGTTGTTTTATAATATATTTTCACATTTTCCAGGCCTGGAAAACATATTTTAATGTATCCCTTAAAGAGAGAATCTCCAGTAAATACGCTGCTTTCAGTTCGCCGCAGTCTAACAAAATACTTTGATCTTCTCGTTTATAGACAAATCTAGCCATTTTTGTCAAGTCGGTTGAGAAATGTAATTTACAGCTCACCAAAACGCTTTGTATTATTTTACGAAAGATACATGGCCATTTTTAACGCTTGTGCAGATTAAGGATTAACCACAACATAATTCACTTGGAGCTACTATTTCTTGTTTTATACTATCCGTGTTATTATTAAGAACAGTTTTAGCGCTGTTCTGGGGTCCGATCGTCGGTGCTGGTACTCACTGGCACAGGCGATGATGCCCTTTCTCCTGTCCTCTCCGCATACCTGCCAGGAGTCCGCCAGCACCGTCCTGCACGACCCGCACAGCATCACCACGCTCTGGACCAGCACCTCGCAGCCTGGCCCCGAGGAACTCTCGTCGCTATCCTGCAGCACAAGGGTGTCGCCGGAGCCCGCAAACCTGCTCGGCTCGGAGTCATCGCCGGGCTCCTCATACCTGCGCGCTGAGGCTAGGGCTCCGCTGACCTTTCTGGAGACCGGAGCAGACGCAAACGGTGCGTTTGCATCACCTTTGCCTTTCAGTCGGGCGCCAGGGCTTGCTGGCTGACGTTTGGTCGCTTGCAAATATTTCTGAAAATTAAGAACCTTCTTGCAAGCTTTACCACTTCTCCGAGGTGCCATGGTCCCAAATCGAATCTAATTAATCCCGCGCACAACCCAGACCATGTGTTTTGTGTTTTTTTTTAACACTTGATTGGTCAGAATTATTCGCCTTTTTTGTTTTGTACGTTTTCTCCAATCATCCGCGGAAACGTTTTAGCCGGTAAACGTTGATTGGTTAAAATGTATTTTATGTCAATTCAGAAGTGAATCATCGCGGGCCGTTCTCCTTTTTTCTTAGGAAAACATTTCACAAGTTCTGCGGTTTCTTACTACAAACAAAAAAATAAGTTAAATTATCACAGATTCCTTGTAAGTTTCCAGTGTGTATCTTTGAACTGTTTGTGCGTTAGATTTTCAGGCAATGTATAAGCCACCTTCACTGGTCACCTGCAAAGACTACAACTCCCAGAGTGCAGGAGTTTCTTTTGGTTTCTTTTTTGTTTAGCTTTGTCTGCATTACAAAAAATTGGGAAATCTGTTTACAAGATTAATAATATTGAAAAAGTGCAATTAAATACACAAAAGTGGTTATAAACACATATAGTTATAAAGTTGGTGTCTCTTTTAATGTTTATTTGTATCAATATTTAAAAATACATTCAAATAAATCTCTGCACACAGAGCCCGCCTTCTATTTAAAACGCTGCTTGTGTAAGAGAGGCGCTATACGCACGTAGTAAGATCACATAGTTGTCGCTAGAGTATCACTGTTTTTACAGGGCACGAAACGGCCTATTGGAGAACACTGATATTCTCACTGGAGTTCTTGAGAAGGACTGAATTGTATTTGGCTGTGCTTGATTTGACCCGCATGTGACAGGGACAAGTATCAGACTCCAGTTGCATAACTGCTGGGTTCACATCTGCTCTTACAACCTGCAGGCTCTTGTTACTCACTCTGCCTTGTTCCATCACTCTGTGGAACTGATGATGCAGCAGATATACAGAGCTTTCAAACGGACTGCTGGCTCCCATTCTCTGTCCACCTCTATCTATTCTAACAAAAGAATGAAGACAAGACTACAGCCAGAGGTCTCCAACTGCAGACCTCAGAGAGACTCCATCTCTTGCTCCTCCTGTCCTCTCTTTCGAACCTAGTGTAAAGAAATTGGTCTTTAATCTTAGAAAGGGGGAAGTATACTAAAGAGTTCATTTTAATTTTACCCCCAATAGTTTCTCTATTTACATTTGAATATATGCACTGTACTGTATATCTCTATTCACAGTATACGTCTTCACATTTGAACTTCTTGTTTCTTTGAGAGATCACATTTTTTGTACTTTCAGCAACAACCTAACCTATATTTAACTATGTTCTGTGCAGGTATTGGTGGATCATGGACTGGCCTGCAATGCCCACTTAGTGTTTTCTAAGTTCTCAGGCAGGACTGTTGGTGGAAGCCTTAATATTAATTCATCCCTACTATTTAGTGAGGTACTTACATAAGTCATAAAGACTTATATGTTTTGACTGGCTCTGGTTGCCAGGAATAAGCAGCCTTCTAATAATGGATGGATCAGGAAACCAAATCAAATGAGATTAATCCATGGTCAAGGTACAAATTATACTTACTAATTTTTCTTTTGAAAAAATAAAATCTGTACATGCAACGTTATGCAAAGGGATGTGTTGTAATTGTATAATAATTAGGTCCTCATTACACACAGCATTGTAAAGTGGGAAAATATCCATTATTAATTGTGGTGGTAGCAAAAGCTGAGATGTCCACCCTCTTTGTCTAGCAAATTTATTTCACCTGGGGGAGCAGGTTGTTGTAGCCGGTATCTTTAAACAGGAAGGTGTTGTAAGACACACAAATGCTGCCGTATGGTAAAAAAATCAATACTCATTTGTTATACAGTGTGACAAAACTCCAGAAACCAAAACAAAACCCTATGCTCCTCTTGGAGCTCTATCTAGACTTCTTATTGTGTCCCTCTCTGTTAGCTGAGATCAGTGCGCAAGGAAAAACTCTGCCCTGGAGAGCACACCAGTCTATCAGTCATTGTATTAATATTTTAATGTGGCCATTATTATTATTTGTTTGAAAAATCTAGTGATACATACTTGTCAATAATGGTATTTTGAAAATAAGGTGTATCAATTAAAAACACAAGAAGAGTATCTCACTGGTAGAAGCCAGGGCTAGAGAGTGTAGGACCGTGCTGGGAAACCGTGTGCAATCGTGGTGCTTGAGTTGCTTCGAGAGGCACTACCTCACAAGTGAGAGCTGAGCCCTCTGGGGAGAGAAGGAAGAAGGCATAGGCACCCCTAAGGACTGAGTGGTCGGGGTCCCCAGCAGGGCTTAGGTGCCACTGCTAACCTGAGGCCAAGAAATGAACTTCACTAACAGCATGGAGGAGCCTGGATACAAAGTCAACATTGAAATTGAAAGAGGAGGTGGAGGTAAAATTGAAACCTGAGGCATAAGCACTTGAGAATTTGAGGTTTCAATGGCGAGCAGACTGTTGATTAATAAGAGGAGGGGACCCTGCCCCAAAACTTTCACCTGGTGGTTCTCAAGTAAGACGACATTGTTTAAAAAAATAGTATATTTGAGACTGAATCGTAAGGCATTACAAACAACTCACATACTAAACATTATAAGTACTTTTATGTACACAATTGAGGGCACTGATTGCAGGTACTGAGAGCCTTGACTTCATGTTTGTTTGACGTATGCTGCCTCCTACAGCAAGCCCCTGCCAGCTGCCTCTGGTCTCCACAGTGGGCATTACTTTTTAGTGGAAAAGCAAAAGCACCACCTACTGGTCCACCAGCACCACTAGTAGCAGCAGCAGCTTGTGGGAGCCGGAGCAAGCAACTGTCGAATGGCAGGGTAAGCCTGAGTGGGACTCCAGTCCATCTCAGGGCAGACTCACAGACACAAACACAATCATGCACACACTCACACCTTGGGACAGGACCATCTTCCCAAAAGCCCATTAACCTGTCAGTGTATTTTTGGACTGTGGGAGGAAACTAGAGCACCTGGAGAAAACCTAGGCAAGCACGGAGAGAGCAAACAAAATCCAGGTGTATAGCAGCCCACATCTGCAGTTAAATCCAGGGTCCCAGTACTGCAAGGCAGCAATGAACCACTGCACCACCATGCCACCTCAACATATTTCAATGTTTCTGTTTAGTTCTCACTCATATTTACTTATCTTACCATTAGAAGTCTACAGTTTGAGTGTTCAGGATTTGAATGCAATATCAATAAAAACAAAATCATAACAACTAGTTCTTCATGATTTATGACTGGTCTCACGCAATCAGACCACTGTCCCTTTCAAAAGGCCTAGTTCTCACTGAACTAGATAATAACTCACTTTACCTGTTCACCATCACACCCCCAGCAGTAAGATACTTTAGAGCTGTCTGCGGTCAGCTCAGTGCTCAGTATTGGGTCTATCCTGTTTGAGCTCAACTTCCCAGTTTCCCGGAGACTTTCTTCTTGTACATTGATTCCCTGGCTTCTGGATTTGGCATACTTTACGACTACGATTTGTGGATTTCATCTTTGTCACCTTAGTATGGTTTAATGTTCTTGCTTGCTTTACCTAGTTACTCTCTCGCCTATTTTGGACACTAACTCAAAGACTCTACATAGACTTCACCATCCCAGCATAACAACTTGGTTTTCCATTATAGGCATCTCATCTCGGTACTGCACTGAGCAGGTCCAAAACCTGATGAGACACAGCAGACCGCACCAGTGATAACACTGTCTCAGCTATAAGCCTCGGCCCCTGCCTTTCTACATATTCAGTAAAGGAAGTTCTCACCTTTCTATAGTTTCAACTTCAAACTGTACGTGTACTCTGTTCTTGTAATCAACGGCAAGCAACACATACTGTATGTGAGTAGAATAACCATTATATTAGGGAAAAGATTGCTGTACACAACACTCATAGATTCTGGAGAAACAACTTTTTTCCAGACTGTATCATACAGCAGAGGATCAAATGATATTGCACTGTAAAAGTACAGTTGACTTTTGATGATGGCAGTTTTGTGGGCTTGTAGATGCAAGGAGTGTTTTGCTATCAAGAACACAACATGCTGCTAGGCCACCCTCACAGCACTTTCGCACAGCTGCACATGTCTGTGCAGATAGCTGCATGTCATACTGCAATCTGTGAAGAGTGAATCAAGAAAGCAAGCAATATACAGGAAGCCCCAGCAAAGGCAGCATGCAACCAGCCCATTTACACAGGTGATATTAAAAACAGATATTTATCAGATTATATTTATATCAATAGTTCGACAGCACATGATGAGTACATTCATAGTGAAGTGAAGTTGAGGTGAACAAATTAAGTTGTAGCATCTTTTAGAAATAATCCGCTGCCATCGTTTTTCAGGTTCTGCCAACCAGACAATATTTTTTTGCCTCATTATTGGTTTTCCTCATAACATGGGTAATCATGATAGTCAGTTCAAGATTTTTAATTGTCCAGTGCTCACATTTGTAACTCAGTTTTAAGATTAATACAGAGTATCCATCTTATTAATGCATTATATGATTTTGTATTTTGATAATACACAAATGTTAGGGGTAATTTAAAAAAACGCATTTACTATGAATAGCTTACATCACCCTACGAAAAGGAATAAACTATTGATAAAAATAAAAAAAGAGGGAAGTGATATACATTTTCTACAATAGATACAATAGATAAGTTTTTCTTCAATGCATCATTCTACAGGGAGAGGGGTGGCTACTTTATATTTTTATTTCAAGAGGTAGGTTAAACTAATGTGTTAAATGTGTGCATTTAACAGAAATCAAAATGAAATTTTAAAGTTAAAAGAGAATAAAAGAAAAATAGACCTTGTGATATCAGATAGTATTACTGAAGCACTTGTTTTTACTCAACAGAAATTTTATAATATTGTCACAAGGGCACAGAAATTGTTAGCTTTTAGAAGGAGGAATTAAAGTATAAAAGCAACAGAGATATTCAATATCCAGCAAAGAGGACTGAACTGCTATATATCTTAATGAGCAATGATGATTCTAATTATTGTATTGTTCTGTTTCTCTATTTATTCATTTCGACACCATGTCTCATCCCGGTTGCAGTACTGTTTCTCCTCTCTCTCCATATTTCTCCAGTCCGGGAAGCTGTGGCAGGCTGTGTTATTCTGGGTATTAATGCCTCCCTGGAATGCAAGACCCTTGTGTCTTCCTTTTCCTGGGAGCTGAACATCATGAATGAATCCGCTCCCCAAAGCGGAGTGAGCAACACCTCAAAAGTCGAGGCTTCCTGATCCCAGTCGATGGGACCCTTCTGTGCTGAAGTAGCCTGCGCTTTTCAAGTCTTCACTTCACCTGCACTGCAGCTCCGGCTCCTGTCCTTCTCCCGGAGGCCTGGAGCCCTGGATTCTTTCCATCTGACCTCAGTCATCCTTCCCTCAACCTAACAGCCCCATTCCTGTTCCATAGAGAGTCCTGTACTTTAGTTTTCTCTCTGACTGTCCTCATCCCCGATGCCTTCCTGGGTTTTCTCTGGAGCAGGCCTTTTTTCCCGGCCCTTCAGGACTCTTTTCCTTTCTCCCACCTTCTGTTTCTCAGGCCGTCTGGGTCACCTTTTCCTGTTTCTATCTTTGTTCATTTCCTGTCCACCTTCCAGCGCCCCAGCAGAGCTTCAGATGTCTGAAGAAGGCCAGGTCCATTCTCAAGGACCCCAGTCATCCCAGTCACAAACTGTTTTCCCTCCTACCATCCGGTAAACGGTACCAAAGCATTCGGTCCAAGTCCAACAGACTACAGAACAGCTTCTACCTCCAGGCAATAAGACTGCTAAATAGCCAACCTGTAGCTCCTTAGCAAATCACCTGTAATGGCTACATGGACACACAATTCTCACTATATCCACCATAACTGCACTACATGTATATATTGCACACACCATGGACACATAACAGCTCTACTCACATTGAGTTTTATTCAATTTAAAAAATGTAACCTCAATTTTGTGATTTCTGTGTTCTTGTGAATTTTTATGATTCTTGTAATTTTTGTGAGCTCGCAGGAAAAGACATTTCATTGCCAGCAACTACTGCTGAACGCCGTATCGTTTTGCATTTGATAAATAAACTTTGATTTGATTTGATTTTGATTTGATTTTTCCTTTTCTTCCTAAGGAGCCAGGCATTCTGAATCCGTTCCGAAGGGTAGTGACTGACTCCTGAGCTCCCTGAGGATTCCTTTGTTCCCGGGCTCTGACTGGAACAGTCCCTTGTGGCTGTGCTGACCGGGGGCTCCGGGAGATGAGAGGGGACTAAGGACAGGCTATTAGACCCTGAACGGCCAGTAATCTATTTTTCCGTTATCACTCCCCCTTCACTTCACTCTCCTTCCATCCCGGAGCACTTGAGCCCCCGCCACTCAGGTGTTTTCGGTCATTGCTGCTCCTGGTTCCTTGCATTTGGGTTCTGACAAATCATCACCCATGTGGCTTGGTACAGAAATAGGAATAGGAATTTGCTAAATATTACTAAAATTTTTTACACAGGTGACGAGTTGAGTGAGAAAAAAATATATGAATGTTTTTGGAAAAAAATACAAAAGGTGAAAGTAGATCGAAATGCACAGCTCATGGTCATCACACATCTGCTTAGCACTGTATCACTGGCCTCAGGGTCCATTGGGAATCTGCTCCTCTAGGGCAGCAGTCCTCTCACACTGTAGCCTGCAAACGCCGTTGTTGAACCAGTAGGTGGCACTACTGTTATACAGTACAGTCTATTACCCTTAAAATTTCCTCTTAATTCAGTTCATAAAATCCACACATCTCCATCTGATCTGCTCTGTTTCGCAGAATGATATATCACTATCTATGACCAGTAACTGTTTCCGTATTAACTCCTTTTCCCCAGTGCATTGGGTTAATAAACTATAGTGTCCAATCAGTCAATATGTCTATATTAACCCTCTTTTTTCAATACAATTTTAATTTTTGTACTGTAGCCTTCAGTCACCAATTGTATCTATATTAACCTCTCTTTCAGTATTTAAGAAAGTGTTAATGCAGTGTAGTGTTCTGTTAGTAGGTCTCTGTTAACACAAGGCTAAATGTTATTTTTATTATTCTTATTAGGCTACAAACATGTTTCATATTTCATTTATCAATGATCCAAATCTGCTTATTCTGCTTCCTCAATTTGCAGATCACACAAAAAGAGGGAGGGCAAATAACAATCCAGAAGCAGGAGACTCTTCTATAGACAATGGTAACAAAGTGACTGCTTGTATCCACACAAACACCATGCCTTCTGCCCGGAGAATTGCAGTCCTTTGATAATCATTTTTCTAAGACTAAGGTATTTGTGTGGCACATGGCTAGGTCTCTTGTCGACAGTCCTGGCCTTATGCATCTCTGGAGAGAATGTTCCCTGAAGTCTCTACCCTTTTCTCAGAGAAAAGGTTTCAGGACTCAATGCCCTCCTTCCCCTAAATCTTAGGGTGTAACCATACATGAGAATCTGCCTGTTGTTGTCAACCCTAATTTTCTTTGATATTATCAAGTGTTTAGATTTCCCCTCTGTAACAAAGTGAGGATGAGCACCCATGCAACTGTCTCTCACTATTGAAGGAGATGAAACATTCACTGAAACACCCCTACACTCACAGACTTTTTTGGATGTTGACAGCTGGCTCCAATTTAAAGTGGAATTACAGTGAACCTCTCTCTTGTGGGGAAAACAGGGTACTGATTTCATGTTTTACCCTGTTTGAAAGCTACTTAGTCCTACTGGACACATCCCCGTGTTATGCAGGAGATCCTAGTGTCTTAACTGTGGTGTTAGGGTGGTCAATAATTGTATTTATCTCTCTATACCTTCGTCTTTGTTCATGCAACTATGTTGCTTGGTTTTTCACATGAACAGATGTGTTTGTTAACTACTCACATACATTCTCCTGATCTTAATATAACGATTTTGCTGTTTATTCTATCCCCACGATCACTATCTGGCTACCAATGTAGTCAAGATTAAATTATTGCAAAATGTAAGAACAATAGAATTTAAAACATTTAACCAAAATCATGCAAAACGTTAGCAGAACCTACTGTGCAATTTGAGTTACTTGCCTTTGCTGCTCTGGAATTGTTCAAAGAAGTGATCAGGTTAATTTGTGTCTTTAAGGAAACACCTACTCAGTTTAAATTAGGCTTTAAACAAGTAAACAAGAAAAGAAGACTTCTTCAAAAGTCAAACAAGGAACAGAGGAATGAGGATGGGTGTTAAAGCCTGGACCTCTACACACAATATTTAAAAGTCTCTTTAATGAGCTTTTCATATTTTTGTAATATCCTTTTTGTAATTAATTTTTTGATTTACTACCATTAATCAACTGATCTAAAGTCCTTTACAACAGAGTAAAAGGATCTATAAAAAAGTAATATAAAATAGCATATCACATTTATCCTTTCCTTAGTAATGAGCAAAAGTACTGTATATTAATCTTTTGTCTGTTCCTAGTGAGTAAGTCAGTTATGTTTATAATAATTTGTCATTTTTTTCAAATCATTTTTGTTTTGAGTTCCAAACTTCACTCTTTCCCTCTGTTTATCTCAAGTTCACTTCAAACATCAATTTAAGCAAGAGAAAAGCCTTCAGTACTCGCCCATCCAGAGCAAAACTGACTGATCTGAAGTGAAAATGGTTTCCAACTACACCTTAGACAGCCTGGTAAGGGAGTTGCAAATGGACAGTAGTTTAAGAAACAGGCCATTAGTGTCTAATCTCTAGAAGCAGAGTGTCTTGTAAAGAGAGTGTATTCCACCATGCAATTCCAGTAATGTTAACATTGTATGTGGTCTTTGCAAAGATGGGCACTTCTTCTTAGCTCTTTATTCAGTTTGGAAAGAAGGAACTGGGTTCAACAGTACAGATGAGTGCCAACTAGCCTGGACCTCTGAGATGTTTCATAACCCAGCTTCTTCTATTCACTCAATGAAATGGCAGATTTAACTTATTGATAACAGCTATCAGATCATGCTGCTTCTGTTTTTTTTTTTGGGGGGGGGAGGTGTTTTGAAAGAGTTTCATCAATCATCTTCTCCCTCCATCTTTTCTGTGTTTCAAAACTCAGCCATAACATAAGAATATGAGAAAAATTACAAGCAAGAAAAGGCCACATCTAGCTTGTTTTTTTGCTAGGAGGTAAATGGGTGTTCAAATATTCTGAAAGAATCAACATCAATAATTGGGCAGGATAAAGAAGATCTGTTAACTTTCCCTGAGTTTCCACTTCTGTGTTCTGATTTTTTTTTTACCTGTTCTTCTTGAAGAAAACAAAGCAGATTCATCCCCGACTAAATGACACAAAAGGGTATTGTAATATTCAGAGATATTAAATTGTTGCTACTACTTGAAATATATATCTACTGAATTAAATGCTCTATTAATTTTGTTGACAACAACAACAACAACAACAACAACAACAATAATAATAGCTATATTTGATCTCATTTTAAGTTACTGTTGTGATTTTTTAATAAAAAGTAATATTTTATTGTGGCTTTTCTTATATGTGTTCCAGTTTCATTTGGGTTTAACATGCTTTCAGTATGCTATTCTGTTTTATATAAATTTTCCAAAAGAAAATTCCAGTATTGTTCAGTATTCACATTTTGCTGCTTTAAAACTTGCAGTCATACCAGTTTAAAGTAGCTATTAATACCTATTACGTGCACTACGTACTCCACACATTCAAAACAAATAAAGTAAATAAGTAAACAGATAATAATGAAAGAAAATGGAAAAGTAATGATTTCATAAATAATCATATACTGTGGCAAACCTAAATTAATTTATGTGCACTATATTTTCTTAATGAGCCAAACAATCAGTTAAGTGGCCTTTGTTTGTGTGCAATCTGTGTAAGGTCATTCAATCAGGTGAGATTTTTCAAGCAAAGATTCAGCTGTGAAGACTTAAGGAAGGGGGTGAGGTGTATAAATGCAAAGATCAGAAGAAGGGACCAGAACCAGAAACCAGAACATTTCTATGAGTCATATTTATTTCTATAGAAATTCACAATTTCTATGGTGAAGGCATGGTGCATGGTGAAATCAATCATTAAGTAGTGGAAGGAGCCCACACACTGCTTAGATCAGACTGCCCATTCAAACTGAGTAACCGGGCAAGAGGAAACTGGTTAGGGAGGCAATGGTGATAAACTCAAATACCAAATGGAGTTTGCAAGAAAACATTTAGGTAATACTGCAAACATGTGGTAAAAGTCTTTTGTGGATCTTTTTGGTCTTAATACAAAGCAACAATCTGATGTAAAACAGCCTACAGTCGTCAAGCATGGTGGATGGACTTACCCAGAAAGACTTGCTGCCCCAAAAGACTTTGACTCCTTTCAAACTTGCTTTCATTTAATATTGAGTTTACGGGTCTGAATACTCAACCGACATATTTCATCCATCCAGTCATTTGCTAACCACTTTTACCAATTCTGAGTCGTGTGGGAGCCGGAGCAAGCAACTGTCGAATGGCAGGGTAAGCCTGGGTGTTCAAATATTCTGAAAGAATCAACATCAATAATTGGGCAGGATAAAGAAGATCTGTTAACTTTCCCTGAGTTTCCATTTCTGTGTTCTGATTTTTTTTTTACCTGTTCTTCTTGAAGAAAACAAAGCAGATTCATCCCCGACTAAATGACACAAAAGGGTATTGTAATATTCAGAGATATTAAATTGTTGCTACTACTTGAAATATATATCTACTGAATTAAATGCTCTATTAATTTTGTTGACAACAACAACAACAACAACAACAATAATAATAGCTATATTTGATCTCATTTTAAATTACTGTTGTGATTTTTTAATAAAAAGTAATATTTTATTGTGGCTTTTCTTATATGTGTTCCAGTTTCATTTGGGTTTAACATGCTTTCAGTATGCTATTCTGTTTTATATAAATTTTCCAAAAGAAAATTCCAGTATTGTTCAGTATTCACATTTTGCTGCTTTAAAACTTGCAGTCATACCAGTTTAAAGTAGCTATTAATACCTATTACGTGCACTACGTACTCCACACATTCAAAACAAATAAAGTAAATAAGTAAACAGATAATAATGAAAGAAAATGGAAAAGTAATGATTTCATAAATAATCATATACTGTGGCAAACCTAAATTAATTTATGTGCACTATATTTTCTTAATGAGCCAAACAATCAGTTAAGTGGCCTTTGTTTGTGTGCAATCTGTGTAAGGTCATTCAATCAGGTGAGATTTTTCAAGCAAAGATTCAGCTGTGAAGACTTAAGGAAGGGGGTGAGGTGTATAAATGCAAAGATCAGAAGAAGGGCATAAAACCAGAACATTTCTATGAGTCATATTTATTTCTATAGAAATTCACAATTTCTATGGTGAAGGCATGGTGCATGGTGAAATCAATCATTAAGTAGTGGAAGGAGCCCACACACTGCTTAGATCAGACTGCCCATTCAAACTGAGTAACCGGGCAAGAGGAAACTGGTTAGGGAGGCAATGGTGATAAACTCAAATACCAAATGGAGTTTGCAAGAAAACATTTAGGTAATACTGCAAACATGTGGTAAAAGTCTTTTGTGGATCTTTTTGGTCTTAATACAAAGCAACAATCTGATGTAAAACAGCCTACAGTCCGTCTCAGGGACTCCAGTCCATCTCAGGGCAGACTCACAGACACAAACACAATCATGCACACACTCACACCTTGGGACAGGACCATCTTCCCAAAAGCCCAGTAACATGTCAGTGTATTTTTGGACTGTGGGAGGAAACTAGAGCACCTGGAGAAAACCTAGGCAAGCACGGAGAGAGCAAACAAAGTCCAGGTGTATAGCAGCCCACATCTGCAGTTAAATCCAGGGTCCCAGTACTGCAAGGCAGCAATTCACCACTGCACCACCATGCCACCTCAACTTATTTCAATGTTTCTGTTTAGTTCTCACTCATATTTACTTATCTTACCATTAGAAGTCTACAGTTTGAGTGTTCAGGATTTGAATGCAATATCAATAAAAAAAATCATATCTACTAGTTCTTTATGATTAGAGCACAATCCTATCACATAATGGACCATTTCAAAAGCTAATTTGCTTTTCATGTAAAGTACTCAATTGTTTATAGGCAACAGTAACTGAACAGTCCATTCCAGATCTGAAGAGGTAACATATGTCACAATATTTAAGACTAAGAATCAAGTAAGTCAAGTGGAATACTGTAATTGTGTGCAATTTAAAAATGTTTAGATAAACTTTACTCTACTGTAGTGTTAGTGTGGAATTACTGGATTTTCATGGTCTTCTAATATTGGAAGGAGAGAAGTCAGTGGTGGGCATGGCAGGAGTCTCATGGCAGAGCAGGAGGTTGACATAATTATAATAATTCCTTAAACTTATATAGCATTTTTCTGGACACTCCACTCAGAGCACTTTTAAGGTAATGGGGATCCCCTCCACCACCCCAAATGTGCAACATTACCTGGATGACGCGACGGCAGCCATAGTGCACCAGTATGCTCACCACACACCAGCTATCAGTGGGGAGGTGTACAGAGTCATGAATCCAGTTTATATAGTTATTAGGAGGCCAGAATTGGTAAATTAATTGGTCAGAATGCCAGGGAAACACCCCTGCTCTTTTTAATAAACTCCCTGAGATTTTTAATGATCACAGAGTTGGGACTTCAGTTTTACATCTCATCTGAAGGATAGGACCTTTTTTAAGCATAGTGTCCCCATCAGTATACTGGGTTATTGAGACCCACACAGACCACAGGATGAGCACCCTCTACTGGCCCCACTAACACCTCTTTCAGCAGCAACCTTAGTTTTTCCCAGGAGCTCTCCCATCCAGGTAGTGACCAGGCTCACACTTGCTCAGCTTCAAGCAATGAAAAGCTTCAAAACTCAACCCAGTGTATATCTTCTAAATCAAAAGTGAAGATATTAAAGGCTCTTTGATGTTATTGTGCTTCATTGATTAAAATTAATATTTTAAGGTATTTGAAGTTTTGGTTTAGGATGTACTGTTTCATGTACTGTATTTGCATGATCCAGTACAAACTTTTCTAAAATTCTGTTCAAAATGGTTTATTTGGGCTGCTGAGTGGCTCAACAGGGAATGGGGCTTACTCTGACCTATGGACAGGATTACAATCCCAAGGCATGTCACCTGTATGGAATGAAGCTCTTAGAAAATAGATGGATGAATTGAAAACATGATGGAGTTTTTAACAAAAGTTCAGAAAGAGGCCAAACCCGAATCTTGGTTATTTCTGCCTACCTTAATATAAATTACATCTCTTGTTGACCCAGTTGCATGTTTCATATCACCGGCTGTTATTTGATGTCAATCATCAGAAGATCGGGACCTCGCTGTGCTACTTGCTGTGGCTCAGTTCTTTTTCTATCTGGACAAAGGAAACAAACTCAGATTAGACCATTATTCTCACCAAGTACTCTCCACTGTCTCTAGATAAATTGGGAATATTACTTATGCTTCCACTGGAACTTTAATATCCCTTTATTTGGTGGATCTGCAAACCAAAACCTTGTAAAGGCTGTAATTGTAATTTAAAAGACCTGCATCAGTGTGATGCTGTTTCTCTTGCTTCTTTCGGGGGTTCTGACATCTTTGTCCTCCAGTCCAGGTTGTTGTTCTCTCAGCTACCTGACATAAGTCAATAAAGAAAACCAATTCAAATCACAGCTCACCTCACACCGCCTTTCCTTGATCTGGGTTCAGCCAAACTACTGCATCAAACTAAAATGCAGCGTCATGGCTACATGTTTTCCAGTAGAGGAAAGACTTATCTTCTTAGTAAAACACCAGCGGAAAATGACACCGGCTTTGCTCCAAGTTGTCAGCCTGCTCTTGGCAGGAGAAAATGTGCTCTTTTTATTGGTACGTATTTGGAAAGTTATGAGACAAACTCAAATACATACGGGAGCTCAAAGACTCTCACAGTAATTATACTTCCAGGATTACCACCAGAATGGGGTCCAAATACATTTTCATTTTCCAAGTTGAGCACACTCTTCATTGTACAGTTATTTCTATTGTATTAAAACCAAACACCATGACTTAAACAATTCTAGCATTTGGAAATGAAAAAATCTGAAGTCCGCATGAATGAAGCCTTGGCTTACTTGTGGCATACTGCAGGTATTCGCTTCATGCAAGATTTTACCTGTGAATTTTTTTCCAACTTTTGCAAACAGTGTGCTGAGTCATATACAAAGCAATAGCATGAAACCACTTCTTGTATTGCTGTAATTATTAAGCAAGAACTGAATAAATGCTCACTCAGGAATATGTATTGTAAAACATGTATAAGTCTATTGACTGTTGGTTTTCCACTATCACCTGCAAATTAATCAATCATCATTTTCCATTTGTGTCTGGGTTTTTCAAACGATTTTACACTAATATTTTTCTACCAAGAGAACATACTTTGACATGTTTATTGTAAGGTGATATTTTCTTCAAACTTCACTATCAGCAATATGTATACGGACACCAGCTTTGAAAAGTAATTTGAAACATGGATTTGCAGAAGAAACCGTTTTTCCTTTATCCCTCTACCTTCCCTAAATTTCTATGAAATATACCAATGCTGCAGTGATACAGTGGTGATCACTGCTGTCTTGGCACTCTGGGGCTCATTACTGGGTTCACTTCTACACATGAGTGTATCTTGTATGTCTCCCCTGTGTTCATGTGGGTTAACTCTGGGTGCTCGTACTGATAAGTTAATTTGACCTTCTGAGAAAATTGGTATTTGGATTTGTGTGTTTGTTTCTGGTCTGTTATGGGCTGGCGCCCCATCCAAGGTGTACACTGCCTTGCGCCTGCTACTTACAGAGATTGGCTCTGGCTCCTCCACAAACCTGAATTGGAAGAAGTGTCTAGAAAATAGATGGATACCAGTGCTGCCAAACTGTTCACATTCACTAGTACATGTACAAAAAATAAAATACAAATTTGTGACCCTACTCTAATAATGACATTAATAATTGAATATAATATTGAAAGGGGAAATCTGATTCAAAACGAAACCAAGCAAATGTTTAAAGCACAAAAACCAAAGGGCATTTCAGAACGGATTTCTGCTAATTCAGCTATTCTGACAATTAACTTCTATACCAAAAATCCAATAATACCTCACTGATACTTTCAAGAAGAACTTCAGAGTAGCTTTACAGAGATGCTTGGAGCATTTCATTATAATATCCGTATATGAGCTGCTACAGTAGATGATGTTCTTCTATAAGCATTTCTGATTATCTACAACCAATATGTAAATATGATGGCAGACCCAGAAAGGTAATTTAACTTGTCTTGGGGCTGACACATTTTTTAACAAGTTTTTAACACACATTATTAGTGTACAATGGCACATGAAAATGTTTCAAACAAAATTAGTTTCTCTTCTTGTTTTCTAGGTGAATCAAACCACAAGACCTGCAAGGAGGTTTTTTTATTGCTTCTGAGCAAATTCTTAAAAACAATGAGGTATGTGATCATACCTGGCTCAACAATTTCTTATGTGTTATTTACTAGAATTAATCAGTGATATTAATGGGAACTAATTTTAAAGTGAAGACTGTCATCAGAAAACCTAGATAATTCACCCATTGGAAAACACTGCTGATTATTTCTGTGCTAAGATGCTAAGCAGCAACATTTTAAAATGGTTATATTACAGTAGAATGCTTTAGAAATTGCATATCTGGATATTTTATTCAAATTTTAATACTGTCATACTAACAATTGTCCAGGACTTCGGCGCTGGTGACTACTATACATAGAGGAGATAAAGCCTACTCCTTCAAGATACTGGTGTTTCAGAAGTAACTAGTTAGGATTTTCAACACCCTTTACTTTATTGCACCAGGAGCGCTGGTACATTGATGTACTTGTTTAGCCTTTGTGTGAAATAGTGACAAATTTAAAGGGAAAAACAAGCATACTGCTAAGAGATCAATCCTTTCAGACATGACAATCTTTAATCACCAGCAGGAATCACCATTTCCTTTAATTTATTTACGTTTTCAATTTCCAAAGTTTATCTTTGCTAAAAAGAGTATGAAATTATTCTTTAACATAATTACTGGATTTCTGCACCCCTATATTTCTGTTTTAAGGGGAGTTTGGAAGAAAGATAAAAAAAAGCTAATGGAATCTCGTAATTAGAGGTCTCTTTTCTTATCTAACCCCTTTAAACCCATTACAAACACTGTGTTCCTCTGCAGCCTTATGGTGTGCTGTGACCCAGAGTAAATTCTCTAATGGGTTATTATGGGCAGGATGACTTTCTGGTCTGTTATCTGGTAGAACACAGCCACAGTAATGCACGAGAGGCAAATAGGATCCCCATCCTTAAAGGATAGGTTCCCTACCCAGTTGAAACCCATCAGACTTCCACAAGTAGATACAAAATGCAATAGACTTCTTACACCAGCCATGACTTGCCTCTACATCAGCATCTCAGAAATGTGCCTCGCCACCAGCTCAAGTCACTGTGTCCCTTCTGGGACCATGCTGCTGACCATTACAAAGAAACACCTCATCTGAGAAGCAGATATAACAGTACCCATGTATGAGATCCCTCAGAGTCTCTATTGTCAAAAAACCAGTACAACAGACTGTCAAAATACTAAACAGCATATGACACTGCAAATAGTTGATGCACCTATTTATGGTTGTGGCATAGAAACAGTATACCGTTCTGTTTCACCTAAGAACTCACAAATTATTATCTAAATATTATTTTTTGATAATATGCAAGCTTTTCTACCCAGTTTTCTCTTAAATACTTTTACCTAATTTTTAATAAAGCAGATTGGACCTTTTAATGCCTTAACATCTCTTCCTGTAGAAGAGTGATAGCAAGTAATTTTATAGCTTGAAAAATGTAGATGCTTAATTTAAAATGCTGCTATTAAGTTAGTGTTAGTGGTAGTGCAGACCCACTAAGCAGACAACATTTGTTACCTAACACTCACACTTATAGTACTTACACACATACAGGTTTACTTATTTACTGAACATGCCATGGGATTTTGAGACAAAAATGTGCTTTTAGAAACATGCCTTTACTTTGTTTGACTTTCCTGGACCCTGAGTATACAATGATGTTTCACATTATTTGATTCTAAGAAATGTGTTTTGTGGTAGGCTACAGTTTACTCAAAGGTCAGTGTAGTAAAGCATAGAAAAGGTACTGTACTGTTTACAGCAAACATGACATTAAGCTTCAGCAAAAGTACAAACAGCAGAGTGTGAAGTATTCTGAATGTACAAACACTCAAAATGTAAATAATGGGTTTGTTAATGCAAATTGTTATGTGAATTGCAGATTCAGCTACAGTACATGGTTTCTCTCACTTTTCTCTGTAAGCATTTGAAGCTGATCAATTTGGAGGTGAGCTTCACTGAATTAATATTCATTAAAGTACTGTAAGTGCAGAGTGCATTTAAGTCAGGATGAACTTGGTTACATTTTCTTTCAAGGATTAAATTTACAGATGTGCAGCAGATTGAGGGACTTGAGGGGATAATTGCTCATGAAACCCTTTCAAAACTCTTAAGATGCCCATGCTCCCCAAAAACAGAAGCACCACAATCTGATAGCTGGTATCAATAAATAAAATCTGACTTCATATTAATAAAATAAGAGAAGCTGGGTTGTGAAACATCTCACAGAGCCAAACTGCTTGGCACTCCTCTGTACTGTTGAGTTCAGTTCCCTCTTTCCACACTATATAAAGAGTTTGAATCTGGAGGAAATTTTACAGAAGAGCCCAGGTGAGCAGAGAGACAGAGAGACTACATACACTGTTGGCTCTGCTGACCAGGTGAGAGCCAATCCTTTTCACTCTTTCTTTACTAGGTATTCTGAGTGTCCTTTGGTACTTTCGCAGAACTGCTGGCCTGTCTCAGGAGTGGCTGGAAAGCATTTCCACCCTAGATCTGCTACAGCTCAGCTGAGGTTTTGTATCTCTAGAACTGCTTTGGGTGGCTCTGGGTGGCCAGGTACAAATGGTTCATAGTGTTTTAGAGTGAACTGAGATACATCAGGTTTGAAACTTAAAGAAAAATGTCATTAAAAGACCACATTATTATAACTGACTAATCAAACAGCAAGAGTATTTATAACATCCTATAGACAAAATACTAAAGAAAAAGTAATATAAATGATTATTTAGCTTTTTTATAATGTACTATAGTGCAAATGATGATCTTAAGTTCACTGTACTCTGTTGTAAAGGATTTTATATCCATTGATTAATTGTAGTAAGAGATACAAAAGATATCTCTTATGAAAGGAACAATGTGGTGCTGCACAACTTTGATTAACAATGAGACATCTATGGTATTTTCCTTACCATGATAATCCATGGTATACATGAAAATTGCTGTTCTTAAAATTTGATTAATAGCAGTGCATTGGCCTTCCCAAACGCAAGTATATGTAATATAAACTTTAGTTGATGTCAGACTTGGTGTTTTGTCATTGTCATAGTACCTTTCAGATGTGTGATCACCCTTCTTCTGTTCCAGAACTGATTCAGAAATGAAGACAATTTTTCTGCTGCTCGCCCTGGGGGCTGTAGGCATGTGTGCCACCAAAGGTAGGGCAGACAGACCCAGTCCATTACTGTTTGATACGGCGATTCATAAACCCATAAAATGTCTAACCTGGGAAATATACATTAGATGCTGCACAATTGTAAGATACTGAATGTCAGCCATCATAGTCTCATTTTTTTATAGGTTAGGATCCTGATCTGAGCTCTCTTTCCTTCTCTCTCAGTGCAGTGTTAATGCTTTATTGCATCCAGTGTATCTGCATTAACCCCTCTCTCTCAGTGCAGTGTTAATGTACTGTAGTGTGAAGTTAGTCAGTGTGTCTCTATTAATTCCTCTCTAACTCAGTGTGGTGCTGATATCCTGTAGTGTCCAGTCAGTAAATGTGTCTGTATTAACCTCTCTGTCTCAGTGCATTGTTAATTTAGTTTTTAGTCAGTACTGTATATGTCTATTAACGCCACTTTTCAAACTCTCTATCACAGAGCTGTCAACCTCTACCGAAGAGGACTGTCCTCGACGCTGTGCCGGGGGCTGGCAACAAATGGGCAGCAAATGTATCAAGTATTTTGGTGTCCACAGAACCTTTTACGCAGCTGAGGTAAAGACCCTGTGCATACCATTAGTGCATTCCACATGAATTAACTAGAGATGCACTGACTGATAGAGGTAGTAATTGATTGAGTAGAGGCACAATGCACCAGCAGATAAGCAACAATAGATAGGTAAGTTATACTATATTTTTGACAATAATAAAGATATGTATGTCAATCAGGAACATCATAAAAATGCATTATCATCTAATAGAAATAATAGAAAAACAACCCCCCCCCCCCCAGTTAACAATGTGTAAGGTATCATCCAATCAAGAAAATAAGATATTTCATATATCTTTGAACTGCATCTGTACTTAAGCATGTATTTTAATAATCCTGTAGTCAAAGGAAATGTATATGGCTTTTTTCTATTGGGTATTTTTATTTCACCAGAAGGTTGGGCAGTTTGTGCAGGAATGGCCTATGAAAACTGGTCTATGTTCAACCATCTTTAATACAGAAGCACATTTGTTCCTTTTCTACCATTATAAAACTAAAAAAATTAGCTATAAATGATCTCATTTTTATTTCTTACATACATAGGAGATCAGCTACATGTATTTGTTTTAATGTGCTGATGTTTAGTGCCTTATCTGTCTTTCAGAGAGCATGTCGCCATGCTGCCAGGAAAGGACATTTGATCTCCATCCATTCAAGTGGTCAGAATCACGTAGTTCAGGCTGTAGTGGCAAGAGGGAACTGCCACAGACCCAGTATATGGACTGGGGGTCAGCGCATCCGAGGGGTAAGGACTTACTTCTCCATTAATACCATTTCAAATCAGCTGTACAAAGCCAGGGCAAAATAGTATAGGTAGAGTAAATCCACAATTTCCCAAGCAGAACTGTTGGAGGGTAGAATCCCTGATGTTCCAGCAGACGTTTTTTAGGAGGTGTGACAAAATGTGATGAACTACAGGGCTTGGTCTGAAAACATTCCTAGAAACACTTCTATTTGGCTTAAGAGGAGTAGGAAAGAGCAATTTCATTTTAAAGGATATAACTTCTAACTGGACCAAGGGAGGTAGTGATACACCACTGCTTACTAGCCCTAATATTGACACAGGTCAGTAAGAGTTCTTCGACATATACAATTTACTAACTGTTAAGTTTCTGGTGTTTTTCACAAACGTGCATAAAAAACAAGTTGATGACAAATGTGGAGGCATGAGGTTTATAAAAAGAAAAGGAAAGAGAATTGACAAAGGAGATTTAGGGTTTGATATGTCCTTTATAATACCTTCAGTGAAGCTATATAGTGTATTAGACTAGGATTCTTAATTATGACCACTCTTCCAAACAGCGTGAAACGTTTTTGCCTTTGCTATAACTCACAACAAGATCTTTACTCTATTTCTAATCCTAGCAATTATTTCAACTGGTCTGAAAAACAAAATCAACTGAAAAAGTTTTTTGGGGCTACAATGTACATCTAAATTTATTAGGGTGACTCCAAGTGTATTTTCCTTTCTCTATGGGTTTCATTTGGAAGAATCTAAGGAAAACTAGTCTTTTCCTCTATTTACCCTGAGACATACCATAATGTATGCTTTCAGCAATTGTCTTAAAACATCAAGAATATTACTTCAGTATAACATGAAGCTTCTATGAAGACAGGCATTCTACATGAGAATATAATAAAGTTTTGGTAGTAAGAGGTCTGGTTTTAGGTGTAGATCTTCCATAGACCAAATCATTACAGTCCAACCATAATCAGCTATTACAGAATGTGTATGTTTTTAGTTCATCCAGCTTTTGTGTTGGCTTGGTCTTTCTACTCAAAAGAAAAAGAATAGAGTGTCGACCTCTAAACACAGGTCATGTCTACAGGTTACCAGTCATAGGGTAATCAGGGCTGGCCTTACATATGTAGAGAGTTACCTGACACAGTGGAGCACAAACACAGTGCAATGACGTCCCAAAAGTAACTCTAATAAAGTGAAGGGTTGCAGCCCATTTAGGATCCTCAGCTTTGTGAATCAAAGAGTGCCTGTAATCTGCCATTCTGGTGAGAAAAGTCAGAGAGATCAAAACAGAGTTTGGTTGGTATATTATGTATTTAAACCATTTTATGGGTTTATATAATTCCAGAGCAGACGTTTTTATTGGATGGATGGGAGCTCCTGGAACTACAGCAGCTGGGGCTGTGCAGCACTGGATGAGTCCTGCAGGAGAAGGATCTGTGTACAAATGAACTCTAGATGTAAGTGTCTGCCTATGTGTTTGTCTGTGTTCCTGACCTTCCTTCTGCAAATAAGTGTTTCCTTCTGCGTGTGTGGATTTCTGCCACAGCTGTTGTTAAAGGCAACTTAAAAATGTATTCCTGTCAAAAGTGTTTTGTTATTCTGGGTCTAGTTTCCAGATCCAGACAGAGCAGAGAAGTTTTGTAGAGTTAGACTTTTAGTGCCTGTTATTTGCAATTTTATGTCAGACATTTGGTAGTAAGAGGATATGTTAGGAGTGAATGACTATAATGATAATCAGTAATAATTGCTTACTCTTATAAAGCACTTTTCTGGACACACCACTCAAAGCACTTTACAGCTAATAGGGACTCCCCTCTACCACCGCCAATGTGTAGCCCCACCTTGATGATGCGACAGCAGCCATAGTGCACCAGAACGCTCACCCCACACCAGCTATCAGTGAGGAGGAAAACAGAGTGATGAAGCCAATTCATAGATGTATTAGGAGGCCATGATTGGTAAAGGCCAATGGGAAATTTGACCAGGATGCCAGGGATTTTTAATGACCACAGAGAGTCAGGATTTCAGTTTTACATCTCACTAAAGGACAGAGCCTTTTTTATAGCATTGTCTCCCCCTCACTATATTGAGGCATTAGGACTCAAATAGATTCACAGGGTGAGCACCCCCTACTGGTCCCACTAATACCTCTTCCAGCACCAATCATGCGGTATCCCATCCAGGTACTGACAAGGCTCACTACTGCGTAGCTTCAGTAGGTTGCCAGTGGTGAGCTGCAGGGTACAGCTGCTGGCATTACATACAGTACTGAGAGATGATCTGATTGATCAATTGAATGGGCTATCAGTGTTGTGACTGATTCATGTGACTAACATATCAATTTTTCATTGAATCAGTCCTTTGCATGTTCAACTGGGCAACTGATGTTTCATTTGTGCATGAATGCAGTAGCTTTCTTGATTACTGATTCAAAGATCATCTGAAAGTAATGTGGTTGACTGGACGACCAATACAGTATATTGGCAAAGGTGAAACTCTTGTTCAAATTCCCCCTTCTGCTGCAGACGGTGCACGCTGGTCACAAGTTAGCTGCCGTGCCCGGAGACCCTACGTGTGCCAGTACCCTCTGTATGGAGAGGAAGCGGAGGAGACACAGGAAGTGAGAGAGGAGCAGGAGATCAACGCAGGAGTGGAGACCAAAGAAGAGGCCAGCGCAATGTAATGGCAAAATAATAATAATACTAACAGAAAATGGCCGAGGACTTTCTTAGACCATCTTAACCATCCTTGAACTTAGGACATTATCCTCATAAGTCTCATACCATCAGTCTGAACATTTTTTCACATTCTCCCAAGATAATGTGTTTATTAAGCAGAACTCCTGGCTGTTATTCCACTCTAAGTCCTCATTAATGTGAATTAATAACATGACTAACTGGAGTCAACATCCTTGGTGGCTCATTTTGGGACAGACTTGGAATACAAGCCATTTCAGAAAACTTCTGTAATTAGACAGAGAATCTCAGCTTTCTAAAAGATATCTATGGAATAAAGAAGGTTCTTACAAAATCCTCTACTGAAGTACTAAAATCACAGGATGCAGAAAGTATGAGTTCCACCTTGGTTGTTTTTCTGTTATTATTATTGTGATATCTCAGCTAACTGCTCCAGGCAAAAATATATTAAAAAATTGAAATAATTGCTGCCAATTTTGCTGCCAGTCTCACTGCATTGTGAGAACCAAAGGCAACTGTCTGTCAATCGGCCGCTTGCTTCTTCCTACAGTGAGAGCACCTTACACAGAGCCCATCTTCTGTTAAAACACATCTGTGTGAGAGACACTGTATGCATGTGGCAGAGCACACAGTCACCCTGCAGGGTCAGGTTATCACTCTAGTTACAGGACATGACAAGGATGCTCCTGATATCCTGATATTCCCACTGGAGTTCTAGTAGGGGACTGAACTGTGATTCACTGTCTTAGATTTGATCTGCATGTGACAAGGACAGCTTTCAGACCCCAGTTGCTCAATTGCTGGATCCACAATAGCTTTATTCAGCTTGCAGGCTCTTTCTTAACTGTATGCAACTGATAATGCAATAAATCAAATCTATAAAGCATTGAAACAGACTTTTGGCTCTCATTTTCTACTGATCTGTCTATTTTCTATTATTCTAACAAATATATGTTCACACTGAAATCACTGGTGAGGTAGTGATTACCTCAGAACAAGACAATTGCAAATTCAAAATGAAATTTTAAATAAAACAACATCACTTGAGCAGAGTTTTGGAGGGTGCAACTACTGAAAGCTATCAGTTAAACACATATTAGCGGAATTTTTTGTTTTCTCACTATAAATGAATCTCTATTCATTTTTTAAATAAATGAATACCTTACAAATGTCCAGGCAATGTTAGATAATGTACTTACTTGCAGTGCCCAGTAAGTGTTTCCTTGATAAAGTTCTCCAGCAGGACTTTCATTAGATTACTTACCGGAGTTACTTACTTTATTACAGAAGAAAAAAAAAATGTTTTGAAAGTTCAAGGACAGCACAGCCTGTGCTCAGACGCTCAGGTTTATTAGCCTTATTGTCTGTAATGACTCATACACTCTGTAATGACTCATAGTGTTGTCAATGTCTGAGCAGTGAAACAAGCAGAGAGAAACCCTTAAATAGTCTTCTTTAGGATCAGTTAATTGAATTATTGGCTGTATGGTTGAAAAATAAGTGGCTTTCAGGAAACACCCCCTATTTTCATTCACATGGGTTTGGAGCTGGACCCCGTACAAATGCTCTGGTTGCTAATGGCAACCAGGACACGAGCCTCTCCCAGGCTGGGTGTAACAACTGGTATGTGATTGCAATCGTGCTTCTGAAAGATATTAAGAAGCTGTTTTTTTGGGGGGAAAAAGGTCTTTGCTCACTTAAAAAAGTTCAGTGGTGTAGTCGACTACAAGAGTACTGCAGTTTGGGGACAGTATACTATCTAGCTATACCTGTGACACAATAGTCCTTAATATAGAGCATAGTCATACTCATGAACATGTGATGATTGCAGGGGTGGATAAGGCATAAGAGACTTTTTTCATAGTGCCTTGCTAATGAGAACATCAAATGCTATATAATATATATACATTAATATATATATATACATTCTATATATACAATGCAGAAGAGAAGAAAGAAAACACAACATTTCGGCCGTTTCAGCATGGAACAAACCTATTACATGATCCTCTGCAGCCTATGCATGCTGACGCAGCTACCCACCTGAGCTATATATACAATGTAATATAAACAATATAATGTATTATATTTAATTTTTGTTTAATGTAATTTGGATTACAAGTGTACTGTACAATGTTTTCCTATTACATTGTTATTAGTTTGTGTGTTAGATAAAAACACCTGTTCCATATTGTTATAAATGTGGGGTTACAAAAATGGTGAAAATCAGGAACTGACTGAGCAGTTTAGCCAATGAGTAAAATTAATTTTCATAACCCCCAACCTGTAAGTGATTTCTCCATAATATACCTGAGCAGTTGGTATAATTAGAGGCAAGTGAATTCTTTATTCACTGGCACAGCTTTGGTGAAAGGAGTAATAATCCGGGCACACTTGATTAAGCAAATGTTTATTAACAATGACAAGACATAAACTACACTACACACAAAAACAAACAACACACGTTACTCTAGTGTACAGTACAAGACAAGGCATTTCAGAGACCTAACATTCTAATCACCCAGAACCCCCCCCAGGCGTCTATTAAGTATTAAACTGATAAATAAATCATGCCTACAGAGGCCAAATAAGAGATAAGCTGCCTTCTTAATAAATGCAATACAATCTGCAGTTAAATCTCTCTCTCTGCAAACCAGGTTGCCATAATATAAATGCAAGCCTATCTCCCTATTGTAAAAACACACCCCTGAGTAGGAAAGGCATCTCTAACCAAGGTATCTTTTACCCAGGAAACCCAAGTTCCCTAAAAACACAGAATAGCATGCTCCCCCTAACAGGATTCAAATACTTAGTTCCATTCAGGTTTTTTTTTGGATGATCATAAAGTAGGGGCTCTAGCATGTTACTAGCTTCAAGTTCCAATTCCTCCAGACTCCTCTCTTGTCTCTCATCTCCAACGCCTTTCTTGTGGTTAGACCTTTCTTCTCTCATCCTCTTCTTGTTGTCTCTCCTCTGTCTTCAGTTGACCTTATATGGTGTGCTTCTGTACTGCTCACAGACAATCATTAACCCACAACTTATATACCTAGGGTATACCGAGGTAAGTTTTACAACGTTTGATCAGGGGACAACCCACCTCTCAGCAAACATCCCCTCTGCTTTGAAGCTCGAAGTGTTTACTCTGTCTGGTACTTCATCTAAACTCTAAGAGATACTTCCTAGTCACAGATGGTTGTAAACAAATACAGTATATAAAATGTAAGAATCAAAGGGCTCTTCGATGTTATTGTGCTTCAATGATTAAAATGAAAAGTTCAAAGTATTTAATGTTTTAGGCGAAAAAGTTCTTTAAGGTGATGAATTAGTGGCATTTAATTCCCAAGCTTTCTTTTACACTAGCTACATGTTAGTTCAAGTAGGTACGGTAGCTGCATCAGCATGCGTAGGCTGCAAAGGAACAAGTAAAGGTTTATTTCATGCTGAAAACAGAAAAGAGCCCCCTACCAGCAACATAGTTGTTAGCATTGTTGCCTAGGAATAAGTAAATGTATATTCCATGCTGAAAAGAGAAGAAACGCACCGTTTCAGTTGTGGAGCTACTTCAGGTGTGGCTCGAAGAAGGCTCCACAGCCTAAACATTGTGTTTCTTTTCCTCTCTTTTAAGCATGTTTAAAACCTTTACTTGTTGCTTTGCTAGCTGCATATGCTTGAGTCTGATGATAGAATAATTAATTTCTTTTTTTTGTCTCAAGAGTTTTCCTTTACAAGGAAATTGTAAAGAAATTGTTTTATGTTGGACCATGAATAGTACTATCTTATTGATAGTATTTGCATGATCCAGGGAGCACATGCATGTTTAATACAAAGTTTGCTAAAATTCTGTTGAAAATGGTATATTTGGACTGCTGCATGGCTCAACAGGGAATGGTGCTCACTCTGACCTATGGACAGGATTACAAACACAGGACATGTCACCTGTATTGGATGAAGCTCTTAGAAAATGGATGGATGACTGGAAAACATGATGGAGCTTTAGCAAATGTTCAGAAAGAGGTCATCTTGCCTATTTCTGCCTACCTAAATATAAATAATGTCTCTAGCTCACCCAATTGGATGTTTCATATCTCAAGATGTTATTTGACGTCCATTGTCTGAAGATCGGGACCTCGCTGTGCTACTTGCTGTGGCTCACTTCTTTTTCTATCTGGACAAAGGAAACAAACTCAGATTAGATCATTATTTTCAACCAGTACTCTCCACTGTCTCTAGGTGAACTGGAAATATTATTTATGCTGGAACTTTAATATCCCTTTATTTGTAGGATCTGCAAACCTGAAACAAGTTGAGCACACTCTTCACTGTACAGCTATTTCTGGTGTAATGAAACAAAGCTCCACATTTGACTTAAAACAATTCTAGCATTTGGAAATGAAAGAAGCTGAAGGCCACATGAACAAAGCCACGGCTTACTTGTGCCATACTGCAGGTACTCGTTTCATGCAAGATTTTACCTTTGACATTTTTTCTAACTTTCGCAAACAATGTGCTGAGTCATATACAAAGCAATAGCATGAAACCACTTCTTGTATCGCTTTAATTATTATGCAACAACTGAAGAAAATGCTCACTCAGGAATATGTATTGTAAAACACGTATAAGTGTGTTGACTGTTGGTATTCCACAATCACCTGTAAATTCATCAATAATCATTTTCCATTTGTGTCTGGGTGTTTTTGAGTGATTTTACACTAATATCTTTTGAGCAAGAGAGCATACTTTGATATTATTTAATGTAAGGTGATATTTTCTTCAAACTTCACTATCAGCAACATGTTTACTGACACTAGCTTTGAAAAGTGATTTGAAACATCGGTTTGCCCTGTCTCTTTTTTTTTCTTTAGTCCCCTACAAGTGACATAAGTTGTTAGCATTGTTGCCTTGAAACAAGTAAAGGTTTATTCCATGCTGAAAAGAGAGGAAAAGATACACAACGTTTCAGCACAGCCTGGTGCTGCTACCAACAGCTACCAACTTGAACTAATATTACTGCCTTGACACAATTCCACATTGCTATTATTATTTTAACACTCTGGGTTCACGTGGGTGCCCTCGCCTCTGCCACCTCAGGTCGGCCACCCACCATCAGGGACTCAAACCCGGGCCTCCGGCATCACTCAACAGGGATCCAGCCTCTTGAGCTAAAGGGAAGTCTCCCGTCAGCCCGGCGGCTGCGGTACTTGTTATTCACAGGGAAGGGCGGTGACATCCCCACACTGGTAAGCTGGCTCTCACAACCAATGGAGGACTTATGTGTTACTTTATTATTCCACACTTCTATTATTGAACTACCTTTGCTACCCTGGGTTCAACTCCACAGATGGGTGTAGCTTGTATGTTCTCCCCTTGTTCATGTGGGTTAACTCTGGGCTGTGAGTGTGTGTTTGTGTTGGTGTGTCTGCTTTGTTATGGGCTGGTGCCCCATCCAAGGTGTACCCTGCCTTGCGCCCGTTGCTTACAGAGATTGGCTCTGGCTCCTCCACAAACCTGAATTGGAAGAAATGGTTAGAAAATAGATGGATACAGTAGATGGACACCAGTGCTGTCAAACTGCCCACATTGACTTGTACATGTAAAAAATAAAAGACAAATTTGTGACCTTACTCTAATATTGACATAATAATTTAATATAATATTGAAAGACAGAACAAAACCAGGCAAACATTAAAAAACACAAAAACCAAAGGGCAGTTCAGGATGTATATCTGCTAATGCAGCTGTCATGAGAAATACTTCACAACAATCCCATATTATATAGAAATTGTCAGGATGACCTTCCAGTCCCATGGTAAATAGATCTGTGAAAACACTAAATTAAGAATTGTCCTGCTGGCTGCAACATCTTGCTTGAATGACCTGGGAAAGGGACAAGTAGGATGTGGGACCAGTGTTCTACCACAGGTTTACATAGTTTTGTAATACAGCTCTCCAGCCACAGTTGCACACAGTAATGCACCATAACCAGGGTCACTTTCCCTCCCTGGTTTCCTGTCCAGTTGAAACTCCTGCCACCCGACTTCCATCAAGAGATGCAAAATACAATAGAGATCTTACACCAGCAGTAACCTTCCCCTTCATTAAAATCTCACCACCAACTCAAGTCACTGTGCCCTTTCTGGGACTGTGCTACTACCAATCATACATTCCTGCCATATTCAGAGGAATACTGGAGAACACAATAGAAATATATGAACATCCCATAGAAACCCCTCATCTGAGAACCAGATATATCACTACTTATGTATGAGATCCCTTGGAGTCTCTGGTGTCAGGAGCAGCATAGAATCTACATTGTACCCTGCCTGGAAGCACGGAAATGAAGTGTTCAGACCACAAAGTGCACAGGAGTCAAAGACCACAGTGCAATAAAATGTGAGTGAAAACTGCATATGTCAATGTACTGTCTTAAAGTCAGAGCAACATTGTTTTCCTGGCCAAATTTCCCATTGGCCTTTACCAATCACGGCCTCCTAATAATCCCCATCCGATATGTGATGGCCAGTGTGTGGTGATTGTACTGGCGCACTATCATCCAGGTGGGCGCTGCACATTGGTGGTGGTGGAGGAGAGTCCCCATTATCTGTAACGTGCTTTGAGTGGAGTGTCCAGAAAAGTGTTATACAAGTGTAAGGAATTATTATTATTATTGTGTTATTATTATTAAGTTAAAGTGGTAGTGTAGTGCAGAACCATTGAACAGACAACATTTTACCTAACTCGCACTTATAGTACTTAATGTCCATTCATGTATGTATTGGGTAAACTTGGTTACATTTTATATTACACAAAAATGGGGGGGAGATGAGGAGGTAATGGTTTATGAAACTCTTTCAAAACTCTTGGAATTCCTACTCCTCCCAAAAACAGAAGCAGCACAATCTGATAGCTGGAATCTGTAAACGAAATCTGACTTTTCATTGCGTGAATAGGAGAAGCTGGGTTGTGAAACTGACTGACACTCCTCTGCACTGTTGAGCCCAGTTCCCTCTTCCCAAACTATATAAAGAGCTTGAGTCTGGAGAGAATTTTACAGAAGAGCCCAGTTGAACAGACAGAGAGACTACTTATACTGTTGGCTCTGCTGACCAGGTGAGAGCCAATCCTTTTCACTCTTTCTTTACTAGGTATTCTGAGTGTCCTTTGGTACTTTCGCAGAACTGCTGGCCTGTCTCAGGAGTGGCTGGAAAGCATTTCCACCCTAGATCTGCTACAGCTCAGCTGAGGTTTTGTATCTCTAGAACTGCTTTGGGTGGCTCTGGGTGGCCAGGTACAAATGGTTCATAGTGTTTTAGAGTGAACTGAGATACATCAGGTTTGAAACTTAAAGAAAAATGTCATTAAAAGACCACATTATTATAACTGACTAATCAAACAGCAAGAGTATTTATAACATCCTATAGACAAAATACTAAAGAAAATGTAATATAATGCATATGATTATTTAGCTTTTTTATAGTGTACTATAGTGCAAATGATCTTAAGTTCACTGTACTCTGTTGTAAAGGATTTTATATCAATTTATTAATTGTAGTAAGAGATACAAAAGGTATCTCTTGTGAAAGGAACAATCCAGTGCCACACAACTGTGATTAACAATGAGACATCTATGGTATTTTCCTTACCATGATTATCCATGATATACTCTAGCAAACCATGACAATTGCTGTTATTCACTAGAAATTACAACACCCGAGATTAAAGCGTCATGGAGCGAATTTGTGACTTAACCAGCTTGGCTGAGGGCTGACCTCCTGGCCCTACCAAGGGGTAGCTGCAGAGGTAGAGAGGGGGTGAAGGTGGGATGCAAGAGACATGCAAGAGAGAGGGATCTCGTAGGTATTTATAGGACTTGGGAGTGGAATGGATGTCAGGAGCGATTGCTAATTACTGACAATTGAGTCCGATTGAACTCATCCCTGCTGAACTTTTGTTATAAACTCCATTTAAAATGTGATTAATCGCAGTGCTTTGGCCTTCCAAAATGCAAGTATATTTAATACAGACTTTAGTTGATGTCAGACTGGTGTTGTCATTGTCATAGTACCCTTTCAGATGTGTGATCACTCTTCTTCTCTTCCAGAACTGATTCTCAACAATGAAGACAATTTTTCTTCTACTCGCCCTGGGGGCTGTAGGCATGTGTGCCACCAAAGGTAGGGCAGACAGACCCAGTCCATTACTGTGTTTGATACTGCGATTCATTTAGGTTTTATAAACCCATAAAACATCTAACAAACCTGAGAAATATACATTAGATGCTGCACAATTTTAAGATACTGAATGTCAGCAATTATAGACTATTCTATGTTTAGAGTTTATAGGATCCTGATCTGAGTTCTCTTTCCTTCTCTCAGTGCAGTATTAATGCTTTATTGCATCCAGTGTATTTGCATTAACCCCCCTCTCTCAGTGCAGTGTTAATGTACTGTATTGTACAGTTAGTCAGTGTGTCTGTATTCATTCCCCTCTAACTCAGTGCCATGTATCTGCAGTGTATCTGTATTAACTTCTCTCTCAGTGCAGTGTTAACATTCTGTAGTGTCCAGTTTTTCAGTGTTAATTTCTCTCAGTGCGGTGTTAAGTCAGTATGTGTCTGTTAACACCACTTTTCAAACTCTCTGTGTCAGTGCATTGTTAATTTAGTTTTCAGTCAGTATATGTCTTTTAAAGCCACTTTTCAAACTCTCTATCACAGAACTGTCAACCTCTACCGAAGAGGACTGTCCTCGACGCTGTGCCTGGGGCTGGCAACAAATGGGCAGCAAATGTATCAAGTATTTTGGTGTCCACAGAACCTTTTACGGAGCTGAGGTAAAGACCCTGTGCATACCATTAGTGCATTCCACATGAATTAACTAGAGATGCACTGACTGATAGAGGTAGTGATTGATTAGAGGCACAATGCACCAGCAGATAAGCAACAATAGATAGATAGGTTATACTATATTTTTGACAATAATAAAGATATGTATGTCAATCAGGAACATCATAAAAATGCATTATCATCTAATAGAAATAATAGAAAACAACCCCCCCAGTTAACAATGTGTAAGGTATCATCCAATCAAGAAAATAAGATATTTCATATATCTTTGAACTGCATCTGTACTTAAGCATGTATTTTAATAATCCTGTAGTCAAAGGAAATGTATATGGCTTTTTTCTATTGGGTATTTTTATTTCACCAGAAGGTTGGGCAGTTTGTGCAGGAATGACCTATGAAAACTGGTCTATGTTCAACCATCTTTAATACAGAAGCACATTTGTTCCTTTTCTACCATTATAAAACTAAAACAATTAGCTATAAATGATCTCATTTTTATTTCTTACATACATAGGAGATCAGCTACATGTATTTGTTTTAATGTGCTGATGTTTAGTGCCTTATCTGTCTTTCAGAGAGCATGTCGCCATGCTGCCAGGAAAGGACATTTGATCTCCATCCATTCAAGTGGTCAGAATCACGTAGTTCAGGCTGTAGTGGCAAGAGGGAACTGCCACAGACCCAGTATATGGACTGGGGGTCAGCGCATCCGAGGGGTAAGGTTTGATTTTTCTCCATTTAAAAAACTCCCAACATCAGTTCAAATTAACTGCATGAAGCCATGGAGAGTAAATTTACCAGAAAAATTCCCATATTGAACTATTGTAGAATAGAATCCCTGAAATTCTAACAGATGTTTTTCAGGCCTAAAGGTAGAAGGTCTTGTTCTCAATACATCCCTTAAAACTGTTCATTCTGGCACCCTTAAAACATTCCTAGAAACACTTCTATTTGGCTTAAGAGGAATAGGAAAGAACACATTAATTTTAAAGGATTTAAATTCTAATTGCTCACAGGCCCTATTGGTTAACACTGGTCAGTAAGAGCTTTTCGTCATATATATTAATTGTTGAGCTTCTGATGTTTTTCACAAATTTGCAGATTACACAAATTGATGAGGAGGACAGTGGTATACACAGAAGTGGAGGCATGAGGCTTATAAAAGGATAAGGAAAGAGGACTGAAAAAAGAGATTTAAAGTATATAAATACCTAATGTCTGTTATTGGGTAGAACTAGGGATCTATTTCACACTTAATTCTGGAACAAACTTGAAAATATCAAGACTTGGTGTCTGGCTCTTTCACATATACTTGACTGGAACATCTCTGTGTTCTTTTATATTATGCATATCTTCAGCAAAATGATTCACAGAAGAAGATAAGAAAAAGTAGTCTGTTGAGTAAGGTTTGATGTATTCTTTATGGTGTGACAAAATGTGAAAAACTACAGGCCTTGGTCTGGAAACATCCCTAGAAACAATTCTATTAAGCTTAAGAGGAATAGGAAAGAGCAATATCATTTTAAAGGATATACTGTGACTTCTATCTGGACCAAGGGAAGTAGTGATACACCACTGCTTACTGACCTTAATGGTTGACACAGGTCAGTAAGAGCTCTTCGTCATATATAGTTTAATAACTGTTAAGTTTCTGGTGTTTTTCACAAATGTGCAAAAAAACAAGTTGATGACAAAGGATATGTCAAGCACAGACATTGAGGCATGAGGTTTATAAAAAGAAAAGGAAAGAGGATTGACAGAGGAGATTTAGGGCTTCTCCCAATCAGCATTTCAGCGAATCAGCAATCAGCAAGTACCTTTGTTTGCAATAACCTACATCATGATGTTAACTCTATCCTGAATCCCTGGCTTGAACAAGAGAAGCATCTGAAAAAAGTGTTTTTGTATATAAAATAAATCTAAATAAATTAAGGTGACTCCAAGTGCATTTTCTTTTCTCTAGGGGTGTTCCTTCATTTGGAAGCATATAAGGAAAACGTGTCATTTCCTCTATTTAACCCTGAGAAATACCATAATGTGTACTTTGGCCAATGTTATGGAAACTTCCATATCTATTGTTTGAACAATTGTAATAGAGCATTAAGACTATTACCGCAGTTTCATCTGAAGCCTTTGTGAAGATGTTAAGGATGCAAAATAAGGATATAAAGAGTTGCGACAGTAACTAAGAGGTTTTGTTCTAGGTGTAGAACTTTCATTGGCCAAGGTCATTACTACCTAACCGTAATTGGTTATTATGGGCTCAGTTTTTTTAGTTTATCCACATTTGTTTTGGTTTTGCATTTGTATTCTCGACCTTTTGACCCTAAACTCAGGTCATATATATCTACAGGTCACCAGTCATAGGGTAATCAGGGCTGGCCTCACAGAATAGAGAATTACCTGACACAGTGGAGCACAAACACAGTGCAATGATGTCGCAAGAGTAACTAAAAGTAAAGAATTGCAGCATAGCATGTGAAGGATCCTCAGCTTTGTGAATCAAAGTGTGCCTGTAATCTGCCATTCTGGTGAGAAAAGTCAGAGATATCAAAGACAGAGTTTGGTTGGTACATAATGTATTTAAACATTTTATGGGTTTATATAATTCCAGAGCAGACGTTTTTATTGGATGGATGGGAGCTCCTGGAACTACAGCAGCTGGGGCTGTGAAGCACTGGATGAGTCCTGCAGGAGAAGGATCTGTGTACAAATGAACTCTAGAAGTGAGTGTCTGCCTATGCGGTTGTCTGTGTTCCTGAGTTTCTTTCTGAGAATAAGTGTTACCTTCTGTGCATGTGGATCTCTGCCACAGCTGTTGTTAAAGGCAACTTAAAAATGTATTCCTCTTATAAAGTGTTTTGTTATTCTGGGCCTAGTTTCCAGATCCAGACAGTGAGCTGAGAAATTTTGTAGAGCTAGACAGGTAGTGCCTGTTTCTTGCAATTTGATATGTCAGACATTTGTTACTAATATGATATGTCGGGAGTTAATAAATTATATACTAAGAGATTATTTGATGGATCAATTGAATGGGTTATCGGTGTTGTGACTGATTAACTTTTCATTTAATTTTCATTGAATCAGTCCTTTGCATGTTCAACTGGGCAACTGATGTTTCATTTGTGCATGAAAGCAACAGCTTTCTTGATTACTGATTCAAAGATCATCTGAAAGTAATGTGGTTGACTGGACGACCAATACAGTATATTGGCAAAGGTGAAACTCTTGTTCAAATTCCCCCTTCTGCTGCAGACGGTGCACGCTGGTCACAAGTTAGCTGCCGTGCCCGGAGACCCTACGTGTGCCAGTACCCTCTGTATGGAGAGGAAGCGGAGGAGACACAGGAAGTGAGAGAGGAGCAGGAGATCAACGCAGGAGTGGAGACCAAAGAAGAGGCCAGCGCAATGTAATGGCAAAATAATAATAATACTAACAGAAAATGGCCGAGGACTTTCTTAGACCATCTTAACCATCCTTGAACTTAGGACATTATCCTCATAAGTCTCATACCATCAGTCTGAACGTTTTTTCACATTCTCTCAAGATAATGTTTTTAAGCAGAACGTCTGTCTGTTATTCCACTCAGTGAGTCCTTATTGACTTAATGTGAATTAATCTGAATTAATTACATGACTAGCTGTATTCGTCATCCTTGGTGGCTCATTTTGAGAAAGACTTGGGACAGATGATGTTGTGCTGATGCATACATCTGTAATTAGGCAGAGAATCTCAGCTTTCTAAAAGATATGTATGGAGGAAAAAAGTTCTTACAAAATCTTACACTGAAATACTAAAATCACAGGATGCAGAAAGTATTAATTTAACTTTGGTTGTTTCTCTGTTATTATTATTATTGTTGTGATATCTCGGCTAACTGCTTCAGGCAAAAAAACATTGAAATAATTGCTGCCAATTTTGCTGCCAGTCTCACTGCATTGTGAGAACCAAAGGACGCCTGTCTGTCAATCGGCCGCTTGCTTCTTCCTACAGTGAGAGCACCTTACACAGAGCCCATCTTCTGTTAAAACACATCTGTGTGAGAGACACTGTATGCATGTGGCAGAGCACACAGTCACACTGCAGTGTCAGGTTATCACTCTAGTTACAGGACATGACAAGGATGCTCATGGCCTGATGTAGAATCCTGATATTCCCACTGAACTTCTTATGATGGACTAAATTGTGATTGGCTGTTTTAGATGTGATCTACAAGTGACAGTGACAGTTGTCAGATGCCAGTTGCTCAATTGCTGGGACAACATCAGCTTTTACAGCCTGCAAGCCCTTGTTCAAACTGTATGGAACTGATAACACAATAAATTGTTAAAGCATTGAAACAGACTCTTGGCTCTCATTCTCTACTAATCTGTCTCTTCTCACAGTATAATCTGTCTATTCTAACAATGGGCATGTGCACACTTTTTTTGAGGTAGTGCAACAGAAGAAAGTTGATAGTTGATAGAAGTTGATGTTCAGAGGCTGAGATTATGGTATTGTCAGAAATGAAATTCTTTGGAGCTAAGGCGCCTTTTTTTCGCTCACCTGAGTGCCCCAATTCCTCCGCTTCCCACAGTGCATTCTTTTTATTTCTATTTAGTTTTTTTCCCCTCTGTCTCTGGCTTCCTCAGGCCATCAGCAACTGGATTGTTACAGTATTGAGAAAGAAGTTTGTGAGATTTTGCAGTTTCTTTCTTTAAAGGGTGTGAATGTCACAGTTTTTTTTCAATACAATTGTGTTAAAGGTTCCCTTATGCAGATATTTCTAAATAGGTACATTATACATTAATGAATTCTAAAACCTAATAGTGACTATACTTGCATTAAGAACATAGCAACTTAAGATAAGATCCAAACATGTAGTAATCATTAGGTCCATCTTGCTTGTCGTTCCAGTTTTTTCCTGAAGGAGCTCCATGTTTAAGCCTGTTTCAGACTCTCACAACTCTTCGTGTAAAGAAGTGTTCCCATTCTTTTCATTGTAAAATGAATTCCCCTTTAGCTTCCAGTTGTGATTCTGTGTCCTTTTTGGGGCTTGAGATTCTGACTTTTACTAAGTTCCATATAAATGTTTCTACTTGAATCAGATCTCTGTTGGAGACTGAAGAGTTTTAGCTTCCTTAACCTGTCTGTGTACAACAATCCCTTAGAGCAGGAATCAGTCTTCTTGCTCTTCTTTCAACTCTTTCTAAGGCTGTAATATCCTTTTTGAGTTAAGCTACCCAAACCATATCTAAAGAATTTACATATTCTCCTAATATAGGTTTTAATACTGTTTTTATAGCATTATATTAATACAACTGTTTGGACTGTTGTTATCTGGTTCACTCTGTCCCCCTTTTAATGAATTGGTGTTACATATGACATTCTCTAATCTGTCAGTACCTCTCCCATCCCCACACCATGAGAGGTGAAATATCCTAGAGTGGGGTCTATGAAAACACCTTTCTTTTCCGTTAGTATGACTAGGAAAATACTGCCAGGATCTGGTGATTGATTGGCCATTCTTGCCCCTCTAGAACCTCAGTGTGAGATAAGTTGCCCATTATTACTGAAGCTCATTTTGAAACAGGGGTATGTTATTGAGATCTTCTATGTAGAAACCTGAGAGCAGCTTTTAAGTCTGTTTACTATATCTTTATGGTCATCTGTTATTAATTTTCTATTATCCTGGAATTTCTTTATCCTGATTTATTTTCTTAATTGTCGTCAACTGTTTTAGTCAAAGAATTTTAAGTTAATCTCTTTCTAAATCAACGATTGCTGTCTCATAAAATTACTAGATTTTTGTTTTCTAGGTTCTCTCTAATTGTTGTTTGTATAACTTTACCTGTAAACAAAGAAAGGCTACTGTATATTCTGGTGGTCTTGCTTTGCTTCCACATGATGTAGTGAGGGACTACTGCAAATGTAACAAGTGGTTGGCTACAGCTCCCATGCTATGTGAGTTGAAATTAATGCATTTTTTTCTCCCTCATAGACAGTTCCATCCTCAGAATCATACTGAAACCAAAATCTTTATTAAGATATACTCATCAATTAACACTTGGAATAGTATGGCAGAGGAAATAAATCTGAAGATAATAAATATTGCCTATTAAGACATACACTTGTTGGGCCTCATTTGCAACAATGATGAGTCACCACACAGAGGAGGTGCTACAACTAGTGGAGTGGTGCACAAACAACAATCTCTTAATGTAAACAAAACAAAAGAGATAATCACTGACTTCAGGAGGCCCCACGCTGATCACTCCCCACTGTACATCAATGTCTCCCCTGTGGAGACAGTTAGAAGCGCCAAGTTTCTTGGTGTACACATTACAGATGATCTCACTTTGTCACGATCGCTACTCCTCCTCTTAAGGGTGCTCCAGCCCTTCCTTGTTCTGCCCCATTACCCGCACCTGTTCCTTATTCTAGCCCCTCTTCTGTTCCCCCTTAAAAGCCAGACGCAGTAATTCGAGGCTCTTTATTGAATTCCGTTTCGTGAGAGCCCGGGTCCTGCTGCGTCTGGCTCCGTTATGGTTTTAGCTTTCTGTTCCTGATCCCCCCCCCCCGCCGGTCCTGACCCACTTCCTGGTTTTTAATCCTCTGGATGGATCGCCTGGCCATGGACTTTACTTCTGTTTTGGATTCCCTGTTTGGACTTCGTCTTGGATTGTTCGCACCGGACTCACTTCCCCTGTCTCCATACCCGTCTCCTGCATGACTTTTTCTCCGGTGTTTCCTCACTAATCCGGATTTGGTCATCTGCATAGGGCCCGGAAAGAACTGTTTGTGACACACTTGGTCCCTCAATACCACCTCCCTAGCCAAGAAAGCACAGCAATGTCTCTATTTCCTGCGGCAACTGAGGAGGGCAAACCTTCTCCCGCCCATTCTTACCACTTTCTGCAGAAGCACCATTTGTCATGATCTCAAACCCCTCCTCTTAAGGGCGCTCCAGTTCCAGTTCCAGTTTCCCTTGCCGGTCCCGACCTGGTTCTGATTTTAGATCGTCTGTCTCGGATGGATTGCCTGGCCTTGGACTTTTGCCCTGTTTTCGGATTTCCCTCTTGAATCATTCCTGGGTTGTTCGCCTCGGCCTCACCTCCCCCGACCACCAGCACTCCATGGACACGCCCCCCCCGTTTCATTCCCGTATCCTGCATGACTTTTTCCCTGTGTTTTCTTCACTAATCCCTGGATCGTGTTGTCTGCATAGGGTCCGGAAGGAACACTTCGTGACACCATTGAGAGCACCTTGACCAGCTGTATCACTGTTTCGTTTGGGAATTGCATCGCTTCAGACTGCAAGACCCTGCAATGAATTGTGGAAACAGCTGAAAAGATAATTGGAGCCTCTCTCCCTTCCATTTATGTCATCTATCACAAACACTGCATACATAGGGCCTCCAGTAAAATAGATGACCCCTCCCACCCCTCCCATTAACTCTTTGCCCTCCTACCATCTGAGAAAAGATATCACAGTGTACTGGCTAGCTCAACCAGACTCTCTAACATCTTCTTCCTGCAGGCTGTTAGGCTCTTCAACACCCAGGAATCTTCTTGCACCCACCCCAATTCCAGAAACAGGGTTTAAATCCCCCAAGTGTGTTGTGTATATTGTATTATGTATTTACCTTGTAATTTGCACTATGTGTATCCTGTCTACAATGTGTCAGTGTCTTGTGTGTCCTGTCTGTATTTGATATACCGCATATAGTACAAAACATTAATACATTTTTAGTCATTAATATGCCTGATACAGTGTTTTCTAAAGGTCAAATCATGAGTCCTATATAAAATCCTTCCTGCAGGCTCATCCTGACGTGAGAGCATTCCAGGAGGACAACACATTTCTTCATACAGCTCATGAAATAATGGATTTCTTGCAAGATGAGAATTTACAATTATGTAGTGGATGCACAACCTGCCAAATTTGAGTCCCATTCAATATTTGTGGAATGAATTGTGTGGGATGATGTGTGTCATCTAAGGCTGAGAGACTAGTGAACAAACACATGCTTGTCAAGACTCTATGATAACTAGACACCACCTACTGCAAATCATGTGTCACAGATATACAGCTTCAGTTGTTTCTAGTGAAGCAATATATAAGCAGTTCAACTAGAAGATCTTAATGAAGAATGAATCTTAAAATGCAAAGCAGTGTATATAGTATATGCATTTAGAGTATGTGTCAGTAATATCCACTAAATTCCTCCATACCTTTTATAAATTGGAACAAATTGAATTTTATTGTTATACATTCTGGTAGTATACAGAATCAAGTTCTACATTTAATGCTATATACTGTATAGTAGCATTGAAGGGATCCAGCTAGTCTCCAGGCTGGTTCATTCCCAAACACCACAGGTCAAAGGTCACTATCCATCACCAATAGGAAGATACAACTACAACTAGTAATCTGTGGATACTAGAATCAAACCTGATAGCATCTTGGCCAATCACCAACTGGTGATGTTGCCCATTAGAAACTGGAACACAAGTCTTTTTTCTCTGGTTAACTCACTGACTTGAAGATCTTTCTTTAGACTGTCAAACTGACTTTTACACCCATGTGACTGCAAGCAGTTCAAGTCAGGACTTAAATTTTTTCCATGAAGCCAGGCAGTTGATCTCTTTATTTTTGGCAACATCCAGAATATCCTGCACAAAAAGCTATAGCACAGCTATTCCCCTTTTGCCTACCTTCTTAACCTCAAAAAGACACGTACAGACTGTTTTAAAGACCAAAGTCAGCAGGACGCTTCTTTGGCAGAGCAGCCTGCTCCCAGCATAAAGAAAAGCTCTCTCTCTCTTCTCTAGCTGCTATGGACCCAGCCAGCTTTTACCATTGGAAAGTTTAAACTTACTGAGGATGTTTGGACGATGGATTTCTCAGTATAACTTCATTAATTACACACTTCACGGGAATTATCATTACAAACACACCTTTGATGTTTAGTTCACTACAATAAATGTATATTTCTTTGTGTCTGAGAAAATGAATGTGGTTTAGTTGTTTTCTACTTATTATAGTGGATACGTATTTTAACTGAAGTTACTTCAGTGAAATGCTGTTTTTGCAATCCCTTACTGAAAGCATTTGTGTTCACAGCAGATTGTTTAACAGATATATATGTTTGTTATGCATATTTTGTCTAAATCAATAAATTCTATATTGTATATCTAGAATCCTTGTGTGAGACTGTAAATTATTTTGTTTATTTTGTTCCTAAAAGTTGTCAACTACTCTCCAAATTTACTGTTACAATTGCACTCTGCAAATAGAACATCTGAGAAATGCACTGATCTTGTGGAGTGCGCAGGTGTCTCTGTAAGGGGACCACTGATGCATCATAGGAACCCTAAGGGGTTCTACAAGGCAAGAACAGTGACAGACCATCTAAATGTGCACACCTAATTGTGATCTGGTGATCTGCTGGCTCTGGGTAGCATATTGTAGTCAGCCATTATCTAGTCATCTAACATTGCCAAGACCAATAGAACAATAACTAAGGTATTCCTTTATTTAAACAGGCAGTAAAACATTTTGAAATACTGATTTAAGGTGAAAGACCAAAATATTTCACACAACTAGTTTAACAGTTTTCAGGAGGAACATTTTCCAAAGCTCTGCTTAGGCACAGAATAGGATAACACTCTTGACTGTTTCTTTATTTAAAATTGCATTTTGAAATAGCAAGTTTTGGACTGTTGTACTGTCTCTACAGCGATAGATGGATAGAGAATGAGAGCAAAGCGTCTGTTTCAATGATTTAAAGATTTATTGCATTATCAGTTCCATCCAGTTTGAACAAGAGCTTGCTGGCTGTAAAACCTGATGTGGACCAAACAGTTGAGCAACTTGAGTGTGATCACTGTCTCGGTCATGAACAGATTAATCTAACACAGCTAATTATAATTCAGTCCTTCAATAAGACTTGTCCCAGCAAGTGCGCAACTGGCATCTGTCACATGCAGATCAAATCTAAGACAGCCAATCACAGTTCAGTCCCCCACAAGAACTCCATTGGGAATATCAGGATATCAGGAGCATCCTTGTCATGTCCTGTAACTAGAGTGATATCCTGACACTGCAGTGTGACTGTGTGTTCTGCCACATGAATACAGTGTCTCTACCACAGCTGTGTTTTAACAGAAGATGGGCTCTGTGCAAGGTGTTCTCACTGTAGGAAGAAGCGAGCGGCCGATCGACAGACAGATGTCCTTTCGATCGCAGCAAAATTGGCAGCAGTTTTACTTTTTTTCATTTTTATTTTTTGCCTGAAGCAGTTAGCTGATATATCACAATAATGATAACAAAAAGTGAAACAACCAAAGTGGAGCTGAAACCTTCTGCATCCTGTGATGTTAAGTATTTCAGTATAAGATTTTGTAAGAACTTTTTTTCTTCCATAGAAAATGACATTGTTTGACTTATTACTTGTTTCCTGAAATAGCTTGTATTTTGGAATCATCTGTCCCAAAATGAGCCACAAAGGACACTGGCTGCAGTTCATCATGCAATTAATTCACATTAAAACACTGAGGGCTCAGAGAGGAACAAGAGCCAGGAGTTCTGCTGAAAAAACATTTTCCTTTGGGAGAATGTAAAAAATACTTCAGACTGATGATGTGAAACATATACGGAAAATTTCCTAAGAACGATTTGATTTATTTGAGCAGATGGTGTAAGAAAGTCCTTGGCCATTTCTGTTAGCATTATTAGATAGATACATACTTTATTGATCCCGTGAGGGAAATTGCAGGCTATTATTTAGCCATTACATTGCGCCGGCCTCTTCTTTGGTCTCTACTCCTGCGCTGATCTCCAGCTCATCTTCTGTCCCTTCCTGTGTCTCCTCTTCCCCTTTGTACAGAGGGTACTCACACATATAAGGTCTTCGGGCACGACAGCTAATTTGTGACCAGCGCCCACCGTCTGCAGAGGGGAATTTGAAAGAGTTTCATCCATGTCAATTCTGTAAATTGTTCATCTAGTCAATTACATGACTGTCAACTGAATTTTGAATCAAAACTTTGAATAAAGCATTCGCTGACTTGCACAAATCACACATCAAATGCCAAGGTTGAACATACAATGGACTGTTAGATTCAATGATAATTTGATACTGATATCAATCAGTCACTACACTGATAACTCATTCAATTGATGCATCAGACAATCTCTGAGTACATCTTTTATTTACTTGTATTGCTTCCAGACGTCCGAGGTATAAAATATACAAACAACAGGCACTATTTTCCTAACTCTTGAAAATCGTCCGGGTGTCTGGATCTGGAAACTTGGCACAGAATAAACAAATACTTTGAAACATTTGGATAGGATTTTCAAGTTGCCTTTAAAAACATACACACACAGGTGTTGCAGAGCTCTTCAGAAGGAAACGCTTATTTGCAAAAAGAAATTCATAACACAGAAAAACATGCAGACAATCACTCACATTTGTAGTTCATTTTTATACATGTCTGTTTCCTGCAGGACTCATTCAGCGCTCCACAGCCCCAGCTGCTGTAATTCCAAGAGCTCCCATCTACCCAATAGAAACGCCTGCTCTGGAATGATATACAGTAAACCCATATTATGGTTTAAACACATTATATACTAACCAAACTGTCTTTGATATCTCTGACTTTTCTCACCAGAATGGCACTTCAGTATCATTGAAGATCTCATTACAGGCAACTCATGTGCTGCCACCCTTTACTTCATCAGTTGTACAGTAGCTACTCTTTTGACATCATAGCACTGTATTAGTTCTCCACTGTGTCAGGCAATTCTCTACATGCCTGTCTGGGAAGTCAAGTCTTGATATTTTCCTATTCTTCTAAAACAATTATCTTTTACTTTGTAGTTCTGACCATGTGTTGTTCACAACTAAGTGCTAATCAGTCCTCTGAATGTACCGAATCATTGTCTTTAGGAATTTATATACTTGAATTAAATCTCTTCTATATCTCTTTTGTTTCTGTTTTTGTAAAAACATGCCTCACGCCTCCACTTCTGAGTTAGAGCCTACCCTCCTCATCAACTTGTGTCGTTTACAAGATTGCACAGAGCACCAGAAGCCTTATGGTTAATATACTGTATATGAGGAAGAGCTCTTACTGACCTGTGTCAACCATCAGGACCTATAAGCAATGGTACATAGTGATGTATTTACCTAGTCAATTAGAATTTATATATTTTAAGATTAATTTGCTCTTTCCTATTCCTCTTAAGTTAAATAGAACTGTTTCTAGGGACGTATTAAGAACAAGGCCTACAGTTTCTCACATTTTTTCACTCTATCTAATTAACATCTGATGAAACCTCAGTGTTTCTGTCATGCAACAGTTCAGTATGGGAAATTTTGCGGTGAATCTACTCTCCCTAGCTTCATACAGCTGATCTGAACCGATGATTTAAATAGAGAAGAGTCAAACCTTACCCCTCGGAAACGTTTCCCCCCGATCCAAATACTCTGTCTGCGGCAGTTCCGTTTTGCTACTACAGCTTGAATTATGTGATTCTGACCCCTTGAATGGATTGAGATCAAATGTCCTCTCCTGGCAGCATGGCGACATGCTCTCTGAAAACAGATAAGGAACTAATCACACTAAAATCAGCACAATAAAACATGCAGTTGATATTCTGTCTCTCTGAGATACTTTTTTTAGTTTATAATGGAAGAAAAGCAGAAAATGTGCTTCCACATAGATCCCGTGGTAGGCATGTCTGCTTGAATGTGTGTATTTGTTTTCAATGTTACACTTTTTTTTCATTGTTTCTCATATCACAGATCCAATATCCTCCCCATGACCTTTAAGTTCAACCAGCACAACGAGTGAATAATATAGTATGTATTTTTACCAGCAAAATCAAAACACAACACCATGGGCTATATATGACAAAACACAAGATAACCTAAGCTTTTCACTACTGTGTTTCATAACTAGATACATCAGCATAAAGCAAATTAACCTTTTTTCACAGGAATATTCATCTTGCATTTCAATTTAGAGAAACACTTTTTTATATTTTTATAACTTATATTCAACAGCAAAATGCAAGCACAAAAGCAAAACATTCACTGAAATACATCATGTTTACCCTTCCTTTTAAAAGGTGCTTTCATTGTGATTTTTTTTTATTTTACTAAACTTGTTGAGTACTGTATAAATACAAAAATACAAAAAAATGTAAAAAAAGGCATTTTTTAACTGTAAACATTATAAGAAGACTCTCAAAGCCTGGCAGTAGTGAAATAAAACAATAAAATAGTAGATGGTTTATTCTTTTCATTATGAATATCACATTTTTGGAAGGCTGAGAAAACCAATTCAAGTCCTGTGTTAATAAAAAGGTATGCATTTTTTTATATTTATTCAATCACTTTCAAATGTGTATCAAAGGTAGTAGACATTTTAGGGAAGACCTAGATAGAGAAATTTACATCATAAGTGTGCCACAATGTGAAACAAACTTTTGAAAAAAGACAATAAAATGCATCTCTGTTTTTTTCTTGACATGTCTTTCTAATGTCTGTAGTGAGAAAGACATAAAATATCAGCATTTTCACAAAGGATGTACAGTACAAAGGGTTCTCTTTAATTCAAAAACCCTAATCAGGCCTGTACTGTGGATATTTTCCAAGATAATTGATGGTTTTAAAGATTACATCCATTCCAGGAGGACATTGACTTCGACTTCCATTTAGGGCACGGGATGGATTTAAAGATGGTTGAGCATAAATCAGTTTTCATAGACCATTCTTGAATAAACTGCACAACCTCCTGGTTATAATATTAAAATATATGCAAATGTACTGATGTAGTAGATATACTGTATGAAACCTCTGACGCCAATTTGATGGGCAGTATTAAATAAGTGTGTCCTAGACTTCACAGATCTTTTTAACTGAACCACGATGGAGGAACAAGAGATCCATTTAAAAAATTGCTTAAAAGACTGCGCACACCAAACAAGGCTCAGTTGTGCTACATTTGCTATGCAATATAATTTGAGTCCTGAGCAAGAGATGTGGTCTGTCCTGCAACTGAGAAAACGAAAAACTACAAAATAAAAAAAATACAAATGAGTATAAACCTAAAAGCTGTTCCAATTAGTCAGGGAGAACAAATCACACCACAGCACTAGGACTGGGACAAATATATATTGAAGAAAATACAACCAGGGAAAATAAACTCCTGAACTAACACATGGAAAGAGTGGTTTAAAAGAAGAGATGTACCATCACACACTGCTATTGTACAAGGAAAGAGAGAAGAAAATGAGAGAGAGACATTGGTGAAGGAAAGGAATCACTAAGAGTTTCTAAAGTACTAATTTGTTGTTCTTAGGGGATATCAAGAGCAAAGACTAGAACGACTAGAAGAAAAAGAAATTAGGACTCGGGATAGCAAAACCAAATGTTGGTTTTGTTTTCTTATTTTTAAATAGCTTAGACTGTGTAAATGTTGAGGCAGTAACAATTACAGTGTGTCTCTAGTTAATTAATGTAGTCCTCACAAATAATACGCACGGCATCTTTACCTCAGCTCTATAAAATGTTTGGGGAACATTGTAAAACCTGATACACCTGTGGCCCATTCTTTTCCAGCCCCAGGAACAGCGTCGTGGACATTCCTCTTCAGTACAGTTTGACAGCTCTGTGATGGAGAAGTTAAAGGATAGTGTTAATAAAGACATTTTGACTGAACACTACATTAACACTGCACTGAGAGAAAGAAGTTATTACAGACAAACTGAACACTATAGAACATTAACACTGTACTGAGAGAGAGGGGTTAATAGTGTAGTTCAAGTAGGTAGCTGCAGCAGCATGCATAGGCTGCAAAGGAACAAGTAAATGGTTTATTCTATGCTGAAAAGAGAAGAAAGAAAACACAATGTTTTGGCTGTGGAGCCTTCTTCAGGTGTGAGAAAGACAGGGAAATCAGCAGAGATTAATAGTGTTAAAGGTGTTAGGGTCAATGGGTTAGTGTAAGGGTTAATAAGGTTACAGCTATTGGAAGTGGCTATTGAGGTGTTTCAATATATCAGATTCTATATATTATATTAGATTATGTTAATAACTATAACTGCTCCTTTGTTGCAATTTTAAGGGTTCTTTAATTGAAAGCTTGAGATAATATCAGTAGGACCCCACTTTGTCTCTACTGAGTTGAAAAGCTTGTGGTCTTGCAAACATTTTTGCTCTGTCACTGAACATTGTTCGCTAATCACCAAATTTCTGAGCAACAAACACTTGTGGATTAATTAATTCATCTTCTCTCAGGATCAGAATTTGAAATCTGTACCTGTATGTATGGCATAAATAAAAGTGACTTGCTGGGGATACTTTTTTTGGGTCCACTTGTGGAGCTTCCATGCAACGTTTTGCATTTTATTATGCAGGGACCACTGGCTATAAAACATGTTTCGGCGGAGTGAGGGTCCTAGTATTGCCAATCCGCTTGATAAAACTATAATTAAGGTGAATCCAGCTGGAAAAACACTTCAAACAATCTATAGTGACAGAAATATATCAGGTAGAAACAGAAATCTGTTACATTTCCTTAATTTAATAAGCTCTGCACTTGATAAAGTCTTGTGATGAAAGTGATTATTGGTGACAATACTTCTATTACAGGAGGAGAGGAGGAAGATGATAAGGCTATTGGAAATATCAACTGAGGTGTCTCAAGAACCTAGGGTCAATGATCAAACATTTAGCTAGTGTCAGAAGTTGCCGTTCTCATGAGCTTCAAAGAAAGGAAGGAACTGAGGTGTTTATTGATGTGCATGGGGTCTGAGAGACAATGATCCAAGGAATTGTCTGGTTTAAAAGGATTCTTATTCTTGGTGACTTTAATATCCATATTGATTCACAGTCTTCCTATTCAGATAAGGATTTTCCACCTTTGTTGGAAGGCTTTGATCTTACCCAGTTTGTAAATCTAAATCAGACTGTCTCCACACCCCCTCCCTAGTTTTACTGGTTCCCTTCTCTCTACTCAGTAAACTAGTTTCATGTATGAAATCCACCACGTGACTATAAGATTCCATTCCCACTGCTTTATTTCAATCCTGTTTCACCTCTCTCTGCCCCATTGTCCTCAACTTAGTAAATGGGTCCTTGAGCATTGGTGAGGTACCATTGGCCTGAAAAACTGCTGCTGTTACCCCATGTAAAAAAACACAAATATGGCTCTGGACAACCTCAACAATTTTTTTCCCATTTCCAACCTTTCTTGCAAAAGATTTTAGAGTGTGCTGTTACAATTAAATAAACATTGCAAATAGCCTCTTTAAATCCCTCCAATCAGGGCTCCCACAACTACACAGCACAGAACGTTGATCTTCTCATGGCTTCTGATTCTTGTTCTTTTTTATCCTCATTCTTCTCGGTGGTGCTTTAGATACTGCTAACCATGACATTTTACATTCTCATTTTGGATTGTGTTTGGAGTTCCTGACATTGCTCTTAAATGGTCTTCCTTTACTAATAGCTGACACATTGTCTGCCTTGGTGGTTTTAGTTCTGAAATTGGACTCATGAAGTCTGGTTTTCCTGAGGGCTTAATACTGGGAGCGCTACTTTCCACTTGGTCAGCTGTTAAGATCACATGGTTTAAATGATCATTTCTATGTTAATGATACTCAAATCAACATCCATACTACACCTGACACACATGTGGCAGTCTATGCTCTCTCTAATTGCATCTCTGATATAAAAACCTGGATGACTCAAAATTTCCTTTATTTAAACTGCAACAAGACTGAAGTCATGCTTCCCGACATTACCCATCAACTATGTAAAACCAACGCAGTAAATCTATCTGTGGATGGTTAATCTAAATTGAAGAACGTTGGGGTGATATTTGATCCAGGATTGATGTTTGACTCACATGTGCAACATATTGTCTAAATATCATTCTTCCACCTCACAAATACTGCCAAACTTTGTCCTATGTTGTCACTAACTGTTGCTGAAAAACTCATCATCACTTTCATTTTGTCTCGTATAGATTACGTTAACTGTGCTCACTGGGGTATCTAAATCCACATTGAACAAATGACAATATGTCCAGAATTCAGCAGCCAGAATCCTGACCAGGTCTATTGCAAGTGATCACATCACTCCTGTCCTTGAGTCCTTGCACTGGCGTCCTGTAGGGTTTCAACTCCTCTATTCACTATTTGTGCCTTGTTTGTAAAGTGAGTTTTTTGTATGTTTTATGTTTTGTTGTTTTGTGTGTTACTACTGTAGCAACACACTTGTCCCTTTAAGCTGTGCTAAAGAACAATGAACTCAAGCACCTCTAATTATACCAACTGTTGGTATATTCTTGGTATTATCTATACAATTTGTAAGTGATGATAATGTATTTTAATTGCTGATTATCCCGTCTGGCCTATTTCTGTAAGTATTTTTTGTAACACCATATTTGCAACAATACAGACACACTTACTGCACACTACAGTACTTCAACACTTAGAGTAGGAAGGAGAGCTCAGATCAGGGTCCTAAACATACTGACTGACATTCAGAATCTTACAACAGTTTAGCATGTGATAAATAATTCCCAGCTTAAGGGTTTATAAAACCTAAATGAATCACAGTATCAAACACAGTAATGGACTGGGACTGTCTGCCCTACCTTTGGCAGCACACATGCCTACAGCCCCCAGGGCGAGCAGCAGAAAAATTGTCTTCATTCCTGAGAATCAGTTCTGGAAGAGAAGAGTGATCACACATCTGAAAGGGTATGATGAAAAAACACCAAGTCTGACATCAACTAAAGTCTGTATTAAATAGATCTATATTTGCATTTTGGAAGAGCAAAGGACTATTAACAACCAAATTTTAATAATACTAATTCTCATGGTTTGCTGGATTATACTAAGTTTAATCATGTAAGGAAAATATATTTCTCACTGTTCATCTCGGTACTGCAGCACTGCATTGTACCATCCTAAGTAAGGAGAGTGCTTGAAATTGAGAACACTTGAATGTTTATTTAAGAAGGCTGAGGAACGAAACAGTTTCAGCAGCTTCAAACATCACTAAACGCCTCCACATACAGTATACAGTAAGTGTTTTTTTCATACTGCTTGTTTTGTTGTCATATGAAAAGTTATTTTTATACATCTTTAACATAGTTTCATTACTGCTATACTCTTGGATTAATCTGCAAAAAATAGATATTTTGGCTGCATTTTCTGCAACTTAATAAAGAAATGATATAATTGTTATAAATCAAAATAGAAATTAAAATTAAATAAAAATAGAAATGAAAAAGAAATGGAGAACATGTAGAAGAGCACTGTTAAGTACTATCTGGTGATCATTCACACATGATCAATGTTAATGGAACGTCAACAGATCCAAACAAATATATAAATAAACTAAGAAATACATAAAGAAAGCTGTACATTTTATACACAGCTACATCCATTCACAAACACATATTGTGCCTTTCCTTTACACACTCCTTGATACACACAGAAACCCATGTGTTAATCTTGGCACCTCAATCACACTCATTCAAAATCCTTCAAAAGTGTGGAACATTTGGAGGCATGTTTTGGTTTTGTATCTTTTACTACAATAAATCAATGGATATAAAATCATTTCCAACTGATTACATATGAAAAATAATAATAATATATAATATTGCATTTTTAATTTTAATAGTTTGCCTGTCTGTAGGATGTTATAAGTACTCTTGCCATTTAAAATTAAATGGTCTTTTTCAAAGTTTCAAACTTTGCCTGTTGTATCTCAGTTCACTCCATAACCATGTTATCTGTACCTGGCCACCTAGAGTGGCTCTAGAGATGCAAAAGCTCACCTGGGCTGTAACAGACTTGTTACAGCCCATTCCTGAAAAATGCTTTCCAGCCACTCCTGAGACAGGCCAGCAGTTAGTACAGTTGTTTTGGAAAAAAGTAATTAATGCCAACTCTCTAAAAGTGCCAGAGGACACTTTGATTGTCTGCTGAAGAGAGTGAAAAGGACTTTCACCTGATCACCAGCGCCAACGGTGTATGTAGTCTCTCTGTCTCTCTGTTCACCTGAGCTCTTCTGTAAAATTCTCTCCAGACTCAAGCTCTTTATATAGTTTGGGAAGAGGGAACTGAGCTCAACAGTGCCAATCAGCTTGACTCTGTGAGATGTTTCACAACCCAGCTTCTCCTATTTTAATGATATGAAGTCAGATTTTATTTATCGATATCAGCTATCAGATTGTGGTGCTTCTGTTTTTGAGGGGAGTAGGCAGCTAAAGAGTTTCATAAACTATTATCTCCTCATCTCCCACCATTTTTCAGTTTTTCTATACACATCTGTAAGTTTAATCTTTGAAGGAACATGTAACCAAGTTCATCCTGACTCAAATGCACTTTGCAAATACAGTACTTTAATGAATATTAATTCAGTGAAGCTCACCTTTAATTCTGCTCAATGTTCACGAGCAGCCGGACTAAATACATAAAGAAAGAAAACTCCCTGTACTTCACCTATAGATCCATCATGATCAGCTTCAAATTAGTACAGAGAAAAGTGAGAGAAACTGTGAAGCTGAACCTGCAATTCACATTATAATTTGCATTACTAACCTCATTCTTCACAGTTTAAATGTTCACTCTGGTGTTTGTATTTCAAAGCATTCCATTGCACTTGTGCATATGACAAATAAACTGAACTGAATTGTACTTTTGATGAAGCTTGTCATGTTTGCGGTGGACAGTATAGTACCTTTTCTGTGCTTTACTACACAGACCCTTGAGTAAACATCAGTCTACTTTAGAATACATATCTTAGAAAAGCATAATGTGAAATATTATTGTCAAGGAAGTCAAACAAAGTAAATGCATGTTACTAAAAGCACACCAAAACAGTTATTTTTAGTTTTAGAATCCCACAGCATGTTAAGTAAATAAGTAAAAACATACAGTATGTATGTAAGTAAGTGTGAGTGTTAGGCAACAGAATAATGTTGTCTGTTCCATGGCTCCACACTACCACTACTACTTTAACTTAATAGTAGTGTTTAAAATTAAGGATCTACATTTTTCAAGTTATATAATCACTTGTTATCCCTAATCTATAGGAGGAGAAATAAGGATAGAAAACGTCCTACTTGTTTTATTAAAAATGTGGTAAAACTATTAATGGGAAAAATCAGATGGAATCGGTAAAAAACATTTACATACAGTATTATCAATGATGAATTTTGGATAGAATTTTGTTAGTTTTAAGGAGAAACAGTCCGGTATACTGTTTCTCCAACATTTAATGCGTTGTCTTCCCGTTATTTATCAATTAATAGTTGCACCAGCTTTGAGACAGTACATTGTATGTACAGTACATTGCTGTGCATCTTATGACAGAAATTTTATTGCACTGTGGTGTTTGACTCCTGTGCACTTTGTGGTCTGAGTGCTTCACTGCTGTGCTTCCAGGCAGGATCGAGTGTAGATTCTGTGCTGCACCTGACACCAGAGACTCTGAGGGATCTCATACATGGTAGTGATATATCTGGTTCTCAGATGAGGGGTTTCTATGGGATGTTCAGATATTTCTATTGTGTTCTCCAGCATTCCTCTGCATGGATGGTAGCAGCACAGTCCCAGAAAGGGCAAAGTGACTTGAGTTTGTGGTGAGATTCTAATAAAGGGGATTCCACTTCCACAATTCCACAATGATGTGGTTTTCCATAACCAAACCTTCAAAACGCACTCTTTTTTCACTGATAAAGGATACCTAAAACTCATTATTGACAGGGCCCTCACCCGAGACAAAAACACATCTCAGATCATCAAACCAAATAGGAACTCTGGGACTCACAACCCTATTCCATTCACCTTCTTCCCTACCACCCTATCTATCCCCAGGACCATCAATGACAACTTCCCCATCATCTCATATCGACAATCTCCTTCTAAATCATTTCCATTCATTTATAGATTTCAGCTTTTCACACCTCTCCTCTTGAAAACACAGTTTGGACACTCATTCTCATTTGATTCACACCCATTTGCTCCCTGCTCCTTGCCCATTCTTAACTACTCTCTCCATCACACCTGAAGAAGGTTTTCTTTTCATTTCACCATTAGATAAACCTTTGCCTGTTACTTTGCAGGCTATACATGCTGAAGTAGATACCTACTCAAACCTCTGTGATGAAACATCATGTATCAACTCGGATGCTCCAAATATCTCTGCAAACCCAGTATTAAAAAGTGCAAGTGATGCATTATGGAATAATTATGGAGTATTTGATTATCAGAACAGCAGAATTAGCAGAAATACATTCTGAACTACCCTTTGGCAAAATTTACATTTGCTTTTTGTTTGGCATCACTTTTCCTTTTTCAAAATTATAGTTAATTATTACATTAATATTACAGTTGAGTCACAAATGTATCTTTTGTTTTTTATACATACTGTAATTTTTGAAGTATGCAGATTGGAAAAAATATGTTTTTTAATGAAAATGTAGAAAAGGTAGGGAAATAAAGAAAAAAAGTCATATTGCAAAGCCATGTTTCAAATCAGTTTGCATAGCTGGTGTCAGTATAGATGCTGCTGAAAGTGAAGTTTGAAGAATTATCATCTGGCAATGTTGGTGAATTCTCAGGCAGTAGAGGAAAAATTAACAGTCAATAGACTTAAACCATGTTTACAATGGTATAAAAGAGGACCATGGATGTTTTTGTGTGAGCATTCCTTCAGTTCTTGCATAATAACTACAGTAAAACAAGAAGAAGTGGTCTGATGCTATTTCTTTGTATTTGACTCAGCAGAAGATGGCAAGAGATGCCAATTTGGCAAAAGCAAACTCTTGCATGAAGCAAGCAGCTGCATGTCAACAGTATGGCACAAATAAGTCTTATTCCATGTTGAAAGGAAAAGAAAACAGACATAATGGCTGTTTTGGCTATGAAGCCTTCTTCAGGTGTGAGGGAGAGAGAGGGAAAGTAGCAAATAAACAGAATATTGCGTCTCTTTTCTTTTCCTTTCAGCATGGAATAAACTCTTACCTGCTCTTTTGCATGCTGACGAGCTACCCACTTGAGCTTCTTCAAATAAGCCATGGCTTTGTTCATGCTGCTGTAATCTATTCAGTTCCAAATGCTAGAATTGTTTAAGTCAAATGTGGTGCTTTGTTAAGACAGAAAGAAGATTGTGTGCATCTTGGGAAATGGAAATCTATCTGGACCCATATTTGGTGTTACAACTGGAAGGATAAAATACTCTGAGAAACCTTGAGCTCCTGAATGTATTTGAGTTTGTCTGATAACTTTCCAGATGTGTACCAATGAAAAGAGCACATTTCCTCCCACCAAGAGCAGCAAGCCTGTGTTATTGTCCGCTGGTGTTTTACTTAGATACGTTTTTCCTCTATTGGAAAACAAGGAGCCATGATGCTGCATTTTAGTTGGATGCAGTAGTTTGGCTGAATGCAGATCAAGAAAAGGCAGAGGTGTGATTTGAATTGGTTTTCTTTATTGACTTAACTCAGGTAGCTGAGAGAACAACAACCTGGCCTGGAGGACAAAGATGTCAGAACCCCGAAAGAAGCAAGAGAAACAGCATCCCATAGATGCAGATCTTTAAAATTACAAAGACTAAATTAAAGTATATACAAGGTTTTGGTTTGCATACCTAACAAATAAAGGGATACACAAGGACCAGTGGAAGCCTTAATAATATTTCCAAGTCAGCTAGAGATAGTGGAGAGTTCCTATGAGTTTATTTTCTTTGCACAGGTGGAGAAAAAAGGGAGTCACAGAGAATAGCACAGCAAGGTCTCAATCTTGTGACAGAGAATGCTGAGTGTCAACCTGTGAAGTAAAGTGTGCAAAGCAAAATCTAGACCAAAACATTAAATATTTTGAAATTTCATCTCTATAATGCTAAAGAGATATTCTTATTAGAATATAAATTTAACATGTAGGGCAGCATGGTGGTACAGTGGTTAATATTGTTGCTTCACAGTGCTGAGGCCCTCGGTTCTATTCCTGGGGTGCTATCCTTATGGAGTTTGTATGTTCTCCCATGTTTATGTGGATTTCCTCTGGGTGCTCTAGTTTCCTCCCACATACTGCTCGGCTCAGGTTAATTGGCTTCTGTAAAACAAGCTGTGGTGGATGTTAGCCTGTTTGTTTCTGTGGTTTGTATGTGTGTGTTGGGCAATGGATTGATATCCTGTGGACTGGATAAAGAGGTTAAAAATGTTATGTGTCGACCAATATTTAATGTTTTTAAATTTAGGATTTAGATACATTTTTAAACATTAATACGGTGTATATAGTGATTTAAATTCAAGGAAAAGTACTGTTAGATTAAATTTAACTTTAGCATAATAATAATTTTAGTAAAAATAATAGTATGTAAATAATGTTATACAGACGTCAGTAATCTTGTTGTCTTTTGGAATCTGTGAATCCCCCCCCCCCAGTGTATCTTATGTCCTTATTAGCAAGTCACCATGGAATAAGTCTCTTTATGTAACAGGGCAGCTGTTAAAGAAATCGACCAGGTTGAGGATATTCCACTGCTACTCCTTTTAAGGTACTGTACCACATACTGTAGGTTAGCACAGACGAGCAGTCAAAGGACTGCGAGAGGGGTATGTCGCAGTTTCCTAATTAAGGAACTACTTTTTGCTTTGTAGCCAAACAATGCCACCATGTTGACCATCCGAATGGCCAGGTGAAAAAATGCATTGTGTATTTGCACCTTGCTCCAGAGCCCCCTCCCAGTCCAGGCACAGTTGAACCTGCTGTGCAAACCCACATCATCTCTAAACTGTGTGGATATTAACGGGAGTCTGTGCAAGGACCTTGATCAATAGTAAAGAACAAAAAGAACTTGAGGCAAGAAATACAAATACACCACCCTTAGAGAGACACTGATTCACTACCCCAGACTATCCCACACCTTTAATACTAGTTAATAAGGCAGATTTCCCCTACACTCATCTCACCTCAAGTGGGGTTCTGTTACACATGGGTATAGACAGTATAATGATTATGTGAAATACTTTAATTTAAACTTACCCTGACTGGTTAAGAGCTTGAATCACAGACAGTTCAGTCCCCTGTAAAAATGATGTCACCTTTTTCCTTGGATCCAGTTGACATTGGAGCTTTGTGGAAAGAATGAAAGTTTAGAGATTGTCAAAACCCTTTATAGTGTGCTGATATATTTTCTTTAAAAATACTGTTTTACCAGACAGCAGGCTATACTTTATATACACATTCTCTCAAGTCCATACATTGTTAATAATGCTTGATGTAGTTCAGCATTAACAGAAACTCAGACTACAGTATGATTACTTGTGTCTGGTGCAGTTTTTTACTGTGATGGCTGAGTGGCCCCTATTTCACCCATCAATGTACAGGTTAAAAAATAAATTCCAAGCCTAAAAATATTCTTATTGATTACACAATATACAAAAGCTGTCAATAATTTCCACCAAAAGAAGTTTTTAAATTTGTGTACAGTTTACATTATCACAATGTTTCCTTTATTATCAAATGAGTAAATCAAATGAATAATGCTAATACTTGTGAGCTTGCTGACATTTTATACTTTTGTCTTATTTTGACATACTTCATTGGATTTAATAATTAACTTCCACATTCAATTTGTCTGCAATTCTTTGCCTGGTGTCTTCTCTGACTTTTGCATTGGTTACAGTATAGTTCTTTGTTATACTGTAACCTGTATCTATCTTTGTTAACCTGTTAAACAACAGGTTTTTCTCCTCATAGTTATTTATGAAGAGCCATAAATCATGGTCACTGTCTGAAGACGCATTCGCTTTTATCGTGGTTTTCCAGGTGCAAATGATTCAAGGATTTGATGCTCTACCTTCCATGTCTGCTGAAGTGCGGCAAGAACGTGTAGACTCCCTTTAACGGGTTAATTTAATTGGTCGACTTCATGGAACAAAACTAAACCCGAAGTTTGTTATCTGATTAATTAAATCCAGCTAATTGAAGAAAATCCTGAATTTGTTAAACCTGGTTCATGAAACGCCCCGGTTCAGTTCTCCTGAGCTATTGTATGGGGGCTGACTGTCACACTACGAAAACATAATGTGCTATATCTCGGGGGACAAATTCAGCACAAACAAAAAATTCCTGGACAGGGTAGTTACAGTACATTTCTGGCAAAAGAATAATTGTGCATCCCAAAAACAGTGTGGAAAGCGATATAAAGACACACAGCTAATAGAAAATCGTTCTTCATTCACTGTTGCATCCTTGCTAATGTTTTTGGTGTTTATATATTACTTCGTCTTGGAAAACTGGCACAGTGCAGTGCAGTGCTGGACAGGTAAAAGTCTCATTTGAGACCAAACACAAATTTGCTTATCTCCAAAAGTTTCTGGATGTGAAGAAGAAACCCACAGCAGTAATAATATTACAGTAAGTCAGTAAGTATTTATTACAGTGTTTGTAGACCACTTCCTCTTGCCAGATTTGCACAGTGCAGGGCAGTGTTGGACAATGAAAAGTCTAATTTTTGACTAAACAAAAATGTGTGCATCTCCAAAAGGGCTGAAATGTGAAGCAGAAACCAACACTTAATAGAAAAGTGCTCATTATCATCACTGCACCACAGGTCAGAGGTCGGCAGGAAGTATCCCACTGTAGACAAATACCTCACACCAAGATCAAGTTCTGCTGTTCGGTGGTATTCCTGCCATGCCATCTGTCCGTTTGTGAAATCTACCATAAGGAGGGGTAGGAATTCAATGACAACCACCTGTTTCATTAAGCAATGGAAAATCTGAAAATTTTAATTAAGCACTGAAAACGTTTAGTGCAGATTCACCCAAGTGAGTTATTGTTACTAAACTTCACACTTTATCTAAAAAACAGGTATGATTATTAGGGCTCACCTGTAATGTTTGACTGGGCAGCTCTTGTCAAGATTGTTTTCTGTAACCAAAGGGCAGAAAGGTCCAGGGTTCCAGGAATTCAAACTCCCAAGACTTCCTGCTGGAGAGCAGCTGTAGCCATAAGACAGGCATCCTTCTGGCATAGGAGTTTGCCATCTACAAATCGTCTACAGAAGCGGTGTCCAAACTTTTTGTACTGGGGGCCAGATGGAGAAAAAAAATTGGAGCGGCGAGCCACATGCTACAGGTGAGGCCAAATAAACAAATAATACCAGAAAGAACAAGTAATAGGTTTATTCCATGCTGAAAAAGAAGAAAGAAAACACAACGTTTCGGCCGTGGAGCCTTCTTCAGGTGTCAACTGGTGTCAACAGGAGCCTTCTTCAGGTGACACCTGAAGAAGGCTCCAAGGCGGAAACGTTGTGTTTTCTTTCTTCTTTTTTCAGCATAGAATAAATCTATTACTTGTTCCTTTGCAGCTGACGCAGCTACCCACCTGGACTACTTCAAATAATACCAGATATAAGTGCATTCCAATAACCAAATTGCCTTTTAATTTAGGGGACTACTCTTACAGGTGTTAATTTTCATAATGTCTGTTTACATTATATTCCTTCATTACAGCAACTAATTCTTGGCAAATTAAACAGACACACTTGCCTCAGGACTCGGTGAAATGGTACAATATTCATTTTGCCAACGTGGCTGGAATCTCCTGCATTCGCTGTCAATTTTTCGTTTCTTTGGTTCCGCCATTTTCAAAAGCTTGCTAACGTTAATTTACAGAATTAAAGTTTTGAAGACAGTAAAGAGGGGGCCGTTTCAGTTTCGTAGGCCGAAGGGGTAGCTAATCAGTTTTGAGATGTGATTTTACGTGATGGCGGCACCTAGTGTTCAAAATAGTGTAGCGCTCTCGGGTTCACGTAGATATGCGCCCCCCACCTCTGGGGACTCGAACCAAGCCTCCGGCGTCACTTCATTTTTTTACCTAATATCATGCCAAATCTAGTTCCAATCTAAATTAACTCGGGGTTCGGTGACGTGCCGTAGTTTGGACACCCCTGCTGTACAGCAAGCAATACTCGGCTGCATTGCATAATGTTGTTATACGCTCCAAGCAATACTATATTAGGTTGAAGGACGCTTACTTTGAAGCTCGGCTGTTTACCAACACTGTTCATTCGCTTTGCTTAATGTTGCTCCTGTAGCTTCACTCTATACCCCCCTCTATGAATTGGCTTCATTACTCTGCTCTCCTCCCCACTGAGAGCTGGTGTGTGGGGAGCGTACTGGCGCACTATGGCTGCCGTCGCGTCATCCAGGTGGGGCTGCACACTGGTGGTGGTGGAGCGGGGTCCCCATTACCTGTAAAGCGCTTTGAGTGGAGTGTCCAGAAAAGCGCTATATAAGTGTAAGCTATTATTATTATTACACAATTGATCATATATCCACTGTATCCCTTGACAAAAATGACGTATTTGCAGAGGATTTCTAGATAACTGTACAGAACTGTTTATCACAAAGTAGTTCAGGTAGGTAGCTGCGTCAGCATGCGTAGGCTGCAAAGGAACATGCAATACTATTTAATATAACATTTAATAGGTTTATTCCATGCTGAAAAAAAGAAGAAAACACAACGTTTCGGCCGTGAAGCCTTCTTCAGGTGTCAACTGGTGTCAACAGGAGCCTCCACGGCCGAAACGTATTTTCTTTCTTCTGTTTTTCATTATGGAATAAACCTATTACTTGTTTATCACAAAGTCAGGCAGTGTTTGACCGAACCTGGATGTGTTACTACAGGTAACCAGATAATATTCAATCTTGCTTCGTGAAACCAGACAAGACTTTCATCGACATATTTGCTAAAGTTGTCCGGTTGAGTATTCTCGCTTTATGAAATTCCCCTATGGTCATCAGGAAGACCTCCATGTCAACCAACGCATTTACGTTCTGTTCATGTCTTTGAATTGTTCCCTAGCGGGGCTGCCTAAGCTGACGAATACAGGCAAATCCAGTTAAACGCAAATATATTGTGAGTTTACTAATCCATGCTTCTCCACAAACAACCCAGATCTCGGCTCACAGGCCGCTCAGCCAATCAACGAACGATGTGGTTTGAAAGAAATTATCCAATCAAAATAACATACCAAGACAAGGCGGTGCAAAACATGGCGATGGCTCCTTCCGTTAGGTAACTAACCTATCACTCATCATGCATTCCGTCACGCTATTGGCTACAAATCGGCAAGAGGCGGTCTTATTAATTAAATGCATTTTTTAAAATACTCTGCAAGATCTGCTGCCAGAGACGAGGTTGAACAACATTTTGCTTAAAACAAGTAAAGGTATGTTTGTATTAAAAAAAACTGTTTTTAATTTATAATACTAGGTCGATATTGTCGAATATACTGTATACATTTTTAAATTAGGTCAAGCATTTTATTTCCCCGCTTGGTTCCAGTAACTAGAAACTATTCCACAACTTCTTCTATGTAAGTTTACACATCCTAGAGGCTCTAAATACTCAATGAGAAATGAATAATATAATTACGCAATATCATGTTTCTTTCGCATATAGTTATGCTTCTTTTTAAATATCTATCGTGTTGACTAAATGTAGAAGTTTTCTAACTGCATGAGCCAATTAAGATGCACACTATTGAATGTATTTTTTACATGTATCTGTGGGATATTTAAGACTTGCCGTGATAGGTGTAAAATATGTATCGATATCGCGTTGCAAAGTGTGGTGTTGTGCAGGGATCAGTACTGCTGGCTACGTTAGATAACATAATATAATATAGGGATTTTTTTTAAGCTTATATTATTTACTATGGAGGAATATTTCCTTCTCCATTTGCTTAACCCAATACAACGTAAATGAAATTTCCGTATGTTCTTGGTCTGTGTGTTTGAACACGTCTATTGGCTGTGGCTTATGGACAACACTTACAGTCATCACCGATGAGAAGTGGGAATGTTTGCTTGACCAGAATCCAAGAGGAGAGCGGTAGTCATGTCCGAACACATGACAGGGGAGACCAGCTCTCCATTTCTCTTGAGAGAAAAACCTCTTTTCACGTGCTTGGAAATCTAAAATGTAATTCCTCTTAATGCATTACTTCATTAAGGAAATATTTTGGGGTTTAAGATGTTACAGTTTTTAAGATTCTTGTGTTCCTTATTACTCTGTGTTTTTCAGTATTTCTATCTTATTGCATGGGATTCCATATTATGTAATGTACAAACAAAGGAACGTGGTGAAATATTGAGTAAACTAATTTCGTTAAATGTTATAAGGCTTTACAAGTTGAGTAAAGTTATTGTTAGTAAGCCTTCTGTTTTTTTCACGTTTTCTGTACCGCATTTTTAGACTTCAATTAAAAGTGAATTAACAAGCCAAGTCGTGCCATAATGTCCCCTGTTCAGGCAAAGGCAGGTGAGTTAGCTTTCCCGTGTCCAGAACAGCGCATCTGTGTGTAGGTTGATTGTCCTCGTGTATACAGGCTCAGCACGGCAAAATGCGGAATCAGGGAGGCTCTGCTCGTAAGAGGAAGGCTGAGGTCCCTCAGCGCCGAGTTCCTCCCCCTCCATCACCACCCCGGCGATCTGGCAGGGCAGGTCAGTGTGAAGCCCCACCACTGTGACTCGCTGTGTGTTTCTGTGTGTGTCCATCTGTGTCTCTGTTTGCTGGGTGTTGTTTCACTGAGGAACTCAGTTACTGTATTAGCCTCTTTGTAAATTTAATTATGTACGTTAGTGGTGACTCAGACAATGCAGGCAAGCAGATGGGTTAACAGTCTATAATCATCTCTCCCATATTTGCAGCTTAAATCATGTGATATCTAACAGTTTAGGTTTTACATATAAATAGCTTTATATACAGAATCTTTATTGTTTTCTGACTCCCATCACCAAATTAGTGTTTCTCCATTTATCTTTCCAGTGTTGTTGTTTGTATGGTATCTGTCAAGTCCTCTAATTTCTTTTTAGTCGGTTCAGGACTGTATTTATAAACAATGTCCTGCAAACCTAGTAAGAGAACTGCAGGATGGTTATCTGCACGCATACAGTCTTGGTCGTCTTTCTGTTACCTCATCCCTGTGTGTGAACAGTGTATTAACTTGTCTGTTTTGTGCAAGGGGAGAAGCCAGTGAAAAAGCGTAGGTACCGTCCAGGGACCCGCGCTTTGATGGAGATTCGCCAGTACCAGAAATCCACTGAGCTGCTGCTACGCAAAGGCCCCTTTGCCAGAGTGGTAATGTCTTCTCTTTCCCTTGTCAGGGAAAATACATTGATCCTGTGCACTGAACACTGGAATTTAAAACAGAAGAGCACTGTTGGTGGCATTAACGCATACGTGCTGTTCTTCGTAGCATTGTGCTTTGCTACTACATTCACGCCACTCAGGAACAGTGAGTGTGGACCGCAGGATCTGCAACCATGAAGCACAAAACAAAGCAGAATCAGTTGGAGTTTAACTCCTGTGGCTTTTTGGAACCTCTACACTCCTATGTAGCTCAATTGTGGGCTTTTCTAGAATCCCCAGCAGTGTCACATCTCTGTAGGAAAGCTAAACTGGTCCACTTAAGCCTTAAGCCTGAGCTAAGTCGATACTTTTCCAACCAGCGTCTGAAATTTCTGACATTGTGTGTTTTCAGGTACGGGAGGTCTGTCAGCAGATGTTTGTGATGGATTACAAGTGGCAGGGCATTGCTATCGGCGCGCTTCAAGAGGTAACACCTTGCAGTAGTTTAGTGGTACTTTATTGTCTAGTCACTCTATACCAGTGACATACATCAGATATGAATAAGTCTTTAAATAATGTAAATTGCTCCAGAAAACCACCTCTTAGGAAAACCAACCATATCTACTGTCTACCTTTGTCTGCCAATGCAAGGTATACCTGAGATCATACCTGGTTGCCTATTTAATGTAATTAAATGGTCTTTCACTAGTGATAGAGCACAGCAGTCTATGAGCACTTCATTGCCACTTGCTGGACTGTAGCTCATAGTTCAGCAGAGATGGTGCTTTCAATCTTACAATGGTTGTTTTTTCACCTGTCAAATGTGGTTTAACTTGTTTATAGTGATTTGCAGGAGGCAAATCTGTGGTGTTATTTCACTCCTCATTACCTTAAGGTCCGTCTTTACCTGATCATGACTGCTTTGTGTTGTAAAGTCTATGCATATGTTCCTTCACGTTACTTATGTGTAAGCAAGGAAATTAATTTTAAAGACAAATTTTGGATCGTTCAAACTGCTACTACAAAAAGAAATTCTTATGACAAATAGTAAGCCAGTAAGTTATGGTTAAAGTAGAAACGACTTATTCTTGAGTTAGTTTCTAATTAGGTGTCTGAAGATGGCACTCAACTATCGAAACCTTTGAACTGTTAGCCTTGATACAACCTTTGTTTGCAGACATTGTAATGTGAGAAATATTGGTAGAACAATGTTTTTCTGCAAAGGCTTTTTTAGAGAATGCGTACTTGCATCTGAAAGGACTGAAGAATGAAGTTTCATTATTATGGGAGCAGTGTATTTTTATTCTTTTTAAAATTCATGAAATGGTCTGTCTGTTGGGAAATGCGCCCGGTGTCTCTGATCTACACCTCTGCCCTCTCTTAGGCTGCAGAGGCGTTCCTAGTGCGGCTCTTCCAGGACTCCTACTTGTGCTCATTGCATGCCAAGCGGGTCACCCTGTTCCCCAGGGACATCCAGCTGGCCCGCCGTATCCGGGGTCCTGAGGACCGCGTGTGAGGAGCCAGTCCAGCACCGTTCAGCAGGATGGCCACCAGCTGCTCTCGATAACACATTGATATGTTGCAAAGATTTTTCACTGGCTGGATGGTAGTTAGACATTGTTACAGATGCTGTATTTCCAGTGGTTATGTTGGAAATTCTTTAAATGTTCTTTGGGTTTTAGACTCCTGTTTCACAAATGTTTTTTTTTAAGTAAAGATTTTATTTTTCTTATTAAAGTTTATTTAATCAAAATATTCTTTGAATTCTCTACCTAAGAATATTAATTTAATAGTATGATGTAACAGTAGTTGACTTGAAAGCTACAGGAATATGAAGTCTCTGTTTTAGAAAGTAATTAAGTATGTACAGTATTTTCTCCTTTCAGTACGATTTTAATGTACTTTAATATCCATTAAATGTCCTTTAACTTTTAACTTTTTTCTCTCAGTGCAGTTTTAATGGAGTGTCCTTTCTCTCTCGTTACGGTGTTAATGTCAAATGACTCAGATTAAAGTAGTAGCCTCTTTCTTATTACTGCCTACTGTTGCCACTGTACTTGTTCAGTTCAACAAATGACTGAATACTGTAGTATTTGTGGACCATTCCAGGCTTTATTCCCAAATCCTTCTTCCCATCCATAATAGTTTTCCTTCCCCCATCTTGCTGTTTATCCTTTTCCTTCCTCCACATCTCTTCTCATAACCCTTGCTTCTTCCTACAGTAGTTTCCTTTTCTGTCCAGTTCTTGTGCTGTTTAAATAGAAGAAAAACTAAACAATGGAAGAAGTCCACGGGGTTGTCCTTTTCACTTTCTTGGAGGATTTTGAATATTTGAATTGGGTCTCAACTTAATAATTCTTCAAGACTAAAAAAATAATTTACTTCAGCCTGTCAATTTTCTTTAAGCCCCAGAATGTACCTGCTTGCTCTGGAATGACTACAGAGCAGAGCAGCATTCTTTTCTTAATGTAGCACATGAGATTGCAAATGACATTTGCAATCTCATGTGCTAATTTAACACAGTTTTCCTGAGATAAATTCTTGAAAGTTCTCATTTTCAAAAAGTTAACCGAACCTCAAAACCATCTTTCTGCAAAACAGGACAATATAGGTAGGTGCAAAAGGCTCTAACAAAATCAAAAGATTTAGCACATGCTTCAGATGCAAAACAGGACATCAATCAATACAATAGAGCCCAGAAATGGAATACTGGCTATCTTTGCTCCCAGAAAGCTATTCAAAAGATGATAACATCTGATATAGTAACATGGTTATATTACCCCTCACTGTCCTGTCACATTCCGTATGACTCCGTGTCCAATAAGGGTCCTGCCACGTCACTACTAAGCCATGATTTGGACTGTGGTGACCTTTATTTCATTAGAGGTACAGTATTTGTATAACTCCACCTTTCTCTTTCCCATTATCTCCCCCCAGCACTATCACCATGCATTCAGACCCCTTTTTCTTCCAACTACTTGTTCCTGCTCCATCCTTCTGCAAAACTAACTCACTGGTAACCTAATACAGTAAATGTATGCTTCAGTTTTGACTGATGATATAACAATTTTGGCTGTTATCTGTAAGGTTTAAGTCATGGGACTGGTTGCTTTCAGCTGTGAACTAATTAATTCATTTAGTTTCACAAGCCTTACTCTGTTAACTGCAGATTTGCATTCATTGTTTTGTACAAATGTGCTTTGAATTTTGTGTAAACACAGTCATAAATGACAAAAGTGTTTCTCAAATCACACTTAATTTGCGGGACTTGCATTAACCATTTTGAAAAAGTATGTTTCAGGAATTTAATTTGAGCAGCTGAGAAAAACTGTAATATGGTCTATTTTTGTATCCCATATTTTATTAGACCTATTTGGACACCTACCCCAGCTCTGGCACCTCACAATCCTTCATCCTGCACCTCCACAGCGGTGTGTTTAATCTTACTTCCTGTTTTTGATCCTTTGTTAAGTAAAGACCTCCTAACGTCCCGTCAGCTTAAAGTCTGCTATTTTGACACCTGTTTTTTTTTATTTGCAAAAATTACAATACAAACATAATAACCATAAATTACATAATATCAAACACAATAAATAAAAACACAATCTACAAAAAACCTTTAGTAGAAACAGGGTTGCTGTAGACAAGTATAAAGGTCAATTACTTTACTGAAGCATTATTTTCTCCTCCACAGAAGGACTGCAACTGTTAGAATCTTTGACATTTATGCTTTAATTTGAAATCTTTTTTGTCAGTTACCCATGTAACTAATTTGTAATAAACTGTCAACATTAACAACTGCACTTTGACTAACCCTGTAAAACAAAATAGAAACTAATATAACTCTTTTTCCTTTTCCTTACCGCAAACCACTTTCCCACATACTACTTAAAACTACCATTTCCAATGTGTCTTTTCTTGAAAAAGTCAGTAACAGGCTCAGTATTATGTGAGCTATAGTACAGGACTTTGAAAATTGCTCGCAAATAAAAACTATTGGTATTCTTAGGCACAGAATTCAAGCCACTATTTCGACATCATAAAAATTCAAACAACAGAACATACTGTAACAATTTCAAATACAGTCTTTGCATAACATAGAAAAGTTTTCAACAGGAGCTCAAAAATCGAACATAATCATTTCCAACTTAACAGAACTTGTGGAAATACAACACCTGTTACAATGTCTGACAAATATCCAGACATTGTGGCCATCCTGCTGAACGGTGCTGGACTGGCTCCTCACACGCGGTCCTCAGGACCCCGGATACGGCGGGCCAGCTGGACGTCCCTGGAGAACAGGGTGACCCGCTTGGCATGCAATGAGCACAAGTAGGAGTCCTGGAAGAGCCGCACTAGGAACGCCTCTGCAGCCTAAGAGAGGGCAGGGGCGTAGATCAGAGACACCGGGCGCATTTCCCAACAGACAGACAAAATGACCACAACAACCTGGTAAACCTGGATTTTGCAAAGGCTCACGTATTGAATTCATATTATATAAATACAAGGAGCAGATGATGTGAGCTTAAAAAATGCGTCAAGTAGTCAATACACCAAACATGGTATATTTCCACTCATCAATCTGCTTTCCAACTGCTTCTTCCAATTTAGAGTCACAGGGGAGCCAGATCTCAGCATGCGAAAGACCCAAGGCAGTGTACACCCTGGACGGAATGCCAGTCTATCCCACTGGAATATGTCACGGTTCATAATTATTCAAGATCCTTAAATAATTTTAAACTGTTAAACAAAATAATTTCCCTATAACAAAGCTCAAGGTTAATTTCTGTCTCAAAGCTAACAATTCAGGAACATTTAACCACATTTGATATGTGGAAAAACAATCACGGTAAGATCAATAATTGACAGAAGACACTAGGTCTGCTGCTACACTCCGATAGGTGGCAGTAGAGGGCTCAGATTCCTTGGTGATTACATTGCGTTGTACAGAAAACCAGGTACAGCTTCAGGTATATTGTACCATGCATTGGCAGACAAAGACAGGCAATAGATGTGATGGGATCTGGCCATTTCTGGAACAATTTAAATGTGAATCTTTATACGTATACTCATATCTGATGTAGATGTAAATATAAATTCAAGTACACAAGTATGTCAATGGTGTAGAGTGACAGTAAAGTACCACTAAACTCAAAGACAGTAGACCACAAGGTAAACCCACAGTCTCACCTCTTGAAGCGCGGTGATAGCGATGCCCTGCCATCTGTAATCCATCAGAAACATCTGCTTACACACCTCGCGTACCTGGAACCACACAACATCTTTAGCGGCAGATCAATCAAGGCTCGAATGGTCCGATTTAATGTCCCTGCAAATGTCTGAAGCTGCTGGTGATTAAAACCCCCCACAAAACCTTCTAGAATTGAGTGGAGAGACACAAGTAAGCGACTTGAGTTAAACTCCTACTAATTCTACTTTGTTTTTTAGCTTCACTGCTCCTCACCTCACTCACTGCTTCCGGGTAGTGGGACTGTGGTAGCAAAACACAATGATACCAGACAAGCATGCAGAGTTATTGTCAGCATCAGTGCTCTTCTGTTACCAAGAAAACATACAATAAAGAAGTCCATTGTATACAGAGCACTACCTTACTGTATTTCCACTATTTTTGTAGCATGAGTGTGTACAAGACATTACCAATCTGGCGAAGGAGCGTTTGCGTAGAAGCAGATTAGTGGATTCCTGGTACCGGCGAATCTCCATCAAAGCGCGGGACCCTGGACGGTACCTACACTTTTTCACTGGCTTCTCCCCTTGTACAAAACAAATAATTAATGCACTGTTCACACAAAGATATGAGGCAACAGACTAACCAAAAATATAGACACATACAGTCTGCACTCGCATATCAGTCACACACTTTTCTTCATAAATTTAGAGATTTATATATATCGCATATATCTGTTTATTCCAATATTTCAAAAGTAAGTAACTGCTGTTCAGATAAACACAATTTTGGTTGGGTATATACTCCTACAAAGCATAAGGTTAGCAGATTTACCTGCCTCAAAAGAAAATATGAAGAGAATGTCAAACTATACTGTATAATGCACAACCTATGTGGCCAGGCTTGGCAATGACTAGTGTACTTCAGTGGTTAACTGACATATGCTCACAATTATTTTCCCATGGCATATTGTATGACTGGATCACAAAAAAGACAAATTTAAGGACCTTTACAGGAGCAGCACTTTGCATTCAGTTGTGTGTGTACTGATTTTTTTATTGCAAGAGCTGACTTTACAAAAATTAAATGATTAAAGTGACAGATGACCATGCCATGCATGACCATGACCATGCAGTATCCACGCACTGCCTAAGAACGGGAAGTTAAATTATCAAGGATCAAAACCACCCTGGAAATGCACTTTTTATAAGAGCCTGGTCCTCTAGGTTCAAAGAAAGCTTCTACAGCACAGACATAAGACTCCTAAACTCCACCTCTTAAATTCTCCACCCACTTACACCCCTCTGTTTTGCATTGAACTCAAAACACAACCACAACTTTGAATTTGTGAATCAGAAAGCAAAGTGAATTTACAGCCACTGCTGAACTTTGCACACAGCTTTGCTATCTAAATGTTTGTTAAATAATAGCTGCTACCCTGTTATTGTCTCCAAGAATTGAGATGTAATTTGTTATGTCATTTTCTGTCAATGTTATGTAATATTTTATGTCATTTGTCATGTTTGAGGAAAACACGGAAGTAAGCATTTAATTGTACTCAGGAACACGTGACAATAACCCTGAACTAAAATTTGAAGGGAGGCCAATACAATAACTGAGACACAGAGGGACAGACAGGCAGATGAAGACACACAGAAACACAGCGAGTCACAGTGGTGGAGCTTCGCACTGACCTGCACTGTCAGATTTCTGGGGTGGTGGCGGAGGGGGAGGAACTTGGCGCTGAGGGACCTCAGCCTTCCTCTTACGAGCAGAACCTGGCTTTTCCTGATTTTGTATTTTGCTCTGCTGAGTCTGTGTAGACAAGAACAATCAATCTACACACAGATGTACTAGACTGGACACAGGCAAAGCTAAATACAGTATTTATCCCTTGTGAGTGTGTATCCACTGTGTGTACAGTATGTATCCATTGTGAGTGTATATCCAATGTGAGTGTACAGTTTATCCATCATGTGTGTGTATCCAGAGTGTGTGTATCAAGTGTGAGTGTACAGTTAATCCAGTGTGTGTGTGTCCAGAGTGTGTGCTTCTAGTGTGTGTGTATCCAGTGTCTATCCAGAGTGTGTGTAGTTTATCCAGTGTGTGTGTATCCAGTGTGGTGCCCAGTTGAAGTGCAAAGGACATTACTGCTCTGGTGGAAGGGCCCCTGCGTAGCTGCTTGTTAGTAGGTTCCTGGACCGGGCTGACCTCCATCATAGCACTGGTCCCTGGAAGAAACATACTTTGTCCATTAGCATCTCTCTGCTGGGAACCTCTGGTGGGAAGATACAAGGATCCTGTGCAGACGCAGGCACGGGTAATAGATGAGGAAGGCGAACAATCCAAAACGAGAGGCAAGGTCGTGGTCAAAAGGCGTAAGGCAAATAGTAATCCAGGGAGAACTCCGGTAGCAGACAGTCCGAGGCGAGAGGGGAGGTGCAAAGTTGAAAAGGCAGAAGGGGAGTCCAATAACCAGAATAAATGAGGTACAGGAAAAAACGCCAGGTAGAGCTCTCAAGGAGTAGACTCAATACCGAGCAGCGGGGAGCAAGTGAAGATGGTATAAATAGCACTGTGCACCGCACGGTGGAGTGTGTGCAGGTGGTTTAACTTGTGCGGCGGCGTTTGTTAATAATCACCCGCTGCTGGTGATGATTAGCTCGCTTAAGAGTTGGTCTTGACTGCCTGGTGGTTGTGACAGTACCCCCCCCTTCACGGGCGGCTCCCGACACCCGAGAAGGCCGATCGGGATAGTCCCTGTGGAAGTCTCTGATTAGCATAGGGTCCAAAATATCCTCCGGAACCCAAGATCTTTCTTCAGGGCCATAACCCTCCCAGTCAACCAGATACTGAAGGGTACCGCGGTTCCGTCTAGAGTCGAGGATCTTGTGGACTGTATATGCCTGGTGCCCCAGAATGCGAAGCGAGCCGCCAGAGGTGAGCGGTAGAAGGGTTTCAGGAGGGAGACGTGGAAAGACGGGTGGATTTTAAGGGTGGGGGGAAGTGCAAGACGGAAGGTAACTGGGGTGATCCGGGAGAGTATCCTGAAGGGGCCGATATACCTAGGCCGGAGCTTCTTGGAAGGCAGGTGTAGAGGTAGGTTCCTTGTTGATAGCCAAACAAACTGTCCTCTGCGAAAATGGTGGGCTGGTCTGCGGTGTCGGTTTGCGAATTTGCCCTGGCGCTGAGTTGACTTGGTGAGAGCTGTCCTCACCATTCTCCAGGTCCTCCACAGCTTGGAAATATAATGACGCACCGACAGCACAGCCGTGTCCGGAGGGGTGACAGGAATGAGAGTGGGTTGATAACCTAGAGAACAGAGTAAGGGAGAGAGACCTGTGGAGGAGGAGGTAAGAGAATTATGGGCATATTCTGCCCAGGGAAGTAGCGATGACCAGTCATCCTGCGAGTTGAAGGTGAAGGCTCTCAAAAAGGTAAGGAGACTTTGGTTGGTCCGTTCCACCTGACCATTGGCCTCAGGATGATAACCCAAAGTCAGAGATACATGGGTCCCTAAAGCTTGGCAGAACGCCTTCCAAAAGGCCGAGACAAATTGAGGTCCCCTGTCTGAGACCACATCGTCGGGCAACCCATGTATCCTAAAGACCTGTTGCACAAACAGTGACGCCATTTCCTGGGCTGTGGGCAATGCTGGGAGGGGGACGAAATGGGCTGCCTTGGAAAAACGATCAGAGATCACCAAGATTACCGTATGACCTTGACTGCTAGGAAGGTCTGTAATGAAGTCCACAGCTATGTGGGACCAAGGGTGGTGTGGGATCGGAAGAGGGTGAAGTAAACCGGTCTTCTTGGCACGCGGAGTCTTGATCCTGGCACAGACCGGGCAAGCTCGGACGTACTCTGCAACATCTGATCGCATGGAAGGCCACCAGAAATCTCTGGTGAGTAGGTCCAGAGTACGTGTGCACCCGGGATGGCCTGCAAAAAGGGAGTCATGCCCCCATTGCAGGACAGCAGAACGCAAGTTGTCCGGTACAAAAAGCTTATCCGGCGGGCAGCACAAAGAAACTATAGCTCCGTTGAGGGCACGTCTGATCTGATCCTCAATAGAGCAGTGGATCGCCCCGAGGATTCTGTTAGATAAAATGATTGGTTCCGGTGTGTAGTCCAGATCCGGGGGATCATGGAGCCGAGAGAGAGCATCAGCCCTCCCATTCTTAGAGCCAGGTGTATAGGTGATAACAAAATTAAAGCGAGAAAAGAAAAGAGACCAACGGGCCTGACGGGAATTGAGGCGTTTGGCTGACTGAATGTAGGCCAGGTTCTTATGGTCCGTGATAATGACAAAGGGGTGATGTGCCCCCTCCAACCTGTGTCTCAATTCCTCCAGGGCCAGCTTGATAGCTAGGAGTTCACGATTACCGACATCATAATTAACCTCGGCGGGGGAGAGCTTCCTTGAAAAGAAGGCGCAGGGATGTGGATTATGCTTATCCCCGTGGCGCTGGGAGAGGACTGCCCCAACCCCATAGGCTGAGGCGTCAACCTCCACAATGAATGGCTGAGAGGGATCCGGGTGTCGTAGAAGTGGTGCTGAACTGAAGAGTTGTTTTAAGCGTCAAAAAGCCTGGTTAGCCTCCAGGTTCCATTTACCCAAGCCTGGTCGATTGCGGGTTAGTGCTGTGATAGGCGCCATGACGGAGCTAAAGTTCTGGATGAAACGTCTATAGAAGTTGGCAAAACCTAGAAAATGTTGAATTTGCTTTAAGTTACGAGGAGCTGGCCAGTCATTGATGGCCGCCACCTTAGCAGAGTCCATCTCTACACCAAGGGGGGAAATGATGTAACCCAGAAAGTGAATTTTTGAGGCGTGAAAAACACACTTCTCAAGCTTGGCATAGAGTTTGTTGTTAATGAGTCTAGTCAGGACCTCCTGGACGTGGTGGACATGATCCCTAGGGTTGGCAGAAAAGATGAGGATATCATCCAGGTAAACCAAAACAAAATTCCCAATAATGTCCCTAAAGATGTCATTCATGAATGACTGGAAGATCGCCGGGGCATTAACAAGACCAAAAGGCATCACCTGATATTCATAATGTCCATGGGTGGTCATAAAAGCCATCTTCCACTCATCCCCTTCACGTATCCTGATTAGGTTGTAAGCCCCCCGTAGATCTAATTTCAAGATGATGGAGGCTCCCCGTACGGACTCCAAAGCGGCTGGAATTAAAGGCAGGGGGTAACGATGTTTGACCGTAATGGAGTTCAGTCCTCTGTAATCAATACACGGCCGCAAGGAGCCGTCCTTCTTCGCAAAAAAGAAAAAACCCGCACAGTCTGGAGAAGAGGAGGGACGAATTAATCCTGAGTCCAGAGCCTCCTTAATATAATTTTGTAAAGCCTGATTCTCTGCCTGAGTGAGAGGGTAGATCCGTCCTTTGGGTGGAAGGGTTCCAGGGAGCAACTCTATAGCACAGTCACAGGCACGGTGAGGTGGAAGCGAAAGAGCCTTCTGCTTATCAAAGGCTTGTTTCAGATGCCTGTATTGGGGTGGGATGGTAGAGTGCTCCTCCATAGAGGTTACTGCAGCAGCAACCTTAACCGGCTGACGACAACAGTTGACATGACAGGAGTGGCTCCAGGCAATGAGCTCGTTCTTGTCCCAGGAGATGTGGGGATCGTGCTCCTTGAGCCAGGGAAGACCTAGGATTACCGGGTAGGCAGGCGAGTCCAGGAGAAGGAGTGAAATTTCCTCAACATGAGTAGCACCAACTGTTAGAGAGAGAGGGACGGTCTGCCAGGTAATCCGTCCAGGTGCAATCGGGGATCCATCCAGAGCTTGAATACAGATCGGGGGTGAGACCGGAGCCAGGGGAAACTTCTTAGCAAAAGTGGCGTCTATAAAGTTCCCCGCTGCCCCCGAGTCAACAAAAACCAAAAGGGGAAGGTGTAAGTCAGTCCAAGAAATTTTAGCTGGGAATAAAGGGCCAGACGAGGTTTGAGAAAAAACGGTACTACTGACTCTAACAGTAGGCTGCGGAAGTGTTCAAGAGGGATACGGGGGTCTCAAGGGACAAGCAGAGAGAAGGTGATCAGGTGCAGAGCAATAGAGACATAGTCCCTCCCGATGGCGCCTTTCCTTTTCCTCCGAGGAAAGGGATGCATGATGCAGAGTGGGCACCGTGGGGGTAGTACCTTCAGGACGGCCAGGACTGCTTCCAGCATGACTCTCTGCTCTCCGCAGCCGAATGCGGGTGTCCAGTTCAACCACCTGAGCCATTGCTGATTCGAGAGAGCGGTTGTGAAGTGGCGAGAGCACCAGGTGGTCCTTTAGATCTTCAGAGAGACCCTTAGAAAAAAGTCAAATCAGGGCTTCTGGGTTCCAGTCAGATTCCGTGGCGAGGGCTTGGAATTCAGCCACATAATCATTCAGAGATCCATCACCCTGACGAAGCGAGGCGAGCCAGAGATGAGTCAGGTCCAGGTTGACTGGAGAAAAACGTGCCTGGAGCCGGTCAGCAAAAACCTGGAAATCAGCAAACTGAAAATCTCCCCTAGCAAGCAACACAGCTGCCCAGTCCAGAGCCTTGCCGGTGAGCAAGGAAAGGGCAAAACCGATCTGCTCCCGGGGAGAAAAAAAATGCCCAGGATGCAACTGGAAAGCCAAGGAGCATTGCGCAATAAAACCCCTACAGCCGCGGCGTTGCCGTCATATCTTTCCGGGAGAACAAACAGTGAGGTTACGGGAGTGGTGGGCGGGGTCACAGGGATCAGAGCAGTGGTCTGTGCTGAAGGCGAAGGGACAGGGGAGGGCGGAAGGCTAGCGACGTGATTGGAGAGAATGTGAAGCGAAGATTGAAGCTGGGTGAGAGCTTGGGAATGGCGATTGAAAAGTGAGCGAAAGGCTTGTGCATCCGCGGGATCCATCTTTGGCTCGGTATTCTGTTAGGAATCCCTGGTGGGAAGATACAAGGATCCTAAACAGGCAGGCACGGGTAATAGATGAGGAAGGTGAACAATCCAAAACGAGAGGCAAGGTCGTGGTCAAAAGGCGTAAGGCAAATAGTAATCCGGGGAGAACTCCAGTAGCAGACAGTCCGAGGCGAGAGGGGAGGTGCAAAGTCGAAAAGGCAGAAGGGGAGTCCAATAACCAGAATAAACGAGGTACAGGAAAAAACGCCAGGTAAAGCTCTCAAGGAGTAGACTCAATACCGAGCAGCGGGAAGCAAGTGAAGATGGTATAAATAGCACTGTGCACCGCACGGTGGAGTGTGTGCAGGTGGTTTAACTCGTGCAGCGGCGTTTGTTAATAATCACCCGCTGCTGGTGATGATTAGCTCGCTAAAGAGTCGGTCTTGACTGCCTGGTGGTCGTGACACTCTCCCTCTATAACACAGACCATTTAATGCACTGACCACAAAGAGAGACAAGGCAACAGACTAACCATAGACACAAATGTGTAAATACGGTTTGTGCTCACATATCCACCAATGTGTTTCCTATTAAGCTTGCAGACGCTCACTTGCAAAAGGATGTGACAGATAACCAATACAAATGATACTACTGGAGTGATAAAATGGAATATTACAAATTCAGTGATAGGAGTCAGAAGAGAACCGACATCTACACGTGCTGGCTTAAAACAGGAACTGCTAAAATCATAAAGTAAATCATGACCTGGTCTTTCGGATCGCTGGGGTGGTAAAGGAGGGAGGAGATCTTGGCGCTTAGGGGCCACGGCCTTCCTCTTGCGTGTAGAAGCTCTTGGATTCACCATTTTGCTGTGCTGAGCCTGAGTAGACATGGAAAGCAAATCCCAAGACAGATCTACTAAACCAGATACAAGGAAACCTAGCCATTTTTGCCTGAACAGGAAACATAAGATGAATTAACAAGCCCTGCCCTGCAATTATATCTGTAAACTAACATCACTTGTCCCCCCCTTTCACATGCCTGCCTCCAAACCTACCAAAACCAACATGAGAACAAGCCAGTATATCATTCAATACTGTTCTGTCAGTGGTTTTCAACTTGCAGACTTTTACCCATTTTAGAAGGTGTGAGAAGTAGCAGAAAATAGATTATATGAATGCAATTTACCAAGAGTGATAAAAAAGATTAATATTAAGGTAGAAAAGCATTTAGGTCTAACTTGGCTTAAAGTCTGAAATGCAGTACAAACTAAAACACATGACAAAATGGAATGCTTGCCAACAATGATACTACTTTACACATGCATAGCCTTAAAAACTTTAATGCTACCTACTGTAAACCATTTTCACTCTATATCTGACCTACTTTTTCTTGGAAAAATTTTAGAATGTATTGTTGCATTTCATTAAACAGGAAACTCAATGGAACCCGTCTGATTTCAGACAATTACACAACACACAAACTACCCTTGTTAAATGTTAAAGTTACTGTATTCTTATGATTGCGGAATACACAGGACGTAGGGTTTCCCAAAAAATGAATTTATATTTATTTTTAATGCAATTTCTAGAATACTTAGTGGTATACTTTGTGTACTGTTATAAATTGCAGGCCGCACTGTGTTCGAAGTAATTTTGCGCGGTTAGTGATTTTTTTCAAGTGGCAATGCTAGAGTAGAAAGAATGTGTAAAGTGATATAAAGTGCTTCCAAAACTTAAAAAATGAAATCATTCACATTAGAAGAAAAACTTTAATTTGTAAGATTAATTAATGCATCTAAATTGGCTCAAGCAGTTTGCAAATCCAGCGAGTTCCTACAAAGGTAAGATTTTTGTAAAATGCAGAACTATATCCGAATGAAAACAACTTATTTCGATGTTAGAAAAGCCTTTCGTATTTGCACACAAACTGAAGGAACAAACTACAGTATTGCACCTGTCTTTTCGGTGCAAAAGCCAGAGGGAGTCAATAATTTCATATCTGATTTGTATGTACATCTTATTATACTGTAAACTGTATTAAAAGCAACCACCACGTTAGAAAAAACTGACTATGATGTCCAGGATGGAAATGTGTCGTACATATGGTTCATTTGATGAACTCTTTCGTTTAAAAAATATTGAAATATTAATTTCTAGCTACTTCTAGCCAGCAAACTCAGAAAGTAAAATTAATGATATAATTAGCAATGATAAAACTTAACAAAAGCTTATTTAGAAAAACTGGCAGCAGTGTCGGAGCTGTAGTGACAGAACTATCTAGACGAAAATTAAACTTCAATATTGGACTTATTTTGAGTATTCCTACCTTAATTTCTTTCAATAAAATTGCTGATCACGCGTGCTTCCCTACTTGCCACTAATACACTAATAACATTCAATTAACTTCTCTGCATCCCCGCATTCAGTACCACCTTTTGGCCAATAGAGTCAGGGATAAACTATGAGTGACAGGATTATGACTGTGTTACGGCGTCTCTGGAGATCTGGAGCCCCTGTATTTGAACAGGAAAAATGTCCTTTCCCTAACAGAAGCAATAACAGAAAAGACATGTGTTGTTGTTGTTTCTTTTTTCTAGTGGCAACGCTAGAGTAGAAATAATGTGTAAAGCAATAAAATAAAAAAAAAATCATTCACATTAGAAGAAAAACTTGCGTAATTCTATACTTTTTGTCAATGTTTATTTACATATTATAAAAATATTTGCTTTATTTAAGTGAGGTTGCCTTTTCCAGACACGAATTCCAGACCATTCATACACACGGAAAGACATGCAAACATACTGCACTGCACGTGCTTCCTAATTTACTCCAACAGGTATGCAAACACACACTGTGCATTAAAATAAAATAAAGCTGTAAGATAAAAAACCCTTTCTTTATTAATTAATTTATTAATTTAATTGGGTCGTTTCTGGTCGCCCTGAAAATATGCAGCAGGCCGGATTCACAGCCCGATCCTATTAGAACAGGAAAAATGACCTTACCCTGAGAGCAGCAATAACAGAAAATACATTTTGTTGTTATTATTTCTTTGTCACTCCATGTAAATCAGTTGTTCGCTCACTTTTTATTACTTACAGAACATATGGATGGAATAATGACAAACAACTTTAGGATTATCTTTTACATTTTCAAGCTACAGGGTAATAAGTCATTCCTTGTTATTATTTTATGGCGTCATGAGCACAGCGTTTTCTTAGACTACTCTAAAATGCAAAGAAACTATTTGCAGAATTTCCGATATTGCACCAATCACAGTACGTCTCGTAAATATGCCAGCAATGCATTAACATCAAGATTAATTAATGCATCTTAATTGGCTCATGCATTTTGCAAATCCAGCGATTTCCTAAAAAAGTACTATTTTTTAATGCAGAATTATATCCGAATGAAAACAACTTATTTCGATGTCGTCATTAGAAAAGCCTTTCGTATTTGCACACAAACCGAAGGTCAAAACTACAGTATTGCACCTGTCTTTTCAGTGCAAAAGTCAGAGGGAGTCAATAATTTCATATCTGATTTGTATGTACATCTTATTATACCGTAAACTGTATTAAAAGCAACCACCACGTTAGAAAAAAACTGACTATGATGTCCAGGATGGAAATGTGTCGTACATATGGTTCATTTGATGAACTCTTACGTTTAAAAAATATTGAAATATTAATTTCTAGCTACTGCAAGCCAGCAAACTCAGACAGTAAAATTAATTATTTAATTAACAATGATAAAACTTAACAAAAGCTTATTTAGAAAAACTGGCAGCAGCGGACGCTGCGGTTGTAACAGAACTATCTAAACTAAAATTAAACTTTAATATTGGACTTATTTTGAGTATTCCTACCTTAATTTCTTCAAATAAAATTGCTAATCACGCGTGCTTCCCTACTTGCCACTAATACCGTAACTCAAATAACATTCAATCAACTTCTCTGCCTCCCCACCTCCAGTACCGCCTTTTGGCAAATAGAGTCAGGGATAAATTATGAGTGACAGGATTACGACTGTGTGTTACGGCGTCTCTGGAGATCTGGAGCCCCTGTATTTGAAACCGCAGTTAAAATTAGCTTGAAGTTTGAAAATGATTTTGGCACGCCAGTGTCTCCAGCAAAACTGTCCTTTTTACAGGAGCTCAAATGATTTCAGAAGAAGTAAGCTGCAAGTGAAGTGAACTAGGTTTAGTACAGACAGCAAGGGGCAGTTCTCATACTGATGAGAACTACTGACTAGTTATTTATTTTAATTGTTCTGAATAAAACCCCCATACAGAGAATTATTAGAGTAGCAAAACCATGAGTTCATCTGCTGCCACTGGACACAGATTAATTGATAGTAATAAATAAAACCATAAAACAACATAAATACACAGATTGAATGGATTCAATTGATCTTTGAGTGATGAACACTAATTTGTGACGGGGAATAAAACCGTTCATACTCTGGCTAGAAAGAGACAGACTGCTACTATTACGGCACAATTGTCTGTAGACCTAAGGATTGTATGGATGGGGAATAGATGGACTGAGAAGAGTTTAGCAGGAAAGACCCTCCTGGGCAGAGAAGTGTTTAAGAATGTTCACTAGGAATGACAACACCCAAGATCAAAGCCTAATGAACTATTATGGAACTGATATTTGGATTAACCTCCTTGGCTGAGGGTCAACCTCCTGGCCATAGGACGAGGAGGCCAGGACCCCCACCCAGGGTAACCAAGGGTAACCAGCTGCAGAGGTGGAGTTGGGGTGGAGGTGGGATGCAAAAGTCACACGCGAGGGAGAGAGATGTCAAGTTGGTATTTATAGCGTTTGGTGGAGGAAGGACGAAGGGAGTGATTGCTAATTACTGTCGGCTTGGAACGATTGAGTTTGGTTGTTGTCATCCCTCCCGAACTTTTGTTATATAAACTCCATAACGAGAAGGAACAGTGTCAGGGTTTGGGAGAGTAGAATCAGTCTCAGGGTGTGGAAGTGTAGAACCAAAATAGGCAGGACCTGGCACACCAACACACCCAGTTTGTCAGGCAATTTGTAGAGACATTTATTATTTATTTCAAAAACAAAAAAAGCAAAACAAATTGAAAGAATAGAAAAAGCACAGTCTTTGAATAGAAAGGCAAAATCCATCCACTCATCTTGTTCAGGGTCGCAGGGGAGCTAAAAATATCGTCAACAGCACACCAGTCCATTGCAGGGCACACACAGACACAAACACTCACACACTCACACTAGGCCAATTTTTCCAGAAACCAATTAACCTACTAGTGTGTTTTTGGACTGTGAGAGGAAAGCGCCCACTGGAAATCCATGCAAACACAGGGAGAACATATAAACTCCATACCAACAGCAGAGATAGCACAGGTAACTGAACCCAGGGACCCACTGTGCGATGATACCACTGTACCCCTGTGCCTTAGGAAGGCTATAGTGACTCTCAAACACTGTGTATAAAAGGTAAAGCAAAAATCTGTTACATTTCCTTCACCCTTTTGGCATGTTGATACAAGCAATTATTGAGGACAATATTTTTTGAGGGGAGAATAATAAAAATGCTGGGGTTTTTCAATATTTAAAAACAATGAGTTCAAGCAGGGATGTTTACCCCTTGAAGCTGACATTAGAGACAGGAAATCCCAGTGGATCAAAGTACATTTTCTGGAGAATTTTTGTGGTTAATAATAAACCACAGGTGTAAGAAAGTTATAATAGAAATTCAGAAGGAAGGGTAGACCTAATCTCACACTCGTCAGCTCACCAGCATATATAAGTCTCGCAACTGGGACTCACTCATAGCCCTCACACCACCCCTTCAACAATGCCCTGGGTCAGTTCTCACAATACTGGGGGGTATGGGCTGTTAACTCTCTCAAACAGGTGAACTACGTCAAACATACACTGCATTTTTCATACTGAATAAACTACTGAATAAAGGAAAACACACAAAAAAAACATAAAAACACTGGATAAAGAACAGAAGGAGGAGACAAAGAAGAGATAGAGAAGAAGGAGAGGAAAAAAAGAAGAAACATCATCATCTGTCTCTTGCTCTATCATGTCTACTGTATATTTCTGCCTTTTTTTGTGGCATGGTAGAGGACCTTGCTCTGATCAGTCTTGGAGACCAGAATCTAGCAAATAAAGTCGAGCATTGTCTTTGAGAGCTTGCTGTCATATTATTTTTAGAAAATACTGATTTCATTTATTGTAGAATCTTTTAGATAAAGAGGATTCTATCCTAATTTGATGATGCATTTTTACAATAGGGAGAGAGATTCCATTCTCTCAGGAAGAGATCCATTGCTGAGTTGTATTCTTTTATTGAAAGTGCTGGGTATTTCACTACGCCTCTTCCGCAACCCTGTATTGGATAAAATAGTATTTCTCTTGTTGGCCTGTAAAGGTACTGCAGAGTGTTTCAGGTTACAGGCTTACGTGTGCGTTTTCTAAGTCTGTTAGGATGCAGGCCTCTGGAACGCGTACAGTAGTTTTGTGTGTTATGTAACATTTAATGTTATATGTTGTGCAATTTTTTGTGTTGTGTGCTTGTGTTATAATGTTGTTCTTGTTACTAAATACCTGTCCAAATGTAGACTCTGATATTGGGAAAACATCTATTACTTTGTTCAAATTGCTAATGTCTTTATTTACTTTAAGTTAAATGTGTCAGTATCAAAATATAGCAGATATAGAGTACAAAATAAAGATAGCTTGCTTTTGCAAGAAAAATGCTTTATTGCTAGTAAATTACACATATAGATGTTATTGTGCATCTCTTGTCACACAGCAGGTGTCAGAAATGTTATCCATTCACCACAGCCCACTGATACTTAATAACTGGCGATGACCTAGAAGAAGAGAAACACACGTCACCAAGGTGGCCTGAAGGTACCAAAAATTAACTAAGTTTTGACAGCATTCTGGAAAATGCAGCATGGATGGTACATTTTTCAATTTGTACATACTGTTATAGTTAATGATATTTTTTTATGTTATTTTGTTTTACTGTATATCTGCATAAATATACAGTTTTATATAGAAAGAAAAGCACTTTTAATCTGCTAAATTGTATAAAAGAAAATGGAAGCCAACATTGTTCTGGGCTACACAGATCATGCAAAGAGTTATTAGAGCTCAAGCCTGCAATAGACTCATTAAACATATGAACAACAGAGCACATTCAGTTGTAGGACATATGATAATATGTACTTTGTGAAGCAGTATTATTCCAAATTGTATGTTTAATATTCCAAATTCCACTTCTTTAGTGGCAAATTTCTTTAAAACACCCCCTGCCTGCAAATGCAAACCCATCAACATTTGTCATCAAAAACAAAGTTTTGGACTTACACTGTTGATCCAGCTTGTGTATGCTGAGACACGTGTGAAGACTGTAGGCTTCCTGTAAACATTACAGCCTAATGAAGACACAAAGCTGGTCACTCCATGAACTTGGTATCTTCCACTGACAAAACAGTTCAGGGGTCCTCCAGAATCCCCCTGCAGGACAGAGCAGATTACAGAGCAAGGGGAAACATTAATCATCAAAGCTCTGGCATTTGAATAGTACACAAAGACAGTCCTTGCAAACAAGTCAGTGTGTCAAAACTTACACCTAAAGAAATGTTTTTTTCTGGGATAGCCATCTTCATGATTAATGCAAACAATCGAGTACTTAATGCAGCTGTGAAACAAAATACAAGCTTAAGATCAAACAAAAAAAAAGCCACAGCTACAGTAAAACAATAATGACAGAACTGATATCTGGAGTGGATTTACTTACGTTACAACCTGATCTGATTCCATCTCCACCAGCACAGATCATGGAGCTCTTAACAGTTGATCCCCACCAGGAGCTGCTGGAGCAGGTGGTGTAGTCTACACTGGGGAGGCTGGCCTGCTGGAGGTTGGCTGCCAGCTGTCCATTGGCTGTTAACAACATTTCTGATGTTACTATGAATTTATAGCAATTTATAATCCCCAGTGCCTACAACACAATTCTATTGTGAACTCTGAAGTCTCCAGGTGATGATTCACTGATATTTCCCACCTAGAATATAAAGCAGTGTGTATGTTTCTCCGGCACACCTGTGTTTTAAAAATATTTAATACCTTGTCATGGGCCACATCAGTACTAACTGGAGACACTCAGAAAGATGTAAGAATCACTATTACACTAAGGGTTGAGAGAGTCCTGTCTGGCTAATTCCCACCTTAGATTTTTGGCACACAGTAATGTTTTATCTGTGCTCAGAGTACTAATTTATTTCTGGCAAAAGGAAAGATGCCTGAGTTTAGAGGAAAGTATCATTACTAGTGAGGGAGAGTCTCCTTTAAAACATTTAATGCATCTTTTTAAAAATATCTGAATGCAACTTTTAACAATGTAATTGCATGTATATGCTAAGTAAAGTGCTTTTTTGCAACAAAGCACGCAGTATTTTATTATCTTCAATCAGTTTATTTATCTTCAGTTTGAATACTCATTTCATCTGAATACATTACAGAACTAATAAGGATACACTGATTTGTACTCCTGTTTAGATTCAAATGGGTTTTGTCACTCAGAAGACATTTTCCTCTTACAAACTTACTGCTAGTAAGTCCCCATCCAGTGATGTAGCACAAACTGTTTGAAGGAAGGATGTAGCCACTGCTGGGCAGTGTCGCCAGAGCAACATAGGAGTTCAGAACAGCACCCTGAATCAGCTTCACCATGGCAATGTCATATCTGCACATTACACAGGGAGCAGAGGAAGAGACCAGTTCAGTCAAATATATTTCAAAGGAAATAGGCCCAGAGTGAAAAACACAGACAGGCTCTGAACACACAGGTGAATATAAGCAATGGTTCACTTTCAAGGCTAGTTCGATAACTTTGTGCACAAACTCTAGAGGACAATATCATTGATTTAAATATAAACTTTTAGGTTCTGGGGAAAGGAATTGACATAAGCTAAAACAGGGCAGGAAATGTTGTGAAGAGGAAGTGAACAGGAAAAGATGCCCCTTGCCCTCCCTGATATCTCAAATCTCCTGTCTATCTCCATAACAGGTTATGCTGAGAAAAGCATCATAATCCTCTGATAGCTTTTATAAGTCATCTTCCACTACAACTTTTAAAAACATGCTTATTTAAACCTATTGATTAATCTACTGACCAATTCAGAAATAACAGAATCTCCCAAAACATTTATTAAAACAAATGCAACACAAACCCAATTGCAGCATTGTTAGACCAGCTGGGGTGAACCACAGCCTTTTCCACAGGAATGAGTTGCTCCTTCCCTTCAATCCCATTAATATTGTGTTCTCCCAGAAAAGCAACCATAGATGTTCCACTGTTAAAGGAAACAGAATTTTTAATGACGTCTTCTTCCCTGATCAGGTAGGTGTAATATCAAATATGAAGAAACAGGAGAGGGAAAAAGCTTTGACCTTCTATGATGCAACACTGAATTCTGTCCCTTTTCCCTGTCCTAATTAACTAGAGATAGTCGCATACCTTTGGATGCAGTGGGCAGCTGTCAGAACCCACCGGCTGTGAATCAAAGTGCCGCCACAGGTGTGGTACAAACAGCTACTGGAGAAAATCCGCAACGAGACCTGAACCCAGCACCAACAATAAAAAGAACACTGTGTGAGGACAGTAAACAGAAAATATGGACATGATGCATTCAAGATTCCTTGCTGTGCGAGCACTTCATCCAGACCAAACCACTTTATATAAAACCTCCTCACTTTACTGTTTCTACATGAGTTTCATTAAAAAATCTTCACAAGATATCTAAATGCATATTGGAAATATTTGTGCCGACGTTGACTTTGTATAATGCTTTAATACTTTTGTTATACAATATAACACTTGATATTCATGTCTATAGGTCAACCAAAAATTACATAATACTAAGATGAAAGAGCTGTAAAAATTTTATTTTTTAAAAATAAACTTAAAAATCAAATTCTTAAAATGATTTTTCAGTAGTTTTTAAAGATAAGCCTAGATTACCTATTACAAGCAGCATTATACTACAACTGCTACACGTGTATGGTTCTTATTTTTTGAGGTCTTTTCCTTATATGACAAATCAGTTATTTACTCCAAGTTATGCTGCAGTGAAGTCAGCACTATCCTGCAGTCCAACGTCATGAGTCTTCCTCAGATCGTCAATACTTTTCAATTCTACAAGAAATCTCCTCTCTTACCTGCCAAGGCCAAGAGTAGGGAGTGACAGTCACCCCTCCTACAACACGCTGGGTTGTATTTCGCGGTGCTTTCTCTAGATACTGCACCTCATCTGCATGTCCTGAAATCATGGAAAGAAAACTCACTCTTCAATCATAAACCCATTTTTGTTACTACGTATGCCCTAGACATCTTGATTGGAAGAAAAGAAACAATGTTACTCTGGAATCTGACACTTCCATTGTGAAAGGATCCGTTCCAGGACTGTTCAACTCCGTCTCTGCCAGGCTGTTCCATGGATGTTCACAGTGTCTCATGTCACTTTATGTTTGTGTTCCTGCTAATAACTGAATTCTGTGAGACTCATTTTGAAATAGCAACTTGTTTTTATTGTTTTCACAGACTTCATGTTCACATGCATTTCAATGCAGAAAAGACAAAATGATTTTAATTACACAGAGTTCTGTTTATGGCCTTGTCATATTTGGTAGTGCTTTACAAAATAATAAAAATAACAGTCATATAAAATGCAACTTACCAGGCAGAATGAGGAGCGCGGCTAAAACAACATAGGGCAGCATCTTGCGAGTTGTCCTTCTGCTCTTGGTTAGCACTCAGTGAGTTTTTATACCCAGTTGCTGTGTGAAACAGAAACATTCCACATTCCTTTGCAGGAAATGTCTCATGACAAAATGCGTGACAACAGACATCAAACCTGCTACTCCACATCTTTCATGTGTTTTTACTTCCTAATTCTGTTCTGTTGAATAACATTCAAAAACCAGAAAATCCAAAGATAGCAGTTGAGTGCTTATCATTTATCATATTTAATACTATAAATTTAGATAAGTTTACAGATTGTTCTCATTGTGTTGGTTAAGTTATTTACTTAAATATATAAATGCTCCAAGGACTACAAATGTAACCTGGTTTATAAATTGAAATCTAGAGTACAACACAATTTCTGCCCTGTAATTAGGGCCAGCTTAGGTGACTACCAGACTGCCTAGGGCCCAGAAGCCACCAGGGGACCCCTAAATATGTTTTTTAGATCAGCACCTTCAAATATGAGTCAGAAATTTCCTCCAGTTTCCTCTGTTGCTGCTGTGCTAGGCTAATCTGTTTGTTAGTTATAAAATATAATATTATTAGTTGTAAATGTAAATGTAGGGGTTTATTTCACTGTCAATGTACTGTAGTAAATGACTCTCATGTTTGCCAAAGATGAAAGTATCAGTGTGGTTTCAGCTGCTGCTACACTGAATGTTTTTCATTTAATTTTAAAAAGTACTGTAGTAAATGTTGTGATGATCAATTGTATTAATGTTTCATTACATCTAACATCTTTTACTTCTGTTGTAAACTATGTTGAAATGGTTTAAAATTAAAATCATGTAGTTGCAACTTGTAAGCACACCAAACAGAAGTATGACAAATCAAGTCACTGCAATAAATCATTTGTATTTCATTAGGTTTTGAGTCTGTCAGATCCATGAAGCTAGAGAATGGTAGACAAGCGGCATTTTCTACCTAGACATGTAGACTGCTAAACATGTTTTACTGGAAGTTAATAGATTCACATTTCACGTTATTACTTTAAAAATTAAAATTCAAGTTATCTGTGTGAAATATGTGCTTCTTGTTCTTGTTTTAAGTTATTTATGAGGTTTTCTTCAAAGCTGGTTAATAAACATTTTGCAGTCATATAATTAATTTAATAGCTCTAAATAATAAAGTAAGTTTGGGGTGGGAACTGTAGTAGTGTAAATTGTGATTTGGAGGCACTCCTTTCCAAGATCTTGCCTAGGAGCCTTTAAAAGCTGGGGGCGGCCCAGAAGAGGTTAATAAACCTCTTTAAAAACATGAGATACAGTATAATAAACAAAGGAAGTATAAATTGCACAATGATACAGTAGGTGTCATTGAAATGTCAGAAGCATTAATCTCTATATATAATGCCCATGAAATTCAAGTGTTCTGTGTTGATCCGCAGTTGCTGCTAATTTTCTGCCATGTTCTCTACTGTTCACTACTGTTTATTTTCATAGCTCTTTCAAATTGGCTTGAAGTTTCTGTGCACAATGTCTGTGTTCCATAGACGCACAAGGTGTATATTGGGAGGAATTACCCTCCTTTGTTGTATTCAGTAAAATCAAACATAATATGCAAGGAGAACATACAGTACCAACTCGCAGATAGCACCCCAGGTCCGGAATTGAACTCAGGTACACAAGACTACAAGACAGCAATGCTAAGCACTGGGTCACTGTGCCACCTACAGTAAATAATAAAAATAATAAAATCACTTGGGTGCTTCCTGGCATGATTTCAGTATGGATTACTCATACTTTTCAATAAAAAAGCACTGGGTTGGGGTTGTAACTTGTACAGTACATGAAAGCTTGACTTGACTTGACTTGACTTGAACTTTATTGCCATATGTAACCGGTGCTGGTACAATGGAATTCTTACTTACAGAAAGTATCTCGATTGTAAAACAAGTGTAAAAATAACAAAACAAAGTGCAAACAGTGCATCAAGACAATGTACAAACAAACAATAGGCAATGTGCAAGTAAACATGCAGACAGTTTGAATGTAAACAATACAGACGTGTAAACTATGACTGGAGACGTACAATAAATAAATTACAGTGAGGTAGATGGTGATGGTGTAGGTGTGGTCCGAGGGGGATGGCTAAATGTGTTCGCCAGTCTCACTGCTTGTGGATAGAAGCTATTGAAGAATCTAGTAGTAAGTGTCCGTATGCTCTTATATCTCTTGCCTGAGGGCAGTGGGGTGAAGAGCTCATGCCCGGGGTGGTGACTGTCCTCTGTGATGGCCAGAATTCTACCACGGCAGCGGTCCTCATAGAGCTGTTAAATCTCGGTGAGACCGCAGCCGATGATCTTCTGGGCCATATTGACCATTCTCTGCAGTGCCTTTCTTTCTCGCGAAGAGGTGTTGCCATACCACACGGTGATCCCGTTGGTGAGGATGCTCTCGATAGTGCAGCGGTAGTTCACCAACACATGTATTGGCATCCCCCATCGCTTGAGGCACCTCAAGAAATAAAGGAGCTGCTGAGCCTTCTTCATGATAGAGTCAGTGTTCACAGTCCAGGTTAGATCTTTAGAGATGTGAATTCCCAAAAACCTAAAGCTGGTGACTGTTTCCACTTCCATTCCATCAATACTGAGTGGGCTGTGAGTGTGTGGCCTGTGTCTCCGAAAGTCTGAATTATGTGGGACTGAAGTGTACAGTCAGAGCCCTGGAGGATGTTGGTGGAGACTGCATTCATTACAGTCACTCCAAAATATTTATCCACTTGACACACTGCTTGCTCTTCACACTTGTAATATAATCTGTTCTTGAAAGTTACGTGACCCACTTTCATGTAAAGTCAAATTTGTGTAAGTTGTGTCTTCCGATGAGTTTAGGTTATGATTAAATCTGGATGGCAATATTCATCTATCCATCCATTAATGGATCCTGTATCAGATTCCAGCTGGAGAGCAGTGAGGCCAGTGAGCTGATCTTAGGACAATGTAATGAGGTGGGGCGCCCAGCTCCCTTCCCCATCCTCAACCGATATTAGCATTGTGTAATGAGGAAGTATTTAATCTACAGCTTTCTTCAGCCAGTAGCATCTTGTCAATTTCCTCCTCGATAGATACCTGCATAATATATTAGTTTAATACATCAGCAATTTCCTTTTCCTCTTTTAAAACAATACTATATTATATCACAGACCTTTTGTGTCATCCTTAACAGGTCGATTTTTAAAAAAATAATAATTTATTATTTGAGTCCCCATTGCAAGATTTTCTCATGGCCACCTCTCAACTCTCTCATGGCCACCCTTTAGTCTGTATTTGCAACTTATTTTCTTTATTCGAAACTTGTATTCATCTAGATATTTAGAAGCAGTGTATTCCTTTTTCCTTGTATTTTTCTTAAATGATTGATAAAATGTGTCCATTGCCTTTTTACTTTTATTGTCTTAGTCTTGGGTAGGATAATTCATGTTCTTCTATATACTGTATATACAGTACATCTATGCATAGATCCAATTCTACTCTTTTTCCTTCATTGGTCTCTTTTGTTGAAAAGAAAATCCTTTGTCTTGGACTCAAATATAATTTGAATCTATATTTGAAAGTAATTATACTGTGACCACAGTTCACTAATGGTTCTCTCAACAGTAGTTTTGCTAAGATTGTTTTGAAAGACTAGATCAGTTCACACGCACTGAAAGTCTGCACCACACTCTCAGCTCTTCCATCTTTCCTGCACTGTGTGTCCATTAAAGTTGTCGTTTCCAGTGTCTCCCTCTGTCTACCATGTTTCTGTGATTTTAAGAACATAATTTGGTAATCTTTGGTAAGATTTTTGTGGTTAAGGGCTGTATTCTACTTTGGTCACTAAACATAGACACAGTATGACGTGATGTAGAAAAGATATGACAATATGAAATATTCCTTACACCCATGGGAAAGACAGGAAATGACATTTCCTGGAACTGTGGTGCAAAATTCCAAAAGGTGTCTAAATATTCTAATATCTAATATTAGAATTCTGCTAATATTCGAATATTACTGTAATATGAGAATAGAAGGCTCCACGGCTGAAACATTTTCTTTCTTCTCTTTTCAGCATGGAATAAACCTATTACTTGTTCCTTTACTACTGTAGATATCTAATATTAGAATATTTACAGTAGAAGAATTTCCTTCTTACACAATGACTGACAATAGGATACTTATGTTATTATAGTCTTGTAGTTATGTTATTACAATATTCTTCTAGGGTTTTCTGTTTACCAGATATGCTTTAACGTAACTTATTGAGTTTTATGGCCCACTGATGTACATTATACATGTGATAATATTGAGATTTAGCAATCTCTTAACTTCGCTACATCCTTATAAAGAATAAATTCCTTATGGTTTGGGTAGTGAGAGAGGAAGAAAACAAAAATACATTCTTTTCTAGGGTGTAGATATGATCATTATCTATAATCATAATTAATAATTACAGAGATCTCAGTAGTTGCAGAAAGTGTTCCTGGTTTTCTGAAGAAGCAACTATTCTTCACAGTTCAAAAACTCTACATTTAACTCTAGGCCATTACATTTTCAGTTTAGGACAGCTCTTCATGTAAGACCATCCCCTTGAGGTCTGGATGTGCTGAATACAAACAACATGGACTTGAGACAGTTTTAATTATCATAACAAACTACTCTTTTTCCTTTTTTTCTTCAACATGCCATCATAACACATAACACATTTCTGTCTTCTCTGTGTTTGCTTGTCACTGGTTCATTAACTCCACCTGTTTACTGCCTGGCAGTTGGCATCCCTGAGCCTTGTCTGTACACAACTAGCATACAGTACAAGCAGCCAAATCGCTCTGCAACTCACAACTGGCAACCCTTTGAAGTTAAGCAGGAGTGAGCCTGGTCAGTACCTGGATAAGAGACCTCCTGGAAAAAACTAAGGTTGCTGCTGGAAGAGGATTAGGGGGGCCAGCAGGGGGCGCTCACCCTGTGGTCCATGTGGGTCCTAATGCCCCAGTATAGTGACGGAGACACTATACTGTAAACAGGTGCTGTCCTTCGGATGAGATGTAAAACTGATGTCCTGACTCTCTGTGGTCATTAAAAATCCCAGGGTGTTTCTCCTGGCCAAATTTCCCATTGGCCCTTACCAATCATGGCCTCCTAATAGTCCACATCTATGAATTGGCTTCATTACTCTGCTCTCCTCCCCACTGATAGCTGATGTGTGGTGAGTGTTCTGGCGCACTATGGCTGCTGTCGCATCATCCAGGTGGGGCTGCACATTGGTGGTGGTGGAGGGGAGTCCCCATTACCTGTAAAACACTTTGAGGAGTGTCCAGAAAAGCACTATATAAGTGTAAGCATTTTTTTTATTATTACTCCTCAATTGTTTGCTTTGCTGTCTTTCTTTGCACTTTCACTACCTGCTACCCTCTGAGTTTTACCTCAGCAGCTGTGTCTAGTCAGTCCAAACCCCATTGTTCTTTTCAAACAACCCGGCAAGATTTCTTTAGAATGAACCATGGAACACAAACCACAAGGCACAAATGGAAACAATATGGAAATGCATTTAAAATTAAAAAAAGGAGGCTCTTCTTTAACAAAAGGGCTGTGGGAGTATGGAATAAGCTACGCAGTCACTTTGTTAATTTGTTAAAGTTAATACCTTTTCTTTCAAGAGACAGCTGAATAAGATCCTTGGGTCACTTAACTGCTAACTACCAGAGAGATTAGATGGACCAATAGCTTGTTTTTAACCTTTGTTATGTTCTTATTTGCAACAACCATGATTTTCTTTATTCAGTGAAATACTGTATCCCTAAAAGAGAGGAACAGTCATTCTCAACCGCTGTGGAGAAATGTGGAAAACTGCAGTATTAATGATAGTTAATTGAGTGCTCTGGGGGGTTGCTAAGGATGCAGTGGTTAGCATTGTTCCTTTGCAACACTGGGAACGTTGGTTCAATTTCTGGGGTGCTCTATGTGTGTAGTTTATGAGTTTTCCCCATGTATGCAAGGGTTTCCTCTAGATGCTCTAGTTGCCTCCCACAGCCAAAAGGTAGGTTTAATGGCTTCTGGGAATTTTGCCCTTCTGGGTCTATGTGTGCCCTGTGATGGACTGGTATCTAGTCCAGGGTGCACTGTGCTTTCCGCCTCTTGCTTGCCAGGATAGGCAATAACCCAGTATTAAATAAAATGGTAGGTAGGGAGTGATCTGTATCTGTTGATTAACATTATCTTAATTATTGACACTTTGTCATTTTATTGTACATTACAACCCAACAGCACCTGGTGTGTTTGACTGTGTGTTCATACACATTCTTTGCTGCTTTTCATCACTTAAATTCTTAAAGGCACTGTTAGTAGGATTAGAGTGTCTATTTTCATACATTAAACCTGCTTTCCCAAATGATGAAATCCCACAAGTTAAGAAATATGGGCTTTCAATTAAAATAATTTAATTACTTCAATTACTAGGTTTTATCTTATTTGTATTGTATTAGTTCTAAAAGTGTATGAACAGTATACCTGGACACAACCAACACTGACTAAATGCTCACTTGTTTTAGAACCTTGTGCTGATTTAAAAAGCGTGATATAGTAAAACATTCAAAAAAGAAATAACATTATAAAGTCATCGATGTGTGTGGATTGCAAGAAGATTTTTTTTTTGCTTTTTTAGATGAAGAAGTCCACATCGAGTGAACTGTAGGTGTGAATCCTATCAGTATTTTGAACACCATGAATCCAAGATCTGTGGGACTGAAAGTGAGTTTGCAAACTCTACTGTCAAACAATTTGGCCGACATGAGGGAACCAATTAACACTTCTTTTAGGCAGACTGATGGTGATGGGCAGATACAGTTGTCATCAGTCGTGCGTTTAGGGCTGAGGCTATAACATGTGAAAAAGGATGAACCACTCCTCGATGATTATATAGAGTAATTTTGAGTCAACCTTGTGAGCAGGTTATATGAAATACAAATTGATACAGGAGTTCCACTGTTCATACAGTGATCTGCTAGTGTCCAACTTCAAGTGAGAAGACTGTGGACAAACTGTTTTAAGGAACAAGGAGTAGCAAGATACTAACTTCCTTGAAGACCTAATTTCAGCAATAGGTTAAAAAAAAAGTCCATCACTGGGGTTGCCCTCCCATCTATACAGGACATTTATGACAGACGGTGCTTGAGGAAAGCTCTAAGCATCATCAAAGACCCCACACACCCCAGCTACAGACTGTATGATCTGCTACCATCTGGAAAACGGTACTGGAGCATTTGGGCCCGGACTACCAGACTCAGAGACAGTTTTTACCCCCGCACTATCAAACTATTAAACTCCCAGCCTCTCTCTCTCTCACCTCACCTCTCTCCTATGATCTGAACCTCACAGTGCCTTCTCTCTTACCAAAAACCCAAACACACATTGAAATCTACCTCTACCTTACATGTCAAAAGCTCACTCCCCATAATTTCTATCCCTTTATTTCATTCTGTTGAGGCATGTTTTTGCACATCTGATGTTGTTTTTGCACATAACCTGTTACCTTTTTGTTGTTTTGCACATTGTCTGTTGTTGCTTTTGCACATCGCCTGTTGTTCTTTTTTGCACACTGCCTGTTGTCTCTTTCTTTTGTTATACAATTGCATTGTTGTTGTTTTTTTTCTTTGTAGTACTTATGTCCGAGAGCTAGCTAAACAGCATTTCGTTATACCATATACCTGTATATGAGTATAATGACAATAAACTTGAAATTGAACTTGAAAAGCTCTGTTTTTCCCCTGTACCAGGACACTCTCAGCACATAGCAAACAGCTGAGTCAGACCACAGACAACCCAGCCCACTCTGTCTGCAGGAGGAAGTTCAAACTCAGTAAGAATGGTGGAGGGGAGTGGATGCTGCACATCGGTGGTGGTGGAGGGGAGTCCCCATTACCTGTAAAGTGCTTTGAGAGGAGTGTCCAGAAAAGTGCTATATAAGTGTATGCAATTATTATTATTAATTATTAAGAAACGTTTGGCTAATGCATCTTTGGGCATGAAGCATCTTAATTTTCATTATAATTCTTGATAGTTAAATTATTATTGCAAACACATGTTTGATAAAGGTTAGTTCACAATAGTAAATGCATATTACTTGTCTTTGAGAATATAAATATGATTACTTTTGTTGGTTTGCTATGCATGTTTGGGTGTTGTAGAAATACATATTTATATGCATAGCAAACCAACAATCATATTTATATTCTATATTTAGGATCCATTGGTGAGTCTAACTTATTATGTTTGATTGATTTCCAACACTCATCAGAGGAGTCTTGCAATTTACTATTCCTGAATTCCGTATTGTAATTCTTAATTTTTCCTGAATATTAAACACTGAGGAACATTTCAAATCTGATGACTGGGGGGCTTTGGAGGTAGATTACATCACTTTAAAGTACAGGCACATATCGTGACAGATCATTATCAACATGGTAATAACAAAAGATCTTTGTACACTTGAATGGAAATGTGATGAATTGGTCAAAAACCATATTTGCTCATATATGTCACGATATTAGTCCCCCCTCCTTAAGGGTGCTCCAGCCAGGAAGCGCCTGGTCCCGTTAAGGTTTTAACTCTTGTTCCTGTTCCTTGTCTGCCGGTTCCGACCCGGCCTTCGTGGTTTTTAATTCTTTGTTCTGATGGATCTCCTGGTTTTGGTCTTACTCATGTTTTTTGGATATTCCCTACGGACTACTCTTTGGGATTGTTCGCCTCGGCCACACCTTCCCCGTGCACCAGCGCACCTTGGACACCCCTGCCTTCAGCCCCGTTTTCCTGCATGATCAGAATTGTTTCTGAACACATTCCTTACCAGAAGAGAAAAAAACAAGTTCTGTAAGAAATATTGCTGGTGGTCTGGAATGCAAATTGACACAGAGGAGTGGTGCAATGTGTGCAGTATGTGCAGCCATGAGTCAAGGAATAAGAGGTTGAGCTAAACCGGAAAGGGCTGAAGCTTCAAAAAAGCCTTGGGAAACATTTCTAATTGATTTCACTGGGCCTCTACCTAGAGCTAAGAGTATTCAAGAACACCAGTTACACATCTTTCCCAGAGAACTGAATCAGATCAGGACACACATTTCACAGGAAGGGAAATGAAAGAATTAAAAAATGAAAGGGCATACAAGTTTCTTGTGCCACATAAACCATAAGGTTCTGACATGGTAGAATATCACAAACATTCACGGCAAAAAATGGGAAATAAATTGATATAATTTCCCATTATCAACTCCATCAAAAGTCCACTGGTATCAGTCCATCTGAACTGATGATAGAGAGTTATGTGACTACCTATCAACACAGATATTAAACCAGATTATTAAGGGGCATTAATAGTTGCCATACAACATGCTGCGCTACAGTAATTAGATAAACTGTGCTTAAAGCATAAGCTACACTATTAAAGTCACAAGCCAATAGTATAAACAAAGAACAGTTTAATGTAATAGAGGACATTACATACAAGGTGTGCATTTTATGGTAGATTACAATACATGTTTAAAAAATGCTTTCTCTCCCCAATGGCATGGATTTTTGCGACTGAATGTTGCCTCCAAGAGTTTGCTGATTCTTCAGAAGAAGAATTTGTACCACATGTCATCATGTTCAGGACTCCTGGGACTGATGAGGATGCTTGAAACTTCACTGTTTCTTTATTGTAGCATAAGCTAGAATGGCCGTTTACCAACCAAAGCTGGTACTGGAGTACAGCAATGCCGTAATATTCATTTGGGACATCTGTTACTAGTAACTTGGGGTTACTGGACTGCTCCATGAGTAACTTATGTCACGTGTTCTGTGGATTGGGTGAGCAGCCATAGGAATGGCTGTGTTATGGGGTGACCTTTGTGTAATGGGAAGATAGAAATGCTGTAATAAAATGGGATATTATATATGATGTCTTGTCTGGTCTGTGGATGCCATAATTGCTAGATGGTGTAATCGACTACAGAGCAAAAGTTGAATTTAGGGGTCACATAAGATGTGACATTTAACTTGTTTTAGTTTGTGATCAGTTGGTCTGATCAGCTCTACATCACTTTAACTACATTAAAAGACACAGTTCTACCTATTACACTATTACAACTACTGTACTACCACTACTAGTGGTTAGGTAATTAAAACTTTTAGGTGATTAAATCTGTCCTACTTTAAACAGATCTCTAATTATTATTAATGAATAATTATTACTTTTCTGCACACTCCACTCAAAGTGCTTTACAGGTAATAGGGGCTCCCCTCCACCAATGTGTATCCCCCACTTCAGCTATCAGTGGGGAGAGCAGAGTAATGAAGTCAATTCATAGATGGGAATTATTAGTTTGCATTGATTGATAAGACCTGGGGGAAATGTGGCCAGGACACCAGGGTAACACCCCTACTATTCTCAAGAAAAGCCCTGGAATTTTTAATGACCATAACAAGTCAGAACCTCAGTTTTACATCGCTGTTAAAGGATGTTGTAAGAGAAAGAATAAGGTTCTGGATCCCGAGATGAAGTAAAACAGTTGAGTTTATTGCATTCAAGGAACAATAAAGCCGAAGTCTCGTTTCCCGCAAGAAACAACAAAACCGAAGTATTGTTCCATGTGCCGGTACAAAGTTTTAGGTTATATAGTCCTTGCTTGCTGCTTCAGATGTCATTCGGTGTTATGGTAAGGGGGTGGGGGGTCATGGTATTTGGCCAGTTAACAGACCCTGGCCAAATGATCAGTTTAAGATTACGCCCCCAGGGGGTTCCTAGCTCGCATCTGGAATCCTTATCAGTTAACCCCCTTTCCTGCCATAAACCCCTGTTGCTTAGAAGTCTAATTTTCAGGCAGAACTGACTTAAGTTAACCCTTTTTACATCTTGTCTCTTACTTCAAGGATGACACCTTTTTACAGTACAGTGTCCCCATCACTATAATGGGACATTAAGAGCCACACAAACTGCAGGGTGAGCACCCCCTGTTGGCCCCACTAACACCTCTTCCAGCAGCAACCTTAGTTTTTCCCAGGAGGTCTCCCATCCAGGTTCTGATCAGGCTCACACCGGCCTAGCTGCAGTGAGTTGCTAGTTGTGAGTTGCAGGGTGATATAGCAATTGTCTGTTATATTTTGTTTGGTGTATGTAGTATTTAGATAATGTTAAGTTATTGATATTAATTTTAATTTTTTGAGTTTAATTATTAAAATACAATTTACTATGTATGCATGAATTTCAATGAGCTGCAAATAAGCGGTGCTCAACAGCTATGAGATGTCAACCTAATTAACAGAACAACCCAAAGAAAACAAGAATTATTGTTAAAATGTAAAATTATTACTCATAATCCACTGAGTGAACAAAGAAAGCAACCAATTAAGTGGAGAGTAAGTTAAGAACAGTGCTAACTGATATGACTGAAATCAGGGAGTGCAAGGTTATCAAGAAACGAAGGTCAATGGCCGTCCAAACAGCCTCTCGACAGGTCAGACAAAATCCAATTAAACATTTTGGGTAAATGAGAGAGAATTACAGTATGTCCAATTCTTAGAACTATATACTGGGCTTTTATGACCAAGCTGTTAGCTTCTGGAACAAAATGCAAACAAGCGAAGTCTTCACAGTAGTCAGGACTGACAGACATCACCACTATAATTACCGCACATTCACTTTGCTGGAATGAGGAAAAACCTGGAAAGTGTCAGACGCTTAACTTGTTCCATTGGAGCTCATGAGAACTGTACAGTCATACTTCTGCGATGCTGAGATGGAATGTTTGTACAGCACCCCTTTTGGGAAAGATAGTGATAACATCTGATAAGTAATACAGATGAATAGTAACAGAAAAATTTACATTTCTTAGATATGGAGAAAAAAACACAAATCAGTAAGAAAGAGATTGACCCTTCTTCCAGGAATGAAGTACAATTATCAGCAATAGGTAAAGACCTGAGTGCCATGTGAAACACTGTGCAAAAAAGGGTGTTCCCTGTATTAGTTAGGGAGAAATCACTGAAAGCTGAAAGGCTTTCATTGCTGCAAACACAGTTTTTAATCTTTGCCTGGTGGAAGATAACAGATATTGGAATGGTCACATATGGAGTTTGTTAATGTCCAGGATTTGAACCACTTTACTTGAGGCATCTCCCTCCACATTTACAGCTCCCACTGGAACTCATAGAAAGGCACATTTCAAGTCCCAGAAGAGTGCATCTCGAAATTAGCCCAGTTATGTAAGATCTAAAGATCTGTGTAATACAAGCATCAGAGTGTTAAAGTATTTGATTGTTGTAGTTGAGTATTGCTATTTTCAATACTACCATGGTGACAGCTGGTGCTACTGGTGCTCTAATCAGTTGTCTTACAGATATGTTGCCAAAAGCAACATCTCATAAGTCAGTTTCCAACTCACCACAAAGCTACATTGATGCACATTATTAAAGGGAATTGTTATAGGGAATGTATTTATAGTATCTATAGTTACCCACTTAATTAGACTCAGTTCCATTCAAAAAAGAAAAAAGATGCTAGCCGATTGATCACTTGGAGTTCCATGATACTGAGTACCAGAAAAAACAGTGCAAAAAAATAACTAGTCCAGTGGAACCAATGGATTCAGAACATGTATTACAATTCAGCTGCACTCTTAATTTTAATAGTGCGTCATGTGGTTGTCAGTGGAATCAACACATACCACACCGTGACGTTAATGTTTACCTAAGATAAGCATAGTCATTATCATGCCGTTAAAGAAGAAATGGCATTTTGACAAAAAACCTGAAGAATTGGTTCCAAACCCAAGGCAAACAAAAGAGATGAATGTGAAAGGCAGTCAGCCTGATTGTTGTCTGAGAGGAGGACACTGTCAGTTATTGCTCTCCTGATACCTGAAAATCTGACAGCTGCTCTCCTATGTATTTAAAGGGGAACTGCAGTCCAAATTTCTCAGACCAGTTATTATCTCGGTAACAAATTAATTGACAGTATCACATAATTTTACAAATTGTGAATTAATCACAAAATTGTGAACTTTGTGAAAATACTGTACGGTCACCATGCTGTTGCATAAAATCCCTTTCTGCTCACTAGTTACTGTAAGCAAAAAGGGAAACTTGGTCTTCAAACTATGTTAATCCTTTTTTCTCAACTCACAACAATGGATATATTTCAAACAATGCCTCACTGTTGAGCATTTGACTGTGCAGAACATAGTGGTCACACACAAAACAGACAAGTCAATCAGCAGGAAGTCAAACTGTTTCCTTTTCCAAGGGAATTAAACTAGCCTGGGGGTGGGTAATAAACATGAGCACTGATGTTGAACCATTGACAAGTTTCTTGACGAGATTCAGCCAGATGTACAGTATAAGCGAACAGAAACAGGTTTTGCTGCAGAACTCGCAATCAATATGTTGGAATTCAGTTCAACAACACTTATTCAAATATGCAGTCTAGATAAAAGTATTCATGTTCACATATATTCTCTTTCATGGGGCTCCTACTCTTTGGGAGTCTTCCTTGAAACTCAGGGACTCCGCACTCTGGATGGCATCACAATACATTCAAGAGTGTCTGTCTGCTAGGAGATTCAAAGTTATGAAAACAAGTTTTTCCAGCTTCATAATACTGTATGTCTAAGATAGCAGAATGTATTCTGCTGTTTTTCTTGTATTTTGAGTAAAGTACTTCTTGCCACTGGAGCCTTCAAATGAGTCTACAATATGGGTTTCAGGTCCTGACACTGGAATGACTAATCCATAAATCGTACTTCCTGTGTTTCAAAGCTTAAATGTCAGAATTCATAGATATGCTTTTGACAACTTTCTTCTGAGAATGTAAACCTTTGTTGAAAGAATAAAATCAGACAAAAAAGAAGAAACCACCTGCACTTCTCTAAGACATAATTATTTGTTTCTTTTGAGGTGGAAAGCAAGTGTATTGTAACTGCAAATAGAAAGACCTGAGAAACAGGTATGAAGGCAACAGAGAAAGATAGCAGCAGCAAAATAGGAGCATTGCAGAAACCAAAGTATTTTTTATGATAATTTGAAGGAAGATTTAGTACCATTTCTGAATTGATCAAGGAGAGAAGAGATACAGGACAGACTGAAGAAGTGAGAGAGTGCAAGAAGAGGAAGGAATGAAAACCCCAAAACAGAATAAGAATCCTTAATTGTAGAATATGGACTATTATGGTATTAAAGTATAGGAAATTTACATTTGATGTATTACCTATTCCTTTCATACTAAAGTGTACAATGATTAAATGCAATGAGTAGAATTCCTTAATGAGCAATGAAGTGTGCTGGACTACTTAAAAGAAGAGCCAGGACATGCTCAGAGGTGAAGCAAGCTTAGTTTATGCATTGAGGAGTTGTGAAAGAACCAGTGGCAAATTACTCACCATTGATTGGCAAAGAGTACTGTGTAACCAGTCACTGTCAAATCAGGCCATCAGTGGGGCATGTATAACAGTTAATTCATTAGTTATTTATTTCTACGCCTCTAAATGAGAGGAGGCTGTTTGACTTGTCATGCTCCTGTGGCTCTATTTTAGTCACACAACCTATAGTGGAATCAATGACTAGAAAAATCAAACTTAATTTGCACGTCTCTGTGTGGTGTGAGGAAACCGGAATTTTTGCACTCTGTTTCCGTCTATAGTCTCTCTCAATTACATCATCACATCTTTTCCAGTCATATATTTTCCACACCCTCCTAAAGAATTATTTCCTCATAGTCTAAAATATTTAGCTTTCTTTAATTCTGTTTCTTTTCAATATTAAATGATTAATTGTTTTTTTTATAAGTACAGGCATAGGCTATACATGTTAAATACAAAAATTTGCAAAACTAACAAAAATGGAGTTTTGGTGTCCCTTAAAAAGACATTAAGACAGAAATAAAAAAATCATTTTTCTTGCTTTATGTACAGTAAACCAAAGGAGTTTTCATTCAATTCAAATTAAATCTATAATAAAGTATGAGGACATGTCTCAAAGAAAATCAGATTTAACTAAAAGTGACTAACCAAAGCAGACTAATCAAGGTTGGTACATAAACAAGAAATAGTGTAAATATTACAATCTATGTGAATCACAGATATGACAACTAATTCACCAGAATCATTTGTGCCAAAGCATGGTGGTTATTGAATTCTTACAGTCATCAAGATCTGAACAAGGCACTTCCTAAGGTGGTCCATAGCCTTGCAGTTTATCAGCTACTTTAATGTAATGTTAATGTTTCGTTATTAGCCCTATACAATTTCTTGCATTAGGAATTCATCTTTTTACACATACTCCAGCTTTTCTCCATGGAGACACAGCCACACAGACATTGAAAGAAGCTTGGGGGTCAGAGCACAGGGTCAGCCATTGTACAGTGCCCCTGGAGCAGTTAGGGTTAAGGGCCTTGCTCAGGGGCCCAATGGAGTAGGATTCCTCTGCCAGCCGTGGGATTTGAACTGGCAACCTTCCAGTCACAGGCGCCGATCCTTAGCCACAGAGCCACCCCAACAGCCCAACAGGCTCCGCCTTTATTGTGTGAAGTGGCAGGTAGGGCAAAGAGGTCCTCTGTGTCAGTCTGTGTCCACTGGATTTTGGAGTCTGCCTTTGCGATATAAAGGTTAGTGTAAACTTGCTTTTACTGTTTAAAGAAAACAATATGCATTGGCACATCTGCCTAGCAATTAATAAATTAGCAGGCTTTGAAAGTATGTATTTGATGGATGGAAATCATTGACAGTTACTGCTGAGGTTTTGCAATATGTCGATGACATGTTGATAGGTACATTCCCCAACAAGGATTGCAAAATACTTGTGTAACAGGCTTTGAAAACATTACAGACAGAAGGTCTCAAATTGAACAATAAAAAAAGGAAAAAGACAGAAGTGGCTCAGGATGAAGTATATAGGAATAGGAAGATTGTCTCTTCTAAAACCTGGCCACATAATACAGGAGGTATTATGGAACAGACTGTGCCAAAATTACAGCTTCACTGAATAAGTTATTAAAGAGTTGAACAGGGAAGCATGACTTCATAGAGTAGCCCAAAGAACATGAAGATGCTTTCAATAATCTAAATATTAAGTCATGTGTCCTCAATTCACCAAACAGAGACTAAGAGGAGCCTTTCATATTCTGTACAAGTGCACACCTGTAAGGGCATGCTGAGGGGTTACTAGCACAACATCATAGAAGGAGGCCAGTAGAATTTTACAGTAGGAAGATTTCTCAAATAGAAGTGTTTTGTCAACAATTTTGTTTATTAAGCATTACAACATTGTATCTTACATTTTGACCCTCTCATAAATACCATGACATATCCTAACGATCACGATAAAAACGCAATAAAAACAACAAGAGAGTTGTTGAACACCTGAATGCAGATTTGATGATGTGGTAAATGAGGCAGCCATAATTTGTGGAGCCCTATTTTACACATAGAGAGCTTGTATTAGCCGTAGACCCATATATTAGAGGTAGGACAGTGTATGAGGGCCTGGTAATAAGGGAAAATAAACGAGTGGCTCCAGGTAATCTGTTTCATCTTGTAATGAATGAGTATCATGACTGTACACATTTCTCAGCAGAAAAAAAACAAGTTATGTAAAAAAAAAACATTGGTGGTCTGGAAGGCAAGGTGACACAGATGAGTGGTGCACAATGTGTGCAGCAACCAATCAACACAGAGGCGTGGTTTGTTGTGTCCTGACAGAGGATTAACAAAGGAGTGGTACAGTACGTGGTCAGTTAGTATAAACAATGGTATATGAAATCCATAATCTTTATTTTTCTGTCTCTTCTGAATCTTGATATCTTGGTAACTCTCAAGTAAACAATCAGCTGCTTATATTTAGGCAGATTGTTTCATGCAACTACAAAAGAAAATAATAAATCAATAAATTAAAAGAATAAATGTATTCTGTGTATTTTAATCTGTGCGCAGACAGCTGGTTATTCTGTTGAGGTTTTGCAGTCAAGAAACAAAAGCAGAAACATTTACTTTTGGCACAAATCCAGCACAACACATCCCCAATTCAGCAATATTCCTACTGTCCATAATGGTGGTGGCAGTATTTTGTTATTCTGAGGTTTGTGTTTTTTCTGAAGGGAGGTATGACAAGGTCAAGAGAACAGGGTCATTTGATCTCATTGGTTTTTCACTATGAGTTACATCTGTCAGTATCCAAGTTGTTTGCAGCTCAATGCAAAGTTTGTTTTTACGATTAGGTTTTTGGCAGGAATGTCCATTTCTCTTTGTTGTTGAATGTGTTTCAAAATGTTTTCATGCCACTGTGTATGTTTGACACAGTACTGTTGTGGAAAATTGTTTTCCTGCTTATGACAATGCATTCTGCTCCTCACTTATCATGCATACAGTAAATAAGCTGAAAAAGTCCACTGTTTTTTCCATGGATTGTTCTATATTCAAAAGTTTTTTTATTAGTTAACATACAATATTTTTAAACCAATTACTAGTGTGTCTCTTCATGATTTCTATTAATGATTTACAGTATGTTTGTAATAGTACACTAGTGACTTTGATAGATGGTACTTAAATGGATGTTTAGAAGTCATGGTACAATCAACATTAAATTAAAATAGATTTAAATGTAATTCAAGACTGTAGAAAATATCTAGAAGGTGATACAAACCTTTCCCACGCATAGTCACTTTCTTGACCTTTTTCCCTCTGTTTTTCCCTCGGTCTTCCACAAGAGCAATGTGGAAGCAGGTTAGCAGCTGTCAGGGTTCTACTTACTGGATCACATTTTTGTCCCTGACCCTGATTGTGTATTTTGCCTGTAGTGTAGGTGAATATAAGTTATCCAACGTTTCTGTAGATCCTTTTCTGTATTTATCGTAATTCTTATAATCCTACACACAAAACACTCATTGCTTTGCTTACATCGGGGGTGCCCAACCTTTTTTAATGTAAGATCTACTTTTTCATTTGCCAGTCCAGAGCGATCTACAAGTGTGAATTTGAAGCTCTGATATACATCAGGAAAATACATGAGGAAAAACAGACTGTGGTCACATCAGTACAATAATTATACCCATCACTAAAATGACAGCAAATAAAAGCAAGTGACTCATGCTACAGTGAACCAGTCAGGTTCCCCATTTTAGAAAAAAGAATATCCTACCTTAAATGTGAGCATTGGCACTGAGAAGCTTACTCATCCAGGTGGGGATGCAGATTGGTGGTGGTGGAGGGGAGTCCCCATTACCTGTAAAGCGCTTTGAGTGGAGTGTTCAGAAAAGTGCTAAGTGCCCTGTGTAGTCTTATAAGAGTATAGCATGTTGTTAAGTAATTACCACCCTAAAGATGTGTACGTGTTCCGTCAGTCTCCTCATGTGCGTGTAGCTCTTGTGTTCGGTTTTGGGTTGTTGTTAACTTGAACTTGAACTTGAACTTGAACTTTATTGCATATGTAACCGGTACTGGTACAATGGAATTCTTACTTACAGAAAGTCTCTCGATTGTAAAACAAGTGTAAAAAACAAAACAAGGTGCAAACAGTGCATCAAGACAATGTACAAACAAACAATAGACAATGTGCAAGTAAACATGCAGACAGTTTGAATGTAAACAATACAGACGTGTAAACAATGACTGGAGACGTACAATAAATAAATTACAGTGAGGTAGATGGTGATGGTGTAGGTGTGGTCCGAGGGGGATGGCTAAATGTGTTCGCCAGTCTCACTGCTTGTGGATAGAAGCTATTGAAGAATCTAGTGGTAAGTGTCCGTATGCTCTTATATCTCTTGCCTGAGGGCAGTGGGGTGAAAAGCTCATGCCCTGGGTGGTGACTGTCCTCTGTGATGGCCAGAATTCTACCACGGCAGCGGTCCTCATAGAGCTGTTTAATCTCGGTGAGACCGCAGCCGATGATCTTCTGGGCCATATTGAGGAGGCTGTTTGACTTGTCATGCTCCTGTGGCTCTATTTTAGTCACACAACCTATAGTGGAATCAATGACTAGAAAAATCAAATTTAATTTGCATGTCTCTGTGTGGTGTGAGGAAACCGGAATTTTTGCACGCTGTTTCCGTCTATAGTCTCTCTCAATTACATCATCACATCTTTTCCAGTCATATATTTTCCACACCCTCCTAAAGAATTATTTCCTCATAGTCTAAAATATTTAGCTTTCTTTAATTCTGTTTCTTTTCAATAAATAAATGATTAATTGTTTTTTTTATAAGTACAGGCATAGGCTATACATGTTAAATACAAAAATTTGCAAAACTAACAAAAATTGAGTTTTGGTGTCCCTTAAAAAGACATTAAGACAGAAATAAAAAAATCATTTTTCTTGCTTTATGTACAGTAAACCAAAGGAGTTTTCATTCAATTCAAATTAAATCTATAATAAAGTATGAAGACATGTCTCAAAGAAAATCAGATTTAACTAAAAGTGACTAACCATAGCAGACTAATCAAGGTTGGTACATAAACAAGAAATAGTGTAAATATTACAATCTATGTGAATCACAGATATGACAACTAATTCACCAGAATCATTTGTGCCAAAGCATGGTGGTTATTGAATTCTTACAGTCATCAAGATCTGAACAAGGCACTTCCTAAGGTGGTCCATAGCCTTGCAGTTTATCAGCTACTTTAATGTAATGTTAATGTTTCGTTATTAGCCCTATACAATTTCTTGCATTAGGAATTCATCTTTTTACACATACCCCAGCTTTTCTCCATTGAGACACAGCCACACAGACATTGAGAGAAGCTTGGGGGTCAGAGCACAGGGTCAGCCATTGTACAGTGCCCCTGGAGCAGTTAGGGTTAAGGGCCTTGCTCAACGGCCCAATGGAGTAGGATTCCTCTGCCAGCCGTGGGATTTGAACTGGCAACCTTCCAGTCACAGGCGCCGATCCTTAGCCACAGAGCCACCCCAACAGCCCAACAGGCTCCGCCTTTATTGTGTGAAGTGGCAGGTAGGGCAAAGAGGTCCTCTGTGTCAGTCTGTGTCCACTGGATTTTGGAGTCTGCCTTTGCGATATAAAGGTTAGTGTAAACTTGCTTTTACTGTTTAAAGAAAACAATATGCATGGGCACATCTGCCTAGCAATTAATAAATTAGCAGGCTTTGAAAGTATGTATTTGATGGATGGAAATCATTGACAGTTACTGCTGAGGTTTTGCAATATGTCGATGACATGTTGATAGGTACATTCCCCAACAAGGATTGCAAAATACTTGTGTAACAGGCTTTGAAAACATTACAGACAGAAGGTCTCAAATTGAACAATAAAAAAAGGAAAAAGACAGAAGTGGCTCAGGATGAAGTATATAGGAATAGGAAGATTGTCTCTTCTAAAACCTGGCCACATAATACAGGAGGTATTATGGAACAGACTGTGCCAAAATTACAGCTTCACTGAATAAGTTATTAAAGAGTTGAACAGGGAAGCATGACTTCATAGAGTAGCCCAAAGAACATGAAGAAGCTTTCAATAATCTAAATATTAAGTCATGTGTCCTCAATTCACCAAACAGAGACTAAGAGGAGCCTTTCATATTCTGTACAAGTGCACACCTGTAAGGGCATGCTGAGGGGTTACTAGCACAACATCATAGAAGGAGGCCAGTAGAATTTTACAGTAGGAAGATTTCTCAAATAGAAGTGTTTTGTCAACAATTTTGTTTATTAAGCATTACGACATTGTATCTTACATTTTGACCCTCTCATAAATACCATGACATATCCTAACGATCACGATAAAAACGCAATAAAAACAACAAGAGAGTTGTTGAACACCTGAATGCAGATTTGATGATGTGGTAAATGAGGCAGCCATAATTTGTGGAGCCCTATTTTACACATAGAGAGCTTGTATTAGCCGTAGACCCATATATTAGAGGTAGGACAGTGTATGAGGGCCTGGTAATAAGGGAAAATAAACGAGTGGCTCCAGGTAATCTGTTTTATCTTGTAATGAATGAGTATCATGACTGTACACATTTCTCAGCAGAAAAAAAACAAGTTATGTAAAAAAAAAACATTGGTGGTCTGGAAGGCAAGGTGACACAGATGAGTGGTGCACAATGTGTGCAGCAACCAATCAACACAGAGGCGTGGTTTGTTGTGTCCTGACAGAGGATTAACAAAGGAGTGGTACAGTACGTGGTCAGTTAGTATAAACAATGGTATATGAAATCCATAATCTTTATTTTTCTGTCTCTTCTGAATCTTGATATCTTGGTAACTCTCAAGTAAACAATCAGCTGCTTATATTTAGGCAGATTGTTTCATGCAACTACAAAAGAAAATAATAAATCAATAAATTAAAAGAATAAATGTATTCTGTGTATTTTAATCTGTGCGCAGACAGCTGGTTATTCTGTTGAGGTTTTGCAGTCAAGAAACAAAAGCAGAAACATTTACTTTTGGCACAAATCCAGCACAACACATCCCCAATTCAGCAATATTCCTACTGTCCATAATGGTGGTGGCAGTATTTTGTTATTCTGAGGTTTGTGTTTTTTCTGAAGGGAGGTATGACAAGGTCAAGAGAACAGGGTCATTTGATCTCATTGGTTTTTCACTATGAGTTACATCTGTCAGTATCCAAGTTGTTTGCAGCTCAATGCAAAGTTTGTTTTTACGATTAGGTTTTTGGCAAGAATGTCCATTTCTCTTTGTTGTTGAATGTGTTTCAAAATGTTTTCATGCCACTGTGTATGTTTGACACAGTACTGTTGTGGAAAATTGTTTTCCTGCTTATGACAATGCATTCTGCTCCTCACTTATCATGCATACGGTAAATAAGCTGAAAAAGTCCACTGTTTTTTCCATGGATTGTTCTATATTCAAAAGTTTTTTTATTAGTTAACATACAATATTTTTAAACCAATTACTAGTGTGTCTCTTCATGATTTCTATTAATGATTTACAGTATGTTTGTAATAGTACACTAGTGACTTTGATAGATGGTACTTAAATGGATGTTTAGAAGTCATGGTACAATCAACATTAAATTAAAATAGATTTAAATGTAATTAATGACTGTAGAAAATATCTAGAAGGTGATACAAACCTTTCCCACGCATAGTCACTTTCTTGACCTTTTTCCCTCGGTTTTTCCCTCGGTCTTCCACAAGAGCAATGTGGAAGCAGGTTAGCAGCTGTCAGGGTTCTACTTACTGGATCACATTTTTGTCCCTGACCCTGATTGTGTATTTTGCCTGTAGTGTAGGTGAATATAAGTTATCCAACGTTTCTGTAGATCCTTTTCTGTATTTATCGTTATTCTTATAGTCCTACACACAAAATACTCATTGCTTTGCTTACATCGGGGGTGCCCAACCTTTTTTAATGTAAGATCTACTTTATCATTTTTCAGTCCAGAGCGATCTACAAGTGTGAATTTGAAGCTCTGAAATACATCAGGAAAATACATGAGGAAAAACAGACTGTGGTCACATCAGTACAATAATTATACCCATCACTAAAATGACAGCAAATAAAAGCAAGTGACTCATGCTACAGTGAACCAGTCAGGTTCCCCATTTTAGAAAAAAGAATATCTTACCTTAAATGTGAGCATTGGCACTGAGAAGCTTACTCATCCAGGTGGGGATGCAGATTGGTGGTGGTGGTGGGGAGTCCCCATTACCTGTAAAGCGCTTTGAGTGGAGTGTTCAGAAAAGTGCTAAGTGCCCTGTGTAGTCTTATAAGAGTATAGCATGTTGTTAAGTAATTACCACCCTAAAGATGTGTACGTGTTCCGTCAGTCTCCTCATGTGCGTGTAGCTCTTGTGTTCGGTTTTGGGTTGTTGTTAACTTGAACTTGAACTTGAACTTGAACTTTATTGCATATGTAACCGGTACTGGTACAATGGAATTCTTACTTACAGAAAGTCTCTCGATTGTAAAACAAGTGTAAAAAACAAAACAAGGTGCAAACAGTACATCAAGACAATGTACAAACAAACAATAGACAATGTGCAAGTAAACATGCAGACAGTTTGAATGTAAACAATACAGACGTGTAAACAATGACTGGAGACGTACAATAAATAAATTACAATGAGGTAGATGGTGATGGTGTAGGTGTGGTCCGAGGGGGATGGCTAAATGTGTTCGCCAGTCTCACTGCTTGTGGATAGAAGCTATTGAAGAATCTAGTGGTAAGTGTCCGTATGCTCTTATACAGTGCTTTGCGAAAGTATTTGGCCCCCTTGAACTTTTCAACCTTTTGCCACATTTCAGGCTTCAAACATAAAGATATAAATTTTTTATTTTATGTGAAGAATCACCAACAAGTGGGACACAATTGTGAAGTGGAACGAAATCTATTGGATTTTTGAAACTTTTTTAACTAATAAAAAAATGAAAAGTGGGGCGTGCAAAATTATTCGGCCCCCTTGCGTTAATACTTTGTAGAGCCACCTTTTGCTGCGATTACAGCTGCAAGTCGCTTGGGGTATGTCTCTATCAGTTTTGCACATCGAGAGACTGAAATTCTTGCCCATTCTTCCTTGCAAAACAGCTCGAGCTCAGTGAGGTTGGATGGAGAGCGTTTGTGAACAGCAGTTTTCAGCTCTTTCCACAGATTCTCGATTGGATTCAGGTCTGGACTTTGACTTGGCCATTCAAACACCTGGATACGTTTATTTGTGAACCATTCCTTTGTAGATTTTGCTGTATGTTTGGGATCATTGTCTTGTTGGAAGATAAATCTCCGTCCCAGTTTCAGCTCTTTTGCAGACTCCAACAGGTTTTCATCCAGAATGGTCCTGTATTTGGCTGCATCCATCTTCCCCTCAATTTTAACCATCTTCCCTGTCCCTGCTGAAGAAAAGCAGACCCAAACCATAATGCTGCCACCACCATGTTTGACAGTGGGGATGGTGTGTTGAGGGTGATGAGCTGTGTTGCTTTTACGCCAAACATATCGTTTTGCATTGTGGCCAAAAAGTTCGATTTTGGTTTCATCTGACCAGAGCACCTTCTTCCACATGTTTGGGGTGTCTCCCAGGTGGCTTGTGGCAAACTTTAGACGAGACTTTTTATGGATATCTTTGAGAAATGGCTTTCTTCTTGCCACTCTTCCATAAAGGCCAGATTTGTGCAGTGTAAGACTGATTGTTGTCCTATGGACAGACTCTCCCACCTCAGCTGTAGTTCTCTGCAGTTCATCCAGAGTGATCATGGGCCTCTTGGCTGCATCTCTGATCAGTCTTCTCCTTGTCTGAGCTGAAAGTTTAGAGGGACGGCCAGGTCTTGGTAGATTTGCAGTGGTCTGATACTCCTTCCATTTCAAGATGATCGCTTGCACAGTGCTCCTTGGGATGTTTGAAGCTTGGGAAATCTTTTTGTATCCAAATCCGGCTTTAAACTTCTCCACAACAGTATTACGGACCTGCCTGGTGTGTTCCTTGGTCTTCATGATGCTCTCTGCGCTTTCAACAGAACCTTGAGACTATCACAGAGCAGGTGCATTTATACAGAGACTTGATTACACACAGGTGGATTCTATTTATCACCATCAGTCATTTAGGACAACATTGGATCATTCAGAGATCCTCGCTGAACTTCTGGAGTGAGTTTGCTGCACTGAAAGTAAAGGGGCCGAATAATTTTGCACGCCCCACTTTTCATTTTTTTATTAGTTAAAAAAGTTTTAAAAATCCAATAGATTTCGTTCCACTTCACAATTGTGTCCCACTTGTTGGTGATTCTTCACATAAAATAAAAAAATTATATCTTTATGTTTGAAGCCTGAAATGTGGCAAAAGGTTGAAAAGTTCAAGGGGGCCGAATACTTTCGCAAGGCACTGTATCTCTTGCCTGAGGGCAGTGGGGTGAAGAGCTCATGCCCTGGGTGGTGACTGTCCTCTGTGATGGCCAGAATTCTACCACGGCAGCGGTCCTCATAGAGCTGTTTAATCTCGGTGAGACCGCAGCCGATGATCTTCTGGGCCATATTGACCATTCTCTGCAGTGCATTTCTTTCTCGCGAAGAGATGTTGCCATACCACGCGGTGATCCCGTTGGTGAGGACGCTCTCGATAGTGCAGCGGTAGAAGTTCACCAACACATGTATTGGCATCCCCCATCGCTTGAGGCACCTCAAGAAATAAAGGCACTCCTGAGCCTTCTTCATGATAGAGTCAGTGTTCACAGTCCAGGTTAGATCTTTAGAGATGTGAATTCCCAAAAACCTAAAGCTGGTGACTGTTTCCACTTCCGTTCCATCAATGTTAATACATAAAGCTTGCGCTTGGTCTGTTAATCGCGTCTCTACGGGTACTTTGTTCTGAAAAGAACCTGCAAACGCTGCATTGGTGTCGGTAGAGGGATGGGATAGCCCTTCGCTGGGGACGGCGAGTTAAGCGGGCGAGAGTGTAATGCTTACGGCCGACAGGCACTGTGTAAGAGCCGGCGTACCAGAGCAGGTGACCTCACCGCCCTTCCCTGTGATAGCAGGACTACAGCCCCTGGGCTGTGGAGAGATCTCTCTTTAGCTCACCGGCCTGGGTCCCTGCTGAGTGACGCGGGAGTCTTGGGTTTGAGCCCCCGACGGTACGGGGCCGGCCTAATACGGCAAGGGTGCCTGCCTGAACCCCCGTTGCATTATGCTATACAAGTGTAAGCAATTATTATTATTATTACTTGAGAACACTTGAAATTTTTTTGGGAACGCGTTGACACTGATGATCACGACAGAAACCAAACCACTGGTTATCTTCTAATTGGGCATATTCACCATGTTTAGACGACTTGAGAAATTCTTTGATTTAAGGCAACAGCTGCCTGAACCTCGCCGAAAATGTTTGTTTTTGCAATCTACAAACAGCAAGTTAGCAGCCTCAACACGTTTTTTCCTTATTCTCGATTCCTGAATGCTGTTTTTATGTTAGCCAGGACGTGGCTCACACGGAACTATGCAATGATTGCTCTTTTCGCTCAACTTTTGCTTGCTGCTAGTTGAGATTTTAATTTTTTCACTTTTCTATTCCGCAACTTACTTTTATCGGTAAAGTCTGCATACGTTTTGTGTGCAGTTTTGAAATGTTGTTCTGTATTTCCTTTTTTCGTGTAGACGCTAGCATTGCAGATTTGAATGCGAAATTACAAAAAAAAATCATGCTCCCATTACGGTAAGATTTAGGTCTCTTTGCTTCATCATTTTTGCTCAGAGACTTCAACTGTCAAATAGGCAATCAAACTTTGTGTGGCAATAACCAAGAGAACATTCTTGGGTAGCACACGCAGCACTTATTTACAGAGCTCCTGTAGCCTCCTTTTCCAGTATCAGCCAGCACTCAGGGAAGAGACTTTTACAACTCTTTCGACTAGGGTTAAACACACAAAAGGGCAGTAAAATGTATGACATTACAAGGACAGATCTGAATGAATTTTTAGGCTATCGAAAAAAGTAAATAATCAAATATCAATTTATTTTATGTCAAACATTCTTGTCTTCGATTGACATGCAAGCAAGTCGATCTACTGGTTGGGCACCAACATCATCACTGTGTTTACCCTCAAAGTCTTGTTAACAACATTCACAATGATAATCAGGTTTTTCTGTCATAATGAAACAATACCAATAGAAATGGTAGTCTTGATGAACCAAGTGCAAAAACATACCACACTATGTAGAAAAACATTTATGTAGTAGTATTCCCATGGATAATTGCACTACACAAAAGCAGCATAGTGGATCTCTTTTAGCAGTTTCATACAGTCACAAGGAAAAAAAGGGAAGAATAGTTTTAATACCAGCTATTAGGGCTGGGCGATATGACCTGTAATCAATATCACGATAATTTCACACATTTACCTCGATAATGATAAATTAACTATATTTTTTGAAACTGTTAAAATTACGTTTAAATGATATGCTGAAAGATTATGTTTTAAATATGCTAAGTATTAAAGCTGCACACACATCATCTTATCTCAATGTCTTACAAATAGTAATTCATGGAAATAAACAGAATAACTTTTAATGATCATCCATTTAACATTTTAATATATTGCACAATAAATACAATATAGAACTTTGAATATTTATCAAATGCAAACTAAATCTAAATGTCTTGCATCTTATAAATTAGTATGTAGTATGTAATAGCATTAGTTATCTTGTCCCATCTGCATGAATCTTTTGCATGTTGAGTGGCATTAGTAAATGCTTGTGTTAGAGACAGCTGTTTGGGGGAATCACTTGGCCATGAGTGCTGTATAAATGGCTGACCCTGTGCTCTGACCCCAAGCTTCTCTCTGTGTGTCTCATGGAGAGCAAGCTGGGGTATGTGAAAAGACTATTCCTAAAGCAGGAAAGTGTATATGGCTAATAAAATGATCTTATCTTATAATCAGAGGCCCCTGAGCTCTTTGTTCTCTTTCACAACTTTGGTGAAAAGAGTAATAGGGTTAACAAATATTTAACAAATATTAACAATGACAGTACACACACTAAATTATGCACACCATAAACATACAACACACAAGTTAAATTACGTATAGTAAGAATTTACTAACAAGGTATCCCAGAGGCCTATGTCCTGACTACCCAAAAAAACCCAGACTGCAAACCAAGTATCCAAATTCTCATATAACATCTACAGTAGAAAGGCTGAAAGAAGAGAAAGCAGAATACAACCTACTGTTAAAATTCTGTCTGTAATCTACTGTCTGCAAACCTGGATGCTAAAAAATTACCAGAAACCTATCTCCCTATTCTAAAATGCACCCACAAACCAGTAGAGGCTATTTGTAATTGAAGGTTTCTTCACACAGATAATCAAAGTTTTAAAATATTTCTTTATTTGAGTTAAATACATCTTTCTCTTGTCTTCCCTCCTGTCTCTTCATCTTCCTTTTTCCTTGTCTTTTTGTCTCCTATCTGCTGTTTTATGCTGTTTCCCAGACTGTTAAGTAACACTAAACTGTTTACCCAGAATGTAATTATCTAATCTTAGGTAAGCTAGTTGTTCTCCACACTTACTTCTGGCAAGAGGTACCACACTATTGTGGGACAAATACATCTCAGCAAACACTCCCTTCCTTTGAAGCTGGAAATGTTCACAATAGTCAGGAGTTACCCATTGTGCCCAGAATCTTAAAGACACTTCATAATGATATACAGTATTTGGTCATGTTAGAGTAGAAGAGGAGAAAAGAAATGGAAAACATTCCTCAAATACAATATTAAGCAAATATTCCTTTAATACATTAGCTGAATGAAATCTACAAGCCTTTGAACTTTGCAACCATTTGTTGCAATGTTCTGACTTTTTTCTTCATCGTCCTGTATATTTCTATATTTATCTCATGCAATACCATATTTCTTCTGCAGTTGCCATTGGATTTTAATCTGAATATTGACTTGACCAGTCTAAAAGTTTTTCCTGCTGTACTCTTGATTACATTGACAAGATGTTATGAATTGTTTTCATGGCCAGTATCTAGGGAAGTGAAAAGTCAACAACATATTTCTGTAAACATTATTTCTAATTTAAGTTCAAATAATACTAAACAATAATGCAATGATCTTTTAGGTTTAGGGAATAATTTACCAAAAGGTGGAGCTAAGATTTACAGATATACAAGTCACTTTCCTCTAGGTCTTTGAAAAAGGTACACTTTTTCAAATTCATATACAGGTAGATTGCAGGGCCATACTGTATATGAACAGGCAATTTCATTTTCTTAAAGGAACATTTTTATACTCAATTCTCTAAATTCATATATTATCTGTGATCAAATAGTTTTCAAAGCTAACATTATAAAAAAGTTGTACTTTATATTATCCAAATTTAAAAATAAGGAAACTAGACCAGTGGTTTTCAACCTGTGGGGTGCGACCATCCATAAAATAAATGAAGGAGAGTTTGTATGTCTGGGGCGGGAAATGCGGTGTATCCAATAGCTATATTAGTCTGGCATATTTTAAAATAAAACATATTGATTTATTGGAGAACATGGCTGTGTGGATGATTTGCAATCGGTCATTGGGGCGTTCATTCCAAAATATGTAGAATTGGATAACGCGACCTTTTCCCCTTCAAGACTGAGCAACAGACAAGTTTACATTTAGCTAAGCTAATTAATATGCAACATGAAAGAGATCCAGAAATGTATGTCGGGTAACGAGAAACACAAAGATCAGAAAAGACAAATAGAGAGGAAAAGTTAAAAGTGAATTTGATCAATTGCTTACTGGACACTGTCATCAGTGAGACAGAAGAACATTTTTCTTTCTTTACCAAATTCAGCCATCGTTTTGACATTTTGTTTGACATAAAAATACTGGAGATAATTCAACTGAAGCTGCAACGAACATGTACTGTTTTTAGGAGACATGGCGGAGATTTGGCAATGGAATTAAAGTTTGTCTCATCTGCTCCCCAATGAAGTCAACACTCCATCTGAGGTGCTGCAGTATTTGGTCAACAAAGATATGAAATCTGTGTTTCCAAACACAGTAATAACATGTCAAGTGTTTTTAACAATTCCACGAGCTGTCACCAGTGCTGAACGCTTGTTTAGCAAACTGAAATTGATCAAAATTTCCTAAGGTCCACCATGTCGCAGGAAAGACTGTCAGCTCTGGCTTTGCTGTCTATAGAGTACAGCACCGCAAGGCAGCTGGATTTTAATAATATCATCGCTAAGTTTGCTGTGACAAGTCAAGTTGTAAACTTTTAAATAACTAGTTACTAAGTATCAAGTTCAATATGTTAGACCAGTGGTTCTCAAACTTTATGGACCAAGTACCACCCCTAATCCAACCAAAGCATCCAAGTACCACCTACAAGTCATCATCTCATAGGAACCCCAGAAAGTCTCAATGACCAACATGAGCGCGCGTGCACACACACTCACACATACATATAATAAATATTATAATAATAAACTTTATTTGATATAGCGCCTTTAAAGGTGGCTTCTCAAATTGTTTTACAGAAAAAAAAAAACATAAACAACAACAACTAATAAAAAAGCACCATTTCAGTGAGAGAGGTGAGCCTGTTTAGTTGAGCAAAGCAGATGTGAATTAATTTTTCGAGCCTTGATACAATTCACAACAGAGTCTAACAGATATTAAATCGTCAGGCATTTTCTTGACGGCAAAGCTCTCGCGGTGGATGTTGTAATGTGTACGTTAATTTCTGGAGCAACCTCTCGAATTAGTGTAACTACACCGTTATGTCGGCTTGTCATTGCTCTAGCACCGGCTGTACAAACTCTACACATAATACATGTCAGCTCTTTTGCCAACGGTAAATAAGGTTCTTCAAAAATAGTGTAGCTTACCTGCTTTAGCAATATGCAAGCTTGCATTTTTCCGCGTTTCCGTTTTTATTTCCGTATTTAAAGTTTTTATTTCATGCGCACGGGAGCGAAACACAGAGACGCTCGGTGTATTTTTCTCAAATTAGAACAGTTCTTAAATATTTTTCTGTTATCACGCTTTCCTGTGCTTACAAGATCACCTGCGTTCGTAGCACGTATTTCTATGCATTCCTGTGTTTAGAACGTTGGCATAGTTCCAAAATCACGCACATTCTCCTTTTTCCCTATTTGCTAGAGATACAGTAGCTTTTTTTAAATACAATTGGCCACTTGCATCCGTAGCACGCATTCCCTATAGAGTGGTATAGAATTACAGAGTATCTCTTGTGTCCACTGAAGTATCAGCGTGCACTGTATCGTAGTACGTAGGCTGCGTATTCGACACGTATTAAAATACAAAATATGAAAACCCGTCCCGATTTTTCAGCGCACACGACACAGTTCCAGGGTCATTTGGCGTACCACCTGGCGGCACTCCACGTACCACTGCCGGTACGCGTACCACAGTTTGAGAACCACTGTGTTAGACCATTTTAATTCTACTCTCTTACTCTGTGTGCACTGGCAGAGGGAGAAGGAAACCAGGGGGCTTTTTTACAGTGGATATAAAAAGTCAAAGAAAACCTGTGGAATGATCTAAAGAGGGCTGTGCACAGGAGATCCCCTGACAATTTGAAGGAGCTTGAACTTTTTTGCAAGGAAGAGTGGGATAAAATTGCAAAGTCCAGGTGTGCAAAATTGATAGAGACTTATTCACAAAGACTTGCTGCTGTAATAAATGCAAAAGATGCTTCCACAAAGTATTAGTTGGAAGGGGGGGTGCACACTTATGCAATCAGGTTGTTGTAGGTTTTTTAATTTCAATTATTTTTCCTATTAACAATCTATTTGTTTTTCTCTTGAATTTTGTTCATTGATAATGATGTTTCTTTATTAGCCCTATACAATTTCTTGCATGAGGAATTCATCTTCTCACATACCCCAGCTTTTCTCCATGGAGACACAGACAGGGAGAGAACCTGGGGTCAGAGCGCAGGGTCTGCCATTGATCAGCACCCCTGGAGCAGTTGGGGTTAAGGGCCTTGCTCAGGGGCCCAATGGAGTAGGATTCCTCTACCAGCTGCAGGATTTGAGCCGGCAACTTTCCAGTCACAGGCACAGATCCTTAGCCACAGGGCCACCGCTCCACCCAAAGGTCCCCTTAAAGATGGAAAAATGTCTGACATTATTTATCTTGATTTCTGGCTTTACATCACAAAAACCTGCAATTTCAATAAGGGTGTGTAGACCTTTAATATATCCAAGTATGGGTTGCGCCTGCCCTGGTTGTAATTGTAAAAGAGTCGTAAATATACATTATACATGATATAAATAAAATAATATAAACATTATATAGATAAGTTCAGGTGGGTAGCTGCGTCAGCATGCGTAGGCTGCAAAGAAACAAGTAAAGGTTTATTCCATGCTGAAAAGAGAAGAGAGAAACAACGTTTCGGCCGTCTAGCTTTCCTCACTTCTTCAGGTGAAGAAGGCTCCACAGCCAAAACATTATGTTTCTTTTCTTCTCTTTTCACCATAGAATAAACCTATTTTGTAGATATTGTGGCTTAGCTTGCTGCGTGACCGACGTGACCGCAATTTAGCGCCATTATATATGGCATGACGAAAGCTAATGCAGAATGTAGTACACTGCTTAATTACCCTTAATATCATGGATACGTGGCTTGCGTTTGGTTCCCTTACGAGGAAAGACATAGAGGAAGGCCCATCTACAAGCAAAGAAACCGCTTCAGTGTCTTATACCGATAACCTCAAATCCAAACAAAAAAAGAGAAAATTTTACAGTAAGTACCTGGCTCTGGGCTTTACGTGAGTGGGAACTGAGCACGAGTCGCTGCCGCAGCTTACAACACACTGTTAAGTGTTATCAAACGAGGCTTTAAAGCCAAACATGTCTCGACACCCAGCATTTGGCATTTGTCAAACAGCACCAGCCCTCTCACTAAGCTAGAAAGGTGTGCATGTTTACTGCCAGGCTAGCTGCAGGCTATTGGGTAGAAAATCTACGTGTTTTTTTTATAATTGTTCTGATAGTTACTGTGCATATTTTTGTTTCTCAACGTCTAGACGGCTACCTCGTAATATTTCAGTTCGTTTTGATTCTGCCTGTTCAGTTTTATTTTTGACAACACTAACGTTAAGTGCGTGATATATCATAATAAAGAAAGCCGTAATGGTGCCTTAGTTTTTACAATATTTTTCTTTTTATTTTAATTATTTGTTTATGTGAGGTGCTGTCTGTACTCCTGTAATCAACAAAATCTTTGTAAAGCCATGTTTGTAGCTTGTACGTGCGTAGTTTCTCTGATAACCGGTGTCGATTAGGCAACTGCTGAGGTACAGCGGTAGCTCGTTTCAAATGTTGAGGACGGCCGCGGAAGTTTTTCTGGTCCGTCTGTGGGCAGCAACTGTAATTCGTTGGGAACCTCTGGACTAGACAATATAAAAACTGACAGCAAAACTTATCGAGTATACTAATTTGAATATAATATAACCAAAATTTTTCTTATATACTGTAATTGTAAATCAGTCTTAGGTATCATCACTATAAAATTTTATTTGGATTTTTTGGGTTATTCTCTTCATTAATTACAAAAGAGTTTAAAAAGTTTAAGATTTTTATGCCTTATTAAGCTGTTGGTTCCAAACTTGTAATGCGTTGAGAGGATTAAGGTATCCATGCTGTGCTCAGAAATGAACACTGTACACTGGATCCATATCAATTTGCATATAAATACCGACGGTGCACCGATGATGCAATTGACAGCATTATACATCTTGTTCTAAAACACCAGAGGACCCCAATGCCTATGCTAGGATGCTGTTTGTGGACTTCAGCTCTGCATTTAATATGCTGCAGCCCCATCTATTGATAAGTTGAATCAAATGTCCGTTAACCATAACATTATAAGATGGGACCATTCATTTTTAACAAATCGTACACGGTATGTCAATTTCAATAAAAGTCTTTCTGAGTCACGATCCATTAGCACAGGTGCCCCTCAGGGCTGTGTGAGCTCTCCAGTTCTGTTCACACTTTATACAAATGATTGTACAAGCAGTAGTCAAAGCAACTTCAAATTCTCAGCTGATATACAGTAGCTGTTCTTGGCTTAATGCATAGAGGTAGCAGCTCATCTGTACAGTATACATGCCAGAAATCCAAACGTTTGTGCAATGGTGTAACAAAAATAGTCTAATTCTATTAGACCAAAACAAAAGAAATAGTTTTTGACCCTAGAGCAGTTGGTGATCACTCACAGGCAGTAATTCACAACAAATTTATCATTCATGTTGATTCATATAAGTAATTAGGTGTACACATAGACAGTAACCTGTGCTGGACTACTCATGTTGAGAGTGTTTGCTCCAAAGTTCAGCAGCGCTTATATTTCCTGCGCAGACTAAGTGTGTTTGGGGTACGACAGGAAGTAATCCTACTCTTTTACCATGCTGTAACCGAGAGCATTGTCAGGCATGGTATTTCAGTGTGGTTTGGTAATCTATCAATTCATTTAAAATCGCAAATTACCCGACTCATCCAGACAGCGTTGAAGGTCATGGGAGTGAAACAGCATCCCTCCCTGCAGACAATCTTTGAAAAAGCCATAATCAAATAGGCAGGAAAAATTATATCAGATCCTTCCCACATCCTCAACTCTGAATATCAACTTCTTCCTTCTGTCAAACGTTTTAGGGTTCCCAAATGTACGTAAATCAAATGGATACAAACATTCCTTTGTTCCACTATCCATTAAAGCTGTCAACACAAATGTAAAGGATAAACACAATTTTGACTCTTACACTTGAGTACAATATGTTTTGTGATGTGTTAGAAATGTTACATGTTGTGATGTGTTATACTGGACATGTGCAATAGAGTGATGTGCAATGTTTTTTTCTTTTTTTTGTTTGCATTCTATTTAAATGTACAGGAGTGCTGTGTGTCCATAAAAAAATTACCTCAGGGCACAATAAAATCTTATCTTACTTACTATGCAGCCATTGTTTATTAATGTTAGAAGTGTGACCTCTTGTGACGAGATACCATCTCCGCTATGATTCTCAACTGCACTGCTGTTTCTTCAGGGCAACAAATGTTTATTTGACTAATTCTGAGAATAAAATGAGATGACATTTTGCTTCATCTGCACAAAGCTTGATAACACTTGTAAAATCTGTTTTGTTTGTATTTATATCCATACTGAGAAATAATACTGTTATAGGAGAGAATGGTATTGCTAGAAACAGTCACTGATAAAAATGTGACTGTTTCTAGCATTACTGATTAAATGCAAAAGTTTCCTTAAGCACAACATTACAACAACACTTAAAGGCTAATTATACATTACTTCAAACTACAATTAATTTAAAAATACAAAACTTAATATAACAGAATGAAATGAAATGTATAATGAAAGTTTGGGTGGGATGACAACAGCTAAGTTCAATCAGCCTCAGTTGTTAGTAATTTGTATTCTTCACATAATTTCCTCACACAGAATTATATTGTAAATACTATACCGTACACATGCCCCTTTCCTCGCATTCATTCATATTTTGTACAGACTGTGCCACAATCTTGCAGTCTGTACCTGCAAGTTTTTCATCTATTTCACTATTTCAGTCACTCGCTTTTTAACATTAGCCAGCTTCATCTCCAGTTTATCCATCTCAAGACTGCATGCCTCACTGAAGATTGAGGTCTGCCATTGTTATTCCATCACCTTCGAAACATCAATCCTCTCAACTACAATAACTGTCCTAAATAATTACTAATAACTGTCCCGTTATTCCTCCTGAAAACCCTGGCTGCACTGAACGACCACAAACCCACTGAAAAATTTGCAAATCATCTGTTAAATCCAGAAACTTTCCTACAGTTAACAATAATAAGCGGAGTATAGTAAAATGTAAACCCCCCATAAACAATTATACCCATTTAAAAGAAATACCTCAAAGAAAGGTTTTCTCTTTACTTATGCAAGTTTTAGAATAAATAGGTTCCTGTCTTCCAGCAAAGTTAAGCACCTCCTGATGATGTCACTTAACACACTACAGTGCACTTGGGTGCAAGGACCCCTGAGCAGTCCATGTCTCTGCCTGCTGAACCTCTTTTTGTGCCTTCCCATCCACTTCTGTTACCTCTTCCATCTGTGTGTTATTCCTCTCATTACAGCTCACCTGTGATTTCTCTGCTCATTCTATCCTTTTCGAAACCTCAGTTCAATAAGTCTCAAGTTGAGTAACAAGGGCATCCATGTCACACAACCTCCTTCACCTATTTGAGTCTCTAGTGTTCTATCTGGCTCAAAACCATCAGCTTTTGTGCCTTTACCCAGTTTTTCTCACTTTTGGCTCTTGCTGTTCCTACTGTAATGCTGCCTCCTTGGGACATCAGTATGATGTCCTACAATCTCCTCTGCCTCCTGGTGTCCAAAATGACTCTTTGGCCTCTACCATCTATACCTCATACCTGTAAATTAATCTTTCAACTCAAAATCTCCAGTTCCCTCCAAATTGCAAATATACAGACATTCAGGCCCCAGGCCCATACAGCCTTCCCCGATTTCTGGCTTATTGCAGTCATGTTACCTCTCTTCCTGTCCATCCAGTTTAGGTCTGACACAGTCTGTGCCTTCTGCCCCAGATTTCCATTTTGCTGCCCCAGTTATCCCTGACACTCCTCCCTGAACCCCAGGTCCACCTGGCATCCCACATCCCACATGTCAGCAGGCATCCTATAAGATCTTCTCTTTTATATTCAATATATGTTCAAAAAGGTTGACTGAAATCCTTTTTCCTCTGACATACCCCTCTACCTCATCTGTTCGTCTCACTAGTATCCCAGCCTTTTAGATTCTCTAATTCCAATGGTTGGAATCAGATTGCCAGTTCAGTTCAGAGAGGGAAGAGTCAGTAACTTAACCAATGAAAAAATAGTGTGCTAGCTATGATTGGTCACAATGCTATCAGATATAGTGCTGATACCCACACTGCAGATCCCTCATTGGTGGATCTTCCTTGGGGTGATGAACAATGACCTGTGGTCTTGGGAAGAAACTGACTACAGTCTTGATGTATTGTATTTGATACAGCACCATCTGCACTATTTATCATTAGATGGTTCAGCACTGGATACAGCTTTACACTGCCACATTCTTCTGGATTTGTACAGAGGCTCAAGCAACCTTGTCATGGTAACATAAAGATTATTAGAAATCTTTAATAACAATTCCAAATGTAATAATATGCCTTGCCTCTACACCTGAAATAGACTTGTGTCCCACCCAGAGTGTATCCCAGCTTCCTCCCAATATGTCTTGGGCCACCATAATTAATGTGATGGTGTCACGTGAATTCAGACAAAATTTATGAATGCAAATAACTTTACATCTGTCTTACCTTAAGAAATGGAAAAAGGAAAAGATTCTGAAGTTCTAGCAATATGAAAGGTATAAAGTACTGTAGCCCATGCTGGTCATATGGGTGTTCAATAATGGTGCTCCCAAAATATTGCAGCCAATGTAAAATAAAAAAAGTATATACAGTGGTAAATAACGATAAAAGCCCCCTCTACAGCAATACAGTTGCACTGTACAGACACTACCCTACCACACACACTCACAATCTTCTCACTGAGCTGTTGGGGTGTTGGGGCTCCTTTTCTTCTGGTAGCCACCCCCACCAAATACCAAATACCAAAAGGTAATTCAATAACCTAGACATTAGCAATACATAACCTATACATTTGTTATAAAACAAAATCCAAAAACAATAGTCAAGAGCCAGTAGTTATTAGTTAGAGCCTGGTTGTTTAGTCAGCTGCTCAAACTCCAAGCTCCTGATCTCAGCAGGTAGCTGAGAGTTCTTCACTGAGGGGAATTAGAAACACCAAATAATCTCAGGGGAAATTAATAATATCTGACAGGATCTCACACACAGTTATACCTGAAGGCTAGAAGAAGTTAAGAATCTGGCCCTGGAACATACATACTCTGGGAAAAGGGTAGATATTTGAGTTGCAGTCTCTGGATCTGTAGAACAAAAAAAAGCCATAGGTCACAGAAACTCACTCTTATAATTTATAATCTTATAACAGAGAGCTGAAAATCTCTGATCAAACAGTATGCAAAATAGCACTGGCCTGGACACCAGCAGACTCTCTATAACATTTAGTCAATGAAATCAGATTCATAACAAGAACTGTTTACAGAAAGTAAGAAGGAATCTTCCCTGGATGAACAATAATTTATAGTACTATTTATAACACACTTGATGTTGCCACTGACAGTGCATTCATATAATAATTCTGATGTACAATTCTATAACTTTTGTTCAGACTGCTAATGTCTTCATTAATGTTACTAGTTAAATGTGTCTATATGAAAATTTGGCAGATATTACTAAAATAGTAGATTGTACAGAAATAATAGCTAAAAAGACAGGTTGCTCTTGCAAGAAAATGCTTTATTGCTTGTAAATAATACAGCAAGATACTATGGTCCATCCAGCAGGTGTCAGAAATTTGATCTATTCACCACACCCACTGGCACTTAATTACTGGCGATGATCTAGAAGAAGAGAAACACACGTCACCATGGTGTCTAATTCAGAGTACTGATGAAAGCCTTTAAAATGCTGCATGAATTGTGCATTATTCACACACTCAGAAATATTTGATTTTTCCGTGATTGGACATTAATTCAATTTGTCCTACCTAAATTATTTATGGTAAATATTACTTTAATTTTCTTCTTATTATTATTTATTTATTTTTATATCTGCATCAAATTACAGTTTATTAAAAAAATTGCTAAACTTAAATAGCTGAGGATACCATTGCTAAACTGTATGCGAGGAAGATAAACATAAACTGTAATGTATCATTAAGGCTCAAGCCTGCATTAGACCCAAAACACAGGGTCATCAGAGTTTGTAGGTCGTAGAACATTAAATTTGGTTTTGTGCAGCAGTTTTATTATTAGTTCCAAATTCCTCAACAACTCCACCCAACACACTCACTCTCCAACATTAGCACCCCTACTGAAAAACATGTTTTGGACTTACACTGTTGATCCAGCTTGTGTATGCTGAGACGCGTGTGAAGCCCGTAGGCTTCCTGTAAGCATTACAGCTTAATGAAGACACAAAGCTGGTCACTCCATGAACTTGGTATCTTCCACTGACAACACAGTTCAGGGGTCCTCCAGAATTTGGAATTTGCAGGACAGAGCAGATTACAGAGCAGGGGGAAACATTCATCATCAAACCTGTACTTGTTATCATGTCAGTGTATCAAAGAATGCAAAAAATACATGTAAAGATCTGTTGTATTTGGAAAAGGCTGTCTTCCTGATAAGTTCAGATAATAATGTGTTTAATGCAACAGTAGAAGTACTAATGTCATGGATGGTGACTCCTTAATACAGAAGGTTAGCTTTGTACTGTAGCTGAGTACTCAATGTAATAATAACAATAATTGCTTACACTTATATAGCGCTTTTCTGGACACTCCACTCAAAGCACTTTACAGGTAATGGGGACTCCCCTCCACCACCACCAATGTGCAGCATCCACCTGGATGATGCGACGGCAGCCATAGTGCGCCAGAACGCTCACCACACATCAGCTATCAGTGGGGAGGAGAGCAGAGTAATGAAGCCAATTCATAGAGGGGGATTATTAGAAGGCCATGATTGGTAAGGGCCAATGGGAAATTTGACCAGGACGCTGGGGTTACACTCTTCCAGGTGTTAGTGGGGCATGTTGGTATCTTCCACTGACAACACCTTTCCTCCCCCATCCCTGTTTTTCTTTGAGTCCAGTTTCTTCTGTCTCTGTGTGCCCGTGAGTCTTTATCATTGTGTTTTTGAAGTCCCCTTAACTAACCATGGTTCAGGACTTGTACATGGGGGGAAGGAAGTGTCCCTTTGATGTCTTGGGTAGACAGGTTCATTGCTGAGGGCTCATTGATCCACTGGCTGTGTGCAGATTGCAAGTTTTAATGATTCACTGCATATTCGTACGGTGCTCTAGAGCCCAAACCCAGTTAGATCTGTCTCTCATCCCATGTCACCTCTGAACTGTGTGTCTAACAATTGTCTGTGCAAGGACCTTTGGTCAATGGGAATCCCCAGGATATCGAAAGATGTATGCACTACCCTTACGGAGACCATTTCCATTTCCTGCAAATTTAAAGTGAACACAACCCCCTGGCAGCTGTTGTCTGATACCGATTTTTCACCCTGTGAAAGATTAATTTAATAGCAAACAGAGCAAAAAGTTACAGTTTCAGGAAAACAATAATGACACCATTGATGAGTTGCAGTGGGAATACTTACAAAACAACCTGATCTGATTCCATCACCACCTGCCCAGATCATGGAGGTCTTAACAGATGATCCCCACCAGGAGCTGCTGGAGCAGGTGGTGTAGTCTACAGGACGGAGATTGGCCTACTGGAGGTTGGCTGCCAGCTGTCCATTGGCTGTTAACAACATTTCTGATGTTACTATGAATTTATATAATTTTGTAATCCTCCCTGCCTACAACAGAACCTTAAAGTCTAATACTGTATTCTGTTGAGAACTCTGAAGTCCTCAGGTGAAACACTGAGAATATGAAGTGTGTACGTTCCTCACTCATCCACCTGTCAAAAACATGATTTTAAATGGTCTTAACTCCAAAGTTCCTGCCATAAGCTACATTTTCATTCAGAAAGTTGTAAGAATAAATAATTCAACAAAGCATGTGAGAGTCCTGTGTGACTAATTCCCACCTAAGGCATGCACCAATCAATCATTTGTTTTTTGCTTGGGGAATCACAGTCTAAGTTTGCTGGCACAACAGTCACACTTTATCTACGATCTGGGTGCTCATTTCTTCTGGCAAGTGGAAGGACATTGAAGGAAAGCATCACTATCCAATGAGGGAGAGTCTCATAAGAAACAGTCTAAGTCTAAGACAGAGACGAGTCGTGATCCAAATACCGTAGCCGAAGGAGAGAGCCGAGAGTCCAAGGGAAGCCAGTGATCCAAACCGAGAGAGAGTAGCCAAAGCCAAACCGTAATCCAAAACCGTAGACGAAGGGGAGAGCCGAGAATCCAAGGGAAGCCAGAGAACCAAACTAGAAGAAAGCAACCAAAGCCGAGCCGTAATCCAATAGACATAGTAAAAGGGGAAAAACCAAAGTCAGAACCAGAACAGTACGAGGAGGTTGAAGGCGAGCGCAACTAAGAAGCTCGAAAGAGAAACCAATACTGAGCGAGGAGGTAGGGAAAGACTAATGCTTAAATACCAGATGAGACGGAGGTGTGGTGGTGAACGCGTACCGTGATAGGTGGTCTTATGAACTAAGGCTACGCCTTCTTCTGCCTCTTTCGTTGCCGAGAGGCAGGGATTGTAACAATATCATCACAGGGAGCAAAGGAAGAGACCAGTTCAGTCAAATGAAGACGTCCCAGAACCTCTGAGCAAAACACTTTCAATACTATCCTAATAAAGTGTTTTTGATGTATAAGCTTTTAGATTTAGGTTTTAATGAAATTAATTGAGATCAGATGACAAGGAGCAGCAAATGTTGTGAAGAGGAGCCCAGGAACAATAGAAGAGGCTAGAGAGCCTCAGATAATAGCTATAGGGTAGCACACAGATCTCTTGTCTATCTTAATGTCTGTTTTGGCTGAGAAAAGCATTAAAACCTACTGACATTTTTTACAGGTCCATCATGACTGATCACTTATTTTATATGCCTAACATCTCTTCATCATTCTCCTTCTCAGTTTTGAAACTTATTCATTAAAATATTCATTAAAACAAATGGGACACAAATCCAGCAGCAAGGCTGTTAGTCCATCTGGGGTGAACCACGGTCTTTTCCACAGGAATGAATTGCTCCTTCCCCTCGATCCCATTAATGTTGTGATCTCCCAGAACAGCAACCATAGACACTCCACTGTGAAAGGAAACAGAATTTTGAATGACCCCTTCCGCCCTGTTTAGGTAGGTACAATATCACATATGAAGAAATCTTAGAGGCAAAAACATTTCAAAAACATATTTGAATATGCTTTTGAAATATGGCTTTAATATGTTTAACTATGATATCATCATATGTTAGTACCATGAAATACAGTATGAGGAAATCTGTGAGGTAAATTTATAATTTTGCTTTCTCTGATGCCTGAATTCCGTCCCTTTCCCATGTACTAATTGACTAGAGGTACTGTAGTTGCATACCTTTGGATGCAGTGGGCAGCTGTCAGAACCCAGCGACCATGAATCAAAGAGCCACCACAGGTAAGTGACAAACAGCTGCTGGAGAAAATCCGCAGTGACACCTGAGTCCAGCACCTACAATAAAGAGAAAACACTGTATGTGTTCCACAGGACAGTAAACAGAAAATATGGACATGATGCATTTAGGATACCTTGCTGTGCAAGCACTTTATCCAGACCAACTCACTTTATATAAAACCTCCTCACTTTAGTTGAAATTCAAGTTCAAGTTCAAATTTATTGTCATTTTACTCATATACAGGTATACGGTATGACGAAATGTTATTTAACTAGCTCTCGGACGGTAAGTAGTACAAAGAAAAATAACAACAATACAATTGTATAATAAAAGAAAGACAGAGACAACAGGCAATATGCAAAACAACAAAAAGGTACCAGGTAATGTGCAAAAACAACATCAGATGTGCAAAAACATGGATCAACAGAATGAAATAAAAGGGATAGAAATTATGGGGAGTGAGCTTTTGACATGTGAGGTAGAGGTAGATTTCAATGTGTGTTTGGGTTTTTGGTAAGAAAGAAAGAAGGCACTGTGAGGTTCAGATCATAGGTGAGAGGTGAGGTGAGAGTGAGAGAGACTGGGAGTTTAATAGTTTGATAGTGTGGGGGTAAAAACTGTCTCTGAGTCTGGTAGTCCGGGCCCGAATGCTCCGGTACCGTTTTCCAGATGGTTGAGGGTCATACAGTCTGTAGCTGGGGTGTGTGGGGTCTTTCCTCAAGCACCGTCTGTCATAAATGTAAGTATCCTTTTAAAATACTAACTTGTTTTTATTGTTATCACAGACTTCAAGTTAAAACGTTTTAATGCAGAATAAAGAAAAAGTTGTCATAAAGTAACCTACAATATTTTTCACCTTGACATATCTAGACTACCATGTGCTTTATAAAATTAAAAAACATCAATCATTTGAAATGCAACTTACCAGGCAGAATGAGGAATGCAACAAAAACAACACAGGGAAGCATCTTGTGAGTTGTTCTTCGGCTCTTGGTTAGCTCTCACTAAGTTCTCCAGCAAATATTTATACCCCAGATGCAAATTGAAAACCATATATTCCTTGCTCTCCTGTGCAGAAAATGTCTTACGACAACATTCCAGTCAACTGTCATTAAATCTGCTATTCCAGATGTTTCAAGAGTGTTTGCTTCCTAATTCTGTTCTGTTGAATAACATTCAAAGATCGTAAAGTACAAAGAAAGTGGTTGTGTACTTATACATTATTATATTAATCATTATAAGTTTAGTAATGATAAAGAACAGTTTTGTTATCATTGTGTTTTGTTATATTATATAACAGAAATTGTTCCAAAGACTACAAATGTAAACTAGACAGTAAATTGAAATTGAGAATGCAACACAATTTCTTCCGTTATACTAATAATGTTAAATAATCCTCTTCAGAAACACGAGGTACAATTTACAAAGCAAGGGTACACGTTGCACAACATTGGATTAAAGGCCATATGTTTTATTGAAATGTCAGAAACATTCATATATATATGTATAAAGTGTCTTCTAGATTTATTGTTCTCTGTTGATCTGAACTTGCATGTACTGTACATTCATCCTTCTCATGTTCATTTTTGTTTATTTTGATAGATTTTTTTATGTTTCCAGTGATCCAACTGCCTGATTCACTGGCAACCCCTTTTTCACTTGTCTCTCTTGATCTGTTGATCTCCACAGACAGCCCTGACCTAGTGTTATTACAGCCTGTGCTCACTCCTGAACTTCCAGTCTGCTTGCTCATTTCTCTCTTTGCTCCATACTCACTGACTCGCTCCCATCTCCTCTCTGGGATCTCTCAAAGATCCCTGAAGTCTTATGCTTGGGTACTGTTGTATGTAAGCCTATAAAATCAGTTACACGTGGAAGATATTTCAGTAGCAGCATGCATCATCAATTGTTAAGGTCAAAGACCTCTCCAAAGACTCCGGGCAAATTGACTCTGATCTTCACAAGTTGGAATATGGCTGTAAAATAATCCACAAAAAATCGGATCTACCCCTTTCCACTGTAGTGTGTATCATTAAGAAATGTAATTGAAAATTAAGAATATTTGGTATAAAATAATTGATCTTATGATGAAAAAACACAAATGCCCGATGTGAAAAATAGCAGGTGGTTTATTATATTTTATGGTTGTTTTGTGTTCGCAGGCCCTGGAGCCCTCAAGACAATGTGACACCACCAGAGATGAGGTCCAGTAGAAAGTGTCTTTTAACCTGGAGGTACTGTGGGTCTCAGACTTTATATGGATCAGACTTCCATCCAACCATTTTCTAACCAATCCCTCCATTTCAGGGCCACTGGGGAGCTGGAGCCTATCGTGGCAAGCAAAGCAGGATACACTCTGGGTGAGACACCAGTCTATTGCAGGGCACACACAGACACAAACACAGACACAGACTCATACCAGAGAAAATATTCCCAGAGTTCAATTAACCTACCAGAATGTCTTTGGATTGTGGAAGATAACTGGAGCATCTAGAGGAAACCCACTCGAATGTGGAGAGAACATACAAACTTCACATATCACATACATAGCACCCCAGGTCCAGAATTGAACCCAGAGAGTGAGACAGTGATGTTAACCATTGTGTCACTGTGCTGTCTGGATGAGACTTAAAAGTCTTTAATCTAGTTTTTTAAAACAGTCAAAGTAAGAATTTAAGATCTAAGGTAAGAGACCCATTAGGGAACTGTGGTCATAGTACAATGGGTGTAGGAAGTATTGACCCCCCTTGGACATTTACCACATTTTACTGTAGTAAATAATACAATTGTAAGGGATGAAGCTGCGTATGAGATAAAATAAAGGAAACATTTAAAAAGAGGAAAGCAAAATTGCTGATGCATTAAACTAATACTTAAGTCGGGTGTTTTTCAAGGAGGAAATTGCCAAGATTCTTCTGGCAGCAGACATTTGTAGATTAATTACTTTTAGAGTATAAGTATTTCCTCACAACACCATCCTCAATGTCTGAAGATCGGTGCTCTTACCTCTCTGCACTGCAGTTGGAATCAAGTGGAAGATCCAGCAGTGGACTTATTAGATATACAAAGGAACAAGTAATAGGTTTATTCCATGCAGCCTATGCATGCCTATGTTTTATTCCTTTGCAGCCTACGCATGCTGACGCAGCTACCCACCTGAACTAATTAGATATACTGTGACTTCCAGGTATAATAATACCCTAAACTCATTTGTTCATGCGGATGAAATAGGAACAAAATTACAGAATAAGTTTTTGTGCCTGAATGCTGTTATTGATATACAATTCCACATATCCTCCTGTCTCTCTGGAGCACAGTGTGTATATTAATGCTGTATTCTCTAGTATCATTCTTTGCTGGCTAAAGTTCTGTGATTTTAAGCGCATTGTTTTTTCCTATTGTTGATATTGTTACAGCTTTAGGTGCTTGAGAAGTGTCTCTTAGAATTTAGATAAAGTTTGTGTCACTTGGAAGAGTAAACACTTCTACTGTAGCTTCAAAGCAGAAGGGAAGTTACAGTAGCTGAGGTCTGGGGGATCCCTTTGGCAAAAAACAAGGTTTACCTTGGTATGCCTAGGTAAGTTGTGGGTTAATGATTGACAATGAGGAGTAAAGACATGCAAAATATTAAATCACATGAAGAGCTCAGAGAGACAACAAGAAAGCAGGGAAGAAGAGAAGCGAGAGGAGAGTCAAGAGGAGTGGGAACCAGGTGAGAGCCCCTACTCCATGATCATCCAAACCAAACCTGACTGCGAGCGAAGTATAGTATTTGAACCTTGCTAGAGAGAGCTTGCTATTCTGTGTTTTTAGGGAACTTTGGGTTTCCAGGGTAATAAATACCTCAGTTAGAAATGTCTTTCCTGCTTAGGATGCATTTTTAGAATAGGGAGATTTATTTTGTGGCATCTGGGGTTCAGAGAGGGAGATTTAACTGCAGGTTGCATCACATTTATTTAGACGGCAGCTTATCACTTATTTGGCCTCTGTAGGCATTAAGGGTTTCATACTTTGTAGAAGTCTAGGAGATTTTCTGTATGATTAGGATGTTAAGCCTTTGAAACGCCTTGTTTGTAAATACTGTACATAAAGTAACTTGTGTGTTGTATGTTTTGCTATGTGTAATGTAGTTTGTGTCTTATCATTGTAATAGATTTTTGTTTAACCAAGTGTGCCTGGATTATTACTCCTCTCAGCAAAGCTGTGCCTGAGAACAAAGAACTCACTTGCCTCTAATTATACCAACTGCTTGGGTATATTCTGGAGAAATCACTTACAAGTTGGGGGTTTTGAAAACATATTTTACTTATTGACTTCCTGATAAATCCTGATATTCACTAATTTTGTAACCCCCCATTTGTAACAATATTTTACAAGCTTCCATGATACATTCTGTTGTTCTGAAAAGGCTCAAGAGCTTTACTCTGCTTCAATCACTATGCTCATACACAGTGTGATGTAATGTAGAAAAATATTATTGCGTGATGAATATACTGTAAAATAATTTCTGGGAACTGTGGAACAGGTGAAGTAGCATCTAGCCATCCAGCACTTCTGGTGGAAAATATTAAAAAAGATTCAGATGTCTCTTTCCTCTTCTATACCATTATTTTGAAAAAAATCAAATTAAAAAAATATTTTTAAAGCTTATTATTTTAAATTGTCCTTATTACAGTACAATTTCTAATAGTAAAATGTGTTTTCAACCTTTTCTGTTGTGAATTGAAAACATATTTTGATCAAATTAAATTCTCAAAAATATTAGTATCTTATTGGTATTTTGTACCATATTTATTGGTATTTACTGAAATTAACTTTATTATTTTTGTGTTGTCTCTCTCCAGCATTGTTAAAAGCAAGAAAATAAATACACCACACAGTAGTGTAGAATAGCTATAAAGGATGTAAAATTCAAATTTAGTACTGACACAGAAGAGATGCTTTTGAACAACGTGCCTTAAACAGATTTTCCTTCATAAGTGACCATCACTTACTTATATTTTTAAGCATTTCTGCATCCTCAATTTATTATTATATGTATTATGTTGTACATTGTAATACAGTATTTTACAGGTGTAGCATTGTGGCTTTCCAAAAATAGTATAAATGTGTCAGGATTTAGTACATAATGAATCTTATTTAAAAATAAGCCCCCTATTTTATTTTCACAAGTATTGAAATAATACATCATTTTTATTCTTTCTAGGATTCCCTCATCTCTTTAATTAAATTTTATTAGTTTAATTTCTATAACTAGGACAATGTTTGTTATTATTTAGAATAAATAATTAATTTATTGTAATTACTTTACCATAATTTACTGTTTTCCATGATGCACTGATGTACATGTAATTATAATAATATTCACATTGAACTATTTTGATAACTTCCCCACACCTTTGTAAAGAATGCATTCCTTGTTATTTAGTACATACTGTATACTTCCTTTTCTTTGCACAATAAGCAAATAAAAATACATTTTTTTTTCAAGGGTGTAGGCATTCTCAAGCTGAGTGCGGAGAATTGCCAGGAATCCTGTTCCTGTTTCTCTGAAGAAGAAATTATTCTTCACATTACTTGTAGTACTTGTACTTGTAGCTCTGTAGGTCAGTATAGGCCATTACAGTTTCAAGGACAAGGCCGTTCCTGTGATGTTTAGCTTCATAATGCACAAGCAACATGGACGTAAGGCAGTTTTACTTCATGTCAGTAACAGTTACTGCCAAAAGTGGGAATTTCTTTTGAGTACAGTTCAGGACCGCTGAACATGGTTTAAAAAACCTGCCAGTACGTTCCAGGACATGACTTCTCATAACACATCCATTTATGTGTCTCTCTTGTGTCGTAGTATCATTTTTCTTCAGCTTCCAGGCCCAACATCTTCCCTGTTTTGCAAAACACACGCAGGTTCAGACTCTTTATTGCCTGGCAGTTATCATCCCTGTGCCTTCCCAGGATACTGCTCTACACCCGATTGCTTTGCTGTCTTCTCACTTTCACTACCTGCTACCTGCAGCTGTTTCTAGTCAATCCATACTCCTTTCTAGAAATGTTCATGTTAATTCTTGGGCTGAAAATTGATTATGAAAAAGATAACAGAGTGATTAAGAGGCGATACTAAAATTGGGATGATATTCATCAATATAAATCTGGACAAACACATGGCAAATGATCTCTATTGCAGGCAAGTACATGATTTGCATGCAGGTAATATACATGTAAATTATACTGTTAACAGATAATATACTCCCAGTATATAAACCAAGTAAAGCCTTATATCACTTTATTGACTGGTAAAGTCAGAGGTGTAGGGACAAGGCCAGTTATTTCACTTGAAATTAAGTGTTTTTAAAGATTTTAATAAGAATTTCTAATAATCCTTGTATGCCTGGACCAAACATCCTGTTGCCTGTCACAGGAATGTAGCTAAAGAGGCCCCTCTTTGTGATCTCAGCCCCATGATGACCTAGTGGCAGATGAGTTTGTCTGTTGTATAAGAATCTTTTCCAGGACAAAGAAGATCCAGGGTAAATTCTCCCTTTGATGGATGATCACTGCTGGTGCCTGGATGTTTAGCAGATAACCATAGGCACATCTGGAAATAATCCTAAAAGTCACAGACCACTGCCAATTATCCAGCAAGATGACCAACCAATCAAGGACCTACAGGGTGTGGGAACCCACTCCACCTGGTAACCTCTTGACCAATCACCAACCGTACTTTCCATATTTTCCCCAGTTTATAGGCAGTGAGCGTCACCTCTAATTTTGCAACAGAACTGACAAGTGACAACAGAAACATACGCATGCTGCACTTGCTGTCTAAACTCTGGGCTTAAACGTTCATTTAAATGCTAAGAATGAGCCCTACATTAAGGCATATCTTGCATCCAGCTACAACCGTGAGCCCGCTTGATCACCGGAGCAATACAAACCCGATGACATGCCTGAATATACAGCAGTATTATTCAATCATAGCCACTATGCTGGGAGCAAACAAAACAAAAGCCTCTCCCCTTTTCGTGTGTGTTGCACCAACTAAGCTCACAACCCTGTGCACAGACTTTGTGCACTTGAGAGCAACCACCTCACAGCAGGATCCTTTTCTCTCTTCTTGATATCTCGAGCTGCCTAAGGATTGCAGTGGCATAGAGCCAGCAGAGCACAGATTGGACAGTGCTGTGTAGATTAAACCGACCCAGGGACGCCAAATATGTAGTGATTCATAGCCGTTTCAGGGACGCCAAATATGTAATGTTAGTGGCTCTCTGAAGGCACCAGTTTTGTAGGGTTTGGGCATTTACTGAGACAATTATTAATTGTAGCAGTAAATCACAAAGTTGATTCTTTTGGTGGCTTTAGAATCCAACCATGCGATATAACTCAAACAACGCACACACACAGGTACTAATACACGAGGATACATTTATTAATACATAGAATATGCATATAAACCTAACAGATCTTATCGAGAGGGTTATCAGAATACAAAAGATATATATTCAATCAGTTACAAAGTGTTACACATCAAGAGGACATACGTTCAGTATATCATTCATTAAGACCGTTTCGTAAAGTGAACTTGGTTACAACTTCTACATTAGATACTCAAACAAGTACATAACTCTTAGGAATTAAATTGATATCAACTGGTTTGGATAACAATTGAATTCTCGAGCTGTAATGCATTGAAGTTGAATACTCATCCAATCTCTGGGGATTCAGATCTCCTGCGGGCACAAAGAAACAGTTGCAGGCTGTTGCTGTCCAATCCACGCTCTCTGGCTCCGTGCCAGGCTGTGCTGTGCGGCTTGCGACGGTGCGCTGCTGATGCTCACTGACCGGCTAGTTAGTGTTGGCTTTAACTAGCAAAGTTTGTGCACAGGAAAAAGATGACTGTGGGTCCCAGCAAGTCAGGAAGAGGACCGGTTCGTTCCTGATGAAGAGCTAGTTCTGAATAGTAATTCAGCTGTCCACAGTTCCGACCTGTTCACGAGGCCTGCTGCTGGTTACTCTCTGGCAACCTCCACTCTAGACTCTTAGAACAAAGGAAAGTTCTGGCGCTCGGACACACTGGCCGTTCCTTGGTTGTCCGGGCTGAGTCTCAGGATGGTCAGGAGGCGCGCTGCAAGAATGTCCTGCCCTTGGGAGCCTTCTGCTCCTGGGCCGTCCTGCCCTGGAATTCTCCTTTGAATTCCCTTTAGAATTGTTGAATCTGAATCTGAATCTGAATCTGAAACTGAATCTGAATCTCTCAGGCTCTCTGTGTTGCCTGTTTTTACCTGGAGGAACTTCAGCTCATTGATTGGCTGAAAGTTCCATGGGCATCAAAGTCCCACGTGGGTTACTCGGCCCTACCGGTCCCTGATTGGTTGATCAAGGTGAGATATGAGTCACTTAGTCCTGACACTTAGTAATGCAGTCCAGATGTCCAACTCGCACTCCCTAGACAGATAGGCGCCAATGGATAACCATTGATCATGATAGCCAGGCTTAGCTAAGTGCATCCCCCTGTGGGAGCTGTCCTTATCAAAAGAAAACATCTTGCATGAATAGTTTCTCTGTGGCTGCACCACAGAGATGAACAGAGAAATGGGGCCTCATTTGGGAAGCTCAGAAACACTTAATTCTGCCTTATTATTAAGCCTCGCCGCTACAGCTGCAATGGACCCAGTCAGCTGTTTCACCCTCCTTCTAAGCGGGAGTTACAAATCCACAGTTGTAGATGAGTATATCACCATTATCACCCTTGAGAATTTAATTGTTATATAAACATATGTTGATATCAATTTAATTCAGTGAATACTCATGCATTTACCCTGAATGCTTTTATGTACAAACATGTATCAATAAATGTGCTCTGTGTGCTGCAAATCTTTGTGAAGATTTCTTGTTGTTCTGCCAAAGTAAACTCTCAAAAACAACTAAACTTTATGCCAGTAAATTAATACAACTACAGGGATACAACAGTGTCTTAGAAAGACCAGGGAAAGAAAAGAAGAAGTTTACAGCTCTCTTGTACAGGTCCATGACACATTGAAATATTGAATGTAAGTGCTTTGACCTGAGCGATCTTCTTGCTTCTTTTGAGAAGTGATTGCATTGTGAGAGCAAATAGATATATCTGATAAGAAGAGATGGAGGCCAGAGCGCTTTCTGCTTTCAGTACAGCTAGTAGCAGTGAAATCTGAGCATCCCAGAAAGCGGTTGGTGAGAAGAGATAATGCTTTGAGAAATTTTCAAACTTTAGTACCTTTTTTAAGATGATCAAAGAGTGATGAGATGTAGGACACAGTGATCTGGAGAATTGCAAAAAAGAGAAAGGAATGAAAACCCCAAATTACAAAAGCGGAATCCTTAATTGTGGAGCATACAGTATTACAGTATTAAAGTTGATTGGGTTTGGATTTGTAGTAATAGCCACACCTTCTGTGCAGTAGAGTACAAAGATTAAACATGGTAAGTGAAATTCCTTAATGGGCAGTGGAGAGTGCTTGGCTACTTGAAGAAAGACCCAAGAAGCATGCAATGCTAAAGCTGGCTCACTTACTGCTTTGTAGAGTGGTGAAGGAACCAGTAGCAAGTTACTCACTATTGGCTGTCAAAGACTAGTGGATTGGAAAGAAAGACTTGTGGATGTTTGTGGAAATGGGTGAATGAAGTTTATGAGGTATGATGCTCTGAAAATGATTTGAGAAGATGATGCAGAGATACTTGACTGTGGCTTCTAAAAAAGAGGTAGCATTAAATTTAAGTACATTTTTTAAATGGAGAATCTACAAACTGAGCTGAATACGAACAGTGAACTGGTTACATATTAAAATACTGGTGATACATCTAAAAAGATTTACGATAAAGAGATTTAAAGAACCTTTAAAGCATCTTTATTACTATTATTTATTGCATATTGTACAATCATTATTGAGTGGATCAAAAAAGGCTCCAAGTACAAGCCCCAAAGAACGAATAATGGTAATGATGAAGGGGCACAGTTGATAATGTTACCAAGGAATCTGAAGAGATGTCAGGGAGTCATAAACAATTTCTTAATTTCCTCAAATCACCATATGGTTGGTATGTAATTCAACATAGTGGTAAAGATGTAGGAAGCAACGTCAAGAACAGAGATGATGGTAGACTCTTAAACAAGGTTGAACAAAGTTAAACAAGGCACAAAACAGAGCATTTCTTGAGAAACATAATCAGATGTAATCCTTTATTTACATTAGATGTGCATGGGGCATCCATAGGTAATACTTTACAACATACAGTAGAAGCTGAAATTCATAGTTACCTTTGCAGCTGGTTATGCAAAATGCTAATTGATACTGGGGCAAACTATTCATTTACAAATATTATCCTTAATTCCTAATAACTGAGAAAACAACCAATGATCTTGATAGGAAACATATACTGTATAGACACAACAGTGACATAAGCACAACATGCAGACATACTGTAGATCTGGGGCCCATTACCATCAGGGTGGCACTATTGTATTTACCTAAAAATCGTAAATGAACTGTTCTTGGCATGGATGTCATGCACAATTACAGATTATTGATACACTTTCCTTCAACAGCAAGGTGATATACCAGTTGAAGATGTTGTATATATTTGCACATATACTGTTTTTGAGGTTTCATGTTGACACAATATACACAATCATAGTGTATGTGTCAGTTGTCGATGTAAATGTTCCAGGATATTAAGTTACATTATAATACACACGGTACTTCTTTTTTCTTCTATTTCTAACTTTGTAAATATATGTTCCCTGTGGCCTTATGTTTTCATCTTCAATGTGGTTTTGGGCAGATACCGATGTAGCGGCGAGGCTTATTAATAAGGCAGAATTAAGTGTTTCTGAGCTTTCCCATATTAGGCCTCATCTCTCTGTTCATCTCTGTGGTGCAGCCACAGAGAAACTATTCATGCAGGCTGATTTAAGGTTTCCTAGGACAGCTCCCAAAGGGGGATGCACTTAGCTAAGCCTGGCTATCATGATCAATGGTCATCCATTGGCGCCTATCTGTCTAGGGAGTGCCAGATGGACATCTGGACTGCATTCCTAAGTTTCAGGAGTAAGTGACTCATATCTCACCTTGATCAACCAATCAGAGACTGGTAGGGCTGAGTAACCCACGTGGGACTCTGATGCCCATGGAACTTTCAGCCAATCAACGAGCTGAAGTTCCTCCAGGTAAAAACAGGCAACAAAGAGAGCCTGGAAGATTCAGTAAGATTTAGTGGAGAATTCTGTGGACTGTTCTAAAGGGAATTCAAAGGAGAATTCCAGGGCAGGACGGCCCAGGAGCAGAAGGCTTCCGAGGGCAGGACATTCTCGCAGCGCGCCTCCTGACCATCCTGAGACTCAGCCCGGACAACCACGGAATGGCCAGTGTATCTGAGTGCCAGAACTTTCCTTTGTTCTAAGAGTCTAGAGCCGAGGTTGCCAGAGAGTAACCAGAGGATCCACCCGAGGTGAGCACCAGCAGCAGGCCTCGTGAACAGGTCAGAACTGTGGACAGCTGAATCACTATTCAGGACTAGCTCTTCATCAGGAACGAACCGGTCCTCTTCCTGACTTGCTGGGACCCACAGTCATCTTTTCTCTCGTGCACAAACTGTGCTAGTTAAAGCCAACACTAACTAGCCGGTCAGTGAGCATCTGCAGCGCACCGTCGCAAGCCGCACTGCACAGCCTGGCACCGAGCCAGAGAGCGTGGATTGGACAGCAACAGCCTGCAAATGTTTCTTTGCGCCCGCAGGAGATCTGAATCTCCAGAGATTGGATGAGTATTCAACTTCAATGCATTACAGCTCGAGAATTCAATTGTTATCCCAACCAGTTGATATCAATTTAATTCCTAAGAGTTATGTACTTGTTTTGAGTATCTAATGTAGAAGTTGTAACCTCTAGAATATGCATATAAAGTAATTGAACTGCATGTAATTGAACTTTCGTAAGTTCAATTACGAAACGGTCTAAATGAATGATATGCTGAACGTATGTCCTCTTGATGTGTAACTCTTTGTAACTGACTGAATATATACCTTTTGTATTCTGATAACCCTCTCGATAAGATCTGTTAGGTTTATATGCATATTCTATGTAGTAATAAATGTATCCTTGTGTATTAGTACCTGTGTGTGTGTGTTGTTTGAGTTATGTCGCATGGTTGGATTCTAAAGCCATCAAAAGAATCAATTTTGTGATTTACTGCTACAATTAATAATTGTCCCAGTAAATGCCCAAACCCTACAGAACTGGTGCCTTCAAAGAGCACACTACAGCGTGATAGAGATTCAAGAAGTCGCCCTGCCTAGATCCCCTTCTCACCCCAGAATATGCCTTTACTCTGGCTTTAAACAACATTTTTATTGTTCAATGGTGATGACAGAGTCTTCCCGGCAGCTAATTAATGTGCCCCTGCTTGTTGGGGCCTTCTTTGTTGCTCCAGTTACATGCTGACACTATCAGAGGTGGGGAACACTGGTGCTGGAGGTTCCGTAATTCCCCTCTCAAACCGGGCGTAACAGTCATTTAACTCACACACGAGAGGGAAATCAGTATCAGTGGATGTAACTGCTTATTTTAGCTTTACGGTTTGTCCCTCCACATTTGGCACACATCAGAAAAAGCTGCTTGTATTTTTAATTTGTTACGATATTGCCTTTTAGCGTGCCCTGATAGCTCTCCGCAGGTCATACCTTGCCTTCTTATTTAGGTCCAGATTGCCAGATTTAAAAGCTGTCGATCTTGCCTACTACGAATGAAACCTTGATTTCCGGTTAAGGAAAAAGAGTCTTTGTATGTACAGAGTCATCCACACATGAGCAGAATATTGTAAAATTGTCATTCCTCCACAACACTTTTCTCTTTTCAAGAGCTGATTACTTTTAATCACCCTACTCACCAGGATATCTAAATCCACACTGAGGAAACTACAGTATGCCCAGAATTTTGCACCCAGAATCCTTACCAGGTCTTATGCAAGTGATCATAATACACACAACTCCTGTTCTCAAGTCCTTGCATGGGCCTCCTATCAGGTTTGTGTCAGCTTCAAAATCCTCTTGCTTACATATACTGTATGGTTCTACATGATTTGGCACATCAGTACCTCTCTGAGTCACTATTATCCTACTCTCCACCTTATAACCTTCATCCGTCTAATTCTCCTATCTGTCCCCCAAGCCCCTCTGCATACATCTGAATGCATGACAGGGCCTTCTCCTGCATAGCCCCAGTGCTCTGGAATTCTGTCTAAGGATATCAGGAAGTCATTTTGCCTAAGTACTTTCAAATGAAGACTTCTGTGTTTGCTCCTTCCCTGTCCTACTGTATTCCAAACCCTAACTGTCATTGTGTAATTCTGCTGTCTCCTCTCCTTTGTTTTTTTCTAACCGTAAACCATTTTTAAAGGTGCTATTTAAAATTAGTTAGAAAGTTAGAAATAGAAATAAAATTTCTACTTAGTGAAATTAAAAAGCACTAAATAAACAAAATCTGACTTTTCTTGTTTTAGAATGATTGGTTTTTAAGATGTTTTAAAACGTTAGTAATTGTCACATCACAATTATGAATGTTATGCTGAAAAAAAATTAAAAAATCTGATAACTGTAAACACGTGAATGTGCTCAAATGTAAAGAGTTGGATTTGTACATTTCTACAGTTATACCCTGTATTGGACAAAGTGCTGAAATTGAAAAGGATACAGTCTTTAATTTGCAAATAATAGAACTTTTAAACAATTTAATGTTCAATAGAAATTATTTATCCGTGTGTTTAAATCTATTTTGTGTCAGCATGCAATGGTTAGATTTGCTGCTTTGCAGAGTTGTGGCCCTGATTTCCATTCCAGAACTTGGTGCTGTTGGTGTGGAGTTTGAACCTTCTCCCTGTGTTCTTGTGAGTTGCCTCCAAGTGGTCTAGTTTTGTCCCACATTCCAGCGAAATACTGGTAGGCTAACTGTCTACTTGGAAAACTGGCAGTGATGCAAGTGTGTACTCTGATCTATGGTGTATCCTGCCTTGCGTCTGTTGCTTGCTGGAATAGGCTCCAGCTCCACCCATGATACTGTATTGGATAAAGTGGTTAGAAAATGCTGGCTGTAAATCTATTTTGACTTGTTTGGTAACTGCAGCTACCCCTTTGAGTAACACATTTCTGTTATAACCAAATGCAGGGATAGACTCAAATTTAAAGCCTAGGAAAAAGACACTTCTCTGAAGAAATTACAGTGCTCAAAAGTAATGCAAAGTGATTTACAAACACATTACCTTGACTAGCATGATCTCAGATCAATAAACAAAACAATAGATAGCTGGCAAAATGTCAGAGGTAGAGACTCAGACATACAGTGCTTTGTTTGGATCCTTGCAAAGTTTTCACATTTTCTTGCTTTAAACTTAACATTTTGATGCCTCAATCAGGTATCGAATTTCATAAAAAAGATTGAATTATTAAAACCAAGGAGGTTGCAAAACAACTCAGAGAAAAGCTGCGTAAAAGCACAGATCAGGAGAAGGGTGTAAAAAACATTTAATATTGTTTTGAGCATTGCAGAGTCTAAGAAGTGAAAGGCACCCAGACACTCCCTAGATCAGGCCATATTTCAAGTGAGCAGCTGGGTAAGAAAGAAACTGGATATTCTTAGAAATGCCACTGTGAGGTCCACATTTTTGTCAAAACAAAAAAAAAACAACAACAAATACTGTATGTCAATCAAAACACTTGTGGCAGGCATGCTTGAGAAGGAATTGATCTGCCACTAGAGGCTGCCAAACAAGCTCTAATTAGCTAAAAAGCCATACAATTACATTTCCTTGACCTTAATGTTTTGTTTATTTTATAGGTTTTTGGGCATGCAGGACTGCGTGAGAGCAGGCTCTGTCACAAATTGGTGATGAAACCTAGGAGCACTATGGTGTTAAAAAATATAAATAATTCTCTGTGTCCCCTTTTGAAAACTGCATGATGCTGACCTCTGGCAACAAATTGAGATGATGAACCAATAGCTGAGACTTCTCCAAAAACCTGTGAAGCTTCAGAGAAGAAAATTGAGTCAGATAGGTGATGGGCAATATAGCAGTGCATTAACAGGAGCTGTCAGAGTTTCCCTTGATCGACTGGACTTCAGCCCTCAGATCAAGGCCCGTCCTGGGTACAGGTGAATTAGGCGAATGCCTCTAGGGCCTTGGGCCACCAGGGGGTCCCCTCAATATGCACCACTACGTATTTTTAATTGACACATTCAAATGTGAGTGAAAACCCCTAATGGTCTTTCTGTTGGTGTGAATTATCCTAATGGAGGCCCGGTGAAAAAATTACCAATCATAATTGAGTACGTAATATGTTTCTGAAGCACAGAAAAGAAGAGCAGGATAAACAATCTCAAAACAGATGTACACCAAATCAAGCCCTTGTAATAAGACAAAATTATAATAATGTAACAATTTGTTTTTAGATTTGGCTTTGAGTCTGTCAGATCCACGTAACTAGCGAACAGTAGACAAGCCACACTTTCAAGCTAGACAGTCGACTGCTTGAGGTGATTTACTACCACGTGCAGCTAGTTAGGGGATTTACATTTCCCATAATTGCACACATGCCATGTGTGTCACCTGGCTAGAAATCGGTGCTGCCCAGCTAAACAAAAGTGTGAAAGCTGTGTAGTAAAAAAGACTGTTCAGCAATTGTAAGTGATCAACACAAAAACACATTTCTTTGCAGTTTCTCTTGCATTACATTAAATGGGGGGACTGTAAACTCAACCTGTAGCCCTTCAGATTACACGTGCTCTCCCAGTGACACTGACAGGAACAGAGAGGAGCTTTTCAAAGCTCAGATTGATTAAAACATACCTGAGGTTGAAAATACAGTATAGGCAAATTGAATTATAGAATATTTTTTATGAAACGTTCGCATCTGCTCAGCCTTACTTATCTCCCTTGTTATTGAGTGTACTTGTTCTTTATTTCTTGCTTATAATCATATGTTAATCTACATTAAAATGTATTGCTTTCCTTCCTTCTGTATTTTATTAAATGGGGGCATTGTGATCCTAACCTGTAGCCCTACAGATTGCAGTCATTCTCCCTTTGACAGCGACAGGAGCACAGAGAGGTTTTTTTAAGCTCAAGTTCATTAAAACATACAGTCCCTGTCTCAGTCGACTTGCTATCATGAGTGTCAATCATGCAGTCTGTCGACTACTACCATATAAAGATGTAATTAATGATTTTGCCTCCAGAAGATCTAGGCAAATTGATTTATGATGTTTTTATAAAACTTTCCCATCCCATCTGTCCAGTCTTACTGATCTCATCTCACTAGTTATTAAGTGCACTTGTTTTTTATTTCTTACTTAATTTCATATTTATTTCTACAATTCTTTTCTACAAAGGTTTCAATACAGTAATTTGTAAATGAAGATTTGCTATATTTTTGAAGTAACCGGTTGCTCCAATTGCTTTGGTTTTCTCCTACAGTCCACAAACACATGGGTGTGTGTGTTTGTTTTTGTCTTTATGTCCTGTGATGGACTGATGTCCCATCCCACCTACCTAATGGGCTCCCACCTACCTAATGGGCTGCTGATGCAAAAATACATACACACATACTCAGGCAGAATATGCATATGAAAGCAATGACAAGGTATTTTCAAACTTTGGGGCAGTTGATTGACTCGTCTATAGTAGAAGAAGTTTGTGACTGAAATCAATGTGGGATAACAGGTGTCAGTGACTGTATTGACTTAACATACTGTAATAAATACAGTACATCAATAAAATGCTTTCAGTCTTTCCCCTGTATGATCCAACATTTCACCCCAACAATATGTCTTTTTGTGATAAATAACAAAATAAAATAATGTTCTTATTATAATGTAAGTCATACCAATTAATATTAGGGTGTCCTTGTATTCAGTTCTTGTTAACAAGTCAAGTCTGCATGCCTGCATCTCTGAATAACAGGGGATTTGTTATTCCTTCTGGCTCAGCCCTGGCCACAAGAACTGTGAACCACTCTGTCAAGGAGAGATGAGTTGCACAGACACAGCCATAAAACCATTTGGCCATGAACAAAGTATGCCTCCTGATGCTCAAGTCAAGAGAAGAGTTTCACCAACACCAAACACAAGTTCATACATTTGGAGCCACTTCTTAGCAAGGAATGCAAATAAGGACTTTTTTAAAAATGCAGTCTCAAAAAACCGAACAAACATACCTTAAAATCATCAATATATACAGTACAGTATATATCCTATGTACTGCAAACACCATGTTTTGCCATTCTACCAAAATTAAATGAAGAAATCACATGGTTAGACTAAAGAGAGACATAACCAACTGCATTAAACCTCAAGAAACAAGGTATATCTGAGCAAATATCCATAGATATCACTTGTCTGATATCAGAATTTAGAAAACACAATATTCTGATCCATCCACATCGATTGATGGTCCCAGTTAGGAAAACAAAGTCACCCCTCTAGTGGTGAAATGGGATACAACCCCCTCCTGTTGCTTGTGTAGCAAATCAGAATTTTGACCTGATAAAATAGCATCCTTCAATCCTTTTGATAAAAGACTGTGTGAAGTACTGGCTGTATTACCACAATACATACTTCATTCCCTTACAAAAGTGTAAATCCAAAATATGAAATTAAAATACAATATAAGGCATCATAAGCGCTTTGAGAAGCCACCTTTAAAGGCGCTATGTAAAATAAAGTTTATTATTATTAATATTTCAGGAAGACATGGGCTATGCTTGGTTGGTATGAAAAGAATGGCCAAAACATGAGTAGTTAATTATAATTATCAAACTTGTATGTATTACTCAGAAAAAGTTAAGAGTTGTCCCAAATACAGGACATGTAATCCTACAGATGCAGCCATTCAAAATGCGCGGGCGATACCGCATTATTTTCCGGCACGCAGTCTACCACAAGCTACCGGTAAATACCGCGAGTTACCGGTAAATACCGCTAGTTACCGTAAATTCTCCTATAATACGACAAGCAAAATAATAGTATCCGGAATTTCCGCAAGGTGGAGCTAATAAAGCTCAACCTCTCATGTTTGAGCTGTGGCCATCAGTCTTTAACGAAGATATTACTAATAGTATTAATAATGAACGACCTTGGACAAGCTGTAAGTGTAAACTCAAAGTATTGCCCTGGTCAACATTCTTTTTTTCATTGACCGTCTTTGTAAAAGTAACACCACAGCATTTCGCAATCACGCATTTGTTTCCAATCCAGCAAAGTACAGTAATTTTTGAGAATCGATTCACCATGCCTTTCACATGCTCATAAAAGAGATTGATTTAGGAACATACTGTAAACATATAACCGTATGAAAACTGTACTGTATACAGTATGTATATGTATATTTAATGTCTTAACTGTGCCCGTTTAAGTATTGAATATTCATATCTAATTTTACCACTGAAGGGAAATCTTAGTAGCTGAGCATAAAAAGAATAGGAGCATACTGCAACGCGTGTGAAGGCCATAAACGATATTAATTTTGGAACATAAATATACAGTATATGGCTGGTCTCGGTACTTTAAAGAAAACATACACGAAACATGGTTTCATTATGACCAGTATCGGTCTTGAGATATTTTTAACTTGATTTACAGTATTTGAGAGGTATGTCTTAACACCGATACTACAGTGCTTAAGTACTGCTCACGTATATGTTTCTAGGTTTATATTATGCATTTCATACGGTCAAATTACTTTTGAGCAACTAATAAGAAGCGCGAAACGGTATGCGTTTTAGTTTCGTTTTGTGCTGGGACTCTGCTTTTAACAATGTCGCCGTGGATTGATTAGAGATATCAAGTACATACAAGTCATTTTTTAAATGTTGTAGTTCGTCTTGTAAAAATGTTACGAGTACATCATCTATCAACAATTACACAGGTTCTGTTTCCATATTGCGGATTTTGGTTACGTAATATTATTTTCTAGATTTCACATTGTGAATATGATGGGATGTCTGATGGGATGTTTCTAAAAATCCATCCTCTGTAAAACGTCTTCTCTAGTTGTCCTGCATATGTATTCGCTAATGAAGCTGTGTGTTCTAAGCCTGGTTCTCTACATTTCTGTATGAACCAGCTTAGAGGGCTAAAGACAGCTTGTGTTTAAATTGAGTGTAAAGCAATTTATGCTTCTAAAGTCATGGTCAGCATTTATTATTGTACTGTGCTGTAAACTTGTTCTGTGCCTAGTCACATTATTTTATAGCGTTTTTATAGCGTTGTCAAATCCGGTGGCGCTGTGTGTTATTTCCTGACTCCCATTTCACATGGTCTGTGATTGAATCCCATGGAACTATGACTTTATTTTTTAACAAACATTTCTTTGAAAAAATGAAACATTTCCCTTGGTCAAAGATTAAATAAAACCTCACTCGCACCAAACAAATTTATATTTCTAAATATCACAACATGATCGAATTTAAGTCTTTTTAATAACAATGAATAGTCACTTATGCGTTACAAAATAAACATTAATATTGATTTGAATCGCGTTTTGATTTAAATCGTAAACGCGTATTTAAATATATGTGTTTAAAAGCGATATACTGTATAAAAGCGCTGATTCTTATGGAGTGTGTTCCGCCGGGGATTCAAAAAAATCTTTTTTTTAATCGCGTATCTAAGGAAAATTGCAGTATAACTTTGTTCATGCACAAACAGTGGCATGTTACATTATAATTTGGGTGTCTCCTCTTGCCAGAAAGCTCTAAATTGCAACGTAAATTGCAAAAATGCACTTGGAATCTGTCCAAGCCCTCCTACGAAAATTATTTAAACTGCGACACTGATCATTCATCTCTAAATAAACTTTATTTTATATAGCGTTTTAAGCGAATAGGTAATTAGATTGCTCATAAACCTAATCGCTTTTTCTACATAAACACAGCGTGATTGCTCTCTGAAAATGCTTTTCCTTTATATTTAGGCTCAGATTTCAACTATAGATCGTATTATTATAAACTTTCTTGGAAAAATGTATTTTATGTAAACCATGTTTGCTATTAATTCATTTAGGGCTAAAATACGTTCATTGTCTTCCAATCGAGTCGACTTGACATTGGAAGCTTGCCACTCCCGGACTGTTACACCAAGGCATTAGCATGTTAAAGCGATTCTATTGAGGAGCCCAACTACCACTTAACACTGTAGTTCCTACTTTGAAAATACCTGTGAAACCAGTTTAATTCGTCACAGCCAGCACTCCGGCAGAGGGGGTTGTACTCGTAAAGTAGAAGCAGGCGAGATTTCCAGCGAAAGACACCTCCCCCCTCAAAAACCCAGTAAGCAGTAATGCTTTAAGTTGAAAATCGAGGTGGATTTTGAGGATGATAAAGAGGATAAACTGGGATGGGAGGAGGGTTTGGTTTTGCATAAGGGGCGGGATTATGATAATTGGAGGAATTTGCGAGAGTATAATGGTTTGATATATTTGATTTTGTATTGTGGTCGTTATCTATGTTTTTGGTTGGTATTATGTTTATATGGTTGTTTTTGTTGGTTGGTTGTTATTATGGTTATTAATAATACGATCTATAGTTGAAATCTGAGCCTAAATAAAAAGAAAAAGCAAGTGATTAGGTTTATGAGCAATCTAATTACTTATTTGTTTAAAACGCTATATAAAATAAAGTTTATTATTAATTTGCTAGACAGAGCGGTCAACATTATTATGCATAAGACAAAGATAACGAAATCTGTGTACGCTGTAAGGTTTTTACTTCTTAAACTTTTAAAATACACGTTTCGAACAGAAAGAAATCCTCTTCCTGGTACAGTACTGTATGTATAGCAAACCAGCACGTCTTTTTTCTCCAATCAGAGGGGTGTCAGATGGTGTCAGACAATCACCATTCTGAAGCCCTACCATAATCTCTGGTATGGGGAGACCCCAGAATTCTGTCCCATAGTTTAGACAAATGATAGATACTTTTATTGATCCCGTGAGGGAAATAAAGTAAATCATTTTCATTTTAGGAAATTATTAAACGCTCGGTTAAAAGCAAAGGAGATTGTCTGTTATAGTGGACATATAAACAAGAGTTCGCTGGCATTATATCCTAGAAGACACAGACCAGGAGAATGCCCGCAGCGTAAAAGAAAATGCCTGATGAACTAGGGATTGGACAGTTTCCAAGTGCTTGTACAATCGATGGAAATGTTCAAATAAATGTGCAAAAGAAATAAACAAAATAATCATTTATTTCTTTATCATATTGGCTAGCTAATGTCCTCTCTTTGCTAGTTAGTGGCTGTGTTTCTGCGTTGGGTAGCAACGGGTGACTGTTCTCAGGCAGAAGATGTAAACAGCTTAATTTTCGTGTTAAATAATTTTTAAAAATTAAAATTCATTCTATACAGCAATCACATATTTGGGTACCGTTTCATAAAACTTTCATGCTTAAAATGTTTAGGGAGAAATGGAAGACTGGTGTGTATTTTTTCTTTAAACTATCAAGACCAGCCATACACAGTACAGTTTATGTACATACAGTAATGTTTATGTTCCTAAATTAATATCGTTTATGACCTTCAGATGCGTTATGCTCCTCTTCTTTTTATGCTCAGCTACTAAAATTTCCCTTTAGTGGTAAAATTCCATATAAATATTCAAAACTAAGCAGATTAAAATGTGCACAGTAAAGATATTAAATGATTAAATCTTTTCACTACCAACCAATGCACCACCTGTCGGTCATTTTGGCCAGCCAATCACTTACCGCGGTGCCCTCCGGTGCCCTGCGGGTAGGTTACTGTACCACAGGTTTTTACCGCGCATTTCGAATGGCTGCATCTGTATCTCTCCTGAAAAAACAATAAAAATTCCTGAAGGGGAAGTTAGCAAATAACAGATTTGAATTGGCCAACCAGAACCCTGGCAGACAGGAATGTCTTTGAGGCCAATAAAAAGGGAAAGTCAAGAACAACACCTTGGAAGTTAGGCCTGGAAGTTAGGCCTGTGAACACCAGAGGGTAGGCCCGTGAGACAGGAAGTTAGGCCCGTGAACACCACAAATCTGCCCTGAGGAAGTTAGGCCCATGAGGGGACTGGAAATTAAGCCTGTGAGGTCTGGGAAGTTGAACTCAAGAGAACTGGACATCAAGACCCAAGGAAGCCAGCATTCAAAGGAGAAAAAGTAGCAAAGAGCTTAAATGGACAAGGGAGGAAAAGTCTGAAATGCTGCTCCATCCTCTCCAGCCAGCAGCCCTACTTGTGCTCCATAGCAACGCTGAATTAGCTCCTGAGCTGGGTCACAGCACTCTTCGACTACCACATTTCCCCAGATTAGGTGATACCTTCTTCCCCGCTATTCAGAATATAAGCAATAGGAGCATACCAAGCTCTTTCATTTGCACACCTGTTAAAGGGATAGGTTGCATTCACCTTGTGCTTGAGTTCAATGCTTGATGGTATAAAATAGTTATCTTAATGAGAGTTTAATGTAACATTATGCCTTTTGCCTCAAATTAGTTTGTTAACACTGTTCTGTATCTTCGCAACTTGTACTTTTCTAATTCTTTATTTTCATCCATTTCATATGTGATATAGCCAGCAGCCATATCACTCTGCAACTCACAACTGGCAACCTATTGAAGCTAAGTAGGTGTGAGCCTGAAAGGTACCTGGATGGGAGACCTCCTGGGGAAAAAAAAGGTTGCTGCTGGAAGAGGTGTTAGTGGGGCCAGCAGGGGGCGCTCACCCTGCGGTCTATGTGGGTCCAAATGCCCCAGTATAGTGACGGGGATGCTATACTGCAAACAGGTGCTGTCCTTGGGATGAGATGTAAAAATAAGGTCCTGACTCTTTGTGGTCCCAGGGCATTTCTCGAAAAGAGTAGGGGTGTAACCCCCCATCCTGGTCAAATTTCCCATTGGAATTTACCAATCATGGCTTCCTAATAATCCTCAGCTATGAATTGGCTCTGCTCTCCTCCCCACTGAGAGCTGATGTGTTGTGAGTGTTCTGGGACACTATGGCTGCTGTCTCATCATCCAGGAGGATGCTGAACATTGGTGGTGGTGGTGGGGAGTCCCCATTACCTGTAAAAGCGCTTTGAGTGGAGTGTCCAGAAAAGTGTGATATAAGTGTAGGCAACTATTATTATTATTATTTCCTCAAAAAGCATTTGCTTGTATTAATGTTATTTCTAATAAACTCACCTATTTTAATAAACTGAAGAAGTCCTGATTCGAATTCAAGCAGATCAACCTCACCGCTATCTTGAATTTGGTTTGTTAAGCATTGTGTTAATTATCACATTAACCTGTTTTCAGAGGACATGGTCACATAAGGGAATATTGTATAAACAGTATCTTAAATTCACATCCAATATCTATGTTATATTCTGACTTATGTAGGCTTTACTCATGCTTAGTGTGATGCTGCTGCGGTCATTGCTTTTCCTGAAGCCTCGTTCATATTTTGGAAGCTATTTCTTCTCCAAGGGAGAAGCCGGAGCAAGAACCTGTGCTGCAGAGATGGAGAAGGCAGTGAAACTAAAACCAATTACTGATCTGAGGTACAAGCTGCTGTATTGGAATACAAGCCACAGCGCTGAGACAAAGCCCTGTGCTGAGATTTAAACCACTGGGCCGGGAAACATGTTAGAGTGCTGGTATATAAACCAATATGCTGTGATACCATTTGCTGTGTTGGAATAGAAGCAGTTATTGAAGATATTCTGCACTGTAAATAAAGTACACTTTGGACTTCAGACTTGTGTTTGGATGTATTAAATTATGATATAATTTAAACCTTAATATAGTGCATTTTGATAAACAAATATTTATTAACAATTACAGTGACACACACTACTCTACACACAGCATAAACATACAACACACAATTTAGTGTATTTACAGACAAGACGTTTTAGAGATCTAGATCTACCAGAAAGCCCCAGACTGCTAACTTGCTAGGGTTGGGGTATGTATTTGGCTCTTTAATAATGCCTACAGAGGTCAAAGAAGAGGTAAACTGCCTTCTAAAATAAAAGGAATACAATCTACGATTGAACCTCTCTAAACTGGATGCCACAAAATAAATATGACGCTATCTCCCTATTGTACTGCAAAATGCACCAACCAAGGTGCTCACCCAGCAGGAGAGGCAGTTTTAAACAAATTAATTTCTTTACTCAGGAACTCCAAGTACCCTTAAAGCTACAGAATAGCAAGCTCTATTAGCAAGATTCAAATACCTAACTCCATTCGGGATTTTTCCGGATGATCCTGCAGTAGGGACTCGGCAGCACAGTTCTGTCTGTTTCTCTCTCTCCTCTCTCTCGTGTGGTCCTCTCTCTCGTGTGGTCTGCCCTTTTTCTTTTCCCGTTTTCACAGTCTTTTTCTTCTGTCTTGATCTGATCTTATATAGTGTCTTTCTGGAATATTGAATTACACTTAATCAGAACCTAATCGATTTGTCAGGAAACCAAGGTAAACTTCATGGTTGCTTTGTTAACAGACTCAGGACCTCCTGCATCTCAGCACACATCCCCTGTGCTTTGAAGCTGGAAATGTTTACGGTGCCAGGTGCTACACTCTTTATCTACAGTCTTAAAACACCCCGATTGGCATCTATCTCAGCCTGTAACAATATACAGTACATAATGTTTCAGTGAATTATTTAACCATAAATGTTGTAAGTCTTATTTCTACGACCTTACGTGTTTTAAAATCCAGAAAATTCCTCTCAGTACTTGGTACAGTTTTGTCAGCCTTACAGTATGTGGATGAGTGCTACACTAGCAATTTTCCAGTCAACTTTCCTGTCCTGAGTGACTTTACTAAATCATTATCTTTCATGACATTCAAAAATTCTTGACAGGTTAAAAATGATTAATACTATACGTAAGCCCCTTTTCTCCCTCACACTTGACGTTTGCATCCCTCCTCTAACACCTTTGCAGCAGCCTGGTTTGGGCTCAGATTCCATGTAAAATCCAGCACTTCAGAGGAGCAGCACTGTTTTGTCACCCTTCTATGGATGTGGCCATTACAATTACTGAAGGAGTGGAAATGCTGCACCAAAGCAAACAATGGCCAGAAAGCATTCTTTACTGAAGCTTTTTAATGTAGAACTTCCCCCCAAAAAAGTGGCAAATAAAAAAGTGGCAAATAAGTGGCAAAAAAGCCACTTATTTGGCAGGTGAAACAGATTAGAAGGGTGTTCAGTATTATTAAGGCTACAAATGGAACTCTAATAGAACAGTGATGATGATAAAAAACAGTATGAAAAACACTATAAAACCTGGTGCCCACAATATTTTTCCCCCTTTGAACACTGGTGAAAGGATGCAGGTTTTTGGATGCAGTTATGTAATAATATAACTACCAGAGTGAGACAAGACAACAAGTGCTATCGTCTTTCTGTATTTGTGGAAGGAAGGTAAGACGCACGCCAAGGTTTGTAGCAAAGCAACAAAAAGAAATTCAACAAGTCATGTTTCACTTTCTTTTTGTTATTGTGGTAACCATTTTATGTAACTGAAACAAAGATTTTGGTCGGTAGCCTGAAAACAACATTTAAAGGTAGTAAGGGAAAAAGTAACGGTTTTCCTTGGTTACAAAGAAAAGAGAGAGAGAGAGGAATCGGGCAGGCTGAATATGTGACGGTGAACTGAGCCAATAAAAAGCAGGGTGAGGACTGTCTGGAAAAAAGGGAGAAAGTCCAGCAGGAGAGAAGATGAGAAGCACAACCGGAGGCGCCTCAGCGAGACAGACAACAGCTTCAGCTGAAAAAAAAGTAAAAAAAAGTTTAGAGGATAAAGACTTCGGAAGGCTGACAATAGCTTACCGCAGTGAAGGGGAGTCTCCTCTGGTTCAATGCAGAAAGAATAGAAAAATGGCTTTTAAAATAGATTAAGTGAATACATTTGTTCCAGTAGCTCAATGTCGCAGCAATAATGTGGATAAAGCTGCCTTAAACAGTCAGCCTAATGAACTGATTGAGAGGACGATTGGCTATCTACAGTACTTTTAAGGTAGCCAGTGTAATAGAGACACCTCCTGATTTTGTTCGCACAGGGTCGGAGAAAGGCAGATAACTTACAATATTATGCGAATGTTCAGGTTGCTCCTGGCAACTGAGGGATGCATGCTGCTCCCAGCCCAGGTGTAACAATATCAGTCCATTCCAGGAATGTTTGTTTTACAATTACCTCCAAGCCAATAGTCAAACTGGTGTTAAAAAGGCAGAGGTCTATCTTGGTTTTTTTTTAATCTGCACAAAAAAAATCGTTCTTGTTGTTAGCTTATAATAGAAAATACTAACTTTACAGTAAAGAAAAAAGTAAAGAAAACAGGGTTTTCATGCTTACGTACTAAACAAGATTAAGACTAATAATGATGCTTGTTGCAATTTTCAATGTTCAATAGTGAATTGTGGTGGTACTTACGAGGATCCTCTTATTAGAGCTTCTTATTAGGGAAATGTTTTTATTAGTATCAGTTATTATTATTTCTCTAAGCTGGGTTTACATTTCTTTGACCTTGAAAAATATATGCTAAGTTCTGTTAGTCATCGATATAACCCTTGTCAGGACAATCGGCTTTCTGGAGCAGAACCTGAAGAAAATTGTCTGAATAATGGTGAATAATCTTTGCATGAATAATGGTGACTTTAAGTGCTCAGCTTAGTTTTGGATCTGTTTAGGTGACTACATGAACTAGTTACAATAACAAATAAATTCTGAATATGAATGCCAGTGATATTAAATCTGTTGTGGATATTTGAGTTAATTTCTGTTTTGACTGAATATGTCTGTGTATTAGGTGTTTTTTTTTTAAAAGAGACTTTTTCTAATTGTATTCATGACTACAGTCTAAGTAAATAAAACACTAAAATATAAAACATTCTACTTGTCCTGCAGAAGAAACCTCTCAAATAGAAGACTGTCAGAGGTTAGAATGGGGTGAAAGTTGAAGTGCAGAAATGACCCACACCAATCGACATCTCTTTGTTATTAATTCATGACACTTGTTTTTTATGGGTGTGCCCTTAACTTTGAGAAAAAGTGACAGAGAATGTGAATGTGAAAGGGGGCAGTGATTCTTCTTATAAACATATATTTGAGTAAAGTAATTATTAGTATTGACATCATTCAATGTCGCAGCAATAATGTGGATAAAGCTGCCTTAAACAGTCAGCCTTTATTGTCCTGTTGTAAATATTTCTACATATATTTTCTTCATCATTAAGATTTTTGATGCAGTGAGGTGTAAAGAAGATCATGAAAACAGGTTTGCTCATAATGTTTTATTGTTTGCATATCACATATCTACCAATTACATGCTTTAGAGATTTCCTTTCCTCAGTGGCAGTGTTCACCTTATATCTTAAGAAAGAGTCCGAATGATCCACGTGGTCCACACACAGCAGCCCAAAGTCATTTAATTGTATGCGATGGTCTAGAAGAAAAGAAATATATCAAAGGGTGTTTTAACAATAATGCAATAATTGAGACATTTATGAATTTAAAATAATAAATTATTCAAATCTAACATTTAAAATGTTTCAAAAGTTTGATCTGTTTTGATCCAATTCATCTAAACTTTTAATTGTACAGATTGGTCAATACAACAAAATCTCAATATTGTGATGTAAAAAAAAAACTAATATCAACAGAACACATTGTCCTGTAAAACACAAAACTACCCAGTTTGCTTACTCACATTGCTGATCCAAGTAGTGTAAGCTGAGATGCGAGTGAAGACACTGGGCTTCTGGTAAACATTGCAGCCCAGTGAAGACATAAAAGACATAATTCCATGAACCTCATATCTTCCATTTGTGTAGCAGTTCAGGGCTCCTCCACCATCGCCCTGAAAGATCATTGTGGGATTCAAAATTAGATTTATGGGCCCAACCACAGAGATGAGGCAGTGCAACCTCTATGCACACACTGCACTGGGTAGATCAATGCAGTCATATGAAGAACAGAGAAATACTGCTTTCATGAACAATATACTTGTTTTCAGACTGAACACAGCAGTGAGGTAAATTATTTCACTAGAAATAGAAGCAAATAGTCTAGTATGAGCCTTTAATGCTTGTTTTCTTACATTTCTGCAACTCATTAAAATCCACATTTTCAAGTTTGTTTCAACAGTATCTTGCACTGTTGGACTGTTGATCAAAGTGATAGTTTTGTAGAGGGAATACTTACATAACAGGCTGCTCTGTAGCCATCACCACCGGCGCAGATCATGGTGGACTTTACTGTAGATCCCCACCAGGAGCTGCTGGAGCAGGTGGCGTAGTCCACAGTGGGGAGGTAGCCCTGCTGGAGGGTAGCTGACAGCTGTCCATAAGCTGCAGACAAAATTCATGTAACTGGCCAAAATTCATGTAACCACTCTGTCACCCTGCCACAATTCAACAAACCCCTTGAGTAATATTTTCTATTTTGATAAACATAGATGATGCTATGCGGAAACATATCAGATTATATTTATTAAATAAATTATACTCTTGAAATTTCCCTTCAACATGAACTCTCAGGAAATACTTTCTATTGTTAAAGAAGAAATAGATGTGAAAACTATGAACCCTTACTTAACTGTATTTTTCAGATACATAAAAAACACAACCAAGAAGAGAGAGAATTTTATATTGACTAAGTCTAAGTCTCAAGTCTAAAAAATGGATTATCAACGATTTTATATCACCCTCCGCCCCCTTAATTTAAAATCCTAAGTGAACACTTAGCTTTATAACTTCAGTCCCTGTATTTCACAGCAGTTTTTCAGAAGTGCTAAAACCTGAATGTGTTATTACCATGTGGCTTCAATATGCTGATCTTCCCTTTTGTTTACAAAATTGCAGATTATGACAGAAGTCAATTAACCAGCTAGTATGTCTTTATACAGTCAGAGGAAACCCATATGAAATATGGAGAGAACATACAAACTCCACACAGACAGCACCCCAGGAACTGAACCCAGAGTCCCAGGATGGTGAGCCATAAAGCTAACCACTCTGTCACCCTGCCACAACAGAGCAGTCAGGACCTGTAGACATTCTCCCTGTGGAAAACCTAAACCTACCCATTAATTCAACCGGTAAAACAGTATTTATTTTACCCACTATACTATAGCTGTACAGTATCCCCAATAGTTTCATAATCTATTCTCTTTTTATTGAATGCCTTTGATTAATAGATTCTTCACCCTCTATTTATTATCTAATGTTTCCATTTTTAAGTCCTAAATGCAGTATGTTGTTAACAGCATGCTTCAATGCACTTATGTTCAGTGGATGCCAAGGCAATTTTAGAATATATCAGTCAGACCACCATCTAGGTGAATGCAGGAGCCCAATTTTGCTCCTGTATGAGATGAATAAATTGCACGTTAAGAAATACCCTTCTTACCAAATAGGTTTCCCATATCCCCAATTAATGCAAAATAAAGATGCAATGTGGATTAACTAATAAAATTGCCTGCCTGAGGAAACATCAGGATGAGGCTGACAGAACCACTAAACAAAAGAGTGGGAACCCTATAATAATAATAATAATAATAATAATAATAATAATAATAATAATAATAATAATAATAATAATAATAATAACAACAACAACAATAACAATAATTGCTTACACTTTTATAGCACTTTTCTGGACACTCCACTCAAAGCGCTTTACAGGTAATGGGGACTCCCCTCCACCACCACCAGTGTGCAGCCCCACCTGGATGCTATTGATGCAGAATCCTTCAACAGCAGAGTTTATGCTTTTGGTGGCTGAAATCTGAAATAAGAGTTGTGGCGTAGGAAATAGTGTGAGAAACTACCTGTTGATTCTCATCGATGAACAGTGGGATGGGTGGGTTGACTGCAGAATGTTTTGACAGCGTTCGGAATAGAGGGGTTCAAAGGGCCGTTCGTGTAATTTAGTTTAACGTATTCAATAAATGCATCTGGCATTGCGTGGTGTGTTTTAGTTTATGAGATGAAAGGTGTACGGCTGGAGCAAATTAAAAGATCTGATGAGTAGGAATACAGAAGAAAGTCGAACAAGCTGCAAATGGCAATAAATTCAGATCATCTGAAAAGATGGAAGCCAGAAAGTATAATGGGTCAAGGGCTGAGGTGATAAGTGAGCAGAAGACATTTTGGAGCAGGAAGGTTAAATTATTGAAGGTAATTATTTAGATGGCAAAAGTGCTTTTGGTTTTCTGAAGCCCTTAAGGAGCCAACTAATTTGCAGAAGTGCTAAGAAATGTGCGGGATGATACTTACTGGAATGTTACTGGAATGTGGCTTTGACCAGGGGGCAATTATTTTTGTGTGATTTGGTTTAAGTAGCCAGGGATATGAACAGTGCAAATAATGAAGTGGGCATGTAAATCACTAGTGAGACTTTTGGTGGGAATTTCAGGTTCTGCTTATTTATAAAATGTATGTACTGTATGGATATGTGTACTGTAAAAATGAACCGACTGCTTTAAGAAACCATGGTGACACTTGGCAGAATGTTCTTGGTATTGTGAATGTGAGAGGATATTTGGGTCTTGGTTTTGGGTTCAATTCCACACATGGGTGTAGCTTGTATGTTCTCCCCTTGTTCATGTGGGTTAACTCTGGGTTGTGAGTGTGTGTTTGTGTTGGTGTGTCTGCTCTGTTATGGGCTGGTGCCCCATCCAAGGTGTACCCTGCCTTGCGCCCGTTGCTTACAGAGAAATGGTTAGAAAATAGATGGATACAGTAGATGCTGTCAAACTGCCCACATTCACTCATACATGTAAAAAATAAAAGACAAATTTGTGACCTTACTCTAATATTGACATAATAATAAAATATAATATTGAAAGACATAACAAAACCAGGCAAACATTATAAAAACAAAAACCAAAGGGCAGTTCAGGATGTATATCTGCTAATGCAGCTGTCATGACAAATACTTCACAATAATCCCATATTATACAGAAATTGTCAGGATGATCTGTGAAAACACTTAATTAAGAATTGCCCTGTTGGCTGCAACATCTTGCTTGAATGACCTGGGAATGGGACAAGTAGGATGTGGGACCAGTGTCCTACCACAGGTTTACATAGTTTTGTAATACAGCTCTCCAGCCACAGTTGCACACAGTAATGCACCATAACCAGGGTCACTTTCCCTCCCTGGTTTCCTGTCCAGTTGAAACTCCTGCCACCAGACTTCCATCAAGAGATGCAAAATACAATAGAGATCTTACACCAGCAGTAACCTTCCCCTTCATTAGAATCTCACCACCAACTCAAGTCACTGTGCCCTTTCTGGAACTGTGCTGCTACCAATCATACATTCCTGCTGTAGCGGCGAGGCTTATTAATAAGGCAGAATTAAGTGTTTCTGAGCTTTCCCAAATTAGGCCCATCTCTCTGTTCATCTCTGTGGTGCAGCCACAGAGAAACTATTCATGCAGGCTGATTTAAGGTTTCCTTTGATAAGGTTTCCTAGGACAGCTCCCAAAGGGGGATGCACTTAGCTAAGCCTGGCTATCATGATCAATGGTCGTCCATTGGCGCCTATCTGTCTAGGGAGTGCCAGATGGACATCTGGACTGCATTCCTAAGTGTCAGGAGTAAGTGACTCACATCTCACCTTGATCAACCAATCAGGGACTGGTAGGGCCGAGTAACCCACGTGGGACTCTGATGCCCATGGAACTTTCAGCCAATGAATGAGCTGAAGTTCCTCCAGGTAAAAACAGGCAACACAGAGAGCCTGAGAGATTCAGAAGGGATTCAGGAGAATTCTGTGGACAATTCTAAAGGGAATTCAAAGGAGAATTCCAGGGCAGGACGGCCCAGGACAGAAGGCTCCTAAGGGCAGGACATTCTCGCAGCGCGCCTCCTGACCATCCTGAGACTCAGCCCGGACAACCACGGAACGGCCAGTGTGTCCGAGTGCCAGAACTTTCCTTTGTTCTAAGAGTCTAGAGCGGAGGATGCCAGAGAGTAACCAGAGGATCCACCCGAGGTTAGCATCAGCAGCAGGCCTCGTGAACAGGTCAGAACTGTGGACAGCTGAATCACTATTCAGAACTAGCTCTTCATCAGGAACGAACCGGTCCTCTTCCTGACTTGCTGGGACCCACAGTCATCTTTTCTCCTGTGCGCAAACTTTGCTAGTTAAAGCCAACACTAACTAGCCGGTCAGTGAACATCAGCAGCGCACCGTCGCAAACCGCACAGCACAGCCTGGCACGGAGCCAGAGAGCTAATTACTGACAACTGAGTCCGATTGAACTCATCCCCGCAGAACTTTCGTTATAAACTCCATTTAAAATGTGATTAATCGCAGTGCTTTGGCCTTCCAAAATGCAAGTATATTTAATACAGACTTTAGTTGATGTCAGACTGGTTTTGTCATTGTCATAGTACCCTTTCAGATGTGTGATCACTCTTCTTCTCTTCCAGAACTGATTCTCTGCAATGAAGACAATTTTTCTTCTGCTCGCCCTGGGGGCTGTAGGCATGTGTGCCACCAAAGGTAGAGCAGACAGACCCAGTCCATTACTGTGTTTGATACTGCGATTCATTTAGGTTTTATAAACCCATAAAACGTCTAACAAACCTGAGAAATATACATTAGATGCTGCACAATTGTAAGATACTGAATGTCAGCCATTATAGACTATTCGTATATTTCTTAGTATGTTTAGAGTTTATAGGATCCTGATCTGAGTTCTCTTTCCTTCTCTCAGTGCAGTATTAATGCTTTATTGCATCCAGTGTATTTGCATTAACCCCCCTCTCTCAGTGCAGTGTTAATGCACTGTAGTGTACAGTTAGTCAGTGTGTCTGTATTCATTCCCCTCTAACTCAGTGCCATGTTAATTTACAGTGGTGACCATTCGATGTATCTGCAGTGTGTCAGTATTAATTTCTCTCAGTGCAGTGTTAAGTCAGTATGTGTCTATTAACACCACTTTTCAAACTCTCCAGAACTGTCAACCTCTACCGAAGAGGACTGTCCTCAATGATGTGCCTGGGGCTGGCAACAAATGGGCAGCAAATGTATCAAATATTGTGGTGTCCACAGAAACTTTTATTCAGCTGAGGTAAAGACCCTGTGCATACCATCAGTGCATTCCACATGAATTAACAAGAGATGCACTGACTGATAGAGGTAGTAATTTATTGAGTAGAGCCACAATGCACCAGCAGATAAACAACAATAGTTACAGTAGGTAGGTAATACTATATTTTTGACAATAACTAAGATATGTACAGTATGTCAATCAGGAACATCATAAAAATGCATAATCATCTGGATTATAATAGAAAAACAACCCCCCCCCCCCCCCCCCCAGTTAACAATGTGTAAGGTATCATCCAATCAAGAAAATAAGATATTTCATATATCTTTGAACTGCATCTGTACTTAAGCTTCTGCATAGATCCCGTGGTAGGCATATCTGCCTCAATGTGTGTATTTGTTTTCAATGCTACACTTTTATACAAGATTTTTTCATTGTTTCTCATATTGCAGATCCAATATCCTCCCCATGACCTTTAAGTTTAACCAGCACTTTAGACAGAAACTGCACAACGAGTGAATAATATAGTATGTATTTTTACCAGCAAAATCAAAACAACACCATGGGCTATATATGACAAAACACAAGATAACCTAAGCTTTTCACTACTGTGTTTCATAACTAGATACATCAGCATAAAGCAAATTAACCTTTTTTCACAGGAATATTCATCTTGCATTTCAATTTAGAGAAACACTTTTTTATATTTTTATAACTTATCTGTTCAACAGCAAAATGCAAGCACAAAAGCAAAAAAATCACTAAAATACATCATGTTTTCCCTTCCTTTGAAAAGGTGCTTTCATTGTGAATTTTGCAAGTAAAAGTTTTTTTATTTTACTAAACTTGTTGAGTACTGTATAAATACATAAATACAAAAAAAGGCATTTTTTAACTGTAAACATTATAAGAAGACTCTCAAAGCCTGGCAGTAGTGAAATAAAACAATAAAATAGTAGATGGTTTATTCTTTTCATTATGAATATCACATTTTTGGAAGACTGAGAAAACCAATTCAAGTCCTGTGTTAATAAAAAGTCATGCAATTTTTTATATTTATTCAATCACTTTCAAATTTGTATCAAAGGTAGTAGATATTTTAGGGAAGACCTAAATAGAGAAATTAACATCATAAGTGTGCCACAATGTGAAACAAACTTTTGAAAAAAGACAATAAAATGCATCTCTGTTTTTTTCTTGACATGTCTTTCTAATGTCTGTAGTGAGAAAGACATAAAATATCAGCATTTTCACAAAGGATGTACAGTACAAAGGGTTCTCTTTAATTCAAAAACCCTAATCAGGCCTGTACTGTGGATATTTTCCAGGATAATTGATGATGTTAAAGATTACATCCATTCCAGGAGGACATTGACTTTGACTTCCATTTAGGGCACGGGATGGATTTAAAGATGGTTGAGCATAAATCAGTTTTCATAGACCATTCTTGAATAAACTGCACAACCTCCTCGTTATAATATTAAAATATATACAAATGTACTGATGTAGTAGATATACTGTATGAAACCTCTGATGCCAATTTGATGGGCAGTATTAAATAAGTGTGTCCTAGACTTCACAGATCTTTTTAACTGAACCACGATGGAGGAACAAGAGATCCATTTTAAAAATTGCTCAAAAGACTACGCACACCAAACAAGGCTCAGTTGTGCTACATTCGCTATGCAATATAATTTGAGTCTTGAGCGAGAGATGTGGTCTGTCCTGCAACTGAGAAAACGAAAGACTACAAATGCTTTACTAATGTCAGCTGCTTGTCTAATGCTAAAAGCTGTTCCAATTAGTCAGGGAGAACAATTCTCACAACGGCACTAGGACTGGGACAAATATATATTGAAGAAAATACAACCAGGGAAAATACACTCCTGACCTAGCACATGGAAAGAGTGGTTTAAAAGAAGAGATGTACCATCACATACTCCTATTGTACAAGGAAAGAGAGAAGGAAATGAGAGAGAGACATTGGTGAAGGAAAGGAATCACTAAGAGTTTCTAAGGAACTAATTTGTTGTTCTTAGGGGATATCAAGAGCGAAGACTAGAACGACTAGAAGAAAAAGAAATTAGGACTCAGGATAGCAAAACCAAATGTTGGTTTTGTTTTCTTATTTTTAAATAGCTTAGACTGTGTAAATGTTGAGGCAGTAACAATTATAGTGCGTCTCTAGTTAATTAATGTAGTCCTCAAAATAATACGCACAGCATCTTTACCTCAGCTCTATAAAATGTTTGGGGAACATTGTAAAACCTGATACACCTGTGGCCCATTCTTTTCCAGCACCAGGAACAGCGTCGTGGACATTCCTCTTCAGTACAGTTTGACAGCTCTGTGATGGAGAGGTTAAAGGATAGTGTTAATAAAGACATTTTGACTGAACACTACATTAACACTGCACTGAGAGAAAGAAGTTACTACAGACAAATTGAACACTATAGAACATTTACACTGTACTGAGAGAGAGGGGTTAATAGTGTAGTTCAAGTAGGTAGCTGCATCAGCATGCATAGGCTGCAAAGGAACAAGTAAATGGTTTATTCTATGCTGAAAAGAGAAGAAAGAAAACACAATGTTTTGGCTGTGGAGCCTTCTTCAGGTGTGAGAAAGAAGTCAGCAGAGATTAATAGTGTTAAAGGTGTTAGGGTCAATGGGTTAGTGTAAGGGTTAATAAGGTTACAGCTATTGGAAGTGGCTATTGAGGTGTTTCAATATATCAGATTCTATATATAATATTATATTAGATTATGTTAATAACTATAACTGCTCCTTTGTTGCAATTTTAAGGGTTCTTTAATTGAAAGCTTGAGATAATATCAGTAGGACCCCACTTTGTCTCTACTGAGTTGAAAAGTTTGTGGTCTTGCAAACATTTTTGCTCTGTCACTGAACATTGTTTGCTAATCACCAAATTTCTGAGCGACAAACACTTGTGGATTAATTAATTAATTAATCTTCTCTCAGGATCAGAATTTGAAATCTGTACCTGTATGTATGGCATAAATAAAATCCATGCAACGTTTTGCATTTTATTATGCAGGGACCACTGGCTATAAAACATGTTTCGGCGGAGTGAGGGTCCTAGTATTGCCAATCCGCTTGATAAAACTATAATTAAGGTGAATCCAGCTGCAAAAACACTTCAAAAAATCTATAGAGACAGAAATATTTCAGGTAGAAACAGAAATCTGTTACATTTCCTTAATTTAATAAGCTCTGCACTTGATAAAGTCTTGTGATGAAAGTTATTATTGGTGACAATACTTCTATTAAAGGAGGAGAGGAGGAAGATGATAAGGCTATTGGAAATATCAACTGAGGTGTCTCAAGAACCTAGGGTCAATAATTAAACATTTAGCTAGTGTCAGAAGTTGCCGTTCTCATGAGCTTCAAAGAAAGGAAGGAACTGAGGTGTTTATTGGTGGTTTTAGTTCTGAAATTGGACTCATGAAGTCTGGTTTTCCTGAGGGCTTAATACTGGGAGTGCTACTTTCCACTTGGTCAGCTGTTAAGATCACATGGTCTAAATGATCATTTCTATGTTAATGATACTCAAATCAACATCCATACTACACCTGACACTCATGTGGCTGTCTCTGCTCTCTCTAATTGCATCTCTGATATAAAAACCTGGATGACTCAAAATTTCCTTTATTTAAACTGCAACAAGACTGAAGTCATGCTTCCCGACATTACCCATCAACTATGTAAAACCAACGCAGTAACCCTATCTGTGGATGGTAAATCTAAATTGAAGAACATTGGGGTGATATTTGATCCAGGATTGATGTTTGACTCACATGTGCATCATATTGTCTAAATCTTATTCTTCCACCTCACAAATACTGCCAAACTTTGTCCTATGTTGTCACTAACTGTTGCTGAAAAACTCATCATCACTTTCATTTTCTCATTTATAGATTACGTTAACTGTACTCACTGGGGTATCTAAATCCACATTGAACAAATGACAATATGTCCAGAATTCAGCAGCCAGAATCCTGACCAGGTCTATTGCAAGTGATCACATCACTCCTGTTCTTGAGTCCTTGCACTGGCTTCCTGTAGGGTTTCAACTCCTCTATTCACTATTTGTGCCTTGTTTGTAAAGTGAGTTTTTTGTATGTTTTATTTTTTGTTGTTTTGTGTGTTACTAGTAACACACTTGTTCTTATTAATAAATACTTGTTAAACCTAGTGTGCCTTATTTATGTAGGTACTGTAGCTGCGTCAGCATGTGTAGACCGCAAAGGAACAAGTAAAGATTTATTCCATGCTGAAAAGAGAAGAAAAGAAACAATGTTTCAGCTGTGGAGCCTTCTTCATGTGAAGACACACAAACCCGAAGAAGGCTCCACAGCCGAAATGTTATGTTTCTTTTCTTCTCTTTTCGGCATTGAATATGCCTTATTTATTACTCTTTTTACCAAAGCTGTGCTAAAGAACAATGAATTCAAGCACCTCTAATTATACCAACTGTTGGTATATTCTTGGTATTATCTATACAATTTGTTAGTGATGATAATGTATTTTAATTGCTGATTATCCTGTCTGGCCTATTTCTGTAAGTCTATATTTTGTAACACCATATTTGCAACAATACAGACACACTTACTGCACACTACAGTACTTCAACACTTAGAGTAGGAAGGAGAGCTCAGATCAGGGTCCTAAACATACTGACTGACATTCAGAATCTTACAACAGTTTAGCATGTGATACATAATTCCCAGATTTAGGGTTTATAAAACCTAAATGAATCACAGTATCAAACATAGTAATGGACTGGGTCTGTCTGCCCTACCTTTGCCAGCACACATGCCTACAGCCCCCAGGGCGAGCAGCAGAAAAATTGTCTTCATTCCTAAGAATCAGTTCTGGAAGAGAAGAGTGATCACACATCTGAAAGGGTATGATGAAAAAACACCAAGTCTGACCTCAACTAAAGTCTGTATTAAATAGATCTATATTTGCATTTTGGAAGAGCAAAGGACCATTAACAACCAAATTTTAATAATACTAATTCTCACGGTTTGCTGGAGTATACCAAGTTTAATCATGTAAGGAAAATATATTTCTCACTGTTCATTACGGTACTGCAGCACTGCATTGTACCATCCTAAGTAAGGAGAGTGCTTGAAATTGAGAACACTTGAATGTTTATTTAAGAAGGCTGAGGAACGAAACAGTTTCAGCAGCTTCAAACATCACTAAACGCCTCCACATACAGTATACAGTAAGTGTTTTTTTCATACTGCTTGTTTTGTTGTCATACTGTATGAAAAGTTATTTTTATATATCTTTGACATAGTTTCATTATTGCTATACTCTTGGATTAATTTGCAAAAAATAGATATTTTGGCTGCATTTTCTGCAACTTAATAAATAAATGATATAATTGTTACAAATCAAAATAGAAATTAAGATTAAATAAAAATAGAAATGAAAAAGAAATGGGAGAACATGTAGAAAAGCACTGTTAAGTACTGTCTAGTGATCATTCACACATGATCAATGTTAATGGAAAGTCAACAGATCCAAACAAATATATAAATAAACTAAGAAATACATAAAGAAAGCTGTACATTTTGTACACAGCTACATCCATTCACTAACACATACAAACACATATTGTGCCTTTCCTTTACACACTCCTTAATACACACAGAAACCCATGTGTTAATCTTGGTTTAACCAACTCATTCAAAATCCTGCAAAAGTGTGCAACATTTGAAGGCATGTTTTGGTTTTGTATCTTTTACTACAATAAATCAATGGATATAAAATCATTTCCAACTGAGTACATATGAAAAATAATAATATATATTATATTGCATTTTTAATTTTAATAGTTTGCCTGTCTGTAGGATGTTATAAGTACTCTTGCCATTTATAATTAAATGGTCTTTTTCAAAGTTTCAAACTTTGCCTGTTGTATCTCAGTTCACTCCATAACCATGTTATCTGTACCTGGCCACCTAGAGTGGCTCAAGAGATACGAAAGCTCACCTGGGCTGTAACAGACTTGGAGTGGAAATGCTTTCCAGCCACTCCTGAGACAGGCCAGCAGTTAGTACAGTTGTTTTGGAAAAAAGTAATAAATGCCAACTCTCTAAAAGTGCCAGAGGACAATTAGATTGTCTGCTGAAGAGAGTGAAAAGGACTTTCACCTGGTCACCAGCACCAACAGTGTATGTAGTCTCTCTGTCCCTCTGCTCACCTGGACTCTTCTGTAAAATTCTCTCCAGACTCAAACAGTGCAGAGGAGTGTCAATCAGCTTGACTCTGTGAGATGTTTCACAACCCAGCTTCTCCTATTTTAATGATATGAAGTCAGATTTTATTTATCTATATCAGCTATCAGATTGTGGTGCTTCTGTTTTTGAGGGGAGTAGGCAGCTAAAGAGTTTCATAAACTATTATGAAACTATTATGCCAGCAGCCATATCACCCTGCAACTCACAACTGGCAACCCACTGAAGCTAAGCAGGTGTGAGCCTGGTCAGTACCTGGATAGGAGACCTCCTGGGAAAAACTAAGGTTGCTGCTGGAAGAGGTGTTAGTGGGGCCATGTGGGTCCTAATGCCCCAGTATAGTGATGGGGACACTATACTGTAAACAGGCGCCGTCCTTCGGATGAGACGTAAAACCGAGGTCCTGACTCTCTGTGGTCCTTAAAAATCCCAGGGCTCTTCTCGAAAAGAGTAGGGGTGTAACCCCGGTGTCCTGGCCAAATTTCCAATTGGCCCTTACCAATCATGGCCTCCTAATAATCCCCTTCTATGAATTGGCTACATTACTCTGCTCTCCTCCCCACTGATAGCTGATGTGTGGTGAGCGTTCTGGCGCACTATGGCTGCCGTCGCATCATCCAGGTGGATGCTGCACATTGGTGGTGGTGGAGGGGAGTCCCCATTACCTGTAAAGCGCTTTGAGTGGAGTGTCCAGAAAAGCGCTATATAAGTGTAAGCAATTATTATTATTATTATTATTATCTCTTCATCTCCCACCATCTTTCAGTTTTTCTATACACATCTGTAAGTTTAATCCTTGAAGGAACATGTAACCAAGTTCATCCTGACTCAAATGCACTTTGCAATTACAGTACTTTAATGAATATTAATTCAGTGAAGCTCACCTTTAATTCTGCTCAATGTTCACAAGCAGCCGGACTAAATACATAAAGAAAAAAAACTCCCTGTACTTCACCTATAGATCCATCATGATCAGCTTCAAATGAGTACAGAGAAAAGTGAGAGAAACTGTGAAGCTGAACCTGCAATTCACATTATAATTTGCATTACTAACCTCATTCTTCACAGTTTAAATGTTCACTCTGGTGTTTGTATTTCAAAGCATTCCATTGCACTTGTGCATATGACAAATAAACTGAACTGAATTGTACGTCTGATGAAGCTTGTCATGTTTGCGGTGGACAGTATATTTCCTTTTCTGTGCTTTACTACACAGACCCTTGAGTAAACTTCAACCTACTTTAGAGTACATATCTTAGAAACGCATAATGTGAAATATTATTGTCAAGGAAGTCAAACAAAGTAAATGCATGTTAAGTAAATAAGTAAAAACATACAGTATGTATGTAAGTAAGTGTGAGTGTTAGGCAACAGAATAATGTTGTCTGTTCCATGGCTCCACACTACCACTACTACTTTAACTTAATAGTAGTGTTTAAAATTAAGGATCTACATTTTTCAAGTTATATAATCACTTGTTATCCCTAATCTATAGGAGGAGAAATAAGGATAGAAAAAGTCCTACTTGTTTTATTAAAAATGTGGTAAAAATTAATGGGAAAAATCAGATGGAATTGTTAAAAAACATTTACATATTATCAATGATGAATTATAGATAGAATTTTACGCGCATGAAACCCACCACATCTATTTTAGATGCCATTCCCACCACTTTATTCCAGTCCTGTTTCTCTTCTCTCTGTCCTATTGTCCTCAATATAATACATGAATCCTTGAGCACCAGCATTGTACCAACGGTCCTCAAAACTGCTGCTATTACCCCAGTGCCAAAGAAGCCTAACATGGCTCTCGACAATCTTAACAACTTTCGCCCCATCTCCAACTTACCCTTTCTCTCTAAAATTCTAGAACGTGCTGTCACACTTCAGTTACATAACCACCTCATGATAAACAACCTTTTCGAACCCCTCCAATCTGGCTTCCGTCAACTTCACAGCACAGAAACCGCCCTAGTCAAAGTCACCAACGATCTCCTAATAGCTTCTGATTCTGGTTCTCTTTCCATACTCATCCTTCTTGATCTCAGTGCTGCCTTTGACACTGTTGACCATAACATCTTACTTTCTCGTCTCGAGACTATGTTTGGAGTCTCTGACACTGCCCTCAAATGGTTTAAGTCTTACCTCACTGATCGCTGTCACTTTGTCTCTCTCAATGGGTACAGGTCTGAAATTGGTCTTGTCAAGTCTGGTGTCCCTCAGGGCTCAATACTGGGCCCCTTGCTCTTCAGCATTTACATGTTCCCACTTGGTCAGCTTTTAAGATCACATGGCCTCAGCTTTCATTTTTACGCTGACGATACTCAAATATACTTCCATACCAAACCCGACACTGATGTGGCTGTCTCTATTCTATCTAATTGCATCTCTGACATAAAAATTTGGATGACTCAAAACTTCCTTCATCTTAACTGTGACAAGACTGAAGTCATGCTTATTGGTACCCCCCATCAACTTCGTAAAGCCAGTCCTGTAACCCTGTCTGTAGATGGCTCTGTACTTGAGCTCCAATCAAAATTGAAAAACCTTGGGGTTATATTCGATTCTGGCTTAACATTCGACCCACATGTACAGCATACTGTCAAAACTTCTTTTTTTCACCTTAGAAATATCGCAAGACTACGCCCTATGCTATCATTAACTGTGGCTGAAAAGCTGATCAACATATTTGTATTCTCTCGAATTGACTACTGCAATGCTCTATTCCCTGGGGTATCTAAATCTACTCTGAACAAGCTGCAGTATGTCCAAAATTCAGCAGCCAGAATCCTGACCAGGTCTAGTGCAAGTGTTCACATTACTCCTATCCTGGAGTCCTTGCACTGGCTTCCGGTCAAATTCCGCGTAGACTTTAAAATCCTCATGCTCACCTACAAGGCTTTACATGGCTTGGCACCTCAATACCTGTCTGAACTTTTATCTCCCTACTCCCCACCTCGCAACCTCCGCTCTTCAAATTCTGCCCTCCTTACTGTCCCCCAAGCCCGTCTACATTGTATGGGCGACAGGGCCTTCTCCTGCTATGCCCCCAAGCTCTGGAACTCTTTGCCCAAGGATATTAAAGAGTCACCTTCTCTAAACTCTTTCAAATCCAGACTCAAAACCTTCTTCTTCAGAAAAGCCTTTACTTAACTGGTTCCATTCTTCACCCCTCTGCTCTTCTTAATACCATCTTCCACGGTCTCCTCTATTGTTATTGTTGTATTGTTGTAATTATAATTGTGTCCTATCTTGTGAAATTTTCTTATTTATTGTTGTAGTCTTCTTATTTATTGTTATTGTCATCCTGTAAAGCGCTTTGAGAAGCCACCTTTAAAGGCGCTATATAAAATAAAGTTTATTATTATTATTATTATTATTATTATAATTTTGTTAGTTTTAAGGAGATCCAGTACAGTATACTGTTTCTCCAACACTTAATGTGTTGTCTTCCTGTTATTTATCAATTAATAGTTGCACCAGCTTTGAGACAGTACATTGTATGTACAGTACATTGCTGTGCATCATATGACAGAAATTGTATTGCACTGTGGTGTTTGACTCCTGTGCACTTTGTGGTCTGAGTGCTTCACTGCTGTGCTTCCAGGCAGGATCGAGTGTAGATTCTGTGCTGCTCCTGACACCAGAGACTCTGAGGGATCTCATACATGGTAGTGATACTGTATATCTGGTTCTCAGATGAGGGGTTTCTATGGGATGTTCAGATATTTCTATTGTGTTCTCCAGCATTCCTCTGCATGGATGGTAGCAGCACAGTCCCAGAAAGGGCAAAGTGACTTGAGTTTGTGGTGAGATTCCACTTCCACAATTCCACAATGATGTGGTTTTCCATAACCAAACCTTCAAAATGCACTCTTTTTTCACTGATAAAGGATACCTAAAACTCATTATTGACAGGGCCCTCACCCGAGACAAAAACACATCTCAGATCATCAAACCAAATAGGAACTCTGGGACTCACAACCCTATTCCATTCACCTTCTTCCCTACCACCTTATCTATCCCCAGGACCATTAATGACAACTTCCCCATCATCTCATATCGACAATCTCCTTCTAAATAATTTCCATTCATTTGCAGATTTCAGCTTTTCACACCTCTCCTCTTGAAAACACAGTTTGGACACTCATTCTCATTTGATTCATGCCCATTTGCTCCCTGCTCCTTGCCCCTTAACTACTCTCTCCATCACACCTGAAGAAGGTTTTCTTTTCATTTCAGCATTTAATAAACCTGTTTAATAAATGCCTGTTCCTTTGCAGCCTATACATGCTGAACCAGATACCTACTCAAAGCTCTGAGATGAAACATCATGTATCAACTCGGATGCTCCAAATATCTCTGCAAACCCAGTATTAAAAAGTGCAAGTGGTGTATTATGGAATTATTATGAAGTATTTGATTATCAGAACAGCAGAATTAGCAGAAATACATTCTGAACTACCCTTTGGCATAATTTACATTTGCTTTTTGTTTGGCATCACTTTTCCCTTTTCAAAATTATAGTTAATTATTACATTAATATTACAGTTGGGTCACAAATGTATCTTTTGTTTTTTATACATACTGTATTTTTTTAAGTATGCAGATTGGAAAAAATATGGTTTTTAATGAAAATGTAGAAAATGTAGGGAAATAAAGAAAAAAAGTCATATTGCAAAGCCATGTTTCAAATCAGTTTGCAAAGCTCGTGTCAGTATAGATGCTGCTGATAGTGAAGTTTGAAGAATTATTATCTGGCAATGTTGGTGAATTCTCAGGCAGTAGAGGAAAATTAACAGTCAATAGACTTAAACCATGTTTACAATGGTATAAAAGAGGACTATGGATGTTCCCGTGTGAGCATTGCTTCAGTTCTTGCATAATAACTACAGTAAAACAAGAAGAAGGGGTCTGATGCTATTTCTTTGTATTTGACTCAGCAGAAGATGGCAAGAGATCCCAATTTGGCAAAAGCAAACTCTTGCATGAAGCAAGCAGCTGCATGTCAACAGTATGGCACAAATAAGTCTTATTCCATGTTGAAAGGAAAAGAAAACAGACATAATGGCTGTTTTGGCTATGAAGCCTTCTTCAGGTGTGAGGGAGAGAGAGGGAAAGTAGCAAGTAAACAGAATATTGCATCTCTTTTCTTTTCCTTTCAGCATGGAATAAACTCTTACCTGCTCTTTTGCATGCTGACGCAGCTACCCACTTGAGCTTCTTCAAATAAGCCATGGCTTTCTTCATGCTGCTGTAATCTATTCAGTTCCAAATGCTAGAATTGTTTAAATCAAATGTGGTGCTTTGTTAAGACAGAAAGAAGATCGTGTGCATCTTGGGAAATGGAAATCTATCTGGACCCATATTTGGTGTTACAACTGGAAGGATAAAATACTCTGAGAAACCTTGAGCTTCTGAATGTATTTGAGTTTATCTGATAACTTTCCAAATGTGTACCAATGAAAAGAGCACATTTCCTCCCACCAAGAGCAAGCTGACATTCTGCAGCAAGCCTGTGTTATTGTCCGCTGGTGTTTTACTTAGATACGTTTTTCCTCTATTGGAAAACAAGGAGCCATGATGCTGCATTTTAGTTGGATGCAGTAGTTTGGCTGAATGCAGATCAAGAAAAGGCAGAGGTGTGATTTGAATTGGTTTTCTTTATTGACTTAACTCAGGTAGCTGAGAGAACAACAACCTGGCCTGGAGGACAAAGATGTCAGAACCCCGAAAGAAGCAAGAGAAACAGCATCCCATAGATGCAGATCTTTCAAATTACAAAGACTAAATTAAAGTATATACAAGGTTTTGGTTTGCATACCTAACAAATAAAGGGATACACAAGGACCAGTGGAAGCCTTAATAATATTTCCAAGTCAGCTAGAGATAGTGGAGAGTTCCTATGAGTTTATTTTCTTTGCACAGGTGGAGAAAAAAGGGAGTCACAGAGAATAGCACAGCAAGGTCTCAATCTTGTGACAGAGAATGCTGAGTGTGAACCTGTGAAGTAAAGTGTGCAAAGCAAAATCTAGACCAAAACATTAAATATTTTGAAATTTCATCTCTATAATGTTAAAGAGATATTCTTATTAGAATATAAATTTAACATGTAGGGCAGCATGGTGGTACAGTGGTTAATATTGTTGCTTCACAGTGCTGAGGGCCTCGGTTCTATTCCTAGGGTGCTATCCTTATGGAGTTTGTATGTTCTCCTATGTTTGTGTGGGTTTCCTCTGGGTGCTCTAGTTTCCTCCCACATACTGCTCGGCTCAGGTTAATTGGCTTCTGTAAAACAAGCTGTGGTGGATGTTAGCCTGTTTGTTTCTGTGGTTTGTATGTGTGTGTTGTGCAATGGATTGATATCCTGTGGACTGGATAAAGAGGTTAAAAATGTTATGTGTGGACCAATATTTAATGTTTTTAAATTTAGGATTTAGATACATTTTTAAACATTAATACGGTGTATATAGTGATCTAAATTCAAGGAAAAGTACTGTTAGATTAAATTTAACTTTAGCATAATAATAATTTTAGTAAAAATAATAGTATGTAAATAATGTTATACAGACGTCAGTAATCTTGTTGTCTTTTGGAATCTGTGAATCCCCCCCCCCAGTGTATCTTATGTCCTTATTAGCAAGTCACCATGGAATAAGTCTCTTTATGTAACAGGGCAGCTGTTAAAGAAATCGACCAGGTTGAGGATATTCCACTGCTACTCCTTTTAAGGTACTGTACCACATAGGTTAGCACAGACGAGCAGTCAAAGAACTGTGAGAGGGGTATGTCGCAGTTTAGGTGACCCCTAATTAAGGAACTACTTTTTGCTTTGTAGCCAAACAATGCCACCATGTTGATCATCTGGATGGCCAGGTGAAAAAATGCATTGTGTATTTGCACCTTGCTCCAGAGCCCCCTCCCAGTCCAGGCACAGTTGAACCTGCTGTGCAAACCCACATCATCTCTAAACTGTGTGGATAATAACGGGAGTGTGTGCAAGGACCTTGATCAATAGTAAAGAACAAAAAGAACTTGAGGCAAGAAATACAAATACACCACCCTTAGAGAGACACTGACCAACACTTAATAGAAAAGTGCTCATTATCATCACTGCACCACAGGTCAGAGGTCGGCAGGAAGTATTCCACTGTAGACAAATACCTCACACCAAGATCAAGTTCTGCTGTTCGGTGGTATTCCTGCCACGCCATCTGTCCGTATGTGAAATCTACCATAAGGAGGTGTGGGAATTCAATGACAACCACCTGTTTCATTAAGCAATAGAAAATCTGAAAATTTTAATTAAGCATTGAAAATTTTTAGTGCAGATTCACCCAGGTGAGTTATTGTTACTAAACTTCACACTTTATCTAAAAAACAGGTATGATTATTAGGGCTCACCTGTAACGGTTGACTGGGCAGCTCTTGTTAAGATTGTTTGAGATGTGATTTTACGTGATGGCGGCACCTAGTGTTCAAAATAGTGAAGCGCTCTCGAGTTCACGTGGGTACCGCTGGGGACTCGAACCCGGGCCTCCGGCGTCACTTCATTTTTTTACCTAATATCATGCCAAATCTAGTTCTAATCTAAATTAACTCGGGGTTCGGTGACGTGCCGTAGTTTGGACACCCCTGCTGACCAGCAAGCAATACTCGGCTGCATTGCATAATGTTGTTATACGCTCCAAGCAATACTATATTAGGTTGAAGGACGTTTACTTTGAAGTTCGGCTGTTTACCAACACTGTTCATTCGCTTTGCTTAATGTTGCTCCTGTAGCTTCACTCTACACCCCCCTCTTTGAATTGGCTTAATTACTCTGCTCTCCTCCCCACTGAGAGCTGGTGTGTGGTGAGGGTACTGGTGCACTATGGCTGCCGTCGCATCATCCAGGTGGGGCTGCACATTGGTGGTGGTGGAGGGGAGTCCCCATTACCTGTAAAGCGCTTTGAGTGGAGTGTCCAGAAAAGCGCTATATAAGTGTAAGCAATTATTATTATTATTATTATTATTATTATTATTACACAATTGCTCTTATATCCACTGGAACCCTTGACAAAAATGACGTATTTGCAGAGGATTTCTAGATAACTGTACAGAACTGTTTATCACAAAGGAGTTCAGGTAGGTAGCTGCATCAGCATGCGTAGGCTGCAAAGGAACAGGTAATACTATTTAATATAACATTTAATAGGTTTATTCCATGCTGAAAAAAAGAAGAAAGAAAATACAACGTTTCGGCCGTGGAGCCTTCTTCAGGTGTCAACAGGAGCCTTCTTCAGGTGCTTTCTTCTGTTTTTCATTATGGAATAAACCTATTACTTGTTTATCGCAAAGTCAGGCAGTGTTTGACCGAACCTGGATGTGTTACTACAGGTAACCAGATAATATTCAATCTTGCTTCGTGAAACCGGACAACAAGACTTTCATCGACATATTTGCTAAAGTTGTCCGGTTGAGTATTCTCGCTTTATGAAATTCCCCTATGGTCATCAGGAAGACCTTCATGTCAACCAACGCATTTACGTTCTGTTCATGTCTTTGAATTGTTCCCTAGCGTGGCTGCCTAAACTGACGAATACAGGCAAATCCAGTTAAACGCAAATCTATTGTGAGTTTACTAATCCATGCTTCTCCACAAACAGCCCAGATCTCGGCTCACAGGCCGCTCAGCCAATCAACGAACGATGTGGTTTGAAAGAAATTATCCAATCAAAATAACATACCAAGACAAGGCGGTGCAAAACATGGCGATGGCTCCTTCCGTTAGGTAACTAACCTATCACTCATCATGCATTCATGCACAACTTTTTCAATGTAAGTTTACACATCCTAGAGGCTCTGGATACTCAATGAGAAATGAATAATATAATTACGCAATATCATGTTTCTTTCGCATAAAGTTATGCTTCTAACTGCATGACCCAATTAAGATGCACACGATTGAATGTATTTTTTACATGTATCTATGGGATATTTCAGACTTGCCGTGATAGGTGTAAAATATCTGTCGATATCGCGTTGCATAGTGTAGGGCTGATGGTGATGTGCAGGGATCAGTACTGCTGGCTACGTTAGATAACACAATATGGGGATTTTTTAAAGCTTATATTATTTATTATGGAGGAATATTTCCTTCTCCATTTGCTTAACCCAATACAACGTAAATGACATTTCCGTATGTTCTTGGTCTGTGTGTTTGAACAAGTCTATTGGCTGTGGCTTATGGACAACGCTTACAGTCATCACCGATGAGAAGTGGGAATGTTTGCTTGACCAGAATCCAAGAGGAGAGCGGTAGTCATGTCCGAACACATGACAGGGGAGACCAGCTTTCCATTTCTCTTGAGAGAAAAACCTCTTTTCACGTGCTTGGAAATCCAAAATGTCATTCCTCTTAATGCATTACTTCATTAAGGAAATATTTTGGGGTTTAAGATGTTACAGTTTTTAAGATTCTTGTGTTCCTTATTACTCTGTGTTTTTCAGTATTTCTATCTTATTGCATGGGATTCCATATTATGTAATGTACAAACAAAGGAACGTGGTGAAATATTGAGTAAACTAATTTCGTTAAATGTTATAAGGCTTTACAAGTTGAGTAAAGTTATTGTTAGTAAGCCTTCTGTTTTTTTTCACGTTTTCTGTACCGCATTTTTAGACTTCAATTAAAAGTGAATTAACAAGCCAAGTCGTGCCATAATGTCCCCTGTTCAGGCAAAGGCAGGTGAGTTAGCTTTCCCGTGTCCAGTACAGCGCATCTGTGTGTAGGTTGATTGTCCTCGTGTATACAGGCTCAGCACGGCAAAATGCGGAATCAGGGAGGCTCTGCTCGTAAGAGGAAGGCTGAGGTCCCTCAGCGCCGAGTTCCTCCCCCTCCATCACCACCCCGGCGATCTGGCAGGGCAGGTCAGTGTGGAGCCCCACCACTGTGACTCGCTGTGTGTTTCTGTGTGTGTCCATCTGTGTCTCTGTTTGCTGGGTGTTGTTTCACTGAGGAACTCAGTTACTGTATTAGCCTCTTTGTAAATTTAATTATGTACGTTAGTGGTGACTCAGACAATGCAGGCAAGCAGATGGGTTAACAGTCTATAATCATCTCTCCCATATTTGCAGCTTAAATCATGTGATATCTAACAGTTTAGGTTTTACATATAAATAGCTTTATATACAGAATCTTTATTGTTTTCTGACTCCCATCACCAAATTAGTGTTTCTCCATTTATCTTTCCAGTGTTGTTGTTTGTATGGTATCTGTCAAGTCCTCTAATTTCTTTTTAGTCGGTTCAGGACTGTATTTATAAACAATGTCCTGCAAACCTAGTAAGAGAACTGCAGGATGGTTATCTGCACGCATACAGTCTTCGTCGTCTTTCTGTTACCTCATCCCTGTGTGTGAACAGTGTATTAACTTGTCTGTTTTGTGCAAGGGGAGAAGCCAGTGAAAAAGCGTAGGTACCGTCCAGGGACCCGCGCTTTGATGGAGATTCGCCAGTACCAGAAATCCACTGAGCTGCTGCTACGCAAAGGCCCCTTTGCCAGAGTGGTAATGTCTTCTCTTTCCCTTGTCAGGGAAAATACATTGATCCTGTGCACTGAACACTGGAATTTAAAACAGAAGAGCACTGTTGGTGGCATTAACGCATACATGCTGTTCTTCGTAGCATTGTGCTTTGCTACTACATTCACGCCACTCAGGAACAGTGAGTGTAGACCGCAGGATCTGCAACAATGAAGCACAAAACAAAGCAGAATCAGTTGGAGTTTAACTCCTGTGGCTTTTTGGAACCTCTACACTCCTATGTAGCTCAATTGTGGGCTTTTCTAGAATCCCCAGCAGTGTCACATCTCTGTAGGAAAGCTAAACTGGTCCACTTAAGCCTTAAGCCTGAGCTAAGTCGATACTTTTCCAACCAGCGTCTGAAATTTCTGACATTGTGTGTTTTCAGGTACGTGAGGTCTGTCAGCAGATGTTTGTGATGGATTACAAGTGGCAGGGCATTGCTATCGGCGCGCTTCAAGAGGTAACACCTTGCAGTAGTTTAGTGGTACTTTATTGTCTAGTCACTCTATACCAGTGACATACATCAGATATGAATAAGTCTTTAAATAATGTAAATTGTTCCAGAAAACCAACCATATCTACTGTCTACCTTTGTCTGCCAATGCAAGGTATACCTGAGATCATACCTGGTTGCCTATTTAATGTAATTAATTGGTCTTTCACTAGTGATAGAGCACAGCAGTCTATGAGCACTTCATTGCCACTTGCTGGACTGTAGCTAATAGTTCAGCAGAGATGGTGCTTTCAATCTTACAATGGTTGTTTTTTCACCTGTCAAATGTGGTTTAACTTGTTTATAGTGATTTGCAGGAGGCAAATCTGTGGTGTTATTTCACTCCTCATTACCTTAAGGTCCGTCTTTACCTGATCATGACTGCTTTGTGTTGTAAAGTCTATGCATATGTTCCTTCACGTTACTTATGTGTAAGCAAGGAAATTAATTTTAAAGACAAATTTTGGATCGTTCAAACTGCTACTACAAAAAGAAATTCTTATGACAAATAAATAGTAAGCCAGTAAGTTATGGTTCAAGTAGAAACGACTTATTCTTGAGTTAGTTTCTAATTAGGTGTCTGAAGATGGCACTCAACTATCGAAACCTTTGAACTGTTAGCCTTGATACAACCTTTGTTTGCAGACATTGTAATGTGAGAAATATTGGTAGAACAATGTTTTTCTGCAAAGGCTTTTTTAGAGAATGCGTACTTGCATCTGAAAGGACTGAAGAATGAAGTTTCATTATTATGGGAGCAGTGTATTTTTATTCTTTTTAAAATTCATGAAATGGTCTGTCTGTTGGGAAATGCGCCCGGTGTCTCTGATCTACGCCCCTGCCCTCTCTTAGGCTGCAGAGGCGTTCCTAGTGCGGCTCTTCCAGGACTCCTACTTGTGCTCATTGCATGCCAAGCGGGTCACCCTGTTCCCCAGGGACATCCAGCTGGCCCGCCGTATCCGGGGTCCTGAGGACCGCGTGTGAGGAGCCAGTCCAGCACCGTTCAGCAGGATGGCCACCAGCTGCTCTCGATAACACATTGATATGTTGCAAAGATTTTTCACTGGCTGGATGATAGTTAGACATTGTTACAGATGCTGTATTTCCAGTGGTTATGTTGGAAATTCTTTAAATGTTTTTTGGGTTTTAGACTCCTGTTTCACAAATGTTTTTTTTAAGTAAAGATTTTATTTTTCTTATTAAAGTTTATTTAATCAAAATATTCTTTGAATTCTCTACCTAAGAATATTAATTTAATAGTATGATGTAACAGTAGTTGACTTGAAAGCTACAGGAATATGAAGTCTCTGTTTTAGAAAGTAATTAAGTATGTACAGTATTTTCTCCTTTCAGTACGATTTTAATGTACTTTAATATCCATTAAATGTCCTTTAACTTTTAACTTTTTTCTCTCAGTGCAGTTTTAATGGAGTGTCCTTTCTCTCTCGTTACGGTGTTAATGTCAAATGAGTCCGATTAAAGTAGTAGCCTCTTTCTTATTACTGCCTACTGTTGCCACTGTACTTGTTCAGTTCAACAAATGACTGAATACTGTAGTATTTGTGGACCATTACAGGCTTTATTCCCAAATCCTTCTTCCCATCCATAATAGTTTTCCTTCCCCCATCTTGCCGTTTATCCTTTTCCTTCCTCCACATCTCTTCTCATAACCCTTGCTTCTTCCTACAGTAGTTTCCTTTTCTGTCCAGTTCTTGTGCTGTTTAAATAGAAGAAAAACTAAACAATGGAAGAAGTCCATGGGGTTGTCCTTTTCACTTCCTTGGAGGATTTTGAATATTTGAATTGGGTCTCAACTTAATAATTCTTCAAGACTAACAAAATAATTTACTTCAGCCTGTCAATTTTCTTTAAGCCCCAGAATGTACCTGCTTGCTCTGGAATGACTACAGAGCAGAGCAGCATTCTTTTCTTAATGTAGCACATGAGATTGCAAATGACATTTGCAATCTCATGTGCTAATTTAACACAGTTTTCCTGAGATAAATTCTTGAAAGTTCTCATTTTCAAAAAGTTAACCAAACCTCAAAACCATCTTTCTGCAAAACAGGACAATATAGGTGCAAAAGGCTCTAACAAAATCAAAAGACTTAGCACATGCTTCAGATGCAAAACAGGACATCAATCAATACAATAGAGCCCAGAAATGGAATACTGGCTATCTTTGCTCCCAGAAAGCTATTCAAAAGATGATAACATCTGATATAGTAACATGGTTATATTACCCCTCACTGTCCTGTCACATTCCGTATGACTCCGTGTCCAATAAGGGTCCTGCCACGTCACTATTAAGCCATGATTTGGACTGTGGTGACCTTTATTTCATTAGAGGTACAGTATTTGTATAACTCCACCTTTCTCTTTCCCATTATCTCCCCCCAGCACTATCACCATGCATTCAGACCCCTTTTTCTTCCAACTACTTGTTCCTGCTCCATCCTTCTGCAAAACTAACTCACTGGTAACCTAATACAGTAAATGTATGCTTCAGTTTTGACTGATGATATACCAATTTTGGCTGTTATCTGTAAGGTTTCAGTCATGGGACTGGTTGCTTTCAGCTGTGAACTAATTAATTCATTTAGTTTCACAAGCCTTACTCTGTTAACTGCAGATTTGCATTCATTGTTTTGTACAAATGTGCTTTGAATTTTGTGTAAACACAGTCATAAATGACAAAAGTGTTTCTCAAATCACACTTAATTTGCGGGACTTGCATTAACCATTTTGAAAAAGTATGTTTCAGGAATTTAATTTGAGCAGCTGAGAAAAACTGTAATATGGTCTATTTTTGTATCCCATATTTTATTAGACCTATTTGGACACCTACCCCAGCTCTGGCACCTCACAATCCTTCATCCTGCACCTCCACAGCGGTGTGTTTAATCTTACTTCCTGTTTTTGATCCTTTGTTAAGTAAAGACCTCCTAACGTCCCGTCAGCTTAAAGTCTGCTATTTTGACACCTGTTTTTTTTTATTTGCAAAAATTACAATACAAACATAATAACCATAAATTACATAATATCAAACACAATAAATAAAAACACAATCTACAAAAAACCTTTAGTAGAAACAGGGTTGCTGTAGACAAGTATAAAGGTCAATTACTTTACTGAAGCATTATTTTCTCCTCCACAGAAGGACTGCAACTGTTAGAATCTTTGACATTTATGCTTTAATTTGAAATCTTTTTTGTCAGTTACCCATGTAACTAATTTGTAATAAACCGTCAACATTAACAACCGCACTTTGACTAACCCTGTAAAACAAAATAGAAACTAATATAACTCTTTTTCCTTTTCCTTACCGCAAACCACTTTCCCACATACTACTTAAAACTACCACTTCCAATGTGTCTTTTCTTGAAAAAGTCAGTAACAGGCTCAGTATTATGTGAGCTATAGTACAGGACTTTGAAAATTGCTCGCAAATAAAAACTATTGGTATTCTTAGGTACAGAATTCAAGCCACTATTTCGACATCATAAAAATTCAAACAACAGAACATACTGTAACAATTTCAAATACAGTCTTTGCATAACATAGAAAAGTTTTCAACAGGAGCTCAAAAATCGAACATAATCATTTCCAACTTAACAGAACTTGTGGAAATACAACACCTGTTACAATGTCTGACAAATATCCAGACATTGTGGCCATCCTGCTGAACGGTGCTGGACTGGCTCCTCACACGCGGTCCTCAGGACCCCGGATACGGCGGGCCAGCTGGACGTCCCTGGAGAACAGGGTGACCCGCTTGGCATGCAATGAGCACAAGTAGGAGTCCTGGAAGAGCCGCACTAGGAACGCCTCTGCAGCCTAAGAGAGGGCAGAGGTGTAGATCAGAGACACCGGGCGCATTTCCCAACAGACAGACAAAATGACCACAACAACCTGGTAAGCCTGGATTTTGCAAAGGCTCACGTATTGAATTCATATTATATAAATACAAGGAGCAGATGATGTGAGCATAAAAAATGCGTCAAGTAGTCAGTACACCAAACATGGTATATTTCCACTCATCAATCTGCTTTCCAACTGCTTCTTCCAATTTAGAGTCACAGGGGAGCCAGATCTCAGCATGCGAAAGACCCAAGGCAGTGTACACCCTGGACGGAATGCCAGTCTATCCCACTGGAATATGTCACGGTTCATAATTATTCAAGATCCTTAAATAATTTTAAACTGTTAAACAAAATAATTTCCCTATAACAAAGCTCAAGATTAATTTCTGTCTCAAGGCTAACAATTCAGGAACATTTAACCACATTTGATATGTGGAAAAACAATCACGGTAAGATCAATAATTGACAGAAGACACTAGGTCTGCTGCTACACTCCGATAGGTGGCAGTAGAGGGCTCAGATTCCTGGGTGATTACATTGCGTTGTACAGATAACCAGGTACAGCTTCAGGTATATTGTACCATGCATTGGCAGACAAAGACAGGCAATAGATGTGATGGGATCTGGCCATTTCTGGAACAATTTAAATGTGAATCTTTATATGTATACTCATATCTGATGTAGATGTAAATATAAATTCAAGTACACAAGTATGTCAATGGTGTAGAGTGACAGTAAAGTACCACTAAACTCAAAGACAGTAGACCACAAGGTAAACCCACAGTCTCACCTCTTGAAGCGCGGTGATAGCGATGCCCTGCCATCTGTAATCCATCAGAAACATCTGCTTACACACCTCGCGTACCTGGAACCACACAACATCTTTAGCGGCAGATCAATCAAGGCTCGAATGGTCCGATTTAATGTCCCTGCAAATGTCTAAAGCTGCTGGTGATTAAAACCCCCCCACAAAACCTTCTAGAATTGAGTGGAGAGACACAAGTAAGCGACTTGAGTTAAACTCCTACTAATTCTACTGTTTTTTAGCTTCACTGCTCCTCACCTCACTCACTGCTTCCGGGTAGTGGGACTGTGGTAGCAAAACACAATGATACCAGACAAGCATGCAGAGTTATTGTCATCATCAGTGCTCTTCTGTTACCAAGAAAACATACAATAAAGAAGTCCATTGTATACAGTGCACTACCTTACTGTATTTCCACTATTTGTGTAGCATGAGTGTGTACAAGACATTACCAATCTGGCGAAGGAGCGTTTGCGTAGAAGCAGATTAGTGGATTCCTGGTACCGGCGAATCTCCATCAAAGCGCGGGACCCTGGACGGTATGTACGCTTTTTCACTGGCTTCTCCCCTTGTACAAAACAAATAATTAATGCACTGTTCACACAAAGATATGAGGCAACAGACTAACCAAAAATATAGACACATACAGTCTGCACTCGCATATCAGTCACACACTTTTCTTCATAAATTTAGAGATTTATATATATCGCATATATCTGTTTATTCCAATATTTCAAAAGTAAGTAACTGCTGTTCAGATAAACACAGTTTTGGTTGGGTATATACTCCTACAAAGCATAAGGTTAGCAGATTTACCTGCCTCAAAAGAAAATATGAAGAGAATGTCAAACTATACTGTATAATGCACAACCTATGTGGCCAGGCTTGGCAATGACTAGTGTACTTCAGTGGTTAACTGACATATGCTCGAAATTATTTTCCCATGGCATATTGTATGACTGGATCACAAAAAAGACAAATTTAAGGACCTTTACAGGAGCAGCACTTTGCATTCAGTTGTGTGTGTACTGATTTTTTTATTGCAAGAGCTGACTTTACAAAAATTAAATGATTAAAGTGACAGATGACCATGCCATGCATGACCATGACCATGCAGTATCCACGCACTGCCTAAGAACGGGAAGTAAAATTATCAAGGATCAAAACCACCCTGGAAATGCACTTTTTATAAGAGCCTGGTCCTCTAGGTTCAAAGAAAGCTTCTACAGCACAGACATAAGACTCCTAAACTCCACCTCTTAAATTCTCCACCCACTTACACCCCTCTGTTTTGCATTGAACTCAAAACACAACCACAACTTTGAATTTGTGAATCAGAAAGCAAAGTGAATTTACAGCCACTGCTGAACTTTGCACACAGCTTTGCTATCTAAATGTTTGTTAAATAATAGCTGCTACCCTGTTATTGTCTCCAAGAATTGAGATGTAATTTGTTATGTCATTTTCTGTCAATGTTATGTAATATTTTATGTCATTTGTCATGTTTGAGGAAAACACGGAAGTAAGCATTTCATTGTACTCAGGAACACGTGACAATAACCCTGAACTAAAATTTGAAGGGAGGCCAATACAATAACTGAGACACAGAGGGACAGACAGGCAGATGAAGACACACAGAAACACAGCGAGTCACAGTGGTGGAGCTTCGCACTGACCTGCACTGTCAGATTTCTGGGGTGGTGGCGGAGGGGGAGGAACTTGGCGCTGAGGGACCTCAGCCTTCCTCTTACGAGCAGAACCTGGCTTTTCCTGATTTTGTATTTTGCTCTGCTGAGTCTGTGTAGACAAGAACAATCAATCTACACACAGATGTACTAGACTGGACACAGGCAAAGCTAAATACAGTATTTATCCCTTGTGAGTATGTATCCACTGTGTGTACAGTATGTATCCATTGTGAGTGTATATCCAATGTGAGTGTACAGTTTATCCATCATGTGTGTGTATCCAGAGTGTGTGTATCAAGTGTGAGTTTACAGTTAATCCAGTGTGTGTGTGTCCAGAGTGTGTGCTTCTAGTGTGTGTGTATCCAGTGTCTATCCAGAATGTGTGTAGTTTATCCAGTGTGTGTGTATCCAGTGTGGTGCCCAGTTGAAGTGCAAAGGACATTACTGCTCTGGTGGAAGGGCCCCTGCGTAGCTGCTTGTTAGTAGGTTCCTGGACCGGGCTGACCTCGATCATAGCACTGGTCCCTGGAAGAAACATACTTTGTGCATTAGCATCTCTCTGCTGGGAACCTGTGGTGGGAAGATACAAGGATCCTGTGCAGATTCAGGCACGGGTAATAGATGAGGAAGGCGAACAATCCAAAACGAGAGGCAAGGTCGTGGTCAAAAGGCGTAAGGCAAATAGTAATCCAGGGAGAACTCCGGTAGCAGACAGTCCGAGGCGAGAGGGGAGGTGCAAAGTTGAAAAGGCAGAAGAGGAGTCCAATAACCAGAATAAACGAGGTACAGGAAAAAACGCCAGGTAGAGCTCTCAAGGAGTAGACTCAATACCGAGCAGCGGGAAGCAAGTGAAGATGGTATAAATAGCACTGTGCACCGCACGGTGGAGTGTGTGCAGGTGGTTTAACTTGTGCGGCGGCGTTTGTTAATAATCACCCGCTGCTGGTGATGATTAGCTCGCTTAAGAGTCGGTCTTGACTGCCTGGTGGTCGTGACACTCTCCCTCTATAACACAGACCATTTAATGCACTGACCACAAAGAGAGACAAGGCAACAGACTAACCATAGACACAAATGTGTAAATACGGTTTGTGCTCACATATCCACCAATGTGTTTCCTATTAAGCTTGCAGACGCTCACTTGCAAAAGGATGTGACAGATAACCAATACAAATGATACCACTGGAGTGATAAAATGGAATATTACAAATTCAGTGATAGGAGTCAGAAGAGAACCGACATCTACACGTGCTGGCTTAAAACAGGAACTGCTAAAATCATAAAGTAAATCATGACCTGGTCTTTCGGATCGCTGGGGTGGTAAAGGAGGGAGGAGATCTTGGCGCTTAGGGGCCACGGCCTTCCTCTTGCGTGTAGAAGCTCTTGGATTCACCATTTTGCTGTGCTGAGCCTGAGTAGACATGGAAAGCAAATCCCAAGACAGATCTACTAGACCAAGGATACAAGGAAACCTAGCCATTTTTGCCTGAACAGGAAACATAAGATGAATTAACAAGCCCTGCCCTGCAATTATATCTGTAAACTAACATCACTTGTTCCCCCCTTTCACATGCCTGCCTCCAAACCTACCAAAACCAACATGAGAACAAGCCAGTATATCATTCAATACTGTTCTGTCAGTGTTTTTCAACCTGCAGACTCTCACCCATTTTAGAAGGTGTGAGAAGTAGCAGAAAATAGATTATATGAATGCAATTTACCAAGAGTGATAAAAAAGATTAATATTAAGGTAGAAAAGCATTTAGGTCTAACTTGGCTTAAAGTCTGAAATGCAGTACAAACTAAAACACATGACAAAATGGAATGCTTGCCAACAATGATACTACTTTACACATGCATAGCCTTAAAAACTTTAATGCTACCTACTGTAAACCATTTTCACTCTATATCTGACCTACTTTTTCTTGGAAAAATTTTAGAATGTATTGTTGCATTTCATTAAACAGGAAACTCAATGGAACCCGTCTGATTTCAGACAATTACACAACACACAAACTACCCTTGTTAAATGTTAAAGCTACTGTATTCTTATGATTGCGGAATACACAGGAGGTTATTTGCAATGATGCAGACGTAGGGTTTCCCAAAAAATGAATTTATATTTATTTTTAATGCAATTTCTAGAATACTTAGTGGTATACTTTGTGTACTGTTATAAATCGCAGGCCGCACTGTGTTCGAAGTAATTTTGCGCGGTTAGTGATTTTTTTCAAGTGGCAATGCTAGAGTAGAAAGAATGTGTAAAGTGATATAAAGTGCTTCCACAACTTAAAAAATGAAATCATTCACATTAGAAGAAAAACTTTAATTTGTAAGATTAATTAATGCATCTAAATTGGCTCAAGCAGTTTGCAAATCCAGCGAGTTCCTACAAAGGTAAGATTTTTGTAAAATGCAAAACTATATTCGAATGAAAACAACTTATTTCGATGTTAGAAAAGCCTTTTGTATTTGCACACAAACTGAAGGAACAAACTACAGTATTGCACCTGTCTTTTCGGTGCAAAAGCCAGAGGGAGTCAATAATTTCATATCTTGTTTGTATGTACATCTTAATATAATGTAAACTGTATTAAAAGCAACCACCACATTAGAAAAAAAGTGACTATGATGTCCAAATCAGGATGGTAATGTGTCGTTATTATGGTTCATTTGATGAAGCTACTCATTCCTACATTTAAAAAAATATTGAAATATTAATTTCTAGCTACTGCTAGCCAGCAAACTCAGAAAGTAAAATTAATGATATAATTAGCAATGATAAAACTTAACAAAAGCTTATTTAGAAAAACTGGCAGCAGTGTCGGAGCTGTAGTGACAGAACTATCTAGACGAAAATTAAACTTCAATATTGGACTTATTTTGAGTATTCCTACCTTAATTTCTTTCAATAAAATTGCTGATCACGCGTGCTTCCCTACTTGCAACTAATACACTAATAACATTCAATTAACTTCTCTGCATCCCCGCATTCAGTACCACCTTTTGGCCAATAGAGTCAGGGATAAACTATGAGTGACAGGATTCTGACTGTGTTACGGCGTCTCTGGAGATCTGGAGCCCCTGTATTTGAACAGGAAAAATGTCCTTTCCCTGACAGAAGCAATAACAGAAAAGACATGTGTTGTTGTTGTTTCTTTTTTCTAGTGGCAACGCTAGAGTAGAAAGAATGTGTAAAGCAATAAAATAAAAATAAAAAATAAAATCATTCACATTAGAAGAAAAACTTGCGTCATTCTATACTTTTTGTCAATGTTTATTTACATATTATAAAAATATTTGCTTTATTTAAGTGAGGTTGCCTTTTCCAGACACGAATTCCAGACCATTCATACACACGGAAAGACATGCAAACATACTGCACTGCACGTGCTTCCTAATTTACTCCAACAGGTATGCAAACACACACTGTGCATTAAAATAAAATAAAGCTGTAAAATAAAAAAAACCCTTTCTTTATTAATTAATTTATTAATTTAATTGGGTCGTTTCTGGTCGCCCTGAAAATATGCAGCAGGCCGGATTCACAGCCCGATCCTATTAGAACAGGAAAAATGACCTTACCCTGAGAGCAGCAATAACAGAAAATACATTTTGTTGTTATTATTTCTTTGTCACTCCATGTAAATCAGCTGTTCGCTCACTTTTTATTACTTACAGAACATATGGATGGAATCATGACAAACAACTTTAGGATTATCTTTTACATTTTCAAGCTACAGGGTAATAAGTCATTCCTTGTTATTATTTTATGGCGTCATGAGCACAGCGTTTTCTTAGACTACTCTAAAATGCAAAGAAAGTATTTGCAGAATTTCCGATATTGCACCAATCACAGTACGTCTCGTAAATATGCCAGCAATGCATTAACATCAAGATTAATTAATGCATCTTAATTGGCTCATGCATTTTGCAAATCCAGCGATTTCCTAAAAAAGTACTATTTTTTAATGCAGAATTATATCCGAATGAAAACAACTTATTTCGATGTCGTCATTAGAAAAGCCTTTCGTATTTGCACACAAACCGAAGGTCAAAACTACAGTATTGCACCTGTCTTTTCAGTGCAAAAGTCAGAGGGAGTCAATAATTTCATATCTGATTTGTATGTACATCTTATTATACCGTAAACTGTATTAAAAGCAACCACCACGTTAGAAAAAAACTGACTATGATGTCCAGGATGGAAATGTGTCGTACATATGGTTCATTTGATGAACTCTTACGTTTAAAAAATATTGAAATATTAATTTCTAGCTACTGCAAGCCAGCAAACTCAGACAGTAAAATTAATTATTTAATTAACAATGATAAAACTTAACAAAAGCTTATTTAGAAAAACTGGCAGCAGCGGACGCTGCGGTTGTAACAGAACTATCTAAACTAAAATTAAACTTTAATATTGGACTTATTTTGAGTATTCCTACCTTAATTTCTTCAAATAAAATTGCTAATCACGCGTGCTTCCCTACTTGCCACTAATACCATAACTCAAATAACATTCAATCAACTTCTCTGCCTCCCCACCTCCAGTACCGCCTTTTGGCAAATAGAGTCAGGGATAAATTATGAGTGACAGGATTACGACTGTGTGTTACGGCGTCTCTGGAGATCTGGAGCCCCTGTATTTGAAACCGCAGTTAAAATTAGCTTGAAGTTTGAAAATGATTTTGGCACGCCAGTGTCTCCAGCAAAACTGTCCTTTTTACAGGAGCTCAAATGATTTCAGAAGAAGTAAGCTGCAAGTGAAGTGAACTAGGTTTAGTACAGACAGCAAGGGGCAGTTCTCATACTGATGAGAACTACTGACTAGTTATTTATTTTAATTGTTCTGAATAAAACCCCCATACAGAGAATTATTAGAGTAGCAAAACCATGAGTTCATCTGCTGCCACTGGACACAGATTAATTGATAGTAATAAATAAAACCATAAAACAACATAAATACACAGATTGAATGGATTCAATTGATCTTTGAGTGATGAACACTAATTTGTGACGGGGAATAAAACCGTTCATACTCTGGCTAGAAAGAGACAGACTGCTACTATTACGGCACAATTGTCTGTAGACCTAAGGATTGTATGGATGGGGAATAGATGGACTGAGAAGAGTTTAGCAGGAAAGACCATCCTGGGCAGAGAAGTGTTTAAGAATGTTCACTAGGAATGACAACACCCAAGATCAAAGCCTAATGAACTATTATGGAACTGATATTTGGATTAACCTCCTTGGCTGAGGGTCAACCTCCTGGCCATAGGACGAGGAGGCCAGGACCCCCACCCAGGGTAACCAAGGGTAACCAGCTGCAGAGGTGGAGTTGGGGTGGAGGTGGGATGCAAAAGTCACACGCGAGGGAGAGAGATGTCAAGTTGGTATTTATAGCGTTTGGTGGAGGAAGGACGAAGGGAGTGATTGCTAATTACTGTCGGCTTGGAACGATTGAGTTTGGTTGTTGTCATCCCTCCCGAACTTTTGTTATATAAACTCCATAACGAGAAGGAACAGTGTCAGGGTTTGGGAGAGTAGAATCAGTCTCAGGGTGTGGAAGTGTAGAACCAAAATAGGCAGGACCTGGCACACCAACACACCCAGTTTGTCAGGCAATTTGTAGAGACATTTATTATTTATTTCAAAAACAAAAAAAGCAAAACAAATTGAAAGAATAGAAAAAGCACAGTCTTTGAATAGAAAGGCAAAATCCATCCACTCATCTTGTTCAGGGTCGCAGGGGAGCTAAAAATATCGTCAACAGCACACCAGTCCATTGCAGGGCACACACAGACACAAACACTCACACACTCACACTAGGCCAATTTTTCCAGAAACCAATTAACCTACTAGTGTGTTTTTGGACTGTGAGAGGAAAGCGCCCACTGGAAATCCATGCAAACACAGGGAGAACATATAAACTCCATACTAACAGCAGAGATAGCACAGGTAACTGAACCCAGGGACCCACTGTGCGATGATACCACTGTACCCCTGTGCCTTAGGAAGGCTATAGTGACTCTCAAACACTGTGTATAAAAGGTAAAGCAAAAATCTGTTACATTTCCTTCACCCTTTTGGCATGTTGATACAAGCAATTATTGAGGACAATATTTTTTGAGGGGAGAATAATAAAAATGCTGGGGTTTTTCAATATTTAAAAACAATGAGTTCAAGCAGGGATGTTTACCCCTTGAAGCTGACATTAGAGACAGGTAATCCCAGTGGATCAAAGTACATTTTCTGGAGAATTTTTGTGGTTAATAATAAACCACAGGTGTAAGAAAGTTATAATAGAAATTCAGAAGGAAGGGTAGACCTAATCTCACACTCGTCAGCTCACCAGCATATATAAGTCTCGCAACTGGGACTCACTCATAGCCCTCACACCACCCATTCAACAATGCCCTGGGTCAGTTCTCACAATACTGGGGGGTATGGGCTGTTAACTCTCTCAAACAGGTGAACTACGTCAAACATACACTGCATTTTTCATACTGAATAAACTACTGAATAAAGGAAAACACACAAAAAAAAACATAAAAACACTGGATAAAGAACAGAAGGAGGAGACAAAGAAGAGATAGAGAAGAAGGAGAGGAAAAAAGAAGAAACATCATCATCTGTCTCTTGCTCTATCATGTCTACTGTATATTTCTGCCTTTTTTTGTGGCATGGTAGAGGACCTTGCTCTGATCAGTCTTGGAGACCAGAATCTAGCAAATAAAGTCGAGCATTGTCTTTGAGAGCTTGCTGTCATATAATTTTTAGAAAATACTGATTTCATTTATTGTAGAATCTTTTAGATAAAGAGGATTCTATCCTAATTTGATGATGCATTTTTACAATAGGGAGAGAGATTCCATTCTCTCAGGAAGAGATCCATTGCTGAGTTGTATTCTTTTATTGAAAGTGCTGGGTATTTCACTACGCCTCTTCCGCAACCCTGTATTGGATAAAATAGTATTTCTCTTGTTGGCCTGTAAAGGTACTGCAGAGTGTTTCAGGTTACAGGCTTACGTGTGCGTTTTCTAAGTCTGTTAGGATGCAGGCCTCTGGAACGCGTACAGTAGTTTTGTGTGTTATGTAACATTTAATGTTATATGTTGTGCAATTTTTTGTGTTGTGTGCTTGTGTTATAATGTTGTTCTTGTTACTAAATACCTGTCCAAATGTAGACTCTGATATTGGGAAAACATCTATTACTTTGTTCAAATTGCTAATGTCTTTATTTACTTTAAGTTAAATGTGTCAGTATCAAAATATAGCAGATATAGAGTACAAAATAAAGATAGCTTGCTTTTGCAAGAAAAATGCTTTATTGCTAGTAAATTACACATATAGATGTTATTGTGCATCTCTTGTCACACAGCAGGTGTCAGAAATGTTATCCATTTACCACAGCCCACTGATACTTAATAACTGGCGATGACCTAGAAGAAGAGAAACACACGTCACCAAGGTGGCCTGAAGGTACCAAAAATTAACTAAGTTTTGACAGCATTCTGGAAAATGCAGCATGGATGGTACATTTTTCAATTTGTACATACTGTTATAGTTAATGATATTTTTTTATGTTATTTTGTTTTACTGTATATCTGCATAAATATACAGTTTTATATAGAAAGAAAAGCACTTTTAATCTGCTAAATTGTATAAAAGAAAATGGAAGCCAACATTTTTCTGGGCTACACAGATCATGCAAAGAGTTATTAGAGCTCAAGCCTGCAATAGACTCATTAAACATATGAACAACAGAGCACATTCAGTTGTAGGACATATGATAATATGTACTTTGTGAAGCAGTATTATTCCAAATTGTATGTTTAATATTCCAAATTCCACTTCTTTAGTGGCAAATTTCTTTAAAACACCCCCTGCCTGCAAATGCAAACCCATCAACATTTGTCATCAAAAACAAAGTTTTGGACTTACACTGTTGATCCAGCTTGTGTATGCTGAGACACGTGTGAAGACTGTAGGCTTCCTGTAAACATTACAGCCTAATGAAGACACAAAGCTGCTCACTCCATGAACTTGGTATCTTCCACTGACAAAACAGTTCAGGGGTCCTCCAGAATCCCCCTGCAGGACAGAGCAGATTACAGAGCAAGGGGAAACATTAATCATCAAAGCTCTGGCATTTGAATAGTACACAAAGACAGTCCTTGCAAACAAGTCAGTGTGTCAAAACTTACACCTAAAGAAATGTTTTTTTCTGGGATAGCCATCTTCATGATTAATGCAAACAATCGAGTACTTAATGCAGCTGTGAAACAAAATACAAGCTTAAGATCAAACAAAAAAAAAGCCACAGCTACAGTAAAACAATAATGACAGAACTGATATCTGGAGTGGATTTACTTACGTTACAACCTGATCTGATTCCATCTCCACCAGCACAGATCATGGAGCTCTTAACAGTTGATCCCCACCAGGAGCTGCTGGAGCAGGTGGTGTAGTCTACACTGGGGAGGCTGGCCTGCTGGAGGTTGGCTGCCAGCTGTCCATTGGCTGTTAACAACATTTCTGATGTTACTATGAATTTATAGCAATTTATAATCCCCAGTGCCTACAACACAATTCTATTGTGAACTCTGAAGTCTCCAGGTGATGATTCACTGATATTTCCCACCTAGAATATAAAGCAGTGTGTATGTTTCTCCGGCACACCTGTGTTTTAAAAATATTTAATACCTTGTCATGGGCCACATCAGTACTAACTGGAGACACTCAGAAAGATGTAAGAATCACTATTACACTAAGGGTTGAGAGAGTCCTGTCTGGCTAATTACCACCTTAGATTTTTGGCACACAGTAATGTTTTATCTGTGCTCAGAGTACTAATTTATTTCTGGCAAAAGGAAAGATGCCTGAGTTTAGAGGAAAGTATCATTACTAGTGAGGGAGAGTCTCCTTTAAAACATTTAATGCATCTTTTTAAAAATATTTGAATGCAACTTTTAACAATGTAATTGCATGTATATGCTAAGTAAAGTGCTTTTTTGCAACAAAGCACGCAGTATTTTATTATCTTCAATCAGTTTATTTATCTTCAGTTTGAATACTCATTTCATCTGAATACATTACAGAACTAATAAGGATACACTGATTTGTACTCCTGTTTAGATTCAAATGGGTTTTGTCACTCAGAAGACATTTTCCTCTTACAAACTTACTGCTAGTAAGTCCCCATCCAGTGATGTAGCACAAACTGTTTGAAGGAAGGATGTAGCCACTGCTGGGCAGTGTCGCCAGAGCAACATAGGAGTTCAGAACAGCACCCTGAATCAGCTTCACCATGGCAATGTCATATCTGCACATTACACAGGGAGCAGAGGAAGAGACCAGTTCAGTCAAATATATTTCAAAGGAAATAGGCCCAGAGTGAAAAACACAGACAGGCTCTGAACACACAGGTGAATATAAGCAATGGTTCACTTTCAAGGCTAGTTCGATAACTTTGTGCACAAACTCTAGAGGACAATATCATTGATTTAAATATAAACTTTTAGGTTCTGGGGAAAGGAATTGACATAAGCTAAAACAGGGCAGGAAATGTTGTGAAGAGGAAGTGAACAGGAAAAGATGCCCCTTGCCCTCCCTGATATCTCAAATCTCCTGTCTATCTCCATAACAGGTTATGCTGAGAAAAGCATCATAATCCTCTGATAGCTTTTATAAGTCATCTTCCACTACAACTTTTAAAAACATGCTTATTTAAACCTATTGATTAATCTACTGACCAATTCAGAAATAACAGAATCTCCCAAAACATTTATTAAAACAAATGCAACACAAACCCAATTGCAGCATTGTTAGACCAGCTGGGGTGAACCACAGCCTTTTCCACAGGAATGAGTTGCTCCTTCCCTTCAATCCCATTAATATTGTGTTCTCCCAGAAAAGCAACCATAGATGTTCCACTGTTAAAGGAAACAGAATTTTTAATGACGTCTTCTTCCCTGATCAGGTAGGTGTAATATCAAATATGAAGAAACAGGAGAGGGAAAAAGCTTTGACCTTCTATGATGCAACACTGAATTCTGTCCCTTTTCCCTGTCCTAATTAACTAGAGATAGTCGCATACCTTTGGATGCAGTGGGCAGCTGTCAGAACCCACCGGCTGTGAATCAAAGTGCCGCCACAGGTGTGGTACAAACAGCTACTGGAGAAAATCCGCAACGAGACCTGAACCCAGCACCAACAATAAAAAGAACACTGTGTGAGGACAGTAAACAGAAAATATGAACATGATGCATTCAAGATTCCTTGCTGTGCGAGCACTTCATCCAGACCAAACCACTTTATATAAAACCTCCTCACTTTACTGTTTCTACATGAGTTTCATTAAAAAACCTTCACAAGATATCTAAATGCATATTGGAAATATTTAAGTGCCGACGTTGACTTTGTATAATGCTTTAATACTTTTGTTATACAATATAACACTTGATATTCATGTCTATAGGTCAACCAAAAATTACATAATACTAAGATGAAAGAGCTGTAAAAAATTTATTTTCCAAAAATAAACTTAAAAATCAAATTCTTAAAATGATTTTTCAGTAGTTTTTAAAGATAAGCCTAGATTACCTATTACAAGCAGCATTATACTACAACTGCTACACGTGTATGGTTCTTATTTTTTTAGGCCTTTTCCTTATATGACAAATCAGTTATTTACTCCAAGTTATGCTGCAGTGAAGTCAGCACTATCCTGCAGTCCAACGTCATGAGTCTTCCTCAGATCGTCAATACTTTTCAATTCTACAAGAAATCTGCTCTCTTACCTGCCAAGGCCAAGAGTAGGGAGTGACAGTCACCCCTCCTACAACACGCTGGGTTGTATTTCGCGGTGCTTTCTCCAGATACTGCACCTCATCTGCATGTCCTGAAATCATGGAAAGAAAACTCACTCTTCAATCATAAACCCATTTTTGTTACTACGTATGCCCTAGACATCTTGATTGGAAGAAAAGAAACAATGTTACTCTGGAATCTGACACTTCCATTGGGAAAGGATCCGTTCCAGGACTGTTCAACTCCGTCTCTGCCAGGCTGTTCCATGGATGTTCACAGTGTCTCATGTCACTTTATGTTTGTGTTCCTGCTAATAACTGAATTCTGTGAGACTCATTTTGAAATAGCAACTTGTTTTTATTGTTTTCACAGACTTCATGTTCACATGCATTTCAATGCAGAAAAGACAAAATGATTTTAATTACACAGAGTTCTGTTTATGGCCTTGTCATATTTGGTAGTGCTTTACAAAATAATAAAAATAACAGTCATATAAAATGCAACTTACCAGGCAGAATGAGGAGCGCGGCTAAAACAACATAGGGCAGCATCTTGCGAGTTGTCCTTCTGCTCTTGGTTAGCACTCAGTGAGTTTTTATACCCAGTTGCTGTGTGAAACAGAAACATTCCACATTCCTTTGCAGGAAATGTCTCATGACAAAATGCGTGACAACAGACATCAAACCTGCTACTCCACATCTTTCATGTGTTTTTACTTCCTAATTCTGTTCTGTTGAATAACATTCAAAAACCAGAAAATCCAAAGATAGCAGTTGAGTGCTTATCATTTATCATATTTAATACTATAAATTTAGATAAGTTTACAGATTGTTCTCATTGTGTTGGTTAAGTTATTTACTTAAATATATAAATGCTCCAAGGACTACAAATGTAACCTGGTTTATAAATTGAAATCTAGAGTACAACACAATTTCTGCCCTGTAATTAGGGCCAGCTTAGGTGACTACCAGACTGCCTAGGGCCCAGAAGCCACCAGGGGACCCCTAAATATGTTTTTTAGATCAGCACCTTCAAATATGAGTCAGAAATTTCCTCCAGTTTCCTCTGTTGCTGCTGTGCTAGGCTAATCTGTTTGTTAGTTATAAAATATAATATTATTAGTTGTAAATGTAAATGTAGGGGTTTATTTCACTGTCAATGTACTGTAGTAAATGACTCTCATGTTTGCCAAAGATGAAAGTATCAGTGTGGTTTCAGCTGCTGCTACACTGAATGTTTTTCATTTAATTTTAAAAAGTACTGTAGTAAATGTTGTGATGATCAATTGTATTAATGTTTCATTACATCTAACATCTTTTACTTCTGTTGTAAACTATGTTGAAATGGTTTAAAATTAAAATCATGTAGTTGCAACTTGTAAGCACACCAAACAGAAGTATGACAAATCAAGTCACTGCAATAAATCATTTGTATTTCATTAGGTTTTGAGTCTGTCAGATCCATGAAGCTAGAGAATGGTAGACAAGCGGCATTTTCTACCTAGACATGTAGACTGCTAAACATGTTTTACTGGAAGTTAATAGATTCACATTTCACGTTATTACTTTAAAAATTAAAATTCAAGTTATCTGTGTGAAATATGTGCTTCTTGTTCTTGTTTTAAGTTATTTATGAGGTTTTCTTCAAAGCTGGTTAATAAACATTTTGCAGTCATATAATTAATTTAATAGCTCTAAATAATAAAGTAAGTTTGGGGTGGGAACTGTAGTAGTGTAAATTGTGATTTGGAGGCACTCCTTTCCAAGATCTTGCCTAGGAGCCTTTAAAAGCTGGGGGCGGCCCAGAAGAGGTTAATAAACCTCTTTAAAAACATGAGATACAGTATAATAAACAAAGGAAGTATACATTGCACAATGATACAGTAGGTGTCATTGAAATGTCAGAAGCATTAATCTCTATATATAATGCCCATGAAATTCAAGTGTTCTGTGTTGATCCGCAGTTGCTGCTAATTTTCTGCCATGTTCTCTACTGTTCACTACTGTTTATTTTCATAGCTCTTTCAAATTGGCTTGAAGTTTCTGTGCACAATGTCTGTGTTCCATAGACGCACAAGGTGTATATTGGGAGGAATTACCCTCCTTTGTTGTATTCAGTAAAATCAAACATAATATGCAAGGAGAACATACAGTACCAACTCGCAGATAGCACCCCAGGTCCGGAATTGAACTCAGGTACACAAGACTACAAGACAGCAATGCTAAGCACTGGGTCACTGTGCCACCTACAGTAAATAATAAAAATAATAAAATCACTTGGGTGCTTCCTGGCATGATTTCAGTATGGATTACTCATACTTTTCAATAAAAAAGCACTGGGTTGGGGTTGTAACTTGTACAGTACATGAAAGCTTGACTTGACTTGACTTGACTTGAACTTTATTGCCATATGTAACCGGTGCTGGTACAATGGAATTCTTACTTACAGAAAGTCTCTCGATTGTAAAACAAGTGTAAAAATAACAAAACAAAGTGCAAACAGTGCATCAAGACAATGTACAAACAAACAATAGGCAATGTGCAAGTAAACATGCAGACAGTTTGAATGTAAACAATACAGAAGTGTAAACTATGACTGGAGACGTACAATAAATAAATTACAGTGAGGTAGATGGTGATGGTGTAGGTGTGGTCCGAGGGGGATGGCTAAATGTGTTCGCCAGTCTCACTGCTTGTGGATAGAAGCTATTGAAGAATCTAGTGGTAAGTGTCCGTATGCTCTTATATCTCTTGCCTGAGGGCAGTGGGGTGAAGAGCTCATGCCCGGGGTGGTGACTGTCCTCTGTGATGGCCAGAATTCTACCACGGCAGCGGTCCTCATAGAGCTGTTTAATCTCGGTGAGACCGCAGCCGATGATCTTCTGGGCCATATTGACCATTCTCTGCAGTGCCTTTCTTTCTCGCGAAGAGGTGTTGCCATACCACACGGTGATCCCGTTGGTGAGGATGCTCTCGATAGTGCAGCGGTAGTTCACCAACACATGTATTGGCATCCCCCATCGCTTGAGGCACCTCAAGAAATAAAGGCGCTGCTGAGCCTTCTTCATGATAGAGTCAGTGTTCACAGTCCAGGTTAGATCTTTAGAGATGTGAATTCCCAAAAACCTAAAGCTGGTGACTGTTTCCACTTCCATTCCATCAATACTGAGTGGGCTGTGAGTGTGTGGCCTGTGTCTCCGAAAGTCTGAATTATGTGGGACTGAAGTATACAGTCAGAGCCCTGGAGGATGTTGGTGGAGACTGCATTCATTACAGTCACTCCAAAATATTTATCCACTTGACACACTGCTTGCTCTTCACACTTGTAATATAATCTGTTCTTGAAAGTTACGTGACCCACTTTCATGTAAAGTCAAATTTGTGTAAGTTGTGTCTTCCGATGAGTTTAGGTTATGATTAAATCTGGATGGCAATATTCATCTATCCATCCATTAATGGATCCTGTATCAGATTCCAGCTGGAGAGCAGTGAGGCCAGTGAGCTGATCTTAGGACAATGTAATGAGGTGGGGCGCCCAGCTCCCTTCCCCATCCTCAACCGATATTAGCATTGTGTAATGAGGAAGTATTTAATCTACAGCTTTCTTCAGCCAGTAGCATCTTGTCAATTTCCTCCTCGATAGATACCTGCATAATATATTAGTTTAATACATCAGCAATTTCCTTTTCCTCTTTTAAAACAATACTATATTATATCACAGACCTTTTGTGTCATCCTTAACAGGTCGATTTTTAAAAAAATAATAATTTAATATTTGAATCCCCATTGCAAGATTGTCTCATGGCCACCTCTCAACCCTCTCATGGCCACCCTTTAGTCTGTATTTGCAACTTATTTTCTTTATTCGAAACTTGTATTCATCTAGATATTTAGAAGCAGTGTATTCCTTTTTCCTTGTATTTTTCTTAAATGATTGATAAAATGTGTCCATTGCCTTTTTACTTTTATTGTCTTAGTCTTGGGTAGGATAATTCATGTTCTTCTATATACTGTATATACAGTACATCTATGCATAGATCCAATTCTACTCTTTTTCCTTCATTGGTCTCTTTTGTTGAAAAGAAAATCCTTTGTCTTGGACTCAAATATAATTTGAATCTATATTTGAAAGTAATTATACTGTGACCACAGTTCACTAATGGTTCTCTCAACAGTAGTTTTGCTAAGATTGTTTTGAAAGACTAGATCAGTTCACACGCACTGAAAGTCTGCACCACACTCTCAGCTCTTCCATCTTTCCTGCACTGTGTGTCCATTAAAGTTGTCGTTTCCAGTGTCTCCCTCTGTCTACCATGTTTCTGTGATTTTAAGAACATAATTTGGTAATCTTTGGTAAGATTTTTGTGGTTAAGGGCTGTATTCTACTTTGGTCACTAAACATAGACACAGTATGACGTGATGTAGAAAAGATATGACAATATGAAATATTCCTTACACCCATGGGAAAGACAGGAAATGACATTTCCTGGAACTGTGGTGCAAAATTCCAAAAGGTGTCTAAATATTCTAATATCTAATATTAGAATTCTGCTAGTATTCGAATATTACTGTAATATGAGAATAGAAGGCTCCACGGCTGAAACATTTTCTTTCTTCTCTTTTCAGCATGGATAAACCTATTACTTGTTCCTTTACTACTGTAGATATCTAATATTAGAATATTTACAGTAGAAGAATTTCCTTCTTACACAATGACTGACAATAGGATACTTATGTTATTATAGTCTTGTAGTTATGTTATTACAATATTCTTCTAGGGTTTTCTGTTTACCAGATATGCTTTAACGTAACTTATTGAGTTTTATGGCCCACTGATGTACATTATACATGTGATAATATTGAGATTTAGCAATCTCTTAACTTCGCTACATCCTTATAAAGAATAAATTCCTTATGGTTTGGGTAGTGAGAGAGGAAGAAAACAAAAATACATTCTTTTCTAGGGTGTAGATATGATCATTATCTATAATCATAATTAATAATTACAGAGATCTCAGTAGTTGCAGAAAGTGTTCCTGGTTTTCTGAAGAAGCAACTATTCTTCACAGTTCAAAAACTCTACATTTAACTCTAGGCCATTACATTTTCAGTTTAGGACAGCTCTTCATGTAAGACCATCCCCTTGAGGTCTGGATGTGCTGAATACAAACAACATGGACTTGAGACAGTTTTAATTATCATAACAAACTACTCTTTTTCCTTTTTTTCTTCAACATGCCATCATAACACATAACACATTTCTGTCTTCTCTGTGTTTGCTTGTCACTGGTTCATTAACTCCACCTGTTTACTGCCTGGCAGTTGGCATCCCTGAGCCTTGTCTGTACACAACTAGCATACAGTACAAGCAGCCAAATCGCTCTGCAACTCACAACTGGCAACCCTTTGAAGTTAAGCAGGAGTGAGCCTGGTCAGTACCTGGATAAGAGACCTCCTGGAAAAAACTAAGGTTGCTGCTGGAAGAGGATTAGGGGGGCCAGCAGGGGGCGCTCACCCTGTGGTCCATGTGGGTCCTAATGCCCCAGTATAGTGACGGAGACACTATACTGTAAACAGGTGCTGTCCTTCGGATGAGATGTAAAACTGATGTCCTGACTCTCTGTGGTCATTAAAAATCCCAGGGTGTTTCTCCTGGCCAAATTTCCCATTGGCCCTTATCAATCATGGCCTCCTAATAGTCCACATCTATGAATTGGCTTCATTACTCTGCTCTCCTCCCCACTGATAGCTGATGTGTGGTGAGTGTTCTGGCGCACTATGGCTGCTGTCGCATCATCCAGGTGGGGCTGCACATTGGTGGTGGTGGAGGGGAGTCCCCATTACCTGTAAAACACTTTGAGGAGTGTCCAGAAAAGCACTATATAAGTGTAAGCATTTTTTTTATTATTACTCCTCAATTGTTTGCTTTGCTGTCTTTCTTTGCACTTTCACTACCTGCTACCCTCTGAGTTTTACCTCAGCAGCTGTGTCTAGTCAGTCCAAACTCCATTGTTCTTTTCAAACAACCCGGCAAGATTTCTTTAGAATGAACCGTGGAACACAAACCACAAGGCACAAATGGAAACAATATGGAAATGCATTTAAAATTAAAAAAAGGAGGCTCTTCTTTAACAAAAGGGCTGTGGGAGTGTGGAATAAGCTACGCAGTCACTTTGTTAATTTGTTAAAGTTAATACCTTTTCTTTCAAGAGACAGCTGAATAAGATCCTTGGGTCACTTAACTGCTAACTACCAGAGAGATTAGATGGACCAATAGCTTGTTTTTAACCTTTGTTATGTTCTTATTTGCAACAACCATGATTTTCTTTATTCAGTGAAATACTGTATCCCTAAAAGAGAGGAACAGTCATTCTCAACCACTGTGGAGAAATGTGGAAAACTGCAGTATTAATGATAGTTAATTGAGTGCTCTGGGGGGTTGCTAAGGATGCAGTGGTTAGCATTGTTCCTTTGCAACACTGGGAACGTTGGTTCAATTTCTGGGGTGCTCTATGTGTGTAGTTTATGAGTTTTCCCCATGTATGCATGGGTTTCCTCTAGATGCTCTAGTTGCCTCCCACAGCCAAAAGGTAGGTTAAATGGCTTCTGGGAATTTTGCCCTTCTGGGTCTATGTGTGCCCTGTGATGGACTGGTATCTAGTCCAGGGTGCACTGTGCTTTCCGCCTCTTGCTTGCCAGGATAGGCAATAACCCAGTATTAAATAAAATGGTAGGTAGGGAGTGATCTGTATCTGTTGGTTAACATTATCTTAATTATTGACACTTTGTCATTTTATTGTACATTACAACCCAACAGCACCTGGTGTGTTTGACTGTGTGTTCATACACATTCTTTGCTGCTTTTCATCACTTAAATTCTTAAAGGCACTGTTAGTAGGATTAGAGTGTCTATTTTCATACATTAAACCTGCTTTCCCAAATGATGAAATCCCACAAGTTAAGAAATATGGGCTTTCCATTAAAATAATTTAATTACTTCAATTACTAGGTTTTATCTTATTTGTATTGTATTAGTTCTAAAAGTGTATGAACAGTATACCTGGACACAACCAACACTGACTAAATGCTCACTTGTTTTAGAACCTTGTGCTGATTTAAAAAGCGTGATATAGTAAAACATTCAAAAAAGAAATAACATTATAAAGTCATCGATGTGTGTGGATTGCAAGAAGATTTTTTTTTTGCTTTTTTAGATGAAGAAGTCCACATCGAGTGAACTGTAGGTGTGAATCCTATCAGTATTTTGAACACCATGAATCCAAGATCTGTGGGACTGAAAGTGAGTTTGCAAGCTCTACTGTCAAACAATTTGGCCGACATGAGGGAACCAATTAACACTTCTTTTAGGCAGACTGATGGTGATGGGCAGATACAGTTGTCATCAGTCGTGCGTTTAGGGCTGAGGCTATAACATGTGAAAAAGGATGAACCACACCTCGATGATTAGATAGAGTAATTTTGAGTCAACCTTGTGAGCAGGTTATATGAAATACAAATTGATACAGGAGTTCCACTGTTCATACAGTGATCTGCTAGTGTCCAACTTCAAGTGAGAAGACTGTGGACAAACTGTTTTAAGGACCAAGGAGTAGCAAGATACTTACTTCCTTGAAGACCTAAGTTCAGCAATAGGTTAAAAAAAAAGTCCATCACTGGGGTTGCCCTCCCATCTATACAGGACATTTATGACAGACGGTGCTTGAGGAAAGCTCTAAGCATCATCAAAGACCCCACACATCCCAGCTACAGACTGTATGAACCTGTACCATCTGGAAAACGGTACCAGAGCATTCGGGCCCGGACTACCAGACTCAGAGACAGTTTTTACCCCCGCACTATCAAACTATTAAACTCCCAGTCTCTCTCACTCTCACCTCACCTCTCTCCTATGATCTGAACCTCACAGTGCCTTCTTTCTTTCGTACCAAAAACTCAAACACACATTGAAATCTACCTCTACCTCACATGTCAAAGGCTCACTCCCCATAATTTCTATCCCTTTTATTTCATTCTGTTGAGGCATGTTTTTGCACATAACCTGTTACCTTTTTGTTGTTTTGCACATTACTGTTGTTGCTTTTGCACATCGCCTGTTGTTGTTTTTTGCACACTGCCTGTTGTCTCTTTCTTTTGTTATACAATTGCATTGTTGTTGTTTTTTTTTCTTTGTAGTACTTATGTCCGAGAGTTAGCTAAACAGCATTTCGTTATACCATATACCTGTATATGAGTATAATGACAATAAACTTGAACTTGAACTTGAAAAGCTCTGTTTTTCCCCTGTACCAGGACACTCCCAGCACATAGCAAACAGCTGAGTCAGACCACAGACAACCCAGCCCACTCTGTCTGCAGGAGGAAGTTCAAACTCAGTAAGAATGGTGGAGGGGAGTGGATGCTGCACATCGGTGGATGCTGCACATTGGTGGTGGTGGAGGGGAGTCCCCATTACCTGTAAAGTGCTTCGAGAGGAGTGTCCAGAAAAGCGCTATATAAGTGTAAGCAATTATTATTATTAATTATTAAGAAACGTTTGGCTAATGCATCTTTGGGCATGAAGCATCTTCATTTTCATTATAATTCTTGATAGTTAAATTATTATTGCAAACACATGTTTGATAAAGGTTAGTTCACAATAGTAAATGCATATTACTTGTCTTTGAGAATATAAATATGATTACTTTTGTTGGTTTGCTATGCATGTTTGGGTGTTGTAGAAATACATATTTATATGCATAGCAAACCAACAATCATATTTATATTCTATATTTAGGATCCATTGGTGAGTCCGTAACTTATTATGTTTGATTGATTTCCAACACTCATCAGAGGAGTCTTGCAATTTACTATTCCTGAATTCCGTATTGTAATTCTTAATTTTTCCTGAATATTAAACACTGAGGAACATTTCAAATCTGATGACTGGGGGGCTTTGGAGGTAGATTACATCACTTTAAAGTACAGGCACATATCGTGACAGATCATTATCAACATGGTAATAACAAAAGATCTTTGTACACTTGAATGGAAATGTGATGAATTGGTCAAAAACCATATTTGCCATATATATGTCACGATATTAGTCCCCCCTCCTTAAGGGTGCTCCAGCCCTTTCACTTAAGACTTTATTCTCTGCACCTGTTTCCCCATTCCCTGCCCACCTTAAAAGCCAGGCGCTGACGCTCATCCGGGCTCTGCATCTGATTTCCATATCGTGCGAGTCCGGGACCAGGAAGCGCCTGGTCCCGTTAAGGTTTTAACTCTTGTTCCTTGTTCCCTGTCCGCCGGTTCCGACCCGGCCTTCGTGGTTTTTAATTCTTTGTTCTGATGGATCTCCTTTTTTTGGTCTTACTCATGTTTTTTGGATATTCCCTACGGACTACTCTTTTGGATTGTTCGCCTCGGCCACACCTTCCCCGTGCACCAGTGCACCTTGGACACCCCTGTCTTCAGCCCCGTTTTCCTGCATGATCAGAATTGTTTCTGAACACATTCCTTACCAGAAGAGAAAAAAACAAGTTCTGTAAGAAATATTGCTGGTGGTCTGGAATGCAAATTGACACAGAGGAGTGGTGTAATGTGTGCAGTATGTGCAGCCATGAGTCAAGGAATAAGAGGTTGAGCTAAACTGGAAAGGGCTGAAGCTTCAAAAAAGCCTTGGGAAACATTTCTAATTGATTTCACTGGGCCTCTACCTAGAGCTAAGAGTATTCATTCAAGAGTATTCAAGAACACCAGTTACACATCTTTCCCAGAGAACTGAATCAGATCAGGACACACATTTCACAGGAAGGGAAATGAAAGAATTAAAAAATGAAAGGGCATACAAGTTTCTTGTGCCACATAAAACATAAGGTTCTGACATGGTAGAATATCACAAACATTCACGGCAAAAAATGGGAAATAAATTGATATAATTTCCCATTATCAACTCCATCAAAAGTCCACTGGTATCAGTCCATCTGAACTGATGATAGAGAGTTATGCGACTACCTATCAACACAGATATTAAACCAGATTATTAAGGGGCATTAATAGTTGCCATACAACATGCTGCGCTACAGTAATTAGATAAACTGTGCTTAAAGCATAAGCTACACTATTAAAGTCACAAGCCAATAGTATAAACAAAGAACAGTTTAATGTAATAGAGGACATTACATACAAGGTGTGCATTTTATGGTAGATTACAATACATGTTTAAAAAATGCTTTCTCTCCCCAATGGCATGGATTTTTGCGACTGAATGTTGCCTCCAAGAGTTTGCTGATTCTTCAGAAGAAGAATTTGTACCACATGTCATCATGTTCAGGACTCCTGGGACTGATGAGGATGCTTGAAACTTCACTGTTTCTTTATTGTAGCATAAGCTAGAATGGCCGTTTACCAACCAAAGCTGGTACTGGAGTACAGCAATGCCGTAATATTCATTTGGGACATCTGTTACTAGTAACTTGGGGTTACTGGACTGCTCCATGAGTAACTTATGTCACGTGTTCTGTGGATTGGGTGAGCAGCCATAGGAATGGCTGTGTTATGGGGTGACCTTTGTGTAATGGGAAGATAGAAATGCTGTAATAAAATGGGATATTATATATGATGTCTTGTCTGGTCTGTGGATGCCATAATTGCTAGATGGTGTAATCGACTACAGAGCAAAAGTTGAATTTAGGGGTCACATAAGATGTGACATTTAACTTGTTTTAGTTTGTGATCAGTTGGTCTGATCAGCTCTACATCACTTTAACTACATTAAAAGACACAGTTCTACCTATTACACTATTACAACTACTGTACTACCACTACTAGTGGTTAGGTAATTAAAACTTTTAGGTGATTAAATCTGTCCTACTTTAAACAGATCTCTAATTATTATTAATGAATAATTATTACTTTTCTGAACACTCCACTCAAAGTGCTTTACAGGTAATAGGGGCTCCCCTCCACCAATGTGTATCCCCCACTTCAGCTATCAGTGGGGAGAGCAGAGAAATGAAGTCAATTCATAGATGGGAATTATTAGTTTGCATTGATTGATAAGACCTGGGGGAAATGTGGCCAGGACACCAGGGTAACACCCCTACTATTCTCAAGAAAAGCCCTGGAATTTTTAATGACCATAACAAGTCAGAACCTCAGTTTTACATCGCTGTTAAAGGATGTTGTAAGAGAAAGAATAAGGTTCTGGATCCCGAGATGAAGTAAAACAGTTGAGTTTATTGCATTCAAGGAACAATAAAGCCGAAGTCTCGTTTCCCGCAAGAAACAACAAAACCGAAGTATTGTTCCATGTGCCGGTACAAAGTTTTAGGTTATATAGTCCTTGCTTGCTGCTTCAGACGTCATTCGGTGTTATGGTAAGGGGGTGGGGGGTCATGGTATTTGGCCAGTTAACAGACCCTGGCCAAATGATCAGTTTAAGATTACGCCCCCAGGGGGTTCCTAGCTCGCATCTGGAATCCTTATCAGTTAACCCCCTTTCCTGCCATAAACCCCTGTTGCTTAGAAGTCTAATTTTCAGGCAGAACTGACTTAAGTTAACCCTTTTTACATCTTGTCTCTTACTTCAAGGATGACACCTTTTTACAGTACAGTGTCCCCATCACTATAATGGGACATTAAGAGCCACACAAACTGCAGGGTGAGCACCCCCTGTTGGCCCCACTAACACCTCTTCCAGCAGCAACCTTAGTTTTTCCCAGGAGGTCTCCCATCCAGGTACTGATCAGGCTCACACCGGCCTAGCTGCAGTGAGTTGCTAGTTGTGAGTTGCAGGGTGATATAGCAATTGTCTGTTATATTTTGTTTGGTGTATGTAGTATTTAGATAATGTTAAGTTATTGATATTAATTTTAATTTTTTGAGTTTAATTATTAAAATACAATTTACTATGTATGCATGAATTTCAATGAGCTGCAAATAAGCGGTGCTCAACAGCTATGAGATGTCAACCTAATTAACAGAACAACCCAAAGAAAACAAGAATTATTGTTAAAATGTAAAATTATTACTCATAATCCACTGAGTGAACAAAGAAAGCAACCAATTAAGTGGAGAGTAAGTTAAGAACAGTGCTAACTGATATGACTGAAATCAGGGAGTGCAAGGTTATCAAGAAACGAAGGTCAATGGCCGTCCAAACAGCCTCTCGACAGGTCAGACAAAATCCAATTAAACATTTTGGGTAAATGAGAGAGAATTACAGTATGTCCAATTCTTAGAACTATATACTGGGCTTTTATGACCAAGCTGTTAGCTTCTGGTACAAAATGCAAACAAGCGAAGTCTTCACAGTAGTCAGGACTGACAGACATCACCACTATAATTACCGCACATTCACTTTGCTGGAATGAGGAAAAACCTGGAAAGTGTCAGACGCTTAACTTGTTCCATTGGAGCTCATGAGAACTGTACAGTCATACTTCTGCGATGCTGAGATGGAATGTTTGTACAGCACCCCTTTTGGGAAAGATAGTGATAACATCTGATAAGTAATACAGATGAATAGTAACAGAAAAATTTACATTTCTTAGATATGGAGAAAAAAACACAAATCAGTAAGAAAGAGATTGACCCTTCTTCCAGGAATAAAGTACAATTATCAGCAATAGGTAAAGACCTGAGTGCCATGTGAAACACTGTGCAAAAAAGGGTGTTCCCTGTATTAGTTAGGGAGAAATCACTGAAAGCTGAAAGGCTTTCATTGCTGCAAACACAGTTTTTAATCTTTGCCTGGTGGAAGATAACAGATATTGGAATGGTCACATATGGAGTTTGTTAATGTCCAGGATTTGAACCACTTTACTTGAGGCATCTCCCTCCACATTTACAGCTCCCACTGGAACTCATAGAAAGGCACATTTCAAGTCCCAGAAGAGTGCATCTCGAAATTAGCCCAGTTATGTAAGATCTAAAGATCTGTGTAATACAAGCATCAGAGTGTTAAAGTATTTGATTGTTGTAGTTGAGTATTGCTATTTTCAATACTAACATGGTGACAGCTGGTGCTACTGGTGCTCTAATCAGTTGTCTTACAGATATGTTGCCAAAAGCAACATCTCATAAGTCAGTTTCCAACTCACCACAAAGATACATTGATGCACATTATTACAGGTAATTGTTATAGGGAATGTATTTATAGTATCTATAGTTACCCACTTAATTAGACTCAGTTCCATTCAAAAAAGAAAAAAGATGCTAGCCGATTGATCACTTGGAGTTCCATGATACTGAGTACCAGAAAAAACAGTGCAAAAAAATAACTAGTCCAGTGGAACCAATGGATTCGGAACATGTATTACAATTCAGCTGCACTCTTAATTTTAATAGTGCGTCATGTGGTTGTCAGTGGAATCAACACATACCACACCGTGACGTTAATGTTTACCTTAGATAAGCATAGTCATTATCATGCCGTTAAAGAAGAAATGGCATTTTGACAAAAAACCTGAAGAATTGGTTCCAAACCCAAGGCAAACAAAAGAGATGAATGTGAAAGGCAGTCAGCCTGATTGTTGTCTGACAGGAGGACACTGTCAGTTATTGCACTCCTGATACCTGAAAATCTGACAGCTGCTCTCCTATGTATTTAAAGGGGAACTGCAGTCCAAATTTCTCAGACCAGTTATTATCTCGGTAACAAATTAATTGACAGTATCACATAATTTTACAAATTGTGAATTAATCACAAAATTGTGAACTTTGTGAAAATACTGTACGGTCACCATGCTGTTGCATAAAATCCCTTTCTGCTCACTGGTTACTTTAAGCAAAAAGGGAAACTTGGTCTTCAAACTATGTTAATCCTTTTTTCTCAACTCACAACAATGGATATATTTCAAACAATGCTTCACTGTTGAGCATTTGACTGTGCAGAACATAGTGGTCACACACAAAACAGACAAGTCAATCAGCAGGAAGTCAAACTGTTTCCTTTTCCAAGGGAATTAAACTAGCCTGGGGGTGGGTAATAAACATGAGCACTGATGTTGATCCCATTGACAAGTTTCTTGACGAGATTCAGCCAGATGTACAGTATAAGCGAACAGACACAGGTTTTGCTGCAGAACTCTCAATCAATATGTTGGAATTCAGTTCAACAACACTTATTCAAATATGCAGTCTAGATAAAAGTATTCATGTTCACATATATTCTCTTTCATGGAGCTCCTACTCTTTGGGAGTCTTCCTTGAAACTCAGGGACTCCGCACTCTGGATGGCATCACAATACATTCAAGAGTGTCCGTCTGCTAGGAGATTCAAAGTTATGAAAAAAAGTTTTTTCAGCTTCATAATACTGTATGTCTAAGATAGCAGAATGTATTCTGCTGTTTTTCTTGTATTTTGAGTAAAGTACTTCTTGCCACTGGAGCCTTCAAATGAGTCTACAATATGGATTTCAGGTCCTGACACTGGAATGACTAATCCATAAATCGTACTTCCTTTGTTTCAAATCTTAAATGTCAGAATTCATAGATATGCTTTTGACAACTTTCTTCTGAGAATGTAAACTTTTGTTGAAAGAATAAAATCAGACAAAAAAGAAGAAACCACCTGCACTTCTCTAAGACATAATTATTTGTTTCTTTTGAGGTGGAAAGCAAGTGTATTGTAACTGCAAATAGAAAGACCCGAGAAACAGGTATGAAGGCAACATAGAAAGATAGCAGCAGCAAAATAGGAGCATTGCAGAAACCAAAGTATTTTTTATGATAATTTGAAGGAAGATTTAGTACCATTTCTGAATTGATCAAGGAGAGAAGAGATACAGGACAGACTGAAGAAGTGAGAGAGTGCAAGAAGAGGAAGGAATGAAAACCCCAAAACAGAATAAGAATCCTTAATTGTAGAATATGGACTATTATGGTATTAAAGTATAGGAAATTTACATTTGATGTATTACCTATTCCTTTCATACTAAAGTGTACAATGATTAAATGCAATGAGTAGAATTCCTTAATGAGCGATGAAGTGTGCTGGACTACTTAAAAGAAGAGCCAGGACATGCTCAGAGGTGAAGCAAGCTTAGTTTATGCATTGAGGAGTTGTGAAAGAACCAGTGGGAAATTACTCACCATTGATTGGCAAAGAGTACTGTGTAACCAGTCACTGTCAAATCAGGCCATCAGTGGGGCATGTATAACAGTTAATTCATTAGTTATTTATTTCTACGCCTCTAAATGAGAGGAGGCTGTTTGACTTGTCATGCTCCGGTGGCTCTATTTTAGTCACACAACCTATAGTGGAATCAATGACTAGAAAAATCAAATTTAATTTGCACGTCTCTGTGTGGTGTGAGGAAACCGGAATTTTTGCACGCTGTTTCCGTCTATAGTCTCTCTCAATTACATCATCACATCTTTTCCAGTCATATATTTTCCACACCCTCCTAAAGAATTATTTCCTCATAGTCTAAAATATTTAGCTTTCTTTAATTCTGTTTCTTTTCAATAAATAAATGATTAATTGTTTTTTTTATAAGTACAGGCATAGGCTATACATGTTAAATACAAAAATTTGCAAAACTAACAAAAATGGAGTTTTGGTGTCCCTTAAAAAGACATTAAGACAGAAATAAAAAAATCATTTTTCTTGCTTTATGTACAGTAAACCAAAGGAGTTTTCATTCAATTCAAATTAAATCTATAATAAAGTATGAAGACATGTCTCAAAGAAAATCAGATTTAACTAAAAGTGACTAACCATAGCAGACTAATCAAGGTTGGTACATAAACAAGAAATAGTGTAAATATTACAATCTATGTGAATCACAGATATGACAACTAATTCACCAGAATCATTTGTGCCAAAGCATGGTGGTTATTGAATTCTTACAGTCATCAAGATCTGAACAAGGCACTTCCTAAGGTGGTCCATAGCCTTGCAGTTTATCAGCTACTTTAATGTAATGTTAATGTTTCGTTATTAGCCCTATACAATTTCTTGCATTAGGAATTCATCTTTTTACACATACCCCAGCTTTTCTCCATTGAGACACAGCCACACAGACATTGAGAGAAGCTTGGGGGTCAGAGCACAGGGTCAGCCATTGTACAGTGCCCCTGGAGCAGTTAGGGTTAAGGGCCTTGCTCAGGGGCCCAATGGAGTAGGATTCCTCTGCCAGCCGTGGGGTTTGAACTGGCAACCTTCCAGTCACAGGCGCCGATCCTTAGCCACAGAGCCACCCCAACAGCCCAACAGGCTCCGCCTTTATTGTGTGAAGTGGCAGGTAGGGCAAAGAGGTCCTCTGTGTCAGTCTGTGTCCACTGGATTTTGGAGTCTGCCTTTGCGATATAAAGGTTAGTGTAAACTTGCTTTTACTGTTTAAAGAAAACAATATGCATGGGCACATCTGCCTAGCAATTAATAAATTAGCAGGCTTTGAAAGTATGTATTTGATGGATGGAAATCATTGACAGTTACTGCTGAGGTTTTGCAATATGTCGATGACATGTTGATAGGTACATTCCCCAACAAGGATTGCAAAATACTTGTGTAACAGGCTTTGAAAACATTACAGACAGAAGGTCTCAAATTGAACAATAAAAAAAGGAAAAAGACAGAAGTGGCTCAGGATGAAGTATATAGGAATAGGAAGATTGTCTCTTCTAAAACCTGGCCACATAATACAGGAGGTATTATGGAACAGACTGTGCCAAAATTACAGCTTCACTGAATAAGTTATTAAAGAGTTGAACAGGGAAGCATGACTTCATAGAGTAGCCCAAAGAACATGAAGATGCTTTCAATAATCTAAATATTAAGTCATGTGTCCTCAATTCACCAAACAGAGACTAAGAGGAGCCTTTCATATTCTGTACAAGTGCACATCTGTAAGGGCATGCTGAGGGGTTACTAGCACAACATCATAGAAGGAGGCCAGTAGAATTTTACAGTAGGAAGATTTCTCAAATAGAAGTGTTTTGTCAACAATTTTGTTTATTAAGCATTACAACATTGTATCTTACATTTTGACCCTCTCATAAATACCATGACATATCCTAACGATCACGATAAAAACGCAATAAAAACAACAAGAGAGTTGTTGAACACCTGAATGCAGATTTGATGATGTGGTAAATGAGGCAGCCATAATTTGTGGAGCCCTATTTTACACATAGAGAGCTTGTATTAGCCGTAGACCCATATATTAGAGGTAGGACAGTGTATGAGGGCCTGGTAATAAGGGAAAATAAACAAGTGGCTCCAGGTAATCTGTTTCATCTTGTAATGAATGAGTATCATGACTGTACACATTTCTCAGCAGAAAAAAAACAAGTTATGTAAAAAAAAAACATTGGTGGTCTGGAAGGCAAGGTGACACAGATGAGTGGTGCACAATGTGTGCAGCAACCAATCAACACAGAGGCGTGGTTTGTTGTGTCCTGACAGAGGATTAACAAAGGAGTGGTACAGTACGTGGTCAGTTAGTATAAACAATGGTATATGAAATCCATAATCTTTATTTTTCTGTCTCTTCTGAATCTTGATATCTTGGTAACTCTCAAGTAAACAATCAGCTGCTTATATTTAGGCAGATTGTTTCATGCAACTACAAAAGAAAATAATAAATCAATAAATTAAAAGAATAAATGTATTCTGTGTATTTTAATCTGTGCGCAGACAGCTGGTTATTCTGTTGAGGTTTTGCAGTCAAGAAACAAAAGCAGAAACATTTACTTTTGGCACAAATCCAGCACAACACATCCCCAATTCAGCAATATTCCTACTGTCCATAATGGTGGTGGCAGTATTTTGTTATTCTGAGGTTTGTGTTTTTTCTGAAGGGAGGTATGACAAGGTCAAGAGAACAGGGTCATTTGATCTCATTGGTTTTTCACTATGAGTTACATCTGTCAGTATCCAAGTTGTTTGCAGCTCAATGCAAAGTTTGTTTTTACGATTAGGTTTTTGGCAGGAATGTCCATTTCTCTTTGTTGTTGAATGTGATTCAAAATGTTTTCATGCCACTGTGTATGTTAGAGACAGTACTGTTGTGGAAAATTGTTTTCCTGCTTATGACAATGCATTCTGCTCCTCACTTATCATGCATACGGTAAATAAGCTGAAAAAGTCCACTGTTTTTTCCATGGATTGTTCTATATTCAAAAGTTTTTTTTTATTAGTTAACATACAATATTTTTAAACCAATTACTAGTGTGTCTCTTCATGATTTCTATTAATGATTTACAGTATGTTTGTAATAGTACACTAGTGACTTTGATAGATGGTACTTAAATGGATGTTTAGAAGTCATGGTACAATCAACATTAAATTAAAATAGATTTAAATGTAATTCAAGACTGTAGAAAATATCTAGAAGGTGATACAAACCTTTCCCACGCATAGTCACTTTCTTGACCTTTTTCCCTCGGTTTTTCCCTCGGTCTTCCACAAGAGCAATGTGGAAGCAGGTTAGCAGCTGTCAGGGTTCTACTTACTGGATCACATTTTTGTCCCTGACCCTGATTGTGTATTTTGCCTGTAGTGTAGGTGAATATAAGTTATCCAACGTTTCTGTAGATCCTTTTCTGTATTTATCGTTATTCTTATAGTCCTACACACAAAATACTCATTGCTTTGCTTACATCGGGGGTGCCCAACCTTTTTTAATGTAAGATCTACTTTTTCATTTTTCAGTCCAGAGCGATCTACAAGTGTGAATTTGAAGCTCTGATATACATCAGGAAAATACATGAGGAAAAACAGACTGTGGTCACATCAGTACAATAATTATACCCATCACTAAAATGACAGCAAATAAAAACAAGTGACTCATGCTACAGTGAACCAGTCAGGTTCCCCATTTTAGAAAAAAGAATATCTTACCTTAAATGTGAGCATTGGCACTGAGAAGCTCACTCATCCAGGTGGGGATGCAGATTGGTGGTGGTGGAGGGGAGTCCCCATTACCTGTAAAGCGCTTTGAGTGGAGTGTTCAGAAAAGTGCTAAGTGCCCTGTGTAGTCTTATAAGAGTATAGCATGTTGTTAAGTAATTACCACCCTAAAGATGTGTACGTGTTCCGTCAGTCTCCTCATGTGCGTGTAGCTCTTGTGTTCAGTTTTGGGTTGTTGTTAACTTGAACTTGAACTTGAACTTGAACTTTATTGCATATGTAACCGGTACTGGTACAATGGAATTCTTACTTACAGAAAGTCTCTCGATTGTAAAACAAGTGTAAAAAACAAAACAAGGTGCAAACAGTACATCAAGACAATGTACAAACAAACAATAGACAATGTGCAAGTAAACATGCAGACAGTTTGAATGTAAACAATACAGACGTGTAAACAATGACTGGAGACGTACAATAAATAAATTACAATGAGGTAGATGGTGATGGTGTAGGTGTGGTCCGAGGGAGATGGCTAAATGTGTTTGCCAGTCTCACTGCTTGTGGATAGAAACTATTGAAGAATCTAGTGGTAAGTGTCCGTATGCTCTTATATCTCTTGCCTGAGGGCAGTGGGGTGAAGAGCTCATGCCCTGGGTGGTGACTGTCCTCTGTGATGGCCAGAATTCTACCACGGCAGCGGTCCTCATAGAGCTGTTTAATCTCGGTGAGACCACAGTCGATGATCTTCTGGGCCATATTGACCATTCTCTGCAGTGCATTTCTTTCTCGCGAAGAGGTGTTGCCATACCACGCGGTGATCCCGTTGGTGAGGACGCTCTCGATAGTGCAGCGGTAGAAGTTCACCAACACATGTATTGGCATCCCCCATCGCTTGAGGCACCTCAAGAAATAAAGGCGCTGCTGAGCCTTCTTCATGATAGAGTCAGTGTTCACAGTCCAGGTTAGATCTTTAGAGATGTGAATTCCCAAAAACCTAAAGCTGGTGACTGTTTCCACTTCCGTTCCATCAATGTTAATACATAAAGCTTGCGCTTGGTCTGTTAATCGCGTCTCCATGGGTACTTTGTTCTGAAAAGAACCTGCAAACGCTGCATTGGTGTCGGTAGTGGGATGGGATAGCCCTTCGCTGGGGACGGCGAGTTAAGCGGGTGAGAGTGTAATGCTTACGGCCGACAGGCACTGTGTAAGAGCCGGCGTACCAGAGCAGGTGACCTCACCGCCCTTCCCTGTGATAGCAGGACTACAGCCCCTGGGCTGTGGAGAGATCTCTCTTTAGCTCACCGGCCTGGGTCCCTGCTGAGTGACGCGGGAGTCTTGGGTTTGAGCCCCCGACGGTACGGGGCCGGCCTAATACGGCAAGGGTGCCTGCCTGAACCCCCGTTGCGTTATGCTATACAAGTGTAAGCAATTATTATTATTATTACTTGAGAACACTTGAAATTTTTTTGGGAACGCGTTGACACTGATGATCACGACAGAAACCAAACCACTGGTTATCCTCTAATTGGGCATATTCACCATGTTTAGACGACTTGAGAAATTCTTTGATTTAAGGCAACAGCTGCCTGAACCTCGCCAAAAATGTTTGTTTTTGCAATCTACAAACAGCAAGTTAGCAGCCTCAACACGTTTTTTCCTTATTCTCGATTCCTGAATGCCGTTTTTATGTTAGCCAGGACGTGGCTCACACGGAACAATGCAATGATTGCTGCTTTTGCTCAACTTTTGCTTGCTGCCAGTTGAAATCTTAATTTTTTCACTTTTCTATTCCGGAACTTACTTTTATCGGTAAAGTCTGCATACGTTTTGTGTGCAGTTTTGAAATGTTGTTCTGTATTTCCTTTTTTCGTGTAGACGCTAGCATTGCAGATTTGAATGCGAAATTACAAAAAAATAATCATGCTCCCATTACGGTAAGATTTAGGTCTCTTTGCTTCATCATTTTTGCTCAGAGACTTCAACTGTCAAATAGGCAATCAAACTTTGTGTGGCAATAACCAAGAGAACATTCTTGGGTAGCACACGCAACACTTATTTACAGAGCTCCTGTAGCCTCCTTTTCCAGTATCAGCCAGCACTCAGGGAAGAGACTTTTACAACTCATTTGACTAGGGTTAAACACACAAAAGGGCAGTAAAATGTATGACATTACAAGGACAGATCTGAATGAATTTTTAGGCTATCGAAAAAAGTAAATAATCAAATATCAATTTATTTTATGTCAAACATTCTTGTCTTCGATTGACATGCAAGCAAGTCGATCTACTGGTTGGGCACCAACATCATCACTGTGTTTACCCTCAAAGTCTTGTTAACAACATTCACAATGATAATCAGGTTTTTCTGTCATAATGAAACAATACCAATAGAAATGGTAGTCTTGATGAACCAAGTGCAAAAACATACCACACTATGTAGAAAAGCATTTATGTAGTAGTATTCCCATGGATAATTGCACTACACAAAAGCAGCATAGTGGATCTCTTTTAGCAGTTTCATACAGTCACAAGGAAAAAAAGGGAAGAATAGTTTTAATACCAGCTATTAGGGCTGGGCGATATGACCTGCAAGCAATATCACAATAATTTCACACATTTACCTCGATAATGATTAATTAACTATATTTTTTGAAACTCTTAAAATTACGTTTACATGATATGCTGAAAGATCATGTTTTAAATATGCTAAGTATTAAAGCTGCACACACATCATCTTATCTCAATGTCTTACAAATAGTAATTCATGGAAATAAACAGAATAACTTTTAATGATCATCCATTTAACATTTTAACATATTGCACAATAAATACAATATAGAACTTTGAATATTTATCAAATGCAAACAAAATCTAAATGTCTTGCATCTTATAAATTAGTATGTAGTATGTAATAGCATTAGTTATCTTGTTCCATCTGCATGAATCTTTTGCATGTTGAGTGGCATTAGTAAATGCTTGTGTTAGAGACAGCTGTTTGGGGGAATCACTTGGCCATGAGTGCTGTATAAATGGCTGACCCTGTGCTCTGACCCCAAGCTTCTCTCTGTGTGTCTCATGGAGAGCAAGCTGGGGTATGTGAAAAGACAATTCCTAATGCAGGAAAGTGTATATGGCTAATAAAATGATTTTATCTTATAATCAGAGGCCCCTGAGCTCTTTGTTCTCTTTCACAACTTTGGTGAAAAGAGTAATAGTTTTAACAAATATTTAACAAATATTAATAATGACAGTACACACACTAAATTATGCACACCATAAACATACAACACACAAGTTAAATTAATTATAGTAAGAATTTACTAACAAGGTATCCCAGAGGCCTATGTCCTGACTACCCCAAAAAAACCCAGACTGCAAACCAAGTATCCAAATTCTCATATAACATCTACAGTAGAAAGGCTGAAAGAAGAGAAAGCAGAATATAACCTACTGTTAAAATTCTGTCTGTAATCTACTGTCTGCAAACCTGGATGCTAAAAAATTACCAGAAACCTATCTCCCTATTCTAAAATGCACCCACAAACCAGTAGAGGCTATTTGTAATTGAAGGTTTCTTCACACAAATAATCAAAGTTTTAAAATATTTCTTTATTTGAGTTAAATACATCTTTCTCTTGTCTTCCCTCCAGTCTCTTCATCTTCCTTTTTCCTTGTCTTTTTGTCTCCTATCTGCTGTTTTATGCTGTTTCCCAGACTGTTAAGTAACACTAAACTGTTTACCCAGAACGTAATTATCTAATCTAAGGTAAGCTAGTTGTTCTCCACACTTACTTCTGGCAAGAGGTACCACACTATTGTGGGACCCATACATCTTAGCAAACACTCCCTTCCTTTGAAGCTGGAAATGTTCACAATAGTCAGGAGTTACCCATTGTGCCCAGAATCTTAAAGACACTTCATAATGATATACAGTATTTGGTCATGTTAGAGTAGAAGAGGAGAAAAGAAATGGAAAACATTCCTCAAATACAATATTAAGCAAATATTCCTTTAATACATTATCTGAATGAAATCTACTAGCCTTTGAACTTTGCAACCATTTGTTGTTCTGACTTTTTTCTTCATCGTCCTGCATATTTCTATATTTATCTCATGCAATACCATATTTCTTCTGCAGTTGCCATTGGATTTTAATCTGAATATTGACTTGACCAGTCTAAAAGTTTTTCCTGCTGTACTCTTGATTACATTGACAAGATGTTATGAATTGTTTTCATGGCCAGTATCTAGGGAAGTGAAAAGTCAACAACATATTTCTGTAAACATTATTTCTAATTTAAGTTCAAATAATACTAAACAATAATGCAATGATCTTTTAGGTTTAGGGAATAATTTACCAAAAGGCGGAGCTAAGATTTACAGATATACAAGTCACTTTCCTCTAGGTCTTTGAAAAAGGTACACTTTTTCAAATTCATATACAGGTAGATTGCAAGGCCATACTGTATATGAACAGGCAATTTCATTTTCTTAAAGGAACATTTTTATACTCAATTCTCTAAATTCATATATTATCTGTGATCAAATAGTTTTCAAAGCTAACATTATAAAAAAGTTGTACTTTATATTATCCAAATTTAAAAATAAGGAAACTAGACCAGTGGTTTTCAACCTGTGGGGTGCGACCATCCATAAAATAAATGAAGGAGAGTTTGTATGTCTGGGGCGGGAAACGTGGTGTATCCAATAGCTATATTAGTCTGGCATATTTTAAAATTAAACATAATGATTTATTGGAGAACATGGCTGTGTGGATGATTTGCAATCGGTCATTGGGGCGTTCATTCCAAAATATGTAGAATTGGATAACGCGACCTTTTCCCCTTCAAGACTGAGCAACAGACAAGTTTACATTTAGCTAAGCTAATTAATATGCAACATGAAAGAGATCCAGAAATGTAAGTCGGGTAACGAGAAACTCAAAGATCAGAAAAGACAAATAGAGAGGAAAAGTTAAAAGTGAATTTGATCAATTGCTTACTGGACACTGTCATCAGTGAGACAGAAGAACATTTTTCTTTCTTTACCAAATTCAGCCATCGTTTTGACATTTTGTTTGACATAAAAATACTGGAGATAATTCAACTGAAGCTGCAACGAACATGTACTGTTTTTAGGAGACATGGCGGAGATTTGGCAACGGAATTAAAGTTTGTCTCATCTGCTCCCCAATGAAGTCAACACTCCATCTGAGGTGCTGCAGTATTTGGTCAACAAAGATATGAAATCTGTGTTTCCAAACACAGTAATAACATGTCAAGTGTTTTTAACAATTCCACGAGCTGTCGCCAGTGCTGAACGCTTGTTTAGCAAACTGAAATTGATCAAAATTTCCTAAGGTCCACCATGTCGCAGGAAAGACTGTCAGCTCTGGCTTTGCTGTCTATAGAGTACAGCACCGCAAGGCAGCTGGATTTTAATAATATCATCGCTAAGTTTGCTGTGACAAGTCAAGTTGTAAACTTTTAAATAACTAGTTACTAAGTATCAAGTTCAATATGTTAGACCAGTGGTTCTCAAACTTTATGGACCAAGTACCACCCCTAATCCAACCAAAGCATCCAAGTACCACCTACAAGTCATCATCTCATAGGAACCCCAGAAATTCTCAATGACCAACATGAGCGCGCGTGCACACACACTCACACATACATATAATAAATATTATAATAATAAACTTTATTTGATATAGCGCCTTTAAAGGTGGCTTCTCAAATTGTTTTACAGAAAAAAAACATAAACAACAACTAATAAAAAAGCACCATTTCAGTGAGAGAGGTGAGCCTGTTTAGTTGAGCAAAGCAGATGTGAATTAATTTTTCGAGCCTTGATACAATTCACAACAGAGTCTAACAGATATTAAATCGTCAGGCATTTTCTTGACGGCAAAGCTCTTGCGGTGGATGTTGTAATGTGTACGTTAATTTCTGGAGCAACCTCTCTAATTAGTGCAACTACACCGTTATGTCGGCTTGTCATTGCTCTAGCACCGTCTGTACAAACTCTACACATAATACGTGTCAGCTCTTTTGCCAACGGTAAATAAGGTTCTTCAAAAATAGTGTAGCTTACCTGCTTTAGCAATATGTAAGCTTGCATTTTTCCGCGTTTCCGTTTTTATTTCCGTATTTAAAGTTTTTATTTCATGCGCATGGGAGCGAAACACAGAGACGCTTGGTGTATTTTTCTCAAATTAGAACAGTTCTTAAATATTTTTCTGTTATCACGCTTTCGTGTGCTTACAAGATCACCTGCGTTCGTAGCACGTATTTCTATGCATTCCTGTGTTTAGAACGTTGGCATAGTTCCAAAATCACGCACGTTCTCCTTTCTCCCTATTTGCTGGAGATACAGTAGCTTTTTTTAAATACAATTGGCCACTTGCATCCGTAGCACGCATTCCCTATAGAGTGGTATAGAATTACAGAGTATCTCTTGTGTCCACTGAAGTATCAGCGCGCACTGTATCGTAGTACGTAGGCTGCGTATTCGACATGTATAAAAATACAAAATATGAAAACCCGTCCCGATTTTTTCAGCGCACACAACAGTTCCAGGGTCATTTGGCGTACCACCTGGCGGCACGCCACGTATCATTGCAGGTACACTTACCACAGTTTGAGAACCACTGTTAGACCATTTTAATTCTACTCTTACTCTGTGTGCACTGGCAGAGGGAGAAGGAAGCCAGGGGGCTTTTTTACAGTGGATATAAAAAGTCAAAGAAAACCTGTGGAATGATCTAAAGAGGGCTGTGCACAGGAGATCCCTTGGCTATCTGAAGGCGCTTGAACATTTTTGCAAGGAAGAGTAGGATAAAATTGCAAAGTCCAGGTGTCCAAAGTTGATAGAGACTTATTCACAAAGACTTAATGCTGTAATAAAGTCAAAAGGTGCTTCCACAAAGTATTAGTTGGGGGGTGCACACTTATGCAACCAGGGTGTTGTAGGTTTTTAATTTCAATTATTTTCCTAATAATTATCTATTTGTTTTTCTCTTGAATTTTGTTCATTGCAAGGTCACATTAAAGATGGAAAAATGTCTGACATTATTTATCTTGATTTCTGGCTTTACATCACAAAAACCTGCAATTTCAATAAGGGTGTGTAGACCTTTAATATATCCAAGTATGGGTTGCGCCTGCCCTGGTTGTAATTGTAAAAGAGTCGTAAATATACATTAGACATGATATAAATAAAATAATATAAACATTAGATATAGTTCAGGTGGGTAGCTGCGTCAGCATGCGTAGGCTGCAAAGGAATAAGTAAAGGTTTATTCCATGCTGAAAAGAGAAGAGAGAACGTTTCGGCCGTCGAGCTTTCCTTACTTCTTCAGGTGAGGAAGGCTCCACGGCCAAAACATTATGTTTCTTTTCTTCTCTTTTCAGCATAAAATAAACCTATTTTGTAGATATTGTGGCTTAGCTTGCTGCGTGACCGACGGCAATTTAGCGCCATCATATATGGCATGACGAAAGCTAATGCAGAATGTACAATAACTGCTTAATTACCCTTAATATCATGGATACGTGGCTTGCGTTTGGTTCTCTTACGAGGAAAGACATAGAGGAAGGCCCACCTACAAGCAAAGAAACCGCTTCAGTGTCTTTTACCGATAACCTCAAATCCAAACAAAAAAAAGAGAAAATTTTACAGTAAGTACCTGGCTCTGGGCTTTACGTGAGTGGGAACTGAGAACGAGTCGCTGCGGCAGCGTACAACACACTGTTAAGTGTTATCAAACGAGGCTTTAAAGCCAAACATGTCTCGACATCCAGCATTTGGCATTTGTCAAACAGCACCAGCCCTCTCACTAAGGTAGAAAGGTGTGCATGTTTACTGCCAGGCTAGCTGCAGGCTATTGGGTAGAAAATCTACGTGTTTTTTTTTATAATTGTTCTGATAGTTACTGTGCATATTTTTGCTTCTCAACGTCTAGACGGCTACCTCGTAAAATTTCAGTTCATTTTGATTCTGCCTGTTCAGTTTTGCAGCCTCATCTATTGATAAGTTGAATCAAATGTCCGTTAACCATAACATTATAAGATGGGACCATTCGTTTTTAACAAATCGTACACAGTATGTCAGGGTCAATAAAAGTCTTTCTGAGTCACGATCCATTAGCACAGGTGCCCCTCAGGACTGTGTGAGCTCTCCAGTTCTGTTCACACTTTATACAAATGATTGTACAAGCAGTAGTCAAAGCAACTTCAAATTCTCAGCTGATATACAGTAGCTGTTCTTGGCTTAATGCATAGAGGTAGCAGCTCATCTGTACAGTATACATGCCAGAAATCCAAACGTTTGTGCAATGGTGTAACAAAAATAGTCTAATTCTATTAGACCAAAACAAAAGAAATAGTTTTTGATCCTAGAGCAGTTGGTGATCACTCACAGGCAGTAATTCACAACAAATTTATCATTCATGTTGATTCATATAAGTAATTAGGTGTACACATAGACAGTAACCTGTGCTGGACTACTCATGTTGAGAGTGTTTGCTCCAAAGTTCAGCAGCGCTTATATTTCCTGCGCAGACTAAGTGTGTTTGGGGTACGACAGGAAGTAATCCTACTCTTTTACCATGCTGTAACCGAGAGCATTGTCAGGCATGGTATTTCAGTGTGGTTTGGTAATCTATCAATTCATTTAAAATCGCAAATTACCCGACTCATCCAGACAGCTTTGAAGGTCATGGGAGTGAAACAGCATCCCTCCCTGCAGACAATCTTTGAAAAAGCCATAATCAAATAGGCAGGAAAAATTATATCAGATCCTTCCCACATCCTCAACTCTGAATATCAACTTCTTCCTTCTGTCAAACGTTTTAGGGTTCCCAAATGTACGTAAATCAAATGGATACAAACATTCCTTTGTTTCACTATCCATTAAAGCTGTCAACACAAATGTAAAGGATAAACACAATTTTGACTCTTACACTTGAGTGCAATATGTTTTGTGATGTGTTATAAATGTTACATGTTGTGATGTGTTATACTGGACATGTGCAATAGAGTGATGTGCAATGTTTTTTTCTTTTTTTTGTTTGCATTCTATTTAAATGTACAGGAGTGCTGTGTGTCCATAAAAAAATTACCTCAGGGCACAATAAAATCTTATCTTACTTACTATGCAGCCATTGTTTATTAATGTTAGAAGTGTGACCTCTTGTGACGAGATACCATCTCCGCTATGATTCTCAACTGCACTGCTGTTTCTTCAGGGCAACAAATGTTTATTTGAATAATTCTGAGAATAAAATGAGATGACATTTTGCTTCATCTGCACAAAGCTTGATAACACTTGTAAAATCTGTTTTGTTTGTTGGAATTTAATGACATTTATATCCATACTGAGAAATAATACTGTTATAGGAGAGAATGGTATTGCTAGAAAAAGTCACTGATAAAAATGTGACTGTTTCTAGCATTACTGATTAAATGCAAAAGTTTCCTTAAGCACAACATTACAACAACACTTAAAGGCTAATTATACATTACTTCAAACTACAATTAATTTAAAAATACAAAACTTAATATAACAGAATGAAATGAAATGTATAATGAAAGTTTGGGTGGGATGACAACAGCTAAGTTCAATCAGCCTCAGTTGTTAGTAATTTGTATTCTTCACATAATTTCCTCACACAGAATTATATTGTAAATACTATACCGTACACATTCCCCTTGTAGAGAAAACCGGTTCAGGGACGCCAAATATGTAATCATAGTGGCTCTCTGAAGGCACCAGTTCTGTAGGGTTTGGGCATTTACTGAGACAATTATTAATTGTAGCAGTAAATCACAAAGTTGATTCTTTTGATGGCTTTAGAATCCAACCATGCGACATAACTCAAACAACGCGCACACACAGGTACTAATACACGAGGATACATTTATTAATACATAGAATATGCATATAAACCTAACAGATCTTATTGAGAGGGTTATCAGAATACAAAAGATATATATTCAATCAGTTACAAAGAGTTACACATCAAGAGGAAATACGTTCAGTATATCATTCATTAAGACCGTTTCGTAAAGTGAACTTGGTTACAACTTCTACATTAGATACTCAAACAAGTACATAACTCTTAGGAATTAAAATGATATCAACTGGTTGGGATAACAATTGAATTCTCGAGCTGTAATGCATTGAAGTTGAATACTCATCCAATCTCTGGGGATTCAGATCTCCTGCGGGCACAAAGAAACAGTTGCAGGCCGTTGCTGTCCAATCCGCGCTCTCTGGCTCGGTGCCAGGCTGTGCTGTGCGGCTTGGGACGGTGCGCTGCTGATGCTCATTGTTGGCTTTAACTAGCAAAGTTTGTGCACAGGAGAAAAGATGACTGTGGGTCCCAGCAAGTCAGGAAGAGGACCGGTTCGTTCCTGATAAAGAGCTAGTTCTGAATAGTGATTCAGCTTTCCACAGTTCCGACCTGTTCACGAGGCCTGCTGCTGGTTACTCTCTGGCAACCTCCACTCTAGACTCTTAGAACAAAGGAAAGTTCTGGCACTCGGACACACTGGCCGTTCCGTGGTTGTCCGGGCTGAGTCTCAGGATGGTCAGGAGGCGCGCTGCGAGAATGTCCTGCCCTTGGGATTCTCCTTTGAATTCCTTCTGAATCTTGTCTGAATCTTGTTGAATCTGAATCTCAGTCTGAATCTCCCAGGCTCTCTGCGTTGCCTGTTTTTACCTGGAGGAACTTCAGCTCATTGATTGGCTGAAAGTTCCATGGGCATCAGAGTCCCACGTGGGTTACTCGGTCCTACCAGTCCCTGATTGGTTGATCAAGGTGAGATATGAGTCACTTAGTCCTGACACTTAGTAATGCAGTCCAGATGTCCAACTCGCACTCCCTAGACAGATAGGTGCCAATGGATAACCATTGATCATGATAGCCAGGCTTAGCTAAGTGCATCCCCCTTTGGGAGCTGTCCTTGGACCTTAAATCACCTTGCATGAATGGTTTCTCTGTGGCTGCACCACAGAGATGAACAGAGAAATGAGGCCTAATTTGGGAAAGCTCAGAAACACTTAATTCTGTCTTATTATTAAGCCTCGCCGCTACATATCCCCCCTTTTTGAAGGCCACGAGGTCCCGAGGCATTGTTGCCTTCAAAACAAAACAGAGTTAAGTGATGTCCCTTGCCATTAGAACATTAATCTTAAATGTCTACATTACTCCTCGAGAATTCATACCGGAACCAGCATTGGATACAAACAGGATGAATAACATCTGGAGTATGTATAAACACGGTAGGAGACATTATCTAAGTCTAGGAATTACACATCAGGAAGTTCACTGTCAATATCTGATACCTCTGTGGTAGATATTTGGGGAGAAGTCACTTCCTTTCTTTTGACATGCTACCTTTGACTCATTCATGCTACCCAGAGTACATCTTGATGTGAGAGTACATCATTCAGAGTACACTGTCAGTCATGATCCAGCTACCTGGCAGTAGTGTTACAATAACAACAGTTCCTGTTCCCAGCCCCCGATAAACCACAACACCTGTGTTGGGTATCTGCTAGGGTGGTTTGGAGGTTTGTTCCATTAAAGCAAACTAACTACCTGTACCTCTTCAGGGCTTACTGTTTCTTGGATTTCTATCCAATTGAATAGTGTGGCACCTGAAGGCATCTTAGACCTCAAGTTTGGTCTTATATTGTCTGGTTCCAGACCGTACAGTGTTAAGTTACCATGCTGTACTATGGCCTCCTCGGGAACTTACAGGAAAACTGTTGGTTAGATAGCTGCATTGTGGTAGCTATATCATGCCCGTCACAAGTCATAGTGTCAGTTAAATGTGGTGTGCTGACCAGCCATTTACTTCCCACCTGCTCTTCATGGGGTTCATTAACCTCCCTCTGCTCGTTAGTAGCTTTACACCCTTCATTGGTGAATCGTTTAGACACAGCCAATGGATAGCTTTGGTAGCCATACCCATCTCAAGATTTGGAACCGAATTCAATCTTGGATTGCCTTCTGGGTGAGCTATGAGCGATGGGGTTAATGTCACACACTCCTCTACTGAGAAGAGTGGAATCAAGTGGGTTGGGATTTGTGCCGTGGTTAGACTGGCTACAGTGGCACTAAACTCCCTTAACAGGTCTTGTGTCAACATTCTGGCCTGTTGCACACAAGCATAAACCCACTGTATAACACCAACAATCATGTCCACTGTTTGGGGAATAAGGTTTAACCCTGTTGCATAGGAAGTTGCCTGTAGGGTTTTCCCTAAGCTTTCCAACTTTTGCTGCTGTTGATACAGTCTGTCACTACCCTCTGGCATCTCTGACACCTGCCTTCTTGGGGCAGTCAGGGTGAGAGTGCCAGTAGCACACAAACCTACCAGAAAAAGCAAACGTGCAACAGTGGCGGCAGCAATCAGTCCTCCCAAAAGTCTTTTCGGGTGGCTGATCCCAGTCATCTCCTTCTGGGTGACTGTTGCCTTTCTAAGCTGGCGCAGCATGTACATGGTGTCTTCCTCAGTATGCCATGTGGCATCTTGGGCACCAACCTCCTGGAAATCTGGGGAGATCTGACGCAGCGGCTGATGCTGCTCCTCCTTTTCCAGGGCATCTGCTTTTTCAATTTGTTCATGCCTGTGCTCTAGGAACCCTGCAGGGGGCGGTGCAGCGGTGGAGCATGCCTGACCCTCGGCTGAGTGGTCATCTGGAGCACCTGAGTGATCTGGGATTGTTACCCCATTCTCACTGTTCAGTTCCACCCTGCACACTTCCTGATTGAGGAATCCCTCTATCGGCATGTTTACAATCGTTCGCTGGGGGTAGGTGTAGGACACCTGCTCGCTCCCCCCTTCCCTCGCTAGGGGTTCAGGGAGCTGCCCCAGCACTGGGATAGCTAGTTCACTGTCTTTGAACTTACTATCACTCACCAGGCCCATGTCAGTGCAGGCTGGGGTTCTGACACCCCTCTTTGCGATGTCCTGCACTGGCAGGCGGGTGGCTTGACCATCCAGCTCCAGTCTGGGTGAACCACTGTTGGTCAGACTCAGACTGACAGACTGAGCTGGTGGCTGTAAGAAAACCGTCTCGGCTTTCATTCCCTGTCCCTTCTGGGGGACTGGGTGTGTTGGCAACCCTGCCGTTGAGGCAGGAACAGTCAGGTCAGTCTCACTCACTACCTGGTAGTTGTGAGAAATAATGTTACCTGACTGCAGGTTCCCTGGGTCAAAGCAGAGGGAATCGGCATCTGGGAACAGGTGTGTCCACAGCGCAGTAGTCTCAGCGTCCAGCTGGACCTCCTGTCTAACCTGTGAATGTTGCACTAGGGGCACCTGGCGGTGGCCCTGTGATAGCTGCTCAAGCAGATCCTCACTAATAGAGGACCTCTCAGGGCTAAGGGTGAGGGCTACATCACCAACCTGCTCTCCTGCCATCTGGATCCCTTCCACCACTGCAGGGTGGTGGTCCTGACCCCTCTTGGGTGCCAGGGTGTACAGGGAAAGCTCCTTTTCATCGCCAGGTGGGGAGATCTGCTCCTCTTTAGGGATGTAAAAGGTGTGTGCTTTACCTGGTGGATCAGGCGGCTGCTCGGAGCAGCGCTCCTGTGGCAGGGAGGCTGTTGGGACCTCAGCCGGGACAGGACTTCCCTGTATATCTGGGGAACAAGGAAATATTTTTATTTCTTGTCCAGAGGGAACAGAAGGAATCTCCGCATAGGCTTCTGTGTTCGGTGGGCACTGTGTGAGCACAGTCTGCCTCTTGGCCCCCCTTTCCTTCTGTACAGAAGGCTTAGGAGCCTTGACCTGTTTCCACACCTTGCCTTTCTGGTGATTCACCAAAGGTTCCTCTCTGAGTCGCATGCCCTTTCCTTTTTCTACCCGTTTGAGCTTGCCGTGTGACATCAAACACCTTTCAACCTCAGTGTCAATCAGTGTCTCACTGTGTAAGACATCTCTCGCCTTGAGGTAAAAGCTTCTTGCTTTTCCTCTGTTCCTCGCTTGGGAGTGACTGACCTCATCCAGGCAGGAGGGAGGGAAAGGGGGCGGGTCTCCGCCTCCTCCAGTGGAGAGTATCAGCTCATTCACGCTTCCGGCAGCCTTGGGGAGCGGTTGTCCCTGTCCTAATAAAGCTTGTTCAAGCCTGGCCAGGCGGGCGGCTACTGAATCCTTTTGTTCAGCTTTTTCTAGCCCTTTCCCTCCCCCGGTGTTCTCATGGCACTTAAGACGCTGGGTGCGGTCCTGTGTGAGTGCTTTGGAACGGGGCTTAGCCAGCTCAGGAGCCTGTGCTCCTTCGAGCAGGGGGGAATTAACCCTGCTGGCTCTGACGGCGAACGCAGTCGCTTTAGCAACTTTTTGCTCAGAGCGACTTTGGACATCATACTCCCAGGCTTTCTGCACGAATCTCTTAATATCAGTCATTTTCATGGTCTGTGCATCTGTATGCATTAAGATCATCTTTCTGACTGACGGGTGGAGATTCGCAATGAATAAACCCTTGAAATGTGTGTTCTCTTCGCAACCCTCATCATTTCGCCCTGCAAAATAAGTTCGTCTAAGTCTCTCGTAATATTCGCGAGGGGACTCTGCTCTTTCGTGCTTAATGTTAAGAGCGGCGGCTATCGCAGCAGTCGGGTCAATAAACGCACTGTATTCTTCGATAAGTGCTTGACATAGCTGCTCAAAGTCATTACAGACTTCTTTCATCTGCCTAGCCATCCACTCATGTACAGCTCTGCTGGTAGTTTTCCTGACCAGAAACACTTTCTCCTGTTCTGTGGCGTTTGGCAGGTACTGCAGGTTATACCTGAGGTCCTGAATATAACTCTCGATATTATTCTCTGACACTGCGGGGTCAAATCTCTCTATGTCCTTCGCTAGCTCTCTCAGAGAATGGAGATTTATTCTCCTAGCTTCTCCGCTGACGGAGATATGGAAGAGATCGTGGTCAGACCTGTCGCTGCTAGAGAGAGTGCTTAATAGCGACTCGAATTCAGACCTTTTAGCAACCATCGTTAACTTAAAGAGTATTACTTTTAAGTACGAAATCACAGTTTTACCACAGAAAACCACAAGATCAAGTATGCAATCAACCTGGTAGATCGCAAAAGATCACAAAACAATCAAGCACTGCTTAAAGAGCAAGGGTAACTTTTTTCCTTTCGGCTTTCAGCACACTGTATTGTCGTGTATGAAACCCGCGGCGTTTTATATTGAATTATTCCGCTTGGTTGACTCATTTCAGTCTTGCCATGCCCACCCAGGGACGCCAAATAATGTAGAGAAAACCGGTTCAGGGACACCAAATATGTAATCATAGTGGCTCTCTGAAGGCACCAGTTCTGTAGGGTTTGGGCATTTACTGAGACAATTATTAATTGTAGCAGTAAATCACAAAGTTGATTCTTTTGATGGCTTAAGAATCCAACCATGCGACATAACTCAAACAACGCGCACACACAGGTACTAATACACGAGGATACATTTATTAATACATAGAATATGCATATAAACCTAACAGATCTGATCGAGAGGGTTATCAGAATACAAAAGATATATATTCAATCAGTTACAAAGAGTTACACATCAAGAGGAAATACGTTCAGTATATCATTCATTAAGACCGTTTCGTAAAGTGAACTTGGTTACAACTTCTACATTAGATACTCAAACAAGTACATAACTCTTAGGAATTAAATTGATATCAACTGGTTGGGATAACAATTGAATTCTCGAGCTGTAATGCATTGAAGTTGAATACTCATCCAATCTCTGGGGATTCAGATCTCCTGTGGGCACAAAGAAACAGTTGCAGGCCGTTGCTGTCCAATCCGCGCTCTCTGGCTCGGTGCCAGGCTGTGCTGTGCGGCTTGCGACGGTGCGCTGCTGATGCTCATTGTTGGCTTTAACTAGCAAAGTTTGTGCACAGGAGAAAAGATGACTGTCGGTCCCAGCAAGTCAGGAAGAGGACCGGTTCGTTCCTGATAAAGAGCTAGTTCTGAATAGTGATTCAGCTTTCCACAGTTCCGACCTGTTCACGAGGCCTGCTGCTGGTTACTCTCTGGCAACCTCCACTCTAGACTCTTAGAACAAAGGAAAGTTCTGGCACTCGGACACACTGGCCGTTCCGTGGTTGTCCGGGCTGAGTCTCAGGATGGTCAGGAGGCGCGCTGCGAGAATGTCCTGCCCTTGGGATTCTCCTTTGAATTCCTTCTGAATCTTGTCTGAATCTTGTTGAATCTGAATCTCAGTCTGAATCTCCCAGGCTCTCTGCGTTGCCTGTTTTTACCTGGAGGAACTTCAGCTCATTGATTGGCTGAAAGTTCCATGGGCATCAGAGTCCCACGTGGGTTACTCGGCCCTACCAGTCCCTGATTGGTTGATCAAGGTGAGATATGAGTCACTTAGTCCTGACACTTAGTAATGCAGTCCAGATGTCCAACTCGCACTCCCTAGACAGATAGGCGCCAATGGATAACCATTGATCATGATAGCCAGGCTTAGCTAAGTGCATCCCCCTTTGGGAGCTGTCCTTGGACCTTAAATCACCTTGCATGAATGGTTTCTCTGTGGCTGCACCACAGAGATGAACAGAGAAATGAGGCCTAATTTGGGAAAGCTCAGAAACACTTAATTCTGTCTTATTATTAAGCCTCGCCGCTACACCCTTTCCTCGCATTCATTCATATTTTGTACAGACTGTGCCACAATCTTGCAGTCTGTACCTGCAAGTTTTTGATTAGCCAGCTTCATCTCCAGTTTATCCATCTCAAGACTGCATGCCTCACTGAAGATTGAGGTCTGCCATTGTTATTCCATCACCTTCAAAACATCAATCCTCTCAACTACAATAACTGTCCTAAATAATTACTAAATAACTGTCCTGTTATTCCTCCTGAAAACCCTGGCTGCACTGAACGACCACAAACCCACTGAAAAATTTGCAAATCATCTGTTAAATCCAGAAACTTTCCTACAGTTAACAATAATAAGCGGAGTATAGTAAAATGTAAACTCTCCATAAACAATTATACCCATTTAAAAGAAATACCTCAAAGAAAGGGTTTCTCTTTACTTATGCAAGATTTAGAATAAATAGGTTCCTGTCTTCCAGCAAAGTTAAGCACCTCCTGATTATGTCACTTAACACACTACAGTGCACTTGGGTGCAAGGACCCCTGAGCAGTCCATGTCTCTGCCTGCTGAGCCTCTTTTTGTGCCTTCCCATCCACTTCTGTTACCTCTTCCGTCTGTGTGTTATTCCTCTCATTACAGCTCACCTGTGATTTCTCTGCTCATTCTATCCTTTTCGAAACCTCAGTTCAATAAGTCTCAAGTTGAGTAACAAGGGCATCCATGTCACACAACCTCCTTCACCTATTTGAGTCTCTAGTGTTCTATCTGGCTCAAAACCATCAGCTTTTGTGCCTTTACCCAGTTTTTCTCACTTTTGGCTCTTGCTGTTCCTACTGTAATGCTGCCTCCTTGGGACATCAGTATGATGTCCTACAATCTCCTCTGCCTCCTGGTGTCCAAAATGACTCTTTGGCCTCTACCATCTATACCTCATACCTGTAAATTAATCTTTCAACTCAAAACCTCCAGTTCCCTCCAAATTGCAAATATACAGACATTCAGGCCCCAGGCCCATACAGCCTTCCCCGATTTCTGGCTTATTGCAGTCATGTTACCTCTGTTCCTGCCCATCCAGTTTAGGTCTGACACAGTCTGTGCCTTCTGCCCCAGATTTCCATTTTGCTGCCCCAGTTATCCCTGACACTCCTCCCTGAGCCCCAGGTCCACCTGGCATCCCACATCCCACATGTCAGCAGGCATCCTACAAGATCTTCTCTTTTATATTCAATATATGTTCAAAAAGGTTGACTGAAATCCTTTTTCCTCTGACATACCCCTCTACCTCATCTGTTCGTCTCACTAGTATCCCGGCCTTTTAGATTCTCTAATTCCAATGGTTGGAATCAGATTGCCAGTTCAGTTCAGAGAGGGAAGAGTCAGTAACTTAACCAATGAAAAAATAGTGTGCTAGCTATGATTGGTCACAATGCTATCAGATATAGTGCTGATACCCACACTGCAGATCCCTCATTGGTGGATCTTCCTTGGGGTGATGAACAATGACCTGTGGTCTTGGGAAGAAACTGACTACAGTCTTGATGTATTGTATTTGATACAGCACCATCTGCACTATTTATCATTAGATGGTTCAGCACTGGATACAGCTTTACACTGCCACATTCTTCTGGATTTGTACAGAGGCTCAAGCAACCTTGTCATGGTAACATAAAGATTATTAGAAATCTTTAATAACAATTCCAAATGTAATAATATGCCTTGCCTCTACACCTGAAATAGACTTGTGTCCCACCCAGAGTGTATCCCAGCTTCCTCCCAATATGTCTTGGGCCACCATAATTAATGTGATGGTGTCACGTGAATTCAGACAAAATTTATGAATGCAAATAACTTTACATCTGTCTTACCTTAAGAAATGGAAAAAGGAAAAGATTCTGAAGTTCTAGCAATATGAAAGGTATAAAGTACTGTAGCCCATGCTGGTCATATGGGTGTTCAATAATGGTGCTCCCAAAAATATTGCAGCCAATGTAAAATAAAAAAAGTATATACAGTGGTAAATAACGATAAAAGCCCCCTCTACAGCAATACAGTTGCACTGTACAGACACTACCCTACCACACACACTCACAATCTTCTCACTGAGCTGTTGGGGTGTTGGGGCTCCTTTTCTTCTGGTAGCCACCCCCACCAAATACCAAATACCAAAAGGTAATTCAATAACCTAGACATAAGCAATACATAACCTATACATTTGTTATAAAACAAAATCCAAAAACAATAGTCAAGAGCCAGTAGTTATTAGATAGAGCCTGGTTGTTTAGTCAGCTGCTCAAACTCCAAGCTCCTGATCTCAGCAGGTAGCTGAGAGTTCTTCACTGAGGGGAATTAGAAACACCAAATAATCTCAGGGGAAATTAATAATATCTGACAGGATCTCACACACAGTTATACCTGAAGGCTAGAAGAAGTTAAGAATCTGGCCCTGGAACATACATACTCTGGGAAAAGGGTAGATATTTGAGTTACAGTCTCTGGATCTGTAGAACAAAAAAAAGCCATAGGTCACAGAAACTCACTCTTATAATTTATAATCTTATAACAGAGATCTGAAAATCTCTGATCAAACAGTATGCAAAATAGCACTGGCCTGGACACCAGCAGACTCTCTATAACATTTAGTCAATGAAATCAGATTCATAACAAGAACTGTTTACAGAAAGTAAGAAGGAATCTTCCCTGGATGAACAATAATTTATAGTACTAACTATTTATAACACACTTGATGTTGCCACTGACAGTGCATTCATATAATAATTCTGATGTACAATTCTATAACTTTTGTTCAGACTGCTAATGTCTTCATTAATGTTACTAGTTAAATGTGTCTATATGAAAATTTGGCAGATATTACTAAAATAGTAGATTGTACAGAAATAATAGCTAAAAAGACAGGTTGCTCTTGCAAGAAAATGCTTTATTGCTTGTAAATAATACAGCAAGATACTATGGTCCATCCAGCAGGTGTCAGAAATTTGATCTATTCACCACACCCACTGGCACTTAATTACTGGCGATGATCTAGAAGAAGAGAAACACACGTCACCATGGTGTCTAATTCAGAGTACTGATGAAAGCCTTTAAAATGCTGCATGAATTGTGCATTATTCACACACTCAGAAATATTTGATTTTTCCGTGATTGGACATTAATTCAATTTGTCCTACCTAAATTATTTATGGTAAATATTACTTTAATTTTCTTCTTCTTATTATTTATTTATTTTTATATCTGCATCAAATTACAGTTTATTAAAAAAATTGCTAAACTTAAATAGCTGAGGATACCATTGCTAAACTGTATGCGAGGAAGATAAACATAAACTGTAATGTATCATTAAGGCTCAAGCCTGCATTAGACCCAAAACACAGGGTCATCAGAGTTTGTAGGTCGTAGAACATTAAATTTGGTTTTGTGCAGCAGTTTTATTATTAGTTCCAAATTCCTCAACAACTCCACCCAACACACTCACTCTCCAACATTAGCACCCCTACTGAAAAACATGTTTTGGACTTACACTGTTGATCCAGCTTGTGTATGCTTAGACGCGTGTGAAGCCCGTAGGCTTCCTGTAAGCATTACAGCTTAATGAAGACACAAAGCTGGTCACTCCATGAACTTGGTATCTTCCACTGACAACACAGTTCAGGGGTCCTCCAGAATTTGGAATTTGCAGGACAGAGCAGATTACAGAGCAGGGGGAAACATTCATCATCAAAGCTGTACTTGTTATCATGTCAGTGTATCAAAGAATGCAAAAAATACATGTAAAGATCTGTTGTATTTGGAAAAGGCTGTCTTCCTGATAAGTTCAGATAATAATGTGTTTAATGCACCAGTAGAAGTACTAATGTCATGGATGGTGACTCCTTAATACAGAAGGTTAGCTTTGTACTGTAGCTGAGTACTCAATGTAATAATAACAATAATTGCTTACACTTATATAGCGCTTTTCTGGACACTCCACTCAAAGCACTTTACAGGTAATGGGGACTCCCCTCCACCACCACCAATGTGCAGCATCCACCTGGATGATGCGACGGCAGCCATAGTGCGCCAGAACGCTCACCACACATGAGCTATCAGTGGGGAGGAGAGCAGAGTAATGAAGCCAATTCATAGAGGGGGATTATTAGAAGGCCATGATTGGTAAGGGCCAATGGGAAATTTGACCAGGACGCTGGGGTTACACTCTTCCAGGTGTTAGTGGGGCATGTTGGTATCTTCCACTGACAACACCTTTCCTCCCCCATCCCTGTTTTTCTTTGAGTCCAGTTTCTTCTGTCTCTGTGTGCCCGTGAGTCTTTATCATTGTGTTTTTGAAGTCCCCTTAACTAACCATGGTTCAGGACTTGTACATGGGGGGAAGGAAGTGTCCCTTTGATGTCTTGGGTAGACAGGTTCATTGCTGAGGGCTCATTGATCCACTGGCTGTGTGCAGATTGCAAGTTTTAATGATTCACTGCATATTCGTACAGTGCTCTAGAGCCCAAACCCAGTTAGATCTGTCTCTCATCCCATGTCACCTCTGAACTGTGTGTCTAACAATTGTCTGTGCAAGGACCTTTGGTCAATGGGAATCCCCAGGATATCGAAAGATGTATGCACTACCCTTACGGAGACCATTTCCATTTCCTGCAAATTTAAAGTGAACACAACCCCCTGGCAGCTGTTGTCTGATACCGATTTTTCACCCTGTGAAAGATTAATTTAATAGCAAACAGAGCAAAAAGTTACAGTTTCAGGAAAACAATAATGACACCATTGATGAGTTGCAGTGGGAATACTTACAAAACAACCTGATCTGATTCCATCACCACCTGCCCAGATCATGGAGGTCTTAACAGATGATCCCCACCAGGAGCTGCTGGAGCAGGTGGTGTAGTCTACAGGACGGAGATTGGCCTACTGGAGGTTGGCTGCCAGCTGTCCATTGGCTGTTAACAACATTTCTGATGTTACTATGAATTTATATAATTTTGTAATCCTCCCTGCCTACAACAGAACCTTAAAGTCTAATACTGTATTCTGTTGAGAACTCTGAAGTCCTCAGGTGAAACACTGAGAATATGAAGTGTGTACGTTCCTCACTCATCCACCTGTCAAAAACATGATTTTAAATGGTCTTAACTCCAAAGTTCCTGCCATAAGCTACATTTTCATTCAGAAAGTTGTAAGAATAAATAATTCAACAAAGCATGTGAGAGTCCTGTGTGACTAATTCCCACCTAAGGCATGCACCAATCAATCATTTGTTTTTTGCTTGGGGAATCACAGTCTAAGTTTGCTGGCACAACAGTCACACTTTATCTACGATCTGGGTGCTCATTTCTTCTGGCAAGTGGAAGGACATTGAAGGAAAGCATCACTATCCAATGAGGGAGAGTCTCATAAGAAACAGTCTAAGTCTAAGACAGAGACGAGTCGTGATCCAAATACCGTAGCCGAAGGAGAGAGCCGAGAGTCCAAGGGAAGCCAGTGATCCAAACCGAGAGAGAGTAGCCAAAGCCAAACCGTAATCCAAAACCGTAGACGAAGGGGAGAGCCGAGAATCCAAGGGAAGCCAGAGAACCAAACTAGAAGAAAGCAACCGAAGCCGAGCCGTAATCCAATAGACATAGTAAAAGGGGAAAAACCAAAGTCAGAACCAGAACAGTACGAGGAGGTTGAAGGCGAGCGCAACTAAGAAGCTCGAAAGGGAAACCAATACTGAGCGAGGAGGTAGGGAAAGACTAATGCTTAAATACCAGATGAGACGGAGGTGTGGTGGTGAACGCGTACCGTGATAGGTGGTCTTATGAACTAAGGCTACGCCTTCTTCTGCCTCTTTCGTTGCCGAGAGGCAGGGATTGTAACAATATCATCACAGGGAGCAAAGGAAGAGACCAGTTCAGTCAAATGAAGACGTCCCAGAACCTCTGAGCAAAACACTTTCAATACTATCCTAATAAAGTGTTTTTGATGTATAAGCTTTTAGATTTAGGTTTTAATGAAATTAATTGAGATCAGATGACAAGGAGCAGCAAATGTTGTGAAGAGGAGCCCAGGAACAATAGAAGAGGCTAGAGAGCCTCAGATAATAGCTATAGGGTAGCACACAAATCTGTTGTCTATCTTAATGTCTGTTTTGGCTGAGAAAAGCATTAAAACCTACTGACATTTTTTACAGGTCCATCATGACTGATCACTTATTTTATATGCCTAACATCTCTTCATCATTCTCCTTCTCAGTTTTGAAACTTATTCATTAAAATATTCATTAAAACAAATGGGACACAAACCCAGCAGCAAGGCTGTTAGTCCATCTGTGATGAACCACGGTCTTTTCCACAGGAATGAATTGCTCCTTCCCCTCGATCCCATTAATGTTGTGATCTCCCAGAACAGCAACCATAGACACTCCACTGTGAAAGGAAACAGAATTTTGAATGACCCCTTCCGCCCTGTTTAGGTAGGTACAATATCACATATGAAGAAATCTTAGAGGCAAAAACATTTCAAAAACATATTTGAATATGCTTTTGAAATATGGCTTTAATATGTTTAACTATGATATCATCATATGTTAGTACCATGAAATACAGTATGAGGAAATCTGTGAGGTAAATTTATAATTTTGCTTTCTCTGATGCCTGAATTCCGTCCCTTTCCCATGTACTAATTGACTAGAGGTACTGTAGTTGCATACCTTTGGATGCAGTGGGCAGCTGTCAGAACCCAGCGACCATGAATCAAAGAGCCACCACAGGTAAGTGACAAACAGCTGCTGGAGAAAATCCGCAGTGACACCTGAGTCCAGCACCAACAATAAAGAGAAAACACTGTATGTGTTCCACAGGACAGTAAACAGAAAATATGGACATGATGCATTTAGGATACCTTGCTGTGCAAGCACTTTATCCAGACCAACTCACTTTATATAAAACCTCCTCACTTTAGTTGAAATTCAAGTTCAAGTTGAAATTTATTGTCATTTTACTCATATACAGGTATACGGTATGACGAAATGTTATTTAACTAGCTCTCGGACGGTAAGTAGTACAAAGAAAAATAACAACAATACAATTGTTTAATAAAAGAAAGACAGAGACAACAGGCAATATGCAAAACATCAAAAAGGTACCAGGTAATGTGCAAAAACAACATCAGATGTGCAAAAACATGGATCAACAGAATGAAATAAAAGGGATAGAAATTATGGGGAGTGAGCTTTTGACATGTGAGGTAGAGGTAGATTTCAATGTGTGTTTGGGTTTTTGGTAAGAAAGAAAGAAGGCACTGTGAGGTTCAGATCATAGGTGAGAGGTGAGGTGAGGTGAGAGAGACTGGGAGTTTAATAGTTTGATAGTGCGGGGGTAAAAACTGTCTCTGAGTCTGGTAGTCCAGGCCCGAATGCTCCGGTACCGTTTTCCAGATGGTACAGGTTCATACAGTCTGTAGCTGGGGTGTGTGGGGTCTTTCCTCAAGCACCGTCTGTCATAAATGTAAGTATCCTTTTAAAATACTAACTTGTTTTTATTGTTATCACAGACTTCAAGTTAAAACGTTTTAATGCAGAATAAAGAAAAAATTGTCATAAAGTAACCTACAATATTTTTCACCTTGACATATCTAGACTACCATGTGCTTTATAAAATTAAAAAACATCAATCATTTGAAATGCAACTTACCAGGCAGAATGAGGAATGCAACAAAAACAACACAGGGAAGCATCTTGTGAGTTGTTCTTCGGCTCTTGGTTAGCTCTCACTAAGTTCTCCAGCAAATATTTATACCCCAGATGCAAATTGAAAACCATATATTCCTTGCTCTCCTGTGCAGAAAATGTCTTACGACAACTGTCATTAAATCTGCTATTCCAGATGTTTCAAGAGTGTTTGCTTCCTAATTCTGTTCTGTTGAATAACATTCAAAGATCGTAAAGTACAAAGAAAGTGGTTGTGTACTTATACATTATTATATTAATCATTATAAGTTTAGTAATGATAAAGAACAGTTTTGTTATCATTGTGTTTTGTTATATTATATAACAGAAATTGTTCCAAAGACTACAAATGTAAACTAGACAGTAAATTGAAATTGAGAATGCAACACAATTTCTTCCGTTATACTAATAATGTTAAATAATCCTCTTCAGAAACACGAGGTACAATTTACAAAGCAAGGGTACACGTTGCACAACATTGGATTAAAGGCCATATGTTTTATTGAAATGTCAGAAACATTCATATATATATGTATAAAGTGTCTTCTAGATTTATTGTTCTCTGTTGATCTGAACTTGCATGTACTGTACATTCATCCTTCTCATGTTCACTTTTGTTTATTTTGATAGATTTTTTTATATTTCCAGTGATCCAACTGCCTGATTCACTGGCAACCCCTTTTTCACTTGTCGCTCTTGATCTGTTGATCTCCACAGACAGCCCTGACCTAGTGTTATTACAGCCTGTGCTCACTCCTGAACTTCCAGTCTGCTTGCTCATTTCTCTCTTTGCTCCATACTCACTGACTCGCTCCCATCTCCTCTCTGGGATCTCTCAAAGATCCCTGAAGTCTTATGCTTGGGTACTGTTGTATGTAAGCCTATAAAATCAGTTACACGTGGAAGATATTTCAGTAGCAGCATGCATCATCAATTGTTAAGGTCAAAGACCTCTCCAAAGACTCCGGGCAAATTGACTCTGATCTTCACAAGTTGGAATATGGCTGTAAAATAATCCACAAAAAATCGGATCTACCACTTTCCACTGTAGTGTGTATCATTAAGAAATGTAATTGAAAATTAAGAATTCTATTTGGTATAAAATAATTGATCTTATGATGAAAAAACACAAATGCCCGATGTGAAAAATAGCAGGTGGTTTATTATATTTTATGGTTGTTTTGTGTTCGCAGGCCCTGGAGCCATCAAGACAATGTGACACCACCAGAGATGAGGTCCAGTAGAAAGTGTCTTTTAACCTGGAGGTACTGTGGGTCTCAGACTTTATATGGATCAGACTTCCATCCAACCATTTTCTAACCAATCCCTCCATTTCAGGGCCACTGGGGAGCTGGAGCCTATCGTGGCAAGCAAAGCAGGATACACTCTGGGTGAGACACCAGTCTATTGCAGGGCATACACAGACACAAACACAGACACAGACTCATACCAGAGAAAATATTCCCAGAGTTCAATTAACCTACCAGAATGTCTTTGGATTGTGGAAGATAACTGGAGCATCTAGAGGAAACCCACTCGAATGTGGAGAGAACATACAAACTTCACATATCACATACATAGCACCCCAGGTCCAGAATTGAACCCAGAGAGTGAGACAGTGATGTTAACCATTGTGCCACTGTTCTGTCTGGATGAGACTTAAAAGTCTTTAACCTAGTTTTCTAAAACAGTCAAAGTAAGAATTTAAGATCTAAGGTAAGAGACCCATTAGGGAACTGTGGTCATAGTACAATGGGTGTAGGAAGTATTGACCCCCCTTGGACATTTACCACATTTTACTGTAGTAAATAATACAATTGTAAGGGATGAAGCTGCGTATTAAATAAAGGAAACATTTAAAAAGAGGAAAGCAAAATTGCTGATGCATTAAACTAATACTTAAGTCGGGGGTTTTTCAAGGAGGAAAGTGCCAAGATTCTTCTGGCAGCAGACATTTGTAGATTAATTACTTTTACAGTATACGTATTTCCTCACAACACCATCCTCAATGTCTGAAGATCGGTGCTCTTACCTCTCTGCACTGCAGTTGGAATCAAGTGGAAGATCCAGCAGTGGACTAATTAGATATACAAAGGAACAAGTAATAGGTTTATTCCATGCAGCCTATGCATGCCTATGTTTTATTCCTTTGCAGCCTACGCATGCTGACGCAGCTACCCACCTGAACTAATTAGATATACTGTGACTTCCAGGTATAATAATACCCTAAACTCATTTGTTCATGCAGATGAAATAGGAACAAAATTACAGAAATAAGTTTTTGTGCCTGAATGCTGTTATTGATATACAATTCCACATATCCTCCTGTCTCTCTGGAGCACAGTGTGTATATTAATGCTGTATTCTCTAGTATCATTCTTTGCTGGCTAAAGTTCTGTGATTTTAAGCGCATTGTTTTTTCCTATTGCTGATATTGTTACAGCTTTAGGTGCTTGAGAAGTGTCTCTTAGAATTTAGATAAAGTTTGTGTCACTTGGAAGAGTAAACACTTCCACTGTAGCTTCAAAGCAGAAGGGAAGTTACAGGAGCTGAGGTCTGGGGGATCCCTTTGGCAAAAAACAAGGTTTACCTTGGTATGCCTAGGTAAGTTGTGGGTTAATGATTGTCAATGAGGAGTAAAGACATGCAAAATATTAAATCACACAAAGAGCTCAGAGAGACAACAAGAAAGCAGGGAAGAAGAGAAGCGAGAGGAGAGTCAAGAGGAGTGGGAACCAGGCGAGAGCCCCTACTCCATGATCATCCAAACCAAACCTGACTGCGAGCGAAGTATAGTATTTGAACCTTGCTAGAGAGAGCTTGCTATTCTGTGTTTTTAGGGAACTTGGGTTTCCAGGGTAATAAATACCTCAGTTAGAAATGTCTTTCCTGCTTAGGATGCATTTTTAGAATAGGGAGATTTATTTTGTGGCATCTGGGGTTCAGCGAGGGAGATTTAACTGCAGGTTGCATCACATTTATTTAGACGGCAGCTTATCACTTATTTGGCCTCTGTAGGCATTAAGGGTTTCATACTTTGTAGAAGTCTAGGAGATGTTCTGTATGATTAGGATGTTAAGCCTTTGAAAAGCCTTGTTTGTAAATACTGTACATAAAGTAACTTGTGTGTTGTATGTTTTGCTATGTGTAACGTAGTTTTTGTCTTATCATTGTAATAGATTTTGTTTAACCAAGTGTGCCTGGATTATTACTCCTCTCAGCAAAGCTGTGCCTGAGAACAAAGAACTCACTTGCCTCTAATTATACCAACTGCTTGGGTATATTCGGGAGAAATCACTTACAAGTTGGGGGTTTTGAAAACATATTTCACTTATTGACTTCCTGATAAATCCTGATATTCACTAATTTTGTAACCCCCCATTTGTAACAATATTTTACAAGCTTCCATGATACATTCTGTTGTACTGAAAAGGCTCAAGAGCTTTACTCTGCTTCAATCACTGTGCTCATACACAGTGTGATGTAATGTAGAAAAATATTATTGCGTGATGAATATACTGTAAAATAATTTCTGGGAACTGTGGAACAGGTGAAGTAGCATCTAGCCATCCAGCACTTCTGGTGGAAAATATTTAAAAAGATTCAGATGTCTCTTTCCTCTTCTATACCATTAGTTTGAAATAAATCAAATTAAAAAAATATTTTTAAAGCTTATTATTTTAAATTGTCCTTATTACAGTACAGTTTCTAATAGTAAAATGTGTTTTAAACCTTTTCTGTTGTGAATTGAAAACATATTTTGATCAAATTAAATTCTCAAAAATATTAGTATCTTATTGTTATTTTGTACCATATTTATTGGTATTTACTGAAATGAACTTTATTATTTTTGTGTTGTATCTCTCCAGCATTGTTAAAAGCAAGAAAATAAATACACCACACAGTAGTGTAGAATAGCTATAAAGGATGTAAAATTCAAATTTAGTACTGACACAGAAGAGATGCTTTTGAACAGCGTGCCTTAAACAGATTTTCCTTCATAAGTGACCATCACTTACTTATATTTTTAAGCATTTCTGCATCCTCAATTTATTATTATATGTATTATGTTGTACTTTGTAATACAGTATTTTACAGGTGTAGCATTGTGGCTTTCCAAAAATAGTATAAATGTGTCAGGATTTAGTACATAATGAATCTTATTTAAAAATAAGCCCCCTATTTTATTTTCACAAATATTGAAATAATACATCATTTTTATTCTTTCCAGGATTCCCTCATCTCTTTAATTAAATTTTATTAGTTTAATTTCTATAACTAGGACAATGTTTGTTATTATTTAGAATAAATAATTAATTTATTGTAATTACTTTACCATAATTTACTGTTTTCCATGATGCACTAATGTACATGTAATTTTAATAATATTCACATTGAACTATTTTGATAACTTCCCCACACCTTTGTAAAGAATGCATTCCTTGTTATTTAGTACATACTGTATACTTCCTTTTCTTTGCACAATAAGCAAAAAAAATACATTTTTTTCAAGGGTGTAGGCATTCTCAAGCTGAGTGCGGAGAATTGCCAGGAATCCTGTTCCTGTTTCTCTGAAGAAGAAATTATTCTTCACGTTACTTGTAGTACTTGTACTTGTAGCTCTGTAGGTCAGTATAGGCCATTACAGTTTCAAGGACAAGGCCATTCCTGTGATGTTTAGCTTCGTTATGCACAAGCAACATGGACGTAAGGCAGTTTTACTTCATGTCAGTAACAGTTACTGCCAAAAGTGGGAATTTCATCCCAGTTATCATCCCTGTGCCTTCCCAGGATACTGCTCTACACCTGATTGCTTTGCTGTCTTCTCACTTTCACTACCTGCTACCTGCAGCTGTTTCTAGTCAGTCCATACTCCTTTCTAGAAATGTTCATGTTAATTCTTGGGCTGAAAATTGATTATGAAAAAGATAACAGAGTGATTAAGAGGCGATACTAAAATTGGGATGATATTCATCAATATAAATCTGGACAAACACATGGCAAATTATCTCTATTGCAGGCAAGTACATGATTTGCTTGCAGGTAATATACATGTAAATTATACTGTTAACACATAATATACTCCCTGTATATAAACCAAGTAAAGCCTTATATCACTTTATTGACTGGTAAAGTCAGAGGTGTAGGGACAAGGCCAGTTATTTCACTTGAAATTAAGTGTTTTTAAAGATTTTAATAAGAATTTCTAATAATCTTTGTATGCCTGGACCAAACATCCTGTTGCCTGTCACAGGAATGTAGCTAAAGAGGCCCCTCTTTGTGATCTCAGCCCCATGATGACCTAGTGGCAGATGAGTTTGTCTGTTGTATAAGAATCTTTTCCAGGACAAAGAAGATCCAGGGTAAATTCTCCCTTTGATGGATGATCACTGCTGGTGCCTGGATGTTTAGCAGATAACCATAGGCACATCTGGAAATAATCCTAAAAGTCACAGACCACTGCCAATTATCCAGCAAGATGACCAACCAATCAAGGACCTACAGGGTGTGGGAACCCACTCCACCTGGTAACCTCTTGACCAATCACCAACCGTACTTTCCATATTTTCCCCAGTTTATAGGCAGTGAGCGTCACCTCTAATTTTGCAACAGAACTGACAAGTGACAACAGAAACATACGCATGCTGCACTTGTTGTCTAAACTCTGGGCTTAAACTTTTGTTTAAATGCTAAGAATGAGCCCTACATTAAGGCAGATCTTGCATCCAGCTACAACCGTGAGCCTGCTTAATCACCGGAGCAATTCAAACCCGATGACATGCCTGAATATACAGCAGTATTATTCAATCATAGCCACTATGCTGGGAGCAAACAAAACAAAAGCCTCTCCGCTGTTCGTGTGTGTTGCACCAACTAAGCTCACAACCCTGTGCACAGACTTTGTGCACTTGAGAGCAACCACCTCACAGCAGGATTCTTTCTCTCTTCTTGATATCTCGAGCTGCCTAAGGATTGCAGTGGCATAGAGCCAGCAGAGCACAGATTGGACAGTGCTGTGTAGATTAAACCGACCCAGGGACGCCAAATATGTAGTGATTCATAGCCGTTTCAGGGACGCCAAATATGTAATGTTAGTGGCTCTCTGAAGGCACCAGTTTTGTAGGGTTTGGGCATTTACTGAGACAATTATTAATTGTAGCAGTAAATCACAAAGTTGATTCTTTTGGTGGCTTTAGAATCCAACCATGCGATATAACTCAAACAACGCGCACACACAGGTACTAATACACGAGGATACATTTATTAATACATAGAATATGCATATAAACCTAACAGATCTTATCGAGAGGGTTATCAGAATACAAAAGATATATATTCAATCAGTTACAAAGTGTTACACATCAAGAGGACATATGTTCAGTATATCATTCATTAAGACCGTTTCGTAAAGTGAACTTGGTTACAACTTCTACATTAGATACTCAAACAAGTACATAACTCTTAGGAATTAAATTGATATCAACTGGTTTGGATAACAATTGAATTCTCGAGCTGTAATGCATTGAAGTTGAATACTCATCCAATCTCTGGGGATTCAGATCTCCTGCGGGCACAAAGAAACAGTTGCAGGCTGTTGCTGTCCAATCCGCGCTCTCTGGCTCCGTGCCAGGCTGTGCTGTGCGGCTTGCGACGGTGCGCTGCTGATGCTCACTGACCGGCTAGTTAGTGTTGGCTTTAACTAGCAAAGTTTGTGCACAGGAGAAAAGATGACTGTGGGTCCCAGCAAGTCAGGAAGAGGACCGGTTCGTTCCTGATGAAGAGCTAGTTCTGAATAGTAATTCAGCTGTCCACAGTTCCGACCTGTTCACGAGGCCTGCTGCTGGTTACTCTCTGGCAACCTCCACTCTAGACTCTTAGAACAAAGGAAAGTTCTGGCGCTCGGACACACTGGCCGTTCCGTGGTTGTCCGGGCTGAGTCTCAGGATGGTCAGGAGGCGCGCTGCAAGAATGTCCTGCCCTTGGGAGCCTTCTGCTCCTGGGCCGTCCTGCCCTGGAATTCTCCTTTGAATTCCCTTTAGAATTGTTGAATCTGAATCTGAATCTGAATCTGAAACTGAATCTGAATCTCTCAGGCTCTCTGTGTTGCCTGTTTTTACCTGGAGGAACTTCAGCTCATTGATTGGCTGAAAGTTCCATGGGCATCAAAGTCCCACGTGGGTTACTCGGCCCTACCGGTCCCTGATTGGTTGATCAAGCAGAGATATGAGTCACTTAGTCCTGACACTTAGTAATGCAGTCCAGATGTCCAACTCGCACTCCCTAGACAGATAGGCGCCAATGGATAACCATTGATCATGATAGCCAGGCTTAGCTAAGTGCATCCCCCTGTGGGAGCTGTCCTTATCAAAAGAAAACATCTTGCATGAATAGTTTCTCTGTGGCTGCACCACAGAGATGAACAGAGAAATGGGGCCTCATTTGGGAAGCTCAGAAACACTTAATTCTGCCTTATTATTAAGCCTCGCCGCTACAGCTGCAATGGACCCAGTCAGCTGTTTCACCCTCCTTCTAAGCGGGAGTTACAAATCCACAGTTGTAGATGAGTATATCACCATTATCACCCTTGGGAATTTAATTGTTATATAAACATATGTTGATATCAATTTAATTCAGTGAATACTCATGCATTTACCCTGAATGCTTTTATGTACAAACATGTATCAATAAATGTGCTCTGTGTGCTGCAAATCTTTGTGAAGATTTCTTGTTGTTCTGCCAAAGTAAACTCTCAAAAACAACTAAACTTTATGCCAGTAAATTAATACAACTACAGGGATACAACAGTGTCTTAGAAAGACCAGGGAAAGAAAAGAAGAAGTTTACAGCTCTCTTGTACAGGTCCATGACACATTGAAATATTGAATGTAAGTGCTTTGACCTGAGCGATCTTTTTGCTTCTTTTGAGAAGTGATTGCATTGTGAGAGCAAATAGATATATCTGATAAGAAGAGATGGAGGCCAGAGCGCTTTCTGCTTTCAGTACAGCTAGTAGCAGTGAAATCTGAGCATCCCAGAAAGCGGTTGGTGAGAAGAGATAATGCTTTGAGAAATTTTCAAACTTTAGTACCTTTTTTAAGATGATCAAAGAGTGATGAGATGTAGGACACAGTGATCTGGAGAATTGCAAAAAAGAGAAAGGAATGAAAACCCCAAATTACAAAAGCGGAATCCTTAATTGTGGAGCATACAGTATTACAGTATTAAAGTTGATTGGGTTTGGATTTGTAGTAATAGCCACACCTTCTGTGCAGTAGAGTACAAAGATTAAACATGGTAAGTGAAATTCCTTAATGGGCAGTGGAGAGTGCTTGGCTACTTGAAGAAAGACCCAAGAAGCATGCAATGCTAAAGCTGGCTCACTTACTGCTTTGTAGAGTGGTGAAGGAACCAGTAGCAAGTTACTCACTATTGGCTGTCAAAGACTAGTGGATTGGAAAGAAAGACTTGTGGATGTTTGTGGAAATGGGTGAATGAAGTTTATGAGGTATGATGCTCTGAAAATGATTTGAGAAGATGATGCAGAGATACTTGACTGTGGCTTCTAAAAAAGAGGTAGCATTAAATTAAAGCACATTTTTTAAATGGAGAATCTACAAACTGAGCTGAATACGAACAGTGAACTGGCAACATATTAAAATACTGGTGATACATCTAAAAAGATTTACGATAAAGAGATTTAAAGAACCTTTAAAGCATCTTTATTACTATTATTTATTGCATATTGTACAATCATTATTGAGTGGATCAAAAAAGGCTCCAAGTACAAGCCCCAAAGAACGAATAATGGTAATGATGAAGGGGCACAGTTGATAATGTTACCAAGGAATCTGAAGAGATGTCAGGGAGTCATAAACAATTTCTTAATTTCCTCAAATCACCATATGGTTGGTATGTAATTCAACATAGTGGTAAAGACGTAGGAAGCAAGGTCAAGAACAGAGATGATGGTAGACTCTTAAACAAGGTTGAACAAAGTTAAACAAGGCACAAAACAGAGCATTTCTTGAGAAACATAATCAGATGTAATCCTTTATTTACATTAGATGTGCATGGGGCATCCATAGGTAATACTTTACAACATACAGTAGAAGCTGAAATTCATAGTTACCTTTGCAGCTGGTTATGCAAAATGCTAATTGATACTGGGGCAAACTATTCATTTACAAATATTATCCTTAATTCCTAATAACTGAGAAAACAACCAATGATCTTGATAGGAAACATATACTGTATAGACACAACAGTGACATAAGCACAACATGCAGACATACTGTAGATCTGGGGCCCATTACCATCAGGGTGGCACTATTTTATTTACCTAAAAATCGTAAATGAACTGTTCTTGGCATGGATGTCATGCACAATTACAGATTATTGATACACTTTCCTTCAACAGCAAGGTGATATACCAGTTGAAGATGTTGTATATATTTGCACATATACTGTTTTTGAGGTTTCATGTTGACACAATATACACAATCATAGTGTATGTGTCAGTTGTCGATGTAAATGTTCCAGGATATTAAGTTACATTATAATACACACGGTACTTCTTTTTTCTTCTATTTCTAACTTTGTAAATATATGTTCCCTGTGGCCTTATGTTTTCATCTTTAATGTGGTTTTGGGCAGATACCGATGTAGCGGCGAGGCTCCAGATGTTATTCATCCTGTTTGTATCCAATGCTGGTTCCGGTATGAATTCTCGAGGAGTAATGTAGACATTTAAGATTAATGTTCTAATGGCAAGGGACATCACTTAACTCTGTTTTGTTTTGAAGGCAACAATGCCTCGGGACCTCGTGGCCTTCAAAAAGGGGGGATATGTAGCGGCGAGGCTTAATAATAAGACAGAATTAAGTGTTTCTGAGCTTTCCCATATTAGGCCTCATCTCTCTGTTCATCTCTGTGGTGCAGCCACAGAGAAACTATTCATGCAGGCTGATTTAAGGTTTCCTAGGACAGCTCCCAAAGGGGGATGCACTTAGCTAAGCCTGGCTATCATGATCAATGGTCATCCATTGGCGCCTATCTGTCTAGGGAGTGCCAGATGGACATCTGGACTGCATTCCTAAGTTTCAGGAGTAAGTGACTCATATCTCACCTTGATCAACCAATCAGGGACTGGTAGGGCCGAGTAACCCACGTGGGACTCTGATGCCCATGGAACTTTCAGCCAATCAATGAGCTGAAGTTCCTCCAGGTAAAAACAGGCAACACAGAGAGCCTGGAAGATTCAGTAAGATTCAGTGGAGAATTCTGTGGACTGTTCTAAAGGGAATTCAAAGGAGAATTCCAGGGCAGGCGGCCCAGGAGCAGAAGGCTCCCAAGGGCAGGACATTCTCGCAGCGCGCCTCCTGACCATCCTGAGACTCAGCCCGGACAACCACGGAATGGCCAGTGTATCTGAGTGCCAGAACTTTCCTTTGTTCTAAGAGTCTAGAGCGGAGGTTGCCAGAGAGTAACCAGAGGATCCACCCGAGGTTAGCACCAGCAGCAGGCCTCGTGAACAGGTCAGAACTGTGGACAGCTGAATCACTATTCAGGACTAGCTCTTCATCAGGAACGAACCGGTCCTCTTCCTGACTTGCTGGGACCCACAGTCATCTTTTCTCCCGTGCACAAACTGTGCTAGTTAAAGCCAACACTAACTAGCCGGTCAGTGAGCATCTGCAGCGCACCGTCGCAAGCCGCACAGCACAGCCTGGCACCGAGCCAGAGAGCGTGGATTGGACAGCAACAGCCTGCAACTGTTTCTTTGCGCCCGCAGGAGATCTGAATCTCCAGAGATTGGATGAGTATTCAACTTCAATGCATTACAGCTCGAGAATTCAATTGTTATCCCAACCAGTTGATATCAATTTAATTCCTAAGAGTTATGTACTTGTTTTGAGTATCTAATGTAGAAGTTGTAACCTCTAGAATATGCATATAAAGTAATTGAACTGCATGTAATTGAACTTTCGTAAGTTCAATTACGAAACGGTCTAAATGAATGATATACTGAACGTATGTCCTCTTGATGTGTAACTCTTTGTAACTGACTGAATATATACCTTTTGTATTCTGATAACCCTCTCGATAAGATCTGTTAGGTTTATATGCATATTCTATGTAGTAATAAATGTATCCTCGTGTATTAGTACCTGTGTGTGTGTGTGTTGTTTGAGTTATGTCGCATGGTTGGATTCTAAAGCCATCAAAAGAATCAATTTTGTGATTTACTGCTACAATTAATAATTGTCCCAGTAAATGCCCAAACCCTACGGAACTGGTGCCTTCAGAGAGCACACTACAGCGTGATAGAGATTCAAGAAGTTGCCCTGCCTAGATCCCCTTCTCACCCCAGAATATGCCTTTACTCTGGCTTTAAACAACATTTTTATTGTTCAATGGTGATGACAGAGTCTTTCCGGCAGCTAATTAAGGTGCCCCTGCTTGCTGGGGCCTTCTTTGTTGCTCCAGTTACATGCTGACACTATCAGAGGTGGGGAACACTGGTGCTGGAGGTTCCGTAATTCCCCTCTCAAACCGGGCGTAACAGTCATTTAACTCACACACGAGAGGGAAATCAGTATCAGTGGATGTACAGTGCCTTGCGAAAGTATTCGGCCCCCTTGAACTTTTCAACCTTTTGCCACATTTCAGGCTTCAAACATAAAGATATAATTTTTTTATTTTATGTGAAGAATCACCAACAAGTAGGACACAATTTTGAAGTGGAACGAAATCTATTGGATTTTTGAAACTTTTTTAACTAATAAAAAAAAGAAAAGTGGGGCGTGCAAAATTATTCGGCCCCTTTACTTTCAGTGCAGCAAACTCACTCCAGAAGTTCAGCGAGGATCTCTGAATGATCCAATGTTGTCCTAAATGACTGATGGTGATAAATAGAATCCACCTGTGTGTAATCAAGTCTCTGTATAAATGCACCTGCTCTGTGATAGTCTCAAGGTTCTGTTGAAAGCGCAGAGAGCATCATGAAGACCAAGGAACACACCAGGCAGGTCGTAATACTGTTGTGGAGAAGTTTAAAGCCGGATTTGGATACAAAAAGATTTCCCAAGCTTCAAACATCCCAAGGAGCACTGTGCAAGTGATCATCTTGAAATGGAAGGAGTATCAGACCACTGCAAATCTACCAAGACCTGGCCGTCCCTCTAAACTTTCAGCTCAGACAAGGAGAAGACTGATCAGAGATGCAGCCAAGAGGCCCATGATCACTCTGGATGAACTGCAGAGAACTACAGCTGAGGTGGGAGAGTCTGTCCATAGGACAACAATCAGTCTTACACTGCACAAATCTTGCCTTTATGGAAGAGTGGCAAGAAGAAAGCCATTTCTCAAAGATATCCATAAAAAGTCTCGTCTAAAGTTTGCCACAAGCCACCTGGGAGACACCCCAAACATGTGGAAGAAGGTGCTCTGGTCAGATGAAACCAAAATCGAACTTTTTGGCCACAATGCAAAACGATATGTTTGGCGTAAAAGCAACACAGCTCATCACCCTCAACACACCATCCCCACTGTCAAACATGGTGGTGGCAGCATCATGGTTTGGGCCTGCTTTTCTTCAGCAGGGACAGGGAAGATGGTTAAAATTGAGGGGAAGATGGATGCAGCCAAATACAGGACCATTCTGGATGAAAACCTGTTGGAGTCTGCAAAAGACCTGAAACTGGGATGGAGATTTATCTTCCAACAAGACAATGATCCCAAACATACAGCAAAATCTACAAAGGAGTGGTTCACAAATAAACGTATCCAGGTGTTTGAATGGCCAAGTCAAAGTCCAGACCTGAATCCAATCGAGAATCTGTGGAAAGAGCTGAAAACTGCTGTTCACAAACGCTCTCCATCCAACCTCACTGAGCTCGAGCTGTTTTGCAAGGAAGAATGGGCAAGAATTTCAGTCTCTCGATGTGCAAAACTGATAGAGACATACCCCAAGCGAGTTGCAGCTGTAATCGCAGCAAAAGGTGGCTCTACAAAGTATTAACGCAAGGGGGCCGAATAATTTTGCACGCCCCACTTTTCATTTTTTTATTAGTTAAAAAAGTTTCAAAAATCCAATAGATTTCGTTCCACTTCACAATTGTGTCCCACTTGTTGGTGATTCTTCACATAAAATAAAAAATTTATCTCTTTATGTTTGAAGCCTGAAATGTGGCAAAAGGTTGAAAAGTTCAAGGGGGCCGAATACTTTCGCAAGGCACTGTAACTGCTTATTTTAGCTTTATGGTTTGTCCCTCCACATTTGGCACACATCAGAAAAAGCTGCTTGTATTTTTAATTTGTTACGATATTGCCTTTTAGAGTGCCCTGATAGCTCTCCGCAGGTCATACCTTGCCTTCTTATTTAGGTCCAGATTGCCAGATTTAAAAGCCGTCGATCTTGCCTACTACGAATGAAACCTTGATTTCCGGTTAAGGAAAAAGAGTCTTTGTATGTACAGAGTCATCCACACATGAGCAGAATATTGTAAAATTGTCATTCCTCCACAACACTTTTCTCTTTTCAAGAGCTGATTACTTTTAATCACCCTACTCACCAGGATATCTAAATCCACACTGAGGAAACTACAGTATGCCCAGAATTTTGCACCCAGAATCCTTACCAGGTCTTATGCAAGTGATCACAATACACACAACTCCTGTTCTCAAGTCCTTGCATGGGCCTCCTATCAGGTTTGTGTCAGCTTCAAAATCCTCTTGCTTACATATACTGTATGGTTCCACATGATTTGGCACATCAGTACCTCTCTGAGTCACTATTATCCTACTCTCCACCTTATAACCTTCATCCGTCTAATTCTCCTATCTGTCCCCCAAGCCCCTCTGCATACATCTGAATGCATGACAGGGCCTTCTCCTGCATAGCCCCAGTGCTCTGGAATTCTGTCTAAGGATATCAGGAAGTCATTTTGCCTAAGTACTTTCAAATGAAGACTTCTGTGTTTGCTCCTTCCCTGTCCTACTGTATTCCAAACCCTAACTGTCATTGTGTAATTCTGCTGTCTCCTCTCCTTTGTTTTTTTCTAACCGTAAAACATTTTTAAAGGTGCTATTTAAAATTAGTTAGAAAGTTAGAAATATAAATAAAATTTCTACTTAGTGAAATTAAAAAGCACTAAATAAACAAAATCTGACTTTTCTTGTTTTAGAATGATTGGTTTTTAAGATGTTTTAAAACGTTAGTAATTGTCACATCACAATTATGAATGTTATGCTGAAAAAAAATTAAAAAATCTGATAACTGTAAACACGTGAATGTGCTCAAATGTAAAGAGTTGGATTTGTACATTTCTACAGTTATACCCTGTATTGGACAAAGTGCTGAAATTGAAAAGGATGCAGTCTTTAATTTGCAAATAATAGAACATTTAAACAATTTAACAAGCATTTAAATCATGTTCAATAGAAATTATTTATCCGTGTGTTTAAATCTATTTTGTGTCAGCATGCAATGGTTAGATTTGCTGCTTTGCAGAGTTGTGGCCCTGATTTCCATTCCAGAACTTGGTGCTGTTGGTGTGGAGTTTGAACCTTCTCCCTGTGTTCTTGTGAGTTGCCTCCAAGTGGTCTAGTTTTGTCCCACATTCCAGCGAAATACTGGTAGGCTAACTGTCTACTTGGAAAACTGGCAGTGATGCAAGTGTGTACTCTGATCTATGGTGTATCCTGCCTTGCGTCTGTTGCTTGCTGGAATAGGCTCCAGCTCCACCCATGATACTGTATTGGATAAAGTGGTTAGAAAATGCTGGCTGTAAATCTATTTTGACTTGTTTGGTAACTGCAGCTACCCCTTTGAGTAACACATTTCTGTTATAACCAAATGCAGGGATAGACTCAAATTTAAAGCCTAGGAAAAAGACACTTCTCTGAAGAAATTACAGTGCTCAAAAGTAATGCAAAGTGATTTACAAACACATTACCTTGACTAGCATGATCTCAGATCAATAAACAAAACAATAGATAGCTGGCAAAATGTCAGAGGTAGAGACTCAGACATACAGTGCTTTGTTTGGATCCTTGCAAAGTTTTCACATTTTCTTGCTTTAAACTTAACATTTTGATGCCTCAATCAGGTATTGAATTTCATAAAAAAGATTGAATTATTAAAACCAAGGAGGTTGCAAAACAACTCAGAGAAAAGCTGCGTAAAAGCACAGATCAGGAGAAGGGTGTAAAAAACATTTAATATTGTTTTGAGCATTGCAGAGTCTAAGAAGTGAAAGGCACCCAGACACTCCCTAGATCAGGCCATATTTCAAGTGAGCAGCTGGGTAAGAAAGAAACTGGATATTCTTAGAAATGCCACTGTGAGGTCCACATTTTTGTCAAAACAAAAAAAAAACAACAACAAATACTGTATGTCAATCAAAACACTTGTGGCAGGCATGCTTGGGAAGGAATTGATCCGCCACTAGAGGCTGCCAAACAAGCTCTAATTAGCTAAAAAGCCATACAATTACATTTCCTTGACCTTAATGTTTTGTTTATTTTATAGGTTTTTGGACATGCAGGACTGCGTGAGAGCAGGCTCTGTCACAAATTGGTGATGAAACCTAGGAGCACTATGGTGTTAAAAAATATAAATAATTCTCTGTGTCCCCTTTTGAAAACTGTATGATGCTGACCTCTGGCAACAAATTGAGATGATGAACCAATAGCTGAGACTTCTCCAAAAACCTGTGAAGCTTCAGAGAAGAAAATTGAGTCAGATAGGTGATGGGCAATATAGCAGTGCATTAACAGGAGCTGTCAGAGTTTCCCTTGATCGACTGGACTTCAGCCCTCAGATCAAGGCCCGTCCTGGGTACAGGTGAATTAGGCGAATGCCTCTAGGGCCTTGGGCCACCAGGGGGTCCCCTCAATATGCACCACTACGTATTTTTAATTGACACATTCAAATGTGAGTGAAAACCCCTAATGGTCTTTCTGTTGGTGTGAATTATCCTAATGGAGGCCCGGTGAAAAAATTACCAATCATAATTGAGTACGTAATATGTTTCTGAAGCACAGAAAAGAAGAGCAGGATAAACAATCTCAAAACAGATGTACACCAAATCAAGCCCTTGTAATAAGACAAAATTATAATAATGTAACAATTTGTTTTTAGATTTGGCTTTGAGTCTGTCAGATCCACGTAACTAGCGAACAGTAGACAAGCCACACTTTCAAGCTAGACAGTCGACTGCTTGAGGTGATTTACTACCACGTGCAGCTAGTTAGGGGATTTACATTTCCCATAATTGCACACATGCCATGTGTGTCACCTGGCTAGAAATCGGTGCTGCCCAGCTAAACAAAAGTGTGAAAGCTGTGTAGTAAAAAAGACTGTTCAGCAATTGTAAGTGATCAACACAAAAACACATTTCTTTGCAGTTTCTCTTGCATTACATTAAATGGGGGGACTGTAAACTCAACCTGTAGCCCTTCAGATTACAGGTGCTCTCCCAGTGACACTGACAGGAACAGAGAGGAGCTTTTCAAAGCTCAGATTGATTAAAACATACCTGAGGTTGAAAATACAGTATAGGCAAATTGAATTATAGAATATTTTTTATGAAACGTTCGCATCTGCTCAGCCTTACTTATCTCCCTTGTTATTGAGTGTACTTGTTCTTTATTTCTTGCTTATAATCATATGTTAATCTACATTAAAATGTATTGCTTTCCTTCCTTCTGTATTTTATTAAATGGGGGCATTGTGATCCTAACCTGTAGCCCTACAGATTGCAGTCATTCTCCCTTTGACAGCGACAGGAGCACAGAGAGGTTTTTTTAAGCTCAAGTTCATTAAAACATACAGTCCCTGTCTCAGTCGACTTGCTATCATGAGTGTCAATCATGCAGTCTGTCGACTACTACCATATAAAGATGTAATTAATGATTTTGCCTCCAGAAGATCTAGGCAAATTGATTTATGATGTTTTTATAAAACTTTCCCATCCCATCTGTCCAGTCTTACTGATCTCATCTCACTAGTTATTAAGTGCACTTGTTTTTTATTTCTTACTTAATTTCATATTTATTTCTACAATTCTTTTCTACAAAGGTTTCAATACAGTAATTTGTAAATGAAGATTTGCTATATTTTTGAAGTAACCGGTTGCTCCAATTGCTTTGGTTTTCTCCTACAGTCCACAAACACATGGGTGTGTGTGTTTGTTTTTGTCTTTATGTCCTGTGATGGACTGATGTCCCATCCCACCTACCTAATGGGCTCCCACCTACCTAATGGGCTGCTGATGCAAAAATACATACACACATACTCAGGCAGAATATGAAAGCAATGACAAGGTATTTTCAAACTTTGGGGCAGTTGATTGACTCGTCTATAGTAGAAGAAGTTTGTGACTGAAATCAATGTGGGATAACAGGTGTCAGTGACTGTATTGACTTAACATACTGTAATAAATACAGTACATCAATAAAATGCTTTCAGTCTTTCCCCTGTATGATCCAACATTTCACCCCAACAATATGTCTTTTTGTGATAAATAACAAAATAAAATAATGTTCTTATTATAATGTAAGTCATACCAATTAATATTAGGGTGTCCTTGTATTCAGTTCTTGTTAACAAGTCAAGTCTGCATGCCTGCATCTCTGAATAACAGGGGATTTGTTATTCCTTCTGGCTCAGCCCTGGCCACAAGAACTGTGAACCACTCTGTCAAGGAGAGATGAGTTGCACAGACACAGCCATAAAACCATTTGGCCATGAACAAAGTATGCCTCCTGATGCTCAAGTCAAGAGAAGAGTTTCACCAACACCAAACACAAGTTCATACATTTGGAGCCACTTCTTAGCAAGGAATGCAAATAAGGACTTTTTTAAAAATGCAGTCTCAAAAAACCGAACAAACATACCTTAAAATCATCAATATATACAGTACAGTATATATCCTATGTACTGCAAACACCATGTTTTGCCATTCTACCAAAATTAAATGAAGAAATCACATGGTTAGACTAAAGAGAGACATAACCAACTGCATTAAACCTCAAGAAACAAGGTATATCTGAGCAAATATCCATAGATATCACTTGTCTGATATCAGAATTTAGAAAACACAATATTCTGATCCATCCACATCGATTGATGGTCCCAGTTAGGAAAACAAAGTCACCCCTCTAGTGGTGAAATGGGATACAACCCCCTCCTGTTGCTTGTGTAGCAAATCAGAATTTTGACCTGATAAAATAGCATCCTTCAATCCTTTTGATAAAAGACTGTGTGAAGTACTGGCTGTATTACCACAATACATACTTCATTCCCTTACAAAAGTGTAAATCCAAAATATGAAATTAAAATACAATATAAGGCATCATAAGCGCTTTGAGAAGCCACCTTTAAAGGCGCTATGTAAAATAAAGTTTATTATTATTAATATTTCAGGAAGACATGGGCTATGCTTGGTTGGTATGAAAAGAATGGCCAAAACATGAGTAGTTAATTATAATTATCAAACTTGTATGTATTACTCAGAAAAAGTTAAGAGTTGTCCCAAATACAGGACATGTAATCCTACAGATGCAGCCATTCAAAATGCGCGGGCGATACCGCATTATTTTCCGGCACGCAGTCTACCGCAAGCTACCGGTAAATACCGCGAGTTACCGGTAAATACCGCTAGTTACCGTAAATTCTCCTATAATACGACAAGCAAAATAATAGTATCCGGAATTTCCGCAAGGTGGAGCTAATAAAGCTCAACCTCTCATGTTTGAGCTGTGGCCATCAGTCTTTAACGAAAATATTACTAATAGTATTAATAATGAATGATCTTGGACAAGCTGTAAGTGTAAACTCAAAGTATTGCCCTGGTCAACATTCTTTTTTTCATTGACCGTCTTTGTAAAAGTAACACCACAGCATTTCGCAATCACGCATTTGTTTCCAATCCAGCAAAGTACAGTAATTTTTGAGAATCGATTCACCATGCCTTTCACATGCTCATAAAAGAGATTGATTTAGGAACATACAGTGCCTTGCGAAAGTATTCGGCCCCCTTGAACTTTTCAACCTTTTGCCACATTTCAGGCTTCAAACATAAAGATATAAATTTTTTATTTTATGTCAAGAATCACCAACAAGTGGGACACAATTGTGAAGTGGAACGAAATCTATTGGATTTTTGAAACTTTTTTAACTAATAAAAAAATGAAAAGTGGGGCGTGCAAAATTATTCGGCCCCTTTACTTTCAGTGCAGCAAACTCACTCCAGAAGTTCAGCGAGGATCTCTGAATGATCCAATGTTGTCCTAAATGACTGATGGTGATGAATAGAATCCACCTGTGTGTAATCAAGTCTCTGTATAAATGCACCTGCTCTGTGATAGTCTCAAGGTTCTGTTGAAAGCGCAGAGAGCATCATGAAGACCAAGGAACAAACCAGGCAGGTCCGTAATACTGTTGTGGAGACGTTTAAAGCCGGATTTGGATACAAAAAGATTTCCCAAGCTTCAAACATCCCAAGGAGCACTGTGCAAGCGATCATCTTGAAATGGAAGGAGTATCAGACCACTGCAAATCTACCAAGACCTGGCCGTCCCTCTAAACTTTTAGCTCAGACAAGGAGAAGACTGATCAGAGATGCAGCCAAGAGGCCCATGATCACTCTGGATGAACTGCAGAGAACTACAGCTGAGGTGGGAGAGTCTGTCCATAGGACAACAATCAGTCTTACACTGCACAAATCTGGCCTTTATGGAAGAGTGGCAAGAAGAAAGCCATTTCTCAAAGATATCCATAAAAAGTCTCGTCTAAAGTTTGCCACAAGCCACCTGGGAGACACCCCAAACATGTGGAAGAAGGTGCTCTGGTCAGATGAAACCAAAATCGAACTTTTTGGCCACAATGCAAAACGATATGTTTGGCGTAAAAGCAACACAGCTCATCACCCTCAACACACCATCCCCACTGTCAAACATGGTGGTGGCAGCATCATGGTTTGGGCCTGCTTTTCTTCAGCAGGGACAGGGAAGATGGTTAAAATTGAGGGGAAGATGGATGCAGCCAAATACAGGACCATTCTGGATGAAAACCTGTTGGAGTCTGCAAAAGACCTGAAACTGGGACGGAGATTTATCTTCCAACAAGACAATGATCCCAAACATACAGCAAAATCTACAAAGGAATGGTTCACAAATAAACGTATCCAGGTGTTTGAATGGCCAAGTCAAAGTCCAGACCTGAATCCAATCGAGAATCTGTGGAAAGAGCTGAAAACTGCCGTTCACAAACGCTCTCCATCCAACCTCACTGAGCTCGAGCTGTTTTGCAAGGAAGAATGGGCAAGAATTTCAGTCTCTCGATGTGCAAAACTGATAGAGACATACCCCAAGCGACTTGCAGCTGTAATCGCAACAAAAGGTGGCTCTACAAAGTATTAACGCAAGGGGGCCGAATAATTTTGCACGCCCCACTTTTCATTTTTTTATTAGTTAAAAAAGTTTCAAAAATCCAATAGATTTCGTTCCACTTCACAATTGTGTCCCACTTGTTGGTGATTCTTCACATAAAATAAAAAATTTATATTGTAACGCAACGGGGCTCAGGCGGGCGCCCTTGCCGCATTAGGTCGGCCCCTGCACCGTCCGGGGCTCGAACCCGGGACTTCCGCGTCTCTCTGCAGCGACCTAGCCCCGTGAGCTAAAGAGAGATCTCTCCACAGCCCAGTAGCTGTGGTCCTGCTATCACAGGGAAGGGCGGTGACGTCACCCGCTCTGGTACGCCGGCTCTTACACAGTGCCTGTCGGCCGTAAGCGTTACAATATCTTTATGTTTGAAGCCTGAAATGTGGCAAAAGTTTGAAAAGTTCAAGGGGGCCGAATACTTTCGCAAGGCACTGTAAACATATAACCGTATGAAAACTGTACTGTATACAGTATGTATATGTATATTTAATGTCTTAACTGTGCCCGTTTAAGTATTGAATATTCATATCTAATTTTACCACTGAAGGGAAATCTTAGTAGCTGAGCATAAAAAGAATAGGAGCATACTGCAACGCGTGTGAAGGCCATAAACGATATTAATTTTGGAACATAAACATACAGTATATGGCTGGTCTCGGTACTTTAAAGAAAACATACACGAAACATGGTTTCATTATGACCAGTATCGGTCTTGAGATATTTTTAACTTGATTTACAGTATTTGAGAGGTATGTCTTAACACCGATACTACAGTGCTTAAGTACTGCTCACGTATATGTTTCTAGGTTTATATTATGCATTTCATACGGTCAAATTACTTTTGAGCAACTAATAAGAAGCGCGAAACGGTATGCGTTTTAGTTTCGTTTTGTGCTGGGACTCTGCTTTTAACAATGTCGCCGTGGATTGATTAGAGATATCAAGTACATACAAGTCATTTTTTAAATGTTGTAGTTCGTCTTGTAAAAATGTTACGAGTACATCATCTATCAACAATTACACAGGTTCTGTTTCCATATTGCGGATTTTGGTTACGTAATATTATTTTCTAGATTTCACGTTGTGAATATGATGGGATGTCTGATGGGATGTTTCTAAAAATCCATCCTCTGTAAAACGTCTTCTCTAGTTGTCCTGCATATGAATACGCTAATGAAGCTGTGTGTTCTAAGCCTGGATCTCTACATTTCTGTATGAACCAGCTTAGAGGGCTAAAGACAGCTTGTGTTTAAATTGAGTGTAAAGCAATTTATGCTTCTAAAGTCATGGTCAGCATTTATTATTGTACTGTGCTGTAAACTTGTTCTGTGCCTAGTCACATTATTTTATAGCGTTTTTATAGCGTTGTCAAATCCGGTGGCGCTGTGTGTTATTTCCTGACTCCCATTTCACATGGTCTGTGATTGAATCCCATGGAACTATGACTTTATTTTTTAACAAACATTTCTTTGAAAAAATGAAACATTTCCCTTGGTCAAAGATTAAATAAAACCTCACTCGCACCAAACAAATTTATATTTCTAAATATCACAACATGATCGAATTTAAGTCTTTTTAATAACAATGAATAGTCACTTATGCGTTACAAAATAAACATTAATATTGATTTGAATCGCGTTTTGATTTAAATCGTAAACGCGTATTTAAATATATGTGTTTAAAAGCGATATACTGTATAAAAGCGCTGATTCTTATGGAGTGTGTTCCGCCGGGGATTCAAAAAAATCTTTTTTTTAATCGCGTATCTAAGGAAAATTGCAGTATAACTTTGTTCATGCACAAACAGTGGCATGTTACATTATAATTTGGGTGTCTCCTCTTGCCAGAAAGCTCTAAATTGCAACGTAAATTGCAAAAATGCACTTGGAATCTGTCCAAGCCCTCCTACGAAAATTATTTAAACTGCGACACTGATCATTCATCTCTAAATAAACTTTATTTTATATAGCGTTTTAAGCGAATAGGTAATTAGATTGCTCATAAACCTAATCGCTTTTTCTACATAAACACAGCGTGATTGCTCTCTGAAAATGCTTTTCCTTTATATTTAGGCTCAGATTTCAACTATAGATCGTATTATTATAAACTTTCTTGGAAAAATGTATTTTATGTAAACCATGTTTGCTATTAATTCATTTAGGGCTAAAATACGTTCATTGTCTTCCAATCGAGTCGAGTTGACATTGGAAGCTTGCCACTCCCGGACTGTTACACCAAGGCATTAGCATGTTAAAGCGATTCTATTGAGGAGCCCAACTACCACTTAACACTGTAGTTCCTACTTTGAAAATACCTGTGAAACCAGTTTAATTCGTCACAGCCAGCACTCCGGCAGAGGGGGTTGTACTCGTAAAGTAGAAGCAGGCGAGATTTCCAGCGAAAGACACCTCCCCCCTCAAAAACCCAGTAAGCAGTAATGCTTTAAGTTGAAAATCGAGGTGGATTTTGAGGATGATAAAGAGGATAAACTGGGATGGGAGGAGGGTTTGGTTTTGCATAAGGGGCGGGGTTATGATAATTGGAGGAATTTGCGAGAGTATAATGGTTTGATATATTTGATTTTGTATTGTGGTCGTTATCTATGTTTTTGGTTGGTATTATGTTTATATGGTTGTTTTTGTTGGTTGGTTGTTATTATGGTTATTAATAATACGATCTATAGTTGAAATCTGAGCCTAAATAAAAAGAAAAAGCAAGTGATTAGGTTTATGAGCAATCTAATTACTTATTTGTTTAAAACGCTATATAAAATAAAGTTTATTATTAATTTGCTAGACAGAGCGGTCAACATTATTATGCATAAGACAAAGATAACGAAATCTGTGTACGCTGTAAGGTTTTTACTTCTTAAACTTTTAAAATACACGTTTCGAACAGAAAGAAATCCTCTTCCTGGTACAGTACTGTATGTATAGCAAACCAGCACGTCTTTTTTCTCCAATCAGAGGGGTGTCAGATGGTGTCAGACAATCACCATTCTGAAGCCCTACCATAATCTCTGGTATGGGGAGACCCCAGAATTCTGTCCCATAGTTTAGACAGATGATAGATACTTTTATTGATCCCGTGAGGGAAATAAAGTAAATCATTTTCATTTTAGGAAATTATTAAACGCTCGGTTAAAAGCAAAGGAGATTGTCTGTTATAGTGGACATATAAACAAGAGTTCGCTGGCATTATATCCTAGAAGACACAGACCAGGAGAATGCCCGCAGCGTAAAAGAAAATGCCTGATGACCTAGGGATTGGACAGTTTCCAAGTGCTTGTACAATCGATGGAAATGTTCAAATAAATGTGCAAAAGAAATAAACAAAATAATCATTTATTTCTTTATCATATTGGCTAGCTAATGTCCTCTCTTTGCTAGTTAGTGGCTGTGTTTCTGCGTTGGGTAGCAACGGGTGACTGTTCTCAGGCAGAAGATGTAAACAGCTTAATTTTCGTGTTAAATAATTTTTAAAAATTAAAATTCATTCTATACAGCAATCACATATTTGGGTACCGTTTCATAAAACTTTCATGCTTAAAATGTTTAGGGAGAAATGGAAGACTGGTGTGTATTTTTTCTTTAAACTATCAAGACCAGCCATACACAGTACAGTTTATGTACATACAGTAATGTTTATGTTCCTAAATTAATATCGTTTATGACCTTCAGATGCATTATGCTCCTCTTCTTTTTATGCTCAGCTACTAAAATTTCCCTTTAGTGGTAAAATTCCATATAAATATTCAAAACTAAGCAGATTAAAATGTGCACAGTAAAGATATTAAATGATTAAATCTTTTCACTACCAACCAATGCACCACCTGTCGGTCATTTTGGCCAGCCAATCACTTACTGCGGTGCCCTCCGGTGCCCTGCGGGTAGGTTACTGTACCACAGGTTTTTACCGCGCATTTTGAATGGCTGCATCTGTATCTCTCCTGAAAAAAACAATAACAATTCCTGAAGGGGAAGTTAGCAAATCACAGATTTGAATTGGCCAACCAGAACCCTGGCAGACAGTCTTTGAGGCCAATAAAAAGGGAAAGTCAAGAACAACACCTTGGAAGTTAGGCCTGGAAGTTAAGCCCGTGAACACCAGAAGGTAGGCCCGTGAAACTGGAAGTTAGGCCTGTGAACACCAGAGGGTAGGCCCGTGAGACAGGAAGTTAGGCCCGTGAACACCACAAATCTGGCCTGAGGAAGTTAGGCCCATGAGGGGACTGGAAATTAAGCCTGTGAGGTCTGGGAAGTTGAACTCAAGAGAACTGGACATCAAGACCCAAGGAAGCCAGCATTCAAAGAAGAAAAAGTAGCAAAGGGCTTAAATGGACAAGGGAGGAAAAGTCTGAAATGCTGCTCCATCCTCTCCAGCCAGCAGCCCTACTTGTGCTCCATAGCAACGCTGAATTAGCTCCTGAGCTGGGTCACAGCACTCTTCGACTACCAAATTTCCCCAGATTAGGTGATACCTTCTTCCCCGCTATTCAGAATATAAGCAATAGGAGCATACCAAGCTCTTTCATTTGCACACCTGTTAAAGGGATAGGTTGCATTCACCTTGTGCTTGAGTTCAATGCTTGATGGTATAAAATAGTTATCTTAATGAGAGTTTAATGTAACATTATGCCTTTTGCCTCAAATTAGTTTGTTAACACTGTTCTGTATCTTCGCAACTTGTACTTTTCTAATTCTTTATTTTCATCCATTTCATATGTGATATAGCCAGCAGCCATATCACTCTGCAACTCACAACTGGCAACCTATTGAAGCTAAGCAGGTGTGAGCCTGAAAGGTACCTGGATGGGAGACCTCCTGGGAAAAAAAAAGGTTGCTGCTGGAAGAGGTGTTAGTGGGGCCAGCAGGGGGCGCTCACCCTGTGGTCTATGTGGGTCCAAATGCCCCAGTATAGTGACGGGGATGCTATACTGCAAACAGGTGCTGTCCTTCGGATGAGATGTAAAAATAAGGTCCTGACTCTTTGTGGTCCCAGGGCATTTCTCGAAAAGAGTAGGGGTGTAACCCCCCATCCTGGTCAAATTTCCCATTGGCCCTTACCAATCATGGCTTCCTAATAATCCCCATCTATGAACTGGCTTCATTACTCATTACTCCTCCCCACTGAGAGCTGATGTGTTGTGAGTGTTCTGGGACACTATGGCTGCTGTCTCATCATCCAGGAGGATGCTGAACATTGGTGGTGGTGGTGGGGAGTCCCCATTACCTGTAAAAGCGCTTTGAGTGGAGTGTCCAGAAAAGTGTGATATAAGTGTAGGAAATGATTATTAATATTATTTCCTCAAAAAGCATTTGCTTTTTAATGTTATTTCTAATAAACTCGCCTATTTTAATAAACTGAAGAAGTCCTGATTCGAATTCAAGCAGATCAACCTCACCGCTATCTTGAATTTGGTTTGTTAAGCATTGTGTTAATTATCACATTAACCTGTTTTCAGAGGTCACATAAGGGAATATTGTATAAACAGTATCTTAAATTCACATCCAATATCTATGTTTTATTCTGACTTCTGTAGGCTTTACTCATGCTTAGTGTGATGCTGCTGCGGTCATTGCCTTTCCTGAAGCCTCCAAGGGAGAAATAAAGAACAAGGGAGAAGCCGGAACCTGTGCTGCAGAGATGGAGAAGGCAGTGAAACTAAAACCAATCACTGATCTGAGGTACAAGCTGCTGTATTGGAATACAAGCCACAGTGCTGAGACACCAGCCGTTGTGCTTGAATACAAACCGAGGTGTAGAAATTTAAGCCGTTGTGTTGGAATACAAGCCACAGCGCTGAGACACCAGCTGCTGTGCTTGAATACAAACCCCTGTGCTGAGATATAAACCACTGTGCCGGGATACATGTTAGAGTGCTGGTATATAAACCAATATGCTGTGATACCCTTTGCTGTGTTGGAATAGAAGCAGTTATTGAAGATATTCTGCACTGTAAATAAAGTACACTTTGGACTTCAGACTTGTGTTTGGATGTATTAAATTATGATATAATTTAAACCTTAATATAGTGCATTTTGATAAACAAATATTTATTAACAATTACAGTGACACACACTACTCTACACACAGCATAAACATACAACACACAATTTAGTGTATTTACAGACAAGACGTTTTAGAGATCTAGATCTACCAGAAAGCCCCAGACTGCTAACTTGCTAGGGTTGGGGTATGTATTTGGCTCTTTAATAATGCCTACAGAGGTCAAAGAAGAGGTAAACTGCCTTCTAAAATAAAAGGAATACAATCTACGATTGAACCTCTCTAAACTGGATGCCACAAAATAAATATGACGCTATCTCCCTATTGTACTGCAAAATGCACCAACTAAGGTGCTCACCCAGCAGGAGAGGCAGTTTTAAACAAATTAATTTCTTTACTCAGGAACTCCAAGTACCCTTAAAGCTACAGAATAGCAAGCTCTATTAGCAAGATTCAAATACCTAACTCCATTCGGGTTTTTTCCGGATGATCCTGCAGTAGGGACTCGGCAGCACAGTTCTGTCTGTTTCTCTCTCTCCTCTCTCTCGTGTGGTCCTCTCTCTCGTGTGGTCTGCCCTTTTTCTTTTCCCGTTTTCACAGTCTTTTTCTTCTGTCTTGATCTGATCTTATATAGTGTCTTTCTGGAATATTGAATTACACTTAATCAGAACCTAATCGATTTGTCAGGAAACCAAGGTAAACTTCATGGTTGCTTTGTTAACAGACTCAGGACCCCCTGCATCTCAGCAAACATCCCCTGTGCTTTGAAGCTGGAAATGTTTACGGTGCCAGGTGCTACACTCTTTATCTACAGTCTTAAAACACCCCGATTGGCATCTATCTCAGCCTGTAACAATATACAGTACATAATGTTTCAGTGAATTATTTAACCATAAATGTTGTAAGTCTTATTTCTACGACCTTACGTGTTATAAAATCCAGAAAATTCCTCTCAGTACTTGGTACAGTTTTGTCAGCCTTACAGTATGTGGATGAGTGCTACACTAGCAATTTTCCAGTCAACTTTCCTGTCCTGAGTGACTTTACTAAATCATTATCTTTCATGACATTCAAAAATTCTTGACAGGTTAAAAATGATTAATACTATACGTAAGCCCCTTTTCTCCCTCACACTTGACGTTTGCATCCCTCCTCTAACACCTTTGCAGCAGCCTGGTTTGGGCTCAGATTCCATGTAAAATCCAGCACTTCAGAGGAGCAGCACTGTTTTGTCACCCTTCTATGGATGTGGCCATTACGATTACTGAAGGAGTGGAAATGCTGCACCAAAGCAAACAATGGCCAGAAAGCATTCTTTACTGAAGCTTTTTAATGTAGAACTTCCCCCCAAAAAAGTGGCAAATAAAAAAGTGGCAAATAAGTGGCAAAAAAGCCACTTATTTGGCAGGTGAAACAGATTAGAAGGGTGTTCAGTATTATTAAGGCTACAAATGGAACTCTAATAGAACAGTGATGATGATGATAAAAAACAGTATGAAAAACACTATAAAACCTGGTGCCCACAATATTTTTCCCCCTTTGAACACTGGTGAAAAGATGCAGGTTTTTGGATGCAGTTATGTAATAATATAACTACCAGAGTGAGACAAGACAACAAGTGCTATCGTCTTTCTGTATTTGTGGAAGGAAGGTAAGACGCACGCCAAGGTTTGTAGCAAAGCAACAAAAAGAAATTCAACAAGTCATGTTTCACTTTCTTTTTGTTATTGTGGTAACCATTTTATGTAACTGAAACAAAGATTTTTGTCGGTAGCCTGAAAACAACATTTAAAGGTAGTAAGGGAAAAAGTAACGGTTTTCCTTGCTTACAAAGAAAAGAGAGAGAGAGAGAGGAATCGGGCAGGCTGAATATGTGACGGTGAACTGAGCCAATATAAAGCAGGGTGAGGACTGTCTGGAAAAAAGGGAGAAAGTCCAGCAGGAGAGAAGATGAGAAGCACAACCGGAGGCGCCTCAGCGAGACAGACAACAGCTTCAGCTGAAAAAAAAGTAAAAAAAAGTTTAGAGGATAAAGACTTCGGAAGGCTGACAATAGCTTACCGGAGTGAAGGCGAGTCTCCTCTGGTTCAATGCAGAAAGAATAGAAAAATGGCTTTTAAAATAGATTAAGTGAATACATTTGTTCCAGTAGCTCAATGTCGCAGCAATAATGTGGATAAAGCTGCCTTAAACAGTCAGCCTAATGAACTGATTGAGAGGACGATTGGCTATCTACAGTACTTTTAAGGTAGCCAGTGTAATAGAGACACCTCCTGATTTTGTTCGCACAGGGTCGGAGAAAGGCAGATAACTTACAATATTATGCGAATGTTCAGGTTGCTCCTGGCAACTGAGGGATGTATGCTGCTCCCAGCCCAGGTGTAACAATATCAGTCCATTCCAGGAATGTTTGTTTTACAATTACCTCCAAGCCAAGAGTCAAACTGGTGTTAAAAAGGCAGAGGTCTATCTTGTTTTTTTTTTTAATCGGCACAAAAAAAATCGTTCTTGTTGTTAGCTTATAATAGAAAATACTAACTTTACAGTAAAGAAAAAAGTAAAGAAAACAGGGTTTTCATGCTTACGTACTAAACAAGATTAAGACTAATAATGATGCTTGTTGCAATTTTCAATGTTCAATAGTGAATTGTGGTGGTACTTACGAGGATCCTCTTATTAGAGCTTCTTATTAGGGAAATGTTTTTATTAGTATCAGTTATTATTATTTCTCTAAGCTGGGTTTACATTTCTTTGACCTTGAAAAATATATGCTAAGTTCTGTTAGTCATCGATATAACCCTTGTCAGGACAATCGGCTTTCTGGAGCAGAACCTGAAGAAAATTGTCTGAATAATGGTGAATAATCTTTGCATGAATAATGGTGACTTTAAGTGCTCAGCTTAGTTTTGGATCTGTTTAGGTGACTACATGAGCTAGTTACAATAACAAATAAATTCTGAATATGAATGCCAGTGATATTAAATCTGTTGTGGATATTTGAGTTAATTTCTGTTTTGACTGAATATGTCTGTGTATTAGGTTTTTTTTTTAAAAAGAGACTTTTTCTAATTGTATTCATGACTACAGTCTACGTAAATAAAACACTAAAATATAAAACATTCTACTTGTCCTGTAGAAGAAACCTCTCAAATAGAAGACTGTCAGAGGTTAGAATGGGGTGAAAGTTGAAGTGCAGAAATGACCCACACCAATCGACATCTCTTTGTTATTAATTCATGACACTTGTTTTTTATGGGTGTGCCCTTAACTTTGAGAAAAAGTAACAGAGAATGTGAATGTGAAAGGGGGCAGTGATTCTTCTTATAAACATATATTTGAGTAAAGTAATTATTAGTATTGACATCATTCAATGTCGCAGCAATAATGTGGATAAAGCTGCCTTAAACAGTCAGCCTTTATTGTCCTGTTGTGAATATTTCTACATATATTTTCTTCATCATTAAGATTTTTGATGCAGTGAGGTGTAAAGAAGAATCTTGAAAACAGGTTTGCTCATAATGTTTTATTGTTTGCATATTACATATCTACCAATTACATGCTTTAGAGATTTCCTTTCCTCAGTGGCAGTGTTCACCTTATATCTTAAGAAAGAGTCCGAATGCTCCACGTGGTCCACACACAGCAGCCCAAAGTCATTTAATTGTATGCGATGGTCTAGAAAAAAAAAATATATATCAAAAGGGTGTTTTAACAATAATGCAATAATTGAGACATTTATGAATTTAAAATAATACATTATTCAAATCTAACATTTAAAATGTTTCAAAAGTTTGATCTGTTTTGATCCAATTCATCTAAACTTTTAATTGTACAGATTGGTCAATACAACAAAATCTCAATATTGTGATGTAAAAAAAAAACTAATATCAACAGAACACATTGTCCTGTAAAACACAAAACTACCCAGTTTGCTTACTCACATTGCTGATCCAAGTAGTGTAAGCTGAGATGCGAGTGAAGACACTGGGCTTCTGGTAAACATTGCAGCCCAGTGAAGACATAAAAGACATAATTCCATGAACCTCATATCTTCCATTTGTGTAGCAGTTCAGGGCTCCTCCACCATCGCCCTGAAAGATCATTGTGGGATTCAAAATTAGATTTATGGGCCCAACCACAGAGATGAGGCAGTGCAACCTCTATGCACACACTGCACTGGGTAGATCAATGCAGTCATATGAAGAACAGAGAAATACTGCTTTCATGAACAATATACTTGTTTTCAGACTGAACACAGCAGTGAGGTAAATTATTTCACTAGAAATAGAAGCAAATAGTCTAGTATGAGCCTTTAATGCTTGTTTTCTTACATTTCTGCAACTCATTAAAATCCACATTTTCAAGTTTGTTTCAACAGTATCTTGCACTGTTGGACTGTCGATCAAAGTGATAGTTTTGTAGAGGGAATACTTACATAACAGGCTGCTCTGTAGCCATCACCACCGGCGCAGATCATGGTGGACTTTACTGTAGATCCCCACCAGGAGCTGCTGGAGCAGGTGGCGTAGTCCACAGTGGGGAGGTAGCCCTGCTGGAGGGTAGCTGACAGCTGTCCATAAGCTGCAGACAAAATTCATGTAACTGGCCAAAATTCATGTAACCACTCTGTCACCCTGCCACAATTCAACAAACCCCTTGAGTAATATTTTCTATTTTGATAAACATAGATGATGCTATGCGGAAACATATCAGATTATATTTATTAAATAAATTATTCTCTTGAAATTTCCCTTCAACATGTACGCTCAGGAAATATTTTCTATTGTTAAAGAAGACATAGATGTGAAAACTATGAACCCTTACTTAACTGTATTTTTCAGATACATATAAAAAACACAACCAAGAAGAGAGAGAATTTTATATTGACTACTTATTTTCTAAATCTAAAAAATGGATTATCAACGATTTTCTATCACCCTCCGCCCCCTTAATATAAAATCCTAAGTGAACACTTAGCTTTATAACTTCAGTCCCTGTATTTCACAGCAGTTTTTCAGAAGTGCTAAAACCTGAATGTGTTATTACCATGTGGCTTCAATATGCTGATCTTCCCTTTTGTTTACAAAATTGCAGATTATGACATAAGTCAATTAACCAGCTAGTATGTCTTTATACAGTCAGAGGAAACCCATATGAAATATGGAGAGAACATACAAACTCCACACAGACAGCACCCCAGGAACTGAACCCAGAGTCCAGGATGGTGAGGCAACAAAGCTAACCACTCTGTCACCCTGCCACAATTCAACAAAACCCTTGAGTAATATTTTCTATTTTGAAAGACATAGATGATGGTATGTGGAAGCATATCAGATTATATTTATTAAAGAAATTAAGAAATACAATACAGTAAATAAATAATTTACTGTATGCTGAAATATTTTTTGCAGGTTTCTGGCTGCAGTTTCTGTACTACAGAGCAGTCAGGACCTGCAGACATTCTCCCTGTGGAAAACCTAAACCTACCCATTAATTCAACCGGTAAAACAGGATTTATTTTACCCACTATACTATAGCTGTGCAGTATCCCCAATAGTTTCATAATCTATTCTCTTTTTATTGAATGCCTTTGATTAATAGATTCTTGACCCTGTATTTATTATCTATAATGTTTCAATTGTTAAGTCCTAAATGCAGTATGTTGTTATCAGCATGCTTCAATGGACTTATGTTCCCTTTTGCTTCCAAAATAGAACATTATGACAGACTATGTTTTCCTGTTACAAACTTACTGCTGGTACGTCCCCAGCCAGTGATGTAGCAAAAGTTGTTATGGGGAAGGATAGCGCCACTACTGGGCAGTGTTGCCACAGAGACGTAGGAGTTCAGAACAGCATTCTGGGTCAGCTTCAGCAAGGCAATGTCATATCTGCACACAACACAGAGAGCACAGGAAGAGACCAATTCATGATACTGTATTGGAACTCCGTACAGACCATCATACATACAGCTGTTTCATTCAAATTTTCATGTAGAGTGTCATAGCACTATTTTTCTTTTTTTGTGGATACACATTCTTATCATTCTCAATCTTAATAAATCACTCTCTCAACAATAATACCAAGCAATTACCAGCATATTATTACCAACAGGTAGCCGTTTTGTCTTGCAGAATCCCCTATCCTGTGTCCAAGTCCTGTAACTCTTTAGGGTGAAAATAAGCATGATAACTCATTTTTTCTTTACTTTACAGCAACATCACTCCTCCACAGCTCTTTGTCAGCTTTCTACCAGTTATTTATAATTTAATTGAAAGGGTTACAGTTATGGATACATACCCTGCAGCAAGGTTGTTAGTCCAGCTGGGATGAATGACCTTTCTTTCCACAGGAATGATTTGCTCCTGTCCTTCAATCCCATAAATATTGTGATCCCCCAGGAAAGCAACCAAACCTTCACTGTCCAATGAAAAGGTATTAATTTTGACAAAGTGTCTTTACTAAGAACACACTCAGCTACTGTACATGTTAATTCCACCAAATAATAAAACAGAGCCTTTATATATCCTGAAAAGAGACAGGAGCTTAACAGCAACATTAACCACTTCCTTAACACTTCTTTGTGAAACCAAATAATTAACAATGTTTTATGCTTGGAACTCATATTTAATTATTAAAATATCCACATTCCATCTTTTTGGAAAGACTTACATAAATATAATGAAGTGAGATGATATCCTGATGCCTTTTCAATGAACAATGTTTTTATTGATATTGATATTGACTATTGATCTTTTTAAATTAATTGATGTTCTAAATTGTTTTCCTACCTTCCAGCACAAGAGGCAGCTGTCAGAACCCAGCGACTATGGATCAGGACTCCACCACAGTTGTGGGAATAGCAGTCACTTGAGCTAACACGAATGGACACCTGAGTAGGAGGAATAAAAACACTAAGTCGGAACCAGACTGTCCACATTCAATTAAGAAACTACATTTACTTATTTCTTTATTAAAAATATAAACCTCTTGCGGCTTATCTTAAAGCTGTAAATATCCGATTTCACTTAAAATCACCATCACCGAACATACGTTGGCCTACTACTAGACAAAGTGTCCTTAAAGTAGCTTTTCCTGAGCAGTGCCAAATGCTATTGAGAGACAATGGTATGAACTTGTCTTAAGTAAATCCTCCTGCTTTACTGTTGCTTTCTAAACACTGCTCCCTTACCTGCCAAGGCCAAGAATTGGGTGTGGCCATCACCCCTCCCACAACACGCAGCACAGTTTTATTCTGAGCATCACTTGCCTGCCCTGCAAACAATTGTGAACATATGGTAAGTGGTCATTGATTATCATCCCTTTTACAATATTCTTCTGATATACAAACTTGCATTAATAATACCTGGAAGCGAATAGAATATATAGAGAATATAGAATAATAGGATTAAAAAAAAATTGGGATAAGGATGTAAATCACTATGAAAGAAATTTGATTTGTTTAAACTGGAATGAAATGACAAACTGGAATGAAAAAGACAAGTTGTTGTCTCCACTTGCAGAGAAAGAAATACAATACTAATGATATAAACCGCAGTCATGTTAAATTTAACTTACCAGGCAGAATAAGAACTGCAATTAATACAACATAGGGAAGCATGATGGCAGTTGTCGTTCTTCTCTTGGTTAGTTTTCAACGGATTTTAAAACTAATATTTATACCCCCAAACACTTAAAATCCCACCCATGTCTTCACCTCATTTACAGGAAAAGGAGAGGCTCTTCCCATAAAGACACACTGAACAGGTTATGTTAATCCTGCCCCTACTGTACACATGTTTATTTGTGTTTTTCTTTTTTCTTTTTTGTGATAATAGTATGATAAATTACTACAGTATATTCATAATAGACCAATCAATTATACTTAAAATATGTATATATACATCCAACACACAGAACAATGAGGAATGCAAAGTTTAAAAATGAAAGTAACTGTTAAGAATTTTGAAAAAACTAGAGCTCTGGATTGTGATTGTTTGGCAATTTACTTTGATATTTATTCACTTTGGTTATTGTTTAACGAACTGGTCATATGAGCAATGTACAGGCATCGGGATGACGTACAGCCATATCTAACCAAAAAGTTAATTATATTGACTAATGCAGAAATCCTATGTGCAAAGTTTTACAAAAGCATATGTTTTTTGCCTTCAAAATGTGTAGTGAATAAGCAATTTTTCTAGTATGTACAGTACTGTACCTTGCATATCATTTTCATATAACTGTAATAAGAATATCATATTTTAATTATATTTTATCTAGAATGATGCCTAAAAAGTGGGAAATTCATTTACTGAACAGGATAAATATACAACTAGTATCATGATTGTTAATGAAACTTGTCAAGCAATCAGTCATCTGCTGCAGTGGATGCCAAGGCAATTTTAGAAGATATCAGTCAGACCACCAGGTGAATGCAGGAGCCCAATTTTGCTCCTGTATGAGATGAATAAATTGCACGTTAAGAAATACCCTTCTTACCAAATAGGTTTCCCATATCCCCAATTAAAGCAAAGTAAAGATGCAATGTGGATGAACTAATAAACTAATAACTAATAAAATTGCCTGCCTGAGGAAACATCAGGATGAGGCTGAAAGAACCACTAAACAAAAGAGTGGGAACCCTATAACAATAACAATAACAATAACAATAACAATAACAATAACAATAACAATAACAATAACAATAACAATAACAATAACAATAACAATAACAATAACAATAATTGCTTACACTTATATAGCGCTTTTCTGGACACTCCACTCAAAGTGCTTTACAGGTAATGGGGATCCCCTCCACCACCACCAGTGTGCAGCCCCACCTGGATGCTATTGATGCAGAATCCTTCAACAGCAGAGTTTATGCTTTTGGTGGTTGAAATCTGAAATAAGAGTTGTGGCGTAGGAAATAGTGTGAGAAACCGCCTGTTGATGCTCATCGATGAACAGTGGGATGGATGGGTTGACTGCAGAATGTTTTGACAGCGTTCGGAATAGAGGGGTTCAAAGGGCCGTTCGTGTAATTTAGTTTAACGTATTCAATGAATGCACCTGGCATTGCGTGGTGTGTCTTAGTTTATGAGATGAAAGGGTACGGCTGGAGCAAATTAAAAGATCTGATGAGCAGGAATACAGAAGAAAGTCGAACGAGCTGCAAATGGCAATAAATTCAGATCATCTGAAAAGATGGAAGCCAGAAAGTATAATGGGTCAAGGGCTGAGGTGATAAGTGAGCAGAAACCATTTTGGAGCAGGAAGGTTAAATTATTGAAGGTAATTATTTAGATGGCAAAAGTGCTTTTGGTTTTCTGAAGCCCTTAAGGAGCCAACTAATTTGCAGAAGTGCTAAGAAATGTGCGGGATGATACTTACTGGAATGTTACTGGAATGTGGCTTTGACCAGGGGACAATTATTTTTGTGTGATTTGGTTTAAGTAGTCAGGGATATGAACAGTGCAAATAATGAAGTGGGCATGTAAATCACTAGTGAGACTTTTGGTGGGAATTTCAGGTTCTGCTTATTTATAAAATGTATGTACTGTATGGATATGTGTACTGTAAAAATGAACTGACTGCTTTAAGAAACCATGGTGAGACTTGGCAGAATGTTCTTGGTATTCAGTATGGGTATTTTGTACACCTTTTATTTAACCTGTACACTACAGATGTGTTGTCTGAGTGAATGTGAGAGGATATTTGGGTCTTGGTGGAAACTCAAAGAATATCAGGCAAAACAAAAGGGTAAACTTGTAAAGTGCAATGGGGAAATCTGAAAGAATAATTTATGACATTTTGCATTTTCCTCTGTAATAATTGCCAAAGCCATGGAGAGGGTGCAGAACCAGTGAAAAATTGGAGGTGTTGGATAGAAGAAAGAAAGCAGCCAGTATAATAGAAAGTGATATTCCACTTCTCCAGGAATAAGTGATCAGCACTAAATTCCACTGCAGCAGTTATCTAAAGAAACCTAGGGACAGCAGGAAGTTGCAGAAATAAGAAATAAAAGTGTGAACATGGAGAATGATCAACATCCTAGTTTATGTAACAAAGAATAGTTTAAAGCTTCCACTTTGAACAAGAGCAAGAGTGAAGGAAAGTGGTAAGAAAGATCTCAATGTTCTTACTAGACCTGACTCTGAAGCAGCTGACGTCTCAAAATTTATTTCATTTCAAACTGCAACAAGACTGAAGTTCTGCTTCTCAGCACCTCCCGTCACCTATGTAAAGCCAATGCAACCCTATCTATAAAGTGACTGTTCCGTATGCTTGAATGTCAACCCACATTGAAGAATTAAGGGTTATATTTGATCATGTCTTAACTTTTGACCCTCATGTGCAGAATATTATAAAAACATCCTTCTTTAATCTCAGAAATATTGCAGAAATATTGCCAGACTACAGTATGTCCTATTATGTCTTTCTGTATTGTAGAAAAGCTGGTCAATACATGTCTTTTCTAGAATTGAATCCTGCAATGTCCTACTTGCTGGGGTATCTAAATCAACAAGCATTTTCAGAATTTGGCAGCTAGAATCCTGACTAGGATGCATGCAAGTGATCACATTACACCTGTCTTGGAGTTCTTGCACTGTCTTGCTATCAGGATTCAAACTAACTCGAAATTCTGATGCTCTCCTAAAAGACTCTCAGTATCTATCTGACTTCTAGCTATCTACTCCCCACCTCACAACCTTCATTCGTCAGGTTCTGGTTTCCTCTCTGTCCCCCAAGCTCATCTACAGTATATTCTATAGCTGACAGGGCTCCATCTATGGGGCTCCTGCTACTGTATGCCCCAAAGCTCTGAAATTCTATTGCCAAGGATATCAAGGAGTCACCTACCCTGAGTGCATTTAAATCCTGAGTGCATTAAAAAATGCAAAACCTTACTTTTCAGAAAGAATTGTACTTAATTACTGTCTCTGTCTTCGCCATGTATCTAATACTGCACTTCTAACTGTCTTTCTTTTACATCCTTACTTTGTAGATTGTAAACTTATAACTGCTTTTTTTTTATTTTAACCCTTTTACTTTCACAAAGAACATGTTGTTGCAAACTCACTTTCGAGTTCCTACAAGTTGAGACAGGATGTGGCCCTTCCTGCACACTAGTCTGTGTAATGTTGTACTAGTGAATAAATACAGGTTATTTCACAGCAGAAATGTTCCAATGTGATCTGCATTGCACAGTTAACAAGTGAGTAGTATTTGTCAGAAAAAAAATGTCTCGAAATCAAGAGCAATAGTTCCATTGGACTTAAAGAGATGTATTCACAAGCCTGCTTATTTACAGTGTCATAGAACCACACTTGTCACCGGATAATTTGTTGCCTACTTCTGAATCACAGAACATGGTGCTGCGCATAAATTTAAATTTAATCTATTTTGTGATGTAAATTGGAGGTTTAACAAGTTAATGTGTACATTTTAATTTTATTGTGGTTTTAAATGCACTCATCAATGCTGATTTTTTCTTACCCCAAAATATGAAAAATAGCTTAGCAGTTCCCCTTTAACTGTTTTATAACTACTACAGGTACTGTACTTTGAGATGCAACTATTAAAAGGTGCTGTATGAAATAATCATTGTTGTTGTTGTTGTTCTTCTTCTTCTTCAGTTTAGGACTTGCTGTTCAAAAGGAATAGGGATTAAGCGAGAGTGACTAAGATGTGAAAAATGAGACCACTGTAACACTTAAGCAGAATCTTATTTAATGAAAGGAGGATGATGTGGATTAATAATGATTGGGTTCAGATTTCATGTAATCTAACTCCAGCAACTCAGAGGAGCAGCACACAAGGATTATTGTGGCAATTACGGTTCTTCAATGAAGAGTGGAAATGTTGCACCAAGACAAACAATGGCCAGGTTGTATACATTGCCATAAGCCTTTTATTTAAAACTTCAAGGAAGTGCAGTAAAAACCAGTGGCATGTCACGCACTTTCGATTTGTCAAAGCATAGTGGTCCAGATATGATGGCTGTGTAAAATGATATCAGAATTTGGCTCTAATTGGAACCCCAAAGATGAATAGCCATGATGACAGAGTACAGTCTTAAACACTACAAATGAATCTGAAAAGATTCATTATGCCTGGTGGCCTAAAACTATTTGCTGCAGTAGTGACACTTAAGTGCACGATCAGTGAGACACTGGTGAAAATATGGAGGTTTTTGGAAGCACAGAGTAATCATTATTGAGGTGATCTATTCTCTGGCTCTTATAGAAGGATCCACTGCCTTAGTCTGCCATGTAGTTGCTTTCCTGTTTAAACATAGTGGTGCCAATGTGTTTTTTAAGTGTCAGTAGAAGATGAGCAGGAGGGGATGAACCAAGTAATGCAAGTGCCTTAATAAAGGATTGAGAAAAATCCCTAGAATTTTAAATATTTTTTTCCTTTGTTTTCTCTTAGCTGAAGAAAATGCATCCAAAAAATAGTCAAGAACAAAAGGATTCTAGTAGTGGCACCATTAATGAGATAAAGTCATCCGAGAAATGAGGGATGGAGTGGAACTTGTAAATGAAGGAAGGTCCAGCAGAGGGACACGTTTTAAGTAGTGAGACAGCAGAAATTGAGATGGACTATAAAATCATGCTGCAAAGGAACAATATAGGTTTATTCCATGCTGAAAAGAGAAGAAAGAAAGCACAACGTTTCGGCCGTGGAGCCTTCTTCAGGTGTGAGAAAGACAGGGCAGTAAGCAAAGGTAATGTAGCGGGAGAACAAAAGCTGGGAGAGAGGAGGAGCGAGGGGCGGGAGCAGGGGACAGAAAGAGGACAATCAGGAGGTTTGAAGTCAGGATAGGTGAGGTGAAGAGAGGTGTGAAATGAAACCTACAATGAATACAGAGAATTTAGAAAAAAAGTAGTCTGTCGTTAAAAGAAGGGGAAAGATGTGATCCTAGCTGCAGGATAATTTTAGTTTCTGTAGTCTTTCTGATGTATGACTTCGGAAAACTGTCTTTGAGAACACAGACGGAGAGATTAGTGTGATCATGGCCGTCTGAGGTGAAATGAGAAACAATGGGCTTGGAGAGTTCTTTAATCTTCATTGCCCTAACATGTTCTCTGAAGCGGTCTCCGAGTCTCCTTCCTGTTTCTCCAATGTAGATGGCTGGGCATTCACCCAGAAGGCTCCACGGCTGAAACATTGTGTTTTCTTTCTTCTCTTTTCAGCATGAAATAAACCTATTACTTGTTCCTTTGCAGCCTACGCATGCTGACGCAGCTACCCACCTGAACTATAAAATCATGCTTACCACACTGATGCAAGCAAGGCATGTGAGGTTTAGGAAGAGGAAGGGAATACATGATGAGGCACATACAGTAGAATACAGTATATGCTGGTGATTATACTTAGCTGGCTGATACTGAAGTGATCAGAGGGAGTAATTGAGAAAGGCGTGCAGGGAAAGCAAGCATCAGTGGCCTGGAAGGCTCCTATGGTAAGGGAAGAGGTGAGTGATAATGCAATTGAAGCATGCAGGGTTACACATCTGATGTTGAAGGAAGTGTGATGACTCCACTATACACTATGCATTTTTCCAATATTAAAATATCGTCTGTATTCACAAGGAATGAAACCCAGAAAGAAAATGCATTTTTATTCTATGCATACTGTAAGAAGCTAATTTACCCAGTTAATTGAGTTAACAACTAGGCTATAGGATAAGAAAGTTAGGACCCTCATACAGAGAGATGTTAACCAGTGGGTAGGTGTAAAAGTGTAGATGTGTTTAATTAAGAAAACAGAAAAGACACATGTGAGCAAGAGAGAATTAAGGTAGGTACACTATAAGAAGGTAGTTAAAACTGCAAACTAAGGAGTTATCAAACCAATATTAAAATTAGGTCCTATCTCATGTTTGCCATGCAAAGATATTATAAAGTTAAAACCCCTTACTCATTAAAATTGAGGTCAGTGGATTCAGTGCGGATTCATGTAGCTGACAGGAGACTGGGGTCATCAATTTTTCCCAGCAGCAGGACACACAAGAACTGTGCTGGTATTCTTAGTAGAGCAGGGTCTGTATGACGTAGTATCCAGCTGGATACAGTAGTGTGAATGGTGTGTGTGAAGACAGCAGGCAAAAGAGGCTGCAGAAGTCCCCCGAAAGGGGATCAATGTTAGGAAGACATGGGAACCCGGAGGGGATAATAACAGCCTGAGGCTGTAGATGTAACGGGAGCCGGTCCAGGCTCCCACGAAGCATAGTTCAGGACTCTATGCAGACGGTATAATCTGGAGTGGAGAAGGACATCAGGAGAGGAGATGAAGAGGATCAGGACAGTTAGACAGACAGGGGTGTGTGACTATGGTGATCCGGGGCTCAGGGAGCGTGGCAAGGCAAACAGATCCAAGACAGTCCAAAAGAGGGAATCCGGGGTGCAGTCCAAAGTCCAAAACTGGGGGATCCATCCAAGACAATACAAACAAGGTTAAAATCTGGAATGAAATCCTGAACATGGACAGGGAACAAAACCAGGATAATCAGGCCAGGGGCTCCGAGTAACAACTTCACTCTCTGAGGACAGTACAGTATATTGTTGTAGCGGTGAGGCTTAATAATAAGGCAGAATTAAGTGTTTCTGAGCTTTCCCAAATTAGGCCTCATTTCTCTGTTCATCTCTGTGGTGCAGCCACAGAGAAACCATTCATGCAAGATGTTTTCTTTTGATAAGGACAGCTCCCAAAGGGGGATGCACTTAGCTAAGCCTGGCTATCATGATCAATGGTCATCCATTGGTGCCTATCTGTCTAGGGAGTGCGAGTTGGACATCTGGATTGCATTCCTAAGTGTCAGGACTAAGTGACTCATATCTCACCTTGATCAACCAATCAGGGACTGGTAGGGCCGAGTAACCCACGTGGGACTCTGATGCCCATGGAACTTTCAGCCAATCAATGAGCTGAAGTTCCTCCAGGTAAAAACAGGCAACACAGAGAGCCTGAGAGTTTCAGATTCAGATTCAGATTCAACAATTCTAAAGGGAATTCAAAGGAGAATTCCAGGGCAGGACGGCCCAGGAGCAGAAGGCTCCCAAGGGCAGGACATTCTCGCAGCGCGCCTCCTGACCATCCTGAGACTCAGCCCGGACAACCACGGAACGGCCAGTGTGTCCGAGTGCCAGAACTTTCCTTTGTTCTAAGAGTCTAGAGTGGAGGTTGCCAGAGAGTAACCAGCAGCAGGCCTCGTGAACAGGTCGGAACTGTGGACAGCTGAATTACTATTCAGAACTAGCTCTTCATCAGGAACGAACCGGTCCTCTTCCTGACTTGCTGGGACCCACAGTCATCTTTTCTCCTGTGCACAAACTTTGCTAGTTAAAGCCAACAGTGAGCATCAGCAGCGCACCGTCGCAAGCCGCACATCACAGCCTGGCACGGAGCCAGAGAGCGCGGATTGGACAGCAACAGCCTGCAACTGTTTCTTTGTGCCCGCAGGAGATCTGAATCCCCAAAGATTGGATGAGTATTCAACTTCAATGCATTACAGCTCGAGAATTCAATTGTTATCCAAACCAGTTGATATCAATTTAATTCCTAAGAGTTATGTACTTGTTTGAGTATCTAATGTAGAAGTTGTAACCAAGTTCATTTACGAAACGGTCTTAATGAATGATATACTGAACGTATGTCCTCTTGATATGTGTAACTCTTTTTAACTGACCGAATATACCTTTTGTATTCTGATAACCCTCTCGATAAGATCTGTTAGTTTATATGCATATTCTATGTATTAATAAATGTATCCTCGTGTATTAGTACCTGTGGGTGTGCGTTGTTTGAGTTATATCGCATGGTTGGATTCTAAAGCCACCAAAAGAATCAACTTTGTGATTTACTGCTACAATTAATAATTGTCTCAGTAAATGCCCAAACCCTACAGAACTGGTGCCTTCAGAGAGCCACTATGATTACATATTTGGCGTCCCTAAACCGGTATTCTCTACATTGTACTGGATGAAGGTGCAGGTGAAGGGCCCATCTGGATCAGAGTAGCATCACACCTTGTATTATTTTCATTCTAGGAATGTTTGTTGTGGCCTCCAAGCCAAGAGTTAATTCTAGTCCAATTTGTTTTTTTTATCAGCATTGTTTATTAAGCAGTACATTGCCTGCTTTTTAAAAAGAAATCCAACTAGTAATGTTACTGTAAATTTGTTTTCTTGTTATTCTAAACATATTGTTACTGAAAAAGCTTCTTGTTAACTTACAATTGAAAAATAATGTATTTTAAAAGTAAAGGAAAAAAGCAACAGAGCTTCTTCCTTGCATACTAAAATAACTGCTCTTTTTGCAATTTTCAGAGTTAATGTTTTAATATTTAAGAGTGAATATCATTGGTTATTATAAAGAGCATTTTATTAAGAAAGTGATTTTTATTTAGCATTAGTGATTGATACTTCTGTTGCTGTTGGCTGACTTTTGAGATAGAAAAACATTGTCTATCTCTAAACAGGTCTACTGATGCACTTAAAATAATAAAATAGTGTGGGGCCAACCAGCTTTCAGGAGTAGAGGTCAAAACCAATGTTTATAGCACAAAAGGGTGACTTCCACTTTTCAGTTTACTTCCAGTGTCCAGGAGCCTACTTACAGTAGGTGACCATTTTGGTCACACTATATCCCGCAACTCAGTACAACACCTTACAGAAATTCTGAATATGAGTGATAATTACAATAAATGTACAGTGCTTATAGAAAATCTACATCCCCCGTTGGACATTATCACATTTTATTGTATTACAGCATGGAACCATGATGTATTTAGCTGAGAATGTTTGCCACTCATCATCATAAAGTACTCTATAATGTCAAAGTAAAAAAAAGCCTGCCTGACATTTTACTAAATTAATTAAAAATAAAAAACAGAAAATAATTGAATGCATACTGTAAGTATTCACCCCCTTGCTTTGACACACCTAAATTAGCTCTGAAGTAACCAACTCCAAGTCACATACAGTAATAACCTGTGTCTGGGAGCTTCCCCACTTTCATTTCCAAGGAGACACTACACCATGAAGACCAAGGAACATTTCACGTAGATCCGAGACAAGGTTCTTGAAAAATACGTCAGGGCAAGCATATAAGAAAACTTCCAAGGCATTGAATATACTTTTCCTCAAAGCACAGTGAAGTCCATCATTAAAAAGGTGAGAAAATATAGAACAACTGTGAATCTGCCCAGAACTGGCCGTCCTCCAAAACTGAGTGTCTGGGCAGTAAGAGCCGTAGTAAGGGAGGCCACCAAGAGGCCTATAGCAACTCTAAAGGAGTTACAGTCCTCCATGAAACTGTGCATGAGACAACAATAGCACACACACTAGATAAATCTGGCTTGTACAGGAAGATGGTGTTAGGAATGACCTGCTGAGCAATCGGGAGGATGGACCCTGTGCGGTACCTCAGGTGGTCAGGAGACCAGCAGGTAACTTCCAGAGCAAGCGAGGGCTAGACGAGAGACGTGGTCAGTGGCAAGTTCCGTGGTTCGTATCGTGAAGAGCGAAGAGAAGGTTTAGAAATAGAAGGCGAGGTAGGAGTTCCAAAGGGCGACTGATACCAGGCAAAGAGCAGAAGGTTTTGGAAGGTTTAAATATTGTGGGAGGAGAAAGGTGCGCTGATTGATGGAGTGTCATGGTTGGCTGATTGGCAGGACCGGTGTCGTTTGGAAGAAGTGCTGGAGGCTGGAGTGTGATTAGCGGTAGTGCGCTTCCGTGTGGGGATCTGGTTGGATGAGGGCATGACAGATGGCAAGAAGAAAGACTTTGTTGAAAAAAACTCCTATCACATCTTGGCTGGAGTTTGCCAAGAGGCATGTGAGAGACTCAACAATTTGGTGTAACAGACACGGACTAGAATCCGTGTCAGGTCTTGTAGAAGACCCTATGCGATGCGGTAAGAGCTGGAGAAAACAGGAGGCATGGTAAAAAGGAACACACAGGGGTTTAATAGTGCACAAAATTATAGTGACAGTCCATGAGACAGTGTACGGGGAAGACCAAACGGCATCCAAATCCAAACGGGTCCAAGGGCAGGTCAAAGCACGGTCCGAAAGTCCATCAACTGGAAATCCATCCTGGGACGCGACAAAGTTAAAATCCCCGGGAGGGGGGAGCACACGGACAAACGAAACATGGAGGTCCAAGGGTGACAGGGCGAGATCCTCCAGACCGCGGGCTCAGGAAGCGGGAGGTGTCGGGGATGAGGCCTATGCCCTCAGGAGACGGACGTAGGGTTTCCTGGTGCTAGGCGAGCCTCGCGACATCTTACCCTAATGATGAGCCCCGAGGACTGGAGGAGCTGGTCTTTAAATAATAACACTAAAAGGGTACACCTGGAGAGCTTAATGACACGAACAATAATGAGAGCAGTGGAGCGCCCTCTAGGGAGGGATGTCGGGCGTGACATTTGGAGGAAGATTCTATGGTCAGATGAGACCAAAATTGAACTTTGTTTGGCGCAAACCTAACACAGCACATCAGACTGAGAGCACCATCCCTACAGAGAAGCATGGTGGTGGCTGCATCATGCTTTGGGGATGCTTCTTGGGGAAAACTCATAAAGATAGAAGGAAATATGGATGGAGCTAAGTGCAGAAAAATCCTGGAGAAAAACGTTTCATCTTCCAACAGGACAATGACCCGAAACATACAGCAAAAGCCACACTGGAGTGGATTAAATCCAAAAAGGTTAATGTCCTGGAGTGGCTCAGTCAAAGTCCAGACCTCAATCCAATTGAATATCTGTGGAATGACTTAAAATTGCTGTTCACAAACGGTCCCCTTCCAACTTGATGGAGCTTGAGCAATTTTGCCAAGAAGAATGAGCAAATATTTCAGTGTCAAGATGTGCAACGGTGATAGAGACTTACCCAACGAGACTCACAGCTGTAATTGCTGCCAAAAGTGGTCTTTCCAAGTATTAACTCTGGGGGTTCAATTATTTTAATTTTAATTAATTTAGTACAATGTCTAGTTTTTGTTTTCCTTTGACATTATAGAGTACTTTGTGCTGAAGAGTGGCAAAAATTCTCAGTTAAATACATCATGGTTCCATGCTGTAACACAGTAAAATGTGAAAAAGTCCAAGGGGGGTGTAGACTTTCTATAGGCACTGTAATTATCATTAGTAGTGTGCTATTGTACTGCATTTTGCAATTTCTTTCTTAAATAAAATACATTATTTAAACACATACCAACTTTGGAAAATTATGTCTTAAATATATATTAACAAATAGCAATAAGTACTTTAAATGTAATGTAAATGTAATGTAATATAATTAAAATTTTTTGTAAAAAAAACTTTGACATAAAAGAGGTGTCAACATATATGCATTTTTTAAAGTGAGGAGAGAGATGTGGTGACTGCCTGCTGTGAATTCTGTTTGGCTGTTTGCCTTGCCTTCTGTCTCTCCAAAACATTTAAGAAAAAATTGAAACATGTGGCAACTAGGAAGCTCCCACATTCAAAGAACATACAAATATGCTTTAGAAATAAAAAAAATACAAGAAAACCCCTAAAATAAGCAAAAAATATATTAATAATGTTCTGCAAATTCCACTTGTGTAGACAGTAGTGGCCTCCAGGGGGTGACCTAGGCACACAATGCAGAATAGACAAAGTTCTGTACTGATATTTTCCTGAGGTCTAGAATCAAGGACAGATGACCCTTTCTATAGTAGAGGAGACTCAACTCTAATAACTATCAGGGAATCTGTGATTAACCTGGGGAAGGTATTCTGTGGCATCATGAATGCCCAAATGCTGGCCTTCATTATTAAACACAGTATCCTGAATCCAGAATCTGATGGGGAATCTGATGACTCCCCATCTGATTCCCCCTGTGCTCCTCCGTTGGTGCCCACCAGTCTCCTCGAATACGGCATCAGCCTGCTCAGCCAGAGTCAGGGCCTGCTCCGAGGGGACCGGCGCGGCCAGCATCACATGGCCCGGAGGAACGCCTGGAGCGCTATCTACCGGTGGGCCTCCTCCGGGAGAGTAGGGTAACCTTGGCGGGCTAAGTAGGCCACGTCTGCGGCGACTGGACCCAGTGGCTCTCCCGCTAGATGGTGGCGTTGGGCCAACCTTGCCCGCAGCAGTCCCGGGTCCTCCCCTCTCCTGCCGAAACGCCTCCGGAGGGCCGACACCAACACCGCATAGTTGTACCGCTGGTCCCTGGGTACATCCAGCAACGCCTGGCAGGCCTTCCCCTCCAGGACTGCGGCAAGGTGGCCTGCCATCTCCACCTGAGACCAGCTGTTTGCCCAGGCCGCCATCTGGAACTGGGCCTCAAACATTTGCCATGGGACCACCCCATTATAATGGCTTGGTCTCACCGGCACAGGCTGGTGCAGGGGTGGCGGACTGGACCCTGCTGGTCTGGTGTCTCCTTCCCGCCACACGGCCCGAGGCTACCCAGGAAAGGATCCCCCTTCTGCTGAGTAGGTTGCCGTTGGGTAGCCCTGATAAGGGCTGTGGTCCCAAAAGGTGCTTTAGGGGGTCACTTGGCTGCTGGGGGATCCGGCGCTTCTCTGCGTCCGACATCATTGGCCATTCACTGTCCATCCTCCCGCTTCTGACACCAATGTAATTAATTTGGGTTCATTGAGGAGGAACACAGAGACTCAGACTTGAGGAGTTAAAAACTGTGCTTTATTTCTTCTCCATCACCACCCGCCAGCAGCACTCCTCCACCCAGATGAGAGAGAGACACAAGACAAGCCCGCCAAGAGTGCGGGCCCGAGAGAGAGAGAGAAACACCAAAGGATACGGAACCAGGGAACTATTTACATGGAAAACGGGTGATCTCCCCAGACTGTATGCCCGTTTCACTGTTACCTGGATACCTCTTGGGGAAAATATCCTCTTGGGGGATATTCTAACAACAAGAGATTATAAGACGATCTGTCAAAGTGCAATGAAATACAATATGCTGGACAGTATGCTTCTCAAAGCGCTTTACAGGATAACAACAACAATTTACAAGTTCTGGGATGAAGAATATTATCAATATTAATAATAATAATAATAAACGTAGATTTTATATAGCGCCTTTAAAGGTGGCTTCTCAAAGCGCTTTACAGGATAACAACTGATGAAACAACAGTGGCTGGGGGTTGAAAATACCTGTGAAACCGGTTTGTTTACAAACAATGTAGACGCAGAGACTCAGATAGTAGCAATAGCAATTAGCTTTTGTTGACAGCTTGACACAAGTTTATCAGTGAAAAGACCACTGGCATTTTTCCAACCAATCAGAGGGGTGTCAGATGGTGTCAGCCAATCACCATTCAGAAGCTGTGCCATAATCTTTGGTATACGCACACCCCAGAAATGTGACTTTTTACTGTGTTATAAATTTACAGACTACTTCTTAGCGTAGTTAAGAAAGCGTAGATAAAAAAGCTTCGATTCTCATGTATCTGATACACTTATCTTTTTCTGCAGTTTTTGTTGTGCTCTTGAGGATCCTTGTGATATTTTGAGCTTTGGTTGAATGATAAGTGTCGCAGTTTAAATTATTTTCGTCGTTAGAAATTATTAGACGCTCTGTTAAAAGCAAGGGAGTTTTTATGTCTGTTATAGTAAAAGACAATGCCTGACGAACTAGGGATTGGACAGTTTCCAAGTGTTTGTACAATTGATGGAAATTTTCAAATAAATGTGCTAAAGAAATAAACAAAAAAAGTAATTTATTCCTTTATTATATTGGCTAGCTAAGTCATCTCTTTGTGGCTGTGTTTCAGCAATGAGGGACTATATTCACAGGCGGAGGAACGTAAACAGCTTAATTTTGTGTTAAATAAATTTTTTTAATTAAAATTCATTCTATACAGCAATCGCATATTTGGGGACCGTTTTATAAAACTTTGATGCTTAAAATGTTTAGGGAGAAATGGAAGACTGGTGTGTATTTTTTCTTTAAACTACCAAGATCAGCCATATACAGTACAGTTTACATACAGTAATATGTTTATGTTCCTAAATTAATATCGTTTCTGACCTTCAGATGCGTTATGCGCCTCTTCTCTTTATGCTCAGCTACTAAAATTTCCCTTTAGTTGTAAAATTCCATATAAATATTCAATACTAAGTGGATTAAAACATGCAAAGTAAAGACATTAAATGATTAAATCTTTCCACAACTGACCAACACACCACGAGTGCCTCTGTCGGTCAATTTGGCCAGCCAATCACGTACGATGGTATGACGCGTTATGACGGGCTATGATGTAGGGAAATGCCTGCGGTACGTCTTTGTACCGCGAACTTTGAATGGCTGCATCTGTATATGGCAGTGGAATCTAATTGTAAACCAGGAATACACAAAATGGGATAGAAAACTTAAAAACTTAAGTAGAGATGTATATTCCGTAAAAAAAGTCTCCATCTTCAAAGAAAAACACAAACAGCACGCAGGGTCGAATTAGGCCAATATCCACCGCAATAAAATTTTTGTCGCACTTGAAATACATTGACCAGAACCCCTAACACTGTAAGGCCCTGCTGGGCTAAGATAGATAGATAATACTTTTTTAATCCCGTAGGGAAATTGATGAAGTCTGGGGTCAATACTTGACCCCAGAGAAAATCCTCTTCAGCCAGCCAGTCCAACTAACCTTAGTACAGCACATCTAAAACAACACACATAAAAGTCAATCTAATCACAGAACAAGCCAAACAACACTATCTGACCCACTGGGACACATAGACATAAACACAACACAAATTGGACTGTTACAGGATGCTGAAAACTCGACATACACTAGTTGAGTATTTCATCAGGGTAAGAGACAGCAAAGAGAAACTGACCCTGATGAAGCATGGGCTTCGTGACAAGAGCCTTGCCTTAGAAACAGACCTGGTAACCCAGAAGACAGACTATACGTTCACTACAAGCACTATGCAGAAATGTCAAAAATAAACTGGTCCTAGAAAAACATTCTTCCTTAAAATAACAAATCTAATCCCAGAATTCACCCATCTGCCAGACTCAGAAGAGCTTCTGCTGAAATCTCCTGGGGGAAGGAGGAAGGATAAAACTGGTAGCCACATGTGTGACAGCCTGAGGAACAGAGAGGGAGTCTGTCTTACAAAAATGTTTCATGTGATGTGCAGTAAATGCCCAGAAAACATGCTTGTACTGGAAATGTCTGTAAATGTGGTGTTAATTGTACCTGCTTTGGAAACACTGCAATTCATCGGTCAGTAAAGCTCTTTGAAGAATTTGAATTTGGCTAAAAAAGCTTTAGTTTTGTTATTCTGTGAGTGTAGGATCATTCATTTGAGACCAAAATGTACTTGGTCAGTGTTCTTTGGATAATTTTGTTATATACTATGCTCTGCAAGAGTATTTAGCCCCTTCTACAGATATCTCCTTTTTTGACAAATTGCAAATGAAGTTTACACATTTTTTTAAATGAATTCTCAAACTGAACACATTTATGGGTAAAAGAAGTTACCATAATACCATGTATGACAGTATACGTATATGGTGCTGATTGGGTAATGCATTGTGTTGGATTCATGCCAGCTGCAGCACTTTGTATTTAAACAAAAGATGTTGTGTGTTTTTATCTTGTCACTTTTTGCAAATACCAAAGTGGGATTTGACATTGGTTTGCCACCATTCTGACAGTCCATATACTAAATTATTGGCGTTAATATGCTGTACTTAAAGGAGTTTTCAGTGTCTTTGACATACTTTAAATGTTTTGAAAGCTCTTTGGTCTTCATGTTTAAATATCTGGTTGAAATTCACTACCCGACAGAAGGACTTTAAAGAGTTGTAAGGGTATGTTTTACATTTGTTTCTGCAAAGTAACCACAAGTTAGGCAGGAGAAAGGGGTCAGCTACAGTATACAGTATATTCCTGTTTATAATCATATCATTTTTAAATAGTTGTTAAGAAGTTAGTTGGATCTATTGAGTTTGGAGTATTAAATTTGTAACTGAATGCGAGGCTTGTTTTGACACAAGGAGTTGGATAGAATGGATTATCTCTTTTTCACTGAACATATTTTATACTGTTTTGTTTCACATTTGATCAAAAACAGGTCACTTGAAATAAAGTTGTACTTGTTCTTCATTTATTGATCTACTGTATGGTTTCTTAATACAAGACAATCAGTGTAAAGATTGTGTTGATTTGTTTGATGGGCTTCCAAATCTCTCTACCAAATTTTAGATTCTCAGTGATTGTACAGAAACTGTGTTGTACAGAAATGCTGTGTTTTTCATGTATTGCGCTACGGTTGTACAGCAGGTTTGTTAATATTTTATTTATAATGGTTACTTATTCTGTTTTCCTTATACAGTATCTCCTTAATATACACAGTGGTTAAAAAGCCTAGTGTTGTGATATATTTATATATATCAAATATATTAGATATATATATATCAAAGTGCTCTGGATGAAAAGTGATCAAGCTTTTTTATTTCAATAATACTGTATTTTCATTACATCCATATTATTGAAAAAGGACTTTGCGTGAAATTTTGTTCTGCTCTATAACACTGTATAATGCTGCAGTAATCTGTACGCTAAGGCACACTATCATACCAATCGAGGCCTTTACAGTATGCCAAATATAGTGTAAAGATCACACAAGATTTTTAAAACTGTTTAAATCTGTTAGTTGCCTTGAGCACATTACACTGTCAGCTACAGATATTTGATTATTGTGCCATTCTTTCAGTGGTCTGTCCTAAATACAATTCTAGGACACATTACATTTGTATACTCTGACTTAGGAGTGTTCCCAATTTGCTCATTCTAAGAGCATTTAATAGGACTATCTGTTTCACTTCTTTAAAGATAATAATTCAAGCTGTCTGTTAACAAGCTATTTCTACATATACAGTAGATCATAAATCACCGTGTAGAGAGATTTCTACAGAAGAGAACATCGATTCTTTGCAATTTGGATAGCATTATGGTGTCCTGCAGCAAGATTCCCCCTTCTATCACCACAGTGGAGTCCTTTGTGGAGAGATGTTTTTTGAGTGAAACAATCCAGTAGATACAGGTCTGCATTTACAACATATAGCATGCTGATTCCCATGCTGTGCAATACAAAGGATTGCCTACCTCTTGTAAAACTGTACTGTGATCGCTTTCATTTTGGATTGCTAAAAATTAATATAGACATTTTTTTATTACTCGATTGCAACAAACACACTAAAACAAGCAAAATGGTGAGAACAGTTCAACACTGTTCAGCACTTTTGTGGTAAACAAGTGAACAACCAAATTGCCTAATATAGTGTGGGTTTCAATCATAGACCAGGATGACACCACATAGGACAAACACTTCTGTTTTTGTTTGTCTTTGAGTGTAAGCCATAGGCTAATTGTACCACCCTGAAATTTGGAGAAATGCATCACGTGCTTATATTCAGGTTAATTTGGTACAGTTCATGATTTTTTTTGAAATAATCCAGTAATTCAGTACACGGAATGTGAAGGTGTAGACAAAATATGCTCATGTATTTTAGTTTTAGTTGAGATTTGATCCGCAAAAATGGAAACATTCTGCAATTTAAGTATATATATTTAGATATAGCATTACTACAATACTATAACCAAATTAGGTTGCATGTACACATTAGAGTACTTGAAATCATTCCAACATCATCAAGAGTCAACCTAAATTTAAATGAGACACAGTTATGAATTTAATAAAATTTACCAATCACCATCTTGTCAAATTGCAAACATTAAACTTGTTGTGTCCTTTCTTGAAACAAGCAGTATGAGTATAGTTAGTTAGAACACAAACCATTTAATTATACACATACTGAAGCCTTTTTATGTACCCAAGTAAGCATTACAGCAGTGTAATCTTGATGAATAAATAACACATCAGTGTCTTAGCATGTAATAGTCAAAGGGGTCTTATGTACTGTATGATGTTATATTATCTGTTATTTGCAATGTTAAGTACGTAGCACAAACATTCTCTTGTGTTCTTTACTATCTTCTTTCAAAGGCTTGATCACAGCATTATCCACATATTATACTAAAGATGCCAGTGTTTTTATTTTTACCTTTAATTAAAACAAAATTGTTTAAATAACTTAAAGGTGGGGCTGTACATTGGTGGTGGAGGGGAGTCCCCATTACCTGTAAAGTGCTTTGAGTGGAGTGTCCAGAAAAGTGTTATATAAGTTTAAGCAATTATTATTTTTCATTGTTACACTAGTTTCATTGTTATTGCTAGACAACAAGGTGCAGTAAGTGGCAGTAAGTGGCAGTAAGGCCAGCTTTTGTTGTGACAGGAATCATTCTGTGCATATGGAAAACTAGAATCTAAATGGCAAAACAATTTATGCTTCACGTAAAGTTATTGTCACATTATTTCAATAAAGAAAAATATGGCTTAGAAAAGACATAATCCTATTTAGCAGCATTCTGGGAGTTAATTTGGCCACTGGCCAATGATTATGATTATCAGTAATTTGTTTTTGCAATAATGTAATACAAAGTACTGATGATTATTGTTTTTTAATCCCTTATTTACATACTAAAAACTCAGTTTAAAGCTACTGTACCTTACACAAAAAAATTGAATTTAAAACCTTGTGGCTATATGATGAAATAACAGTTATAATTCAGGAGTATTGGGAACGATTAAGCTTGTCAATGTTAAGAAAAAACTTGTAAGTCGGAAATAGATATATGTGAAGCAGAACTAAATAAGCAAAAACACATTTAAAAACTTGAAGTAAAAATTTCCTGTTCTATTTACAGGAAAACTATACACATTTCTAGTGAAATGTTCTTGGACTAGCTATTTATCTTAATTAACAGGTAGCAAGTATATGCCAATAAAGAGCTTTTGTACTATGAAAATAAATTAAAATTTATGTTTTCTAGTAACTACTTAGAAAATATCGATTTGTAGATTTCCATATAGAATTTGCAGTGAACAAAATCCTTATGAAAAAAACATGTTATGTCAGACATTCGAAAGTAAAACCTACAATTCAATTTCATATCTTCACTTCCTCAATACATGTATCTGAAGCTTCAGTACATTCAGGCAAATCAGTCCATGGTAGGCACACATAAGACCCTAAACCTCCAAAAAGACTTAATAAGGTAAGTATGGTATTATAATAAGGAGTTAAAATCATGTCTCAAAACAATTCAAAATGGATCTGAAGGGGCATTATGGTTTTTAGGAATAGTTTAAAAAAAATTGATTCAACTTAGCTAAGGTTTTACAGGATGATTTTGGCTGAAGCACTTTCTCAATGGTTGTAATTGCAGTTTCTCACCTGAGATGAGATGAAAAAACAATATCCTAACTCTCTGGGGTAATTAAAAATGCCACAGTATTTCTCAAAGATTCCCATCTATGAATTGGCTCTCTGTTCTCCTTCCCACTGATAGCTGGTGTGTTGTGAGTGTACTATGGCTGCTGTTGCATCATCTAGGTGGGGCTGCACACTGGTGGTGGTGGAGGGGAGTCCCCATTACCTGTAAAACACTTTGAGGAGTGTCCAGAAAAGTGCTATATAAGTGTAAGGAATTATTTATTATTTATCTATAGTCTCTGGGTTCTGACAACTATTTTTTTTAAGTAGATAAACACTTATAATTAAAAAAAATAAAAATGTAAATCAACCTAGTACAAATGTCAATTAATTCTACTGATGTAATTCTTCACAGTGTCATACAGACTGTAAATGTTTTAATAAATCTATTTATTATTTTTTTATGAATTATTTATAAATAATTAACACATCTGGGATTTTTTTAGTTTCACACAGGAGTTTTAAGAAAGTAGTGTGATGCCGTGGGGTTGCCACAGGGTGGATGGGACACAATGCATAGACCCATGCCAAGGTCAGCAGATATATTTTTTTAAAATTGCTTTGATTTACAGTACTTTGATAACAAAAACAACAAGCTAAAATAAACCCTAGATCCTCTCAAGCTTCTTAATAAACTGGAAAAGGGTAACCAACTACATACAGCTGGACAGCTAGGCTGCTCACCAGCAATCACCTGTCTTCTTAGCATCTTCAATTCCAACAATTTCCAGGATGCTCAGAGAGAGTAAGGGATTTTAAAGATGCCCTTAAACAGAAACACTTGTTAAGCACATCTATGCTAAGATTAGTAAGTGGCACACATACTGTAGCAAGCAACATTGAGTGCATCAGCAAATTAAAATCTTTTTACTAGTCAATCTGCCAGCTGTTGTTCATGCGTACAGTATTTTTATCTTCTTGACATTGTAATTAAACATTGTAAAAAGTTTACAGAATGTTATAATATGAGCATTTTAAGATAATTACTTCTAAAAGTGCTGTATAAACACACGTTGTGTTAAATTGTACGTAAAAGTACATTATATAAATTGCAAAATACCTTAAAATCATACAAGTCTCCAGTAAGATGGAGAAGCAATATCTCCAAGTTATAACAATAACTTGCACTTTAAAAGGTTTCATAATTACTCTCATTATCGATTAAATAAATAACAAGTTGCCAGAATAAAATCTGAAAAAGAGTGGATGGTATGTACTACCACAGTTCAGTAGCCCTGGTCTAGAGAGTGAGCTCACCAGTGGTACAATAAAGCTTGAGAAAGACATAACTTTTATCTCATCAATTAAAGGTCTCTAAAACATTCTAGTGATAATAAAGAGTGCCTAAATAATGATCATAAATACAAATTGTATTTGCTTCAACAATTTTATTGTTTAATTTTTTGGATGTATAATAGTTCCATGCTCTGCTATATTCCTCATCAGGAAACAGGTGTCCACGTGATTCTAATGTAGGAATTGTGGTCCATGCACAGCAGCCCACAGATATCTAATAGCTGGCGATGACCTAGATAAGAGAAACGTCAACAGAGTGTCTAAAAAGTACCATACATTTACTAAATGTTTAGTTCTTAATAAAGACAAAAGAAGTATCTTAAGAAAGAAAGTTAAAGTTGTTTTGAAGCAATACAATAATTTTAGTATAAAAATCACAAGAAATGTGATTATATTTACAGAAAGTACTGACTTTTTCCTCGCTTGAAGTGCAGCTCCTACCTGAGGGGTGTACCTCATCCACCCAAATATGCAGTCGATTCAGTAGAAAGTGAGATATTTCTTTATCAACAAACTTAAAGGGTTTTTTAGAAGCACCACATTATACAAGTTAAGATATGAATTTAGCCAGGTCACCTTAATTTAACATTTTATTCCATTCTGGTCCAAATGGAATGGTGCTATCTACTAGTCCACCAACACCACTTATAGCAGGAGTCTAGTTTACCTTCTCCAATCCCAATATTGGGGAAAATGAAAAGTATCACCGCAACACCACTTAAAGACTTTTGGTTTAAGCTTTCAAACTGATTTAGAGTCATAAGACAAAGGTGTAGATTGCAACTCACAGTGTTGATCCAGCCAATGTACGCAGAGATGCGTGTGAAGACGTCGGGCTTCTGGGAAACATTGCAGCCCAGGGAAGACATAAAGCTAAAAACTCCATGTACTTCATATCGTCCATTTATATAACAGTTCAGGGCTCCCCCACCATCCCCCTGCAAAATCATACAGATTAGACGTTTGCATTGTACTCATAAACCATACTTGTGGTCTGCTCAATGTGTTAAAAAGTGTGCAAGGCAGACCAGTAAGAGAAAAACTGTATTTCTGTGATAAACTGTCTTAACCCAAGTATAAAATCACTTCATGTAACTGTGAAATAACAGACTCAAGAAACAGAGAAATATTAAAACTGAGACACTGCTGAAACCAGAGAAAAAGTTAAAACTGAAATATTGCTGAAACTTTTGCGGAATTCCTCCAACTTATCAAAATCCATCATGGCTATGTCGATGCAATTAGCACAGGCTTGTGCCCAAAGTAGGCTGAGCTTCTGTAGGAAGAGACTTGTCTGCAGAATGAGTCTGGAGTAGTAATACTTGCAGCACAGCCTGATCTGGCTCCATCTCCACCAGCACAGATCATGGTGGTCTTTACAGTTGATCCCCACCAGGAGCTGCTGGAGCAGGTGCTATAGCTTATAATGAGGATGGAAGCCTGTTGAAGGGTAGCTGACAGCTGTCCATAGGCTGTTGACAAAATTCACAATGTCATTGAGTTTGAAGCTTCAGTAGAACTATTGACTATTTAATAAGAATAAAATAAGAAATCAGAAAGGCTGTTATGTGCTACTGTCTATGTTTGAAGCAACTGAAATGTCATATAACTATAGAGAATGCATATTAAGTTGGAATGGTTTTTACAATGTCACCTTATATTAAAAATTACTTGGAAATCATCCAACCAATTTAGAATTGTCACTCAGGATTTGGGAAAATGGCTACCACATGGACACTAAGGACTGGTAAACATGCACCTTTTACAGTAAATGTCCTTTTACAAGCTGTAAACTCATGTGGCTGATGCTGTAGCCCAGGCACAAGCCTGTGATTTGTGGATCTTAGGAATGTAAATCATTAGCATTCTAGTAATGTCTGACCTTAAATGTCTTATTATGCAAGAGGCATAACTACGTTGGCACAACCAAATACAACATAACAGGTTTTGCAAACTTACTGCTTGTGCGTCCCCAGCCGGCAAGGTAGCAGTAAGTGCTTGGAAGGATGGCACCACTGCTGGGCAGTGTCGCCACATTGACATAGGTGTTCAGAATGGCATCCTGAGTCAGCTTCAGCAAGGCAATGTCATATCTGAAGATGACACAATAAGCACAGGAAGAATTCCATGCAGTTAAACAGGATATGAAGGAATAATGCACAGCTTTCTGAACTAAGACACGCTCTACTGAAAGGTTTATCACCATTCCACAGGTACACCTAGACTTGCATGCATTAGAGAGTGGTGTTTTGTAAATTTCTGTAACACTATTCTTCATAATATGCTGCCATGCATATGGCAGCCTGCAGAAGGTACTTCTGCCAATTAGTATAAAGGTGATATAAGAATTGAAACAGTTTTATGCTGTATGGGAATGTCAGTCATTCCAAAATGTATATACTGTATTGAAGATGAATATTAAGAATATTGCAGAAGTGGTGGTAATTTAGAAAAGAGACTGTACGCAGTATGTAAAGAAGCACATTGCATTTGTACAGTAATTTTTCAAATATCTGTCAAATACCCTTTTGCACTTCATAATAATGTACATAATTGTTATTTATATAAGATTTTCATGTGAAATCAGCTTAAAGTGCCAAAAATAAAATGTTCTGTCTGCTCTGTTGCAGTGCTGTAGAGATCAACAACACTGGACTAGGTTCATTGAGAAACTAGGAAATTCACTTTTCCTTGAAGTCCTGTGTTTGTAGTTTATTATTCTCATCTTTTATTTTTTAGTACATATTGAAATTCCATTTTAATATGTTGTTTTTGTTCAATAGTCTTTCTGCTCTTGAATCCTATTTTACATCTTCTGCATCTTACTGCATTCCCACTTGAATCAGAGTTCCACTCAGTAACAATCCCATACAAAATGTGTGTCTTAGGGTTTTCAAAAATGCTTACTTTGTGCACATTTACTGTAATGTTTTTTACTGGTTAGTACCTGGATGGAGCCAGTAGGGGGCACTCACCCTGTGGTCTGTGTGGGTTCTTATACCCCAGTGTAGTGACGGGGACACTATACTGTAAAAAAGGCGTAATCTTTCGGATAATACCCCTAATCAAAGTCCTGACTCTCTGTGGTCATTAAAAATCCCAGGGCGTTTCTTGAAAAGAGTAGGGGTGTTACCATGGCACCCTGGCCAAATTCCCCATTGGCCTTTACCAATCATGAACCCTAATAATCCCCACCTATGAATTGGCTTCATCACTCTGTTCTCCTCCCCACTAATAGCTGATGTGTGGTGAGCATTCTGGCGCACTATAGCTGCCGTTGCATCATCTAGGTGGGGCTGCACATTGGTGTTGATGGAGGGGAGTCCCTATTACCTGTAAAGCACTTGTTAACATAATATAATAATGAAGACTAAGTTATCTGTCTGTTTAAGTATATCCCCCTTTTTCTTACTAATTTACATTAGTGAAACAACAATATAATTAGATACACAGTACACTGAATAATAGAACAGTCACAAATAAGTACTTATATTTAATTTAAAAATCGGTTTCATGACTCTGTTGTATTCATTTTTTTGTGGCTCTCAGTTTTTAGTTTTGCCCAGATTCTGCAGTTTCATTAAATCAGTCCCTTCATTGAAAATGTACTGAGATGAAAAAAGTGTGTGACAGTAATACTAACCCAGCAGTAATGTCATTGGGATTCCAGCTAGGATGAACAATCTTCTTTTCCACAGGAATGAACTGCTCCTTTCCCTCTATCCCATAGATATTATGCTCTCCCAGAACAACAACCAAGGGTGCACTGTTAAAAATAAAGTTTTGCTTATCAGTAAAAGTATTCAAGCAGTTTATTAATTGAATTCTTCTGCATTTTGAAAGTTGAGCATCACAAAAAATGTGCTATAAGGAAAAATGACAACAATGTGGAGTGTTCAAAAACGAACTACTTTAATAAAACATCTGCACTCTTAAACTTAAAAACCGAAATATTTTCCTACCTCCCAAAGCATGAGGCAGCTGTCAGAACCCATCGACGTTGGATTAGGACGCCGCCACAGTTATGGGGCAAGCAGTCACTCGAACTAATACGAATCGACACCTGAGCAAAAGCAAGTAAAGAAAAACACTCATTGAGAAACAGATTTACAACAGCACACCTGCCCTAAGTAGAATAACTTTATTCATAATGTACCTAGGAGATCTCATTGATTCTCAATCAATATAGATTTAAATTGCAGTATGTCAGAGCACAGCAGTTGCCTAGATGAAAAATAATAATATTTTGCAATAGTACAGTATATTGCTGAACACATTTTATTCAGGCATTTGATATATGACTTTTTAGTTAGTAGATATCGTCATGTGTAAAACCAATTTTAAGCATTGTTAATGTATATTGTATATTAGTTCAGGTGGGTAGCTGCGTCAGCATGCGTAGTCTGCAAAGGAATAAGTAATAGGTTTATTCCATGCTGAAAAGAGAAGAGAGAAAACAACGTTTCAGCTGTAAAGCCTTCTTCAGGTGTGAGCAAGGGCAGACAGCAAAGATTAAATAGCACAGAAAGACAAAAGCTGGGGGAGGGGATAAGGCAGGCAGGGCAGAGAGGCCACTCAGGAAGTACAAGATGGAGAGGGGTGAAGGTGCATGAGAATAGAGAATTGTATATAAGTATTTTATAAAATATTTAATTTAATAATAATTATATAATAATCTTTTAGAATGTGTTACATTATATCTATCTGAATCAATATAATGAAATAATCAAATGAAATAATGAAAGTTAAAAGAAATTTTAAAAACCAAACTTTTAATTAAAATTATTTACTACGAAACAACATTATTTTGGACATATCAGTATTCTGTAAATTCATATTCACTGTCTAGTTCTTTTTATTAACATTAACATTAATAGAGGCAGAGATCGATTGTCCAAAAAGGCTGTGAATTTGTACTTGGATCCTACAACCAGCGCACATCTGACATTACATTTCAAACCAACACTGGGAATCTGCCTTCTTTGTGTTCTCATGGTGAAAAATCTTAATTTTTCCATGCAATCAGCACCCTTACCTGCCAAGGCCAACTGTATGGTGTGACCTGAATACCTCCTATGATACGTTCAGATGTTTTATTCTTCCCTTCCTGTGCATGTCCTTAAAACACAAGTATGAAGGAAAATCATATTTCGTCAGGGGTAAAGCATACATTTTGGACTGAAGATTTTGAGAAGCTGTCCTATAGAACTGTGAAGTGTCAGGAGGTGCAACAGTGGCCCTGGGAGATTTAAGAATGGATGACTGTTTTTGATGCTCACCAGCCTCAGTGTTTATGCGTTTGGCTGCCACAATGTCTTGTGAGAGCTAAGATCTCTGTGCTGGAAAGAGAACTAATTACAAAGTGAAGTAAATTTTTAGAAATAACTTCTTTGGGCGACACCAGGTCTTCGAGGAGATGTTATTGACGTTTTGTTTGTAGCTCAGTAAATGAGCTAGCCAACTGTTTTTTTAGACAGAGCTGTTTGTAAAAATTTAGGACTCCAAGGCGTCTGTATATTTGTTTTGTTTATTTCTGAAAGGTGTCAATTTTAACTCACTTTTCGATTTACCATATGACTATTTAAAAAGAGTACATTGATATTGTTCAGATTTGTCAAAATTATACTTTTGGTCAATGCCTTGGCCAGTTTGCAGTCAAATATATTGTTTTATATTGCAAAATAGAAAATATAACTCACCTGGCACAAAAAAGATTGAAGCCAAAATAATGTAGAGAAACATTTTTTCAGTTGTCCTTCTCTTCTCAGTTAGCTCTGAGTTTTTGGTCAATATTTATTCACATGTTCCCATGTAAAACACTCCCATTTTCCACTTCATTTTAAGAAATTCCAGTTAATTAGTTTCATAATATGAGTCTCGTTTTATGTTACCATTGTTTCTTGTAACTGACACCCTTCCTATACATGTTATGTGATATTTCCTTCTCACATATTACAGCTTTAACTACACTACAATGGAAATTGTGCCTATTGCTTATTGCTTGCATGACACAAGGCTGCACAGTTTTCCCTTTTACACATGAGATGGGAGGAACAATATTAGCATTTGTATTTCCTGTTTGTTTGTATTTTTCTGTTTTTATATTGTGTACATGATATACTGTATAATACCCCAAAACATAAAATAATATATAGTATACAAAAGCATAATGTAACACAATGAGTTGTGGATTGTGATGGCTACAGTATGTCTTGCTTAAAAAGCAACTACAAAGTGTTCTCATATAATTATAACAGTATTTAAGAGAGCAAAGTCAGTTAAATTCCATGAAACTTGTTAAACTTGTGAAAGTGTGATTTTTATTCACCTCTCTAAATTTCATGCAAAAATACATCTACAATATCATTGTGTTCTTAGGTAATGCAATGCAAGATTCTTCAGTTGTTCTTGTTTCCCTAGGGTATAATAGAAGGAAGCACACAAAAGTATTTAGTCTTAGCATGTATGAGGAACTGTGGGCAAGTGATCAATGACCTCCACAAGTAGGGAATGAATGTAAAAGAATCAACAGAAGTCAAATATGCCACTTTCCACTAAGACATTTTCAATTTTTATACAGGATGAACATTTATTGTTCTGTAAAAGCCAACCAGAATTCCAAATTTAACAGTGGATTTCAAACACAAAGTGGTATCTTCAGGATGGAAAATGTTGAAAATGCTCTTCAATGCTGCCTGAATGAATGCTGCATTCATGGCCATGTTGTGAGGAAGAAGCTTCTTCTTAGTCCAGACTCAGACTGTGCCAAACTACAGTATACTGTATGAATGAAAAATGTAACTATGTCTTATGGTCAGATGAAATACATTTTGAGCTTTTTGGACACTCTCATCAATGTTATGTTTTATGAAAAAAATGGAAGACAAAGAAATATTTTAGCAACACACAATACTGTACATGTTCCCTACTACCAGTTCAGTATCTTAACCTCAGACCAATGCCAGAATATCTTAGTTATTATGCATCTTGTCAGAATAATTTACAAATTACTATTTTTCTGGACTTTAGTTAATTATTTATGACAAATATGATTTTGCTCTGGGTCATTATATTGTACACAGGTAATTGTCCTTATTTTGTCAGGGGTTTGATTACAGACTACAGACCAGTTGTGCTGACTTCTCAAGTCATGAAGACACTGGAGAGGCTGGTCTTATCCCACATGAGACCCCTGGTTAGTTCATCATGGGACACCCTACAGTTTGCCTACTAGCCCAGTGTTGGTGTGGAGGATGCAATCATCTACATGCTGCAAAGGGCCTACTCACACCTGGACAAGGCTGGCAACACCGTAAGGATTATGTTTTTCGAATTCTCCAGTGCCTTCAATACTATCCAGCCCTATCTCTAAGGAGGAAGCTGGAGGAGATACAAGTTGATGCCTCCATCATCTCGTGGATCACTGACTATCTGACAGGCAGACCACAGTCTGAGAGACTTCAGAACTGTGTGTCTGAACAGGTAGTAAGTAACACAGGGGCTCCTCAGGGGATGGTTCTTTCTCCATTCCTCTTCACCCTCTATACTTCGGACTTTAAATACAACTCAAAGTCATGCCACCTGCAGACGTTCTCAGATGACTCTGCAATTGTGGGATGTATCAAGGGTGGGCAGGAGGAAGAGTACAGAGGACTGGTCAGCAGCTTTGTGGAGTGGTGTGGGGAGAACAACCTGCAATTGAATGTAACAAAGACGAATGAACTGGTGGTAGATTTCAGGAAGAAAAAGGTTAAACCTACTCCGTGTTCTTTTTCTTTTCCCGTTTACAACTGTTTTTGTGCAATATATGCCAGGGACCAGGGACATTTATATTTATATTCATATTGTGCAATAAGACTTTTTTGTGTAGTGTTCTGTTCTTTTTGTGTTCTGGACTGTGAGTAACTCTTCTTAGTGCACTTCTCACTGTACTGATTGTATTGTATTATTATTATTGTATAATTCGTTACACTGTGGCTGTGTTGTCTGTGTTAAGCTTCTGTTGCACTGCAATTTCCCTCACGGGATCAATAAAGTATCTATCAATAAATAGAGCACTATATAGTCAGACTTAAAGGGGAACTACAGTCCCAATTTCTCAGACTGTTATTTAATCTCTGTAACAAAATTAATTGAAGTTACAGAAAATAAATGACAAATTGCAAATTGAGCACAAAATTGTGAACTTTGGGAAAGTACTGTAAATCGTCGTGTTGTTGCAGACTCACATCTGAGTTCCCACAAATTTGCGATTTCTTTCCTGTTTCCTTCCTGAATTATTGCACTTGTATTGTATATTTCAGCTCTTAACCTTAGATCTGCAGATTCAGGCCTCTTTACTAGGCTGAAGTCACGTTTCCACACAGTGGGCAATAGAGCCTCATCTGTGCTGCACCAATGTACTATGGACCTCAAATGAATGTCTCTATAACTCATACAGACTCATAGATTTACTTTTACTTTTGATTTCACTTTATTTATAGATATCTGTGAAGATAAATCTGATAAATAGGACAGTACAGTACTATAATTATTGTTATAACCTCTTGATTTAAATTACCTTGATTTGAGAAGTAGTATTATACTTGCTGTAAGAAACATATTTGAAACCACTTCCTTGTGAAAGATGAACCAGAACACACAACAGAAACAATGGGTAAATCCATAACCTCAGAACAGAAGGTATATTTTTACACAAAAGATTGTGAGAAGCCATTGTGAGATACCTTCTGGAAGAAGCCATTCTGCCATATTGTCAATAATAATACCCAGGTTTCTTTTTTTTCTTGTGTTTGCTGGTGTAATTGTTACTTACACTGGCCTTTTGCTTCAGAATTTGTTTGATCTTTAAAGTGGTATGAAAGGTTCTTGGATAATTACAGTGCCGACATTTTTCTTTTTTCTATTAGCAGCAAAGTCTATTTTTATGGTAAAATATTCAATGCCTTCCTGATTTATTATAACCACAAAGAAATAAACATGAAAAATATATAACAGAATGCATGAATAATTTTTCTCCCTAGCGGGTGAGCTGGAGCCTATCCTGACAAGCAATGGGTACAAGGCAGGTACCATAGAGCAGTTGTTCTCAAACTTTTTGGACCAAGTACCACCTCTAATTTAAACCAAAGCATCCATGTAGCAAAAGCTGCACATGTTCGCTGTCCATTTCATTACAAAGCACACTGAACAGACGTGAATTCATTGGACAAGCCTTGATACAATTCACAACTTTGACAGCAGAGTCTAACACAGATTTTAAATCCTCAGGTGGTCTTGGCTCTCCCTCCGTCCTGGTGTAAGCAAATTCCAAGCTTAGATAATTTGGATCATACCACCCTGTAGCTGTTTTCCGACGCTTGCTAACACAGTGCTGTCTGTGTCAGGTTCAGCAGCAGAGCTAGTGTCGGTGGCCGATGTATAATCCTCCTTGTTCTCAACAGGTGTGCATGATCTATTGGAGCTGGTGTCAGTACCCTTGGCATCTATTCCTTTCAGCCATGACATAAAACTTGATTTTTGTGAGGTTTTCATTTTCGATCAATTGTTCTGACGGCGAATGTGGCGCTGTTGGAGAAAGTTTTCCCTGTTTCCCCATGAAAGACAGTCAAGGGTCCATCTCAGAAGCTAAAAATAGTTTTTATTTCATGCACATGGGAGCGAAACACACAGAGATGTTCGGTGTATTTTTCTCAAAGTAATTAACCTAGAACAGTCCTTAAACATTTTTCTGTTATCTACTATGCTTTCCTGTGTTTAAAGGTTGGCAGTGTTCCAAATTCACGCACATCTTCCTACCTCCCTATTTACTAAAGATAACTGCTTTTAATACCATTGGTCCCTTAGGTTCTTAGCACGCATTCCTATACAATGGTATAGAATTACATCGTAGCCCTTGTGTCAACTCAAGTATTAGCGCGTGCTAAATTGACATAGCTAAGCATGTAGGCTGTGTATTTGACACATAAACTAGTTTTATTAAAATAGAAAATATGAAAACCCGTCTCATGGAAACCTACTGAAGCTAAGCAGGTGTGAGCCTGGTCAGTACCTGGATGAGAGACCTTCTGGGAAAAACTAAGGTTGCTGCTGGGTGTTAGTGGAGCCAGCAGGGGGCGCTCACCCTGCAGTCCATGTGAGTCCTAATGCCCCAGTATAGTGACGGGGACACTATACTGTAAACAGGCACCGTCCTTCACATGAGACGTAAAACCGAGGTCCTGACTCCCTGTGGTAATTAAAAATCCCAAGGCATCTCTTGAAAAAAGGAGGGGTGTAACCCCGACGTCCTGGTCAAATATCCCATTGGCCCTTATCAATCATGGCCTGCTTATAATCCCCATCTATGAATTGGCTGCATTACTCTGCTCTCCTCCCCACTGATAGCTGATGTGTGGTGAGCATTCTGGCGCACTATGGCTGCCGTCCAGGTGGATGCTCCACATTGGTGGTGGTGGTGGAGATGAGTCCCTATTACCTGTAAAGCGTTTTGAGTGGAGTGTCCAGAAAAGCGCTATATAAGTGTAAGCAATTATTAATTATTATTATTATTTACCACCACAGACTGTATTCAGATGCCACCCAAAGTCTATACATAGTTCTGGAAGCTTCCATTCCATAACTTAAAAGCAAATTATTGCTGTAGATGTCTTTTTGTTGGATAACGATGATTTTTCTGCAATTTCATTGAGGTTTTGAAATATGGGCAGTGTAATTGTAAAGCCTCCATAATACAGATTCTTCTCTATTGTATATTTGCTTTCCCAAACTACTGTATCTACAGTATGAGTTACCCAATGAAAAACCAGTGCAACAATAATTTGACCACTGTAGCAGCTGCTCTACTTGACAATATTTATGTCTATTTTATTTCCTGTTTGTTCACAAACTTTTTATGCACATGGCAACGTCACGTGAGACTCAATTTATCCCTTCTTGAGGTGGAACAGCTTAAATCACATTTCATTGGTGTCTCTGGTTTAGAATGTTACAGGAAATATATGAATTGTTAAAATTCTTTGAACAATATATTTTAAAAATCCCAACGTTCCCCAGGCTGAGAAAAAAAGGAAATGTAAGCTGATAGTCAATATATCTTTATCTTCTCTGAACATCTTTGGTGCCCATATTCAGTAAAATCATTGAATGATTGGATCACATTGTTACAAGTAGTAAAGATCTGAGCTGACAACTAACACACACCAGTCTTCACATGACTATAATTACTGCCTTGCAGACAGATTTTCCTACATTATCGACATGTTGAAGAAGATGTGTATCCACTTCTTCTCGAACCCATCTCAAATTATTGCCTTCAGCTACCATGTAGCAGAATTAATCTAATAATTTTAAAAAAAATAGGATATATGAGGAACCTTTTTGAAAGCCTTTCTGTCAACCTTAATATACAGTTTCATCTCATAAGCTTCAGAGGCTTCAAATGTCTTTGTTGCATGTTGATAAAAACGTACCTTCTATTTTTTATGTAAATAGAAGTAAGCTATCTTTAAAATCCTATTATCTTATAATCTAAGTTAGCTTTAATACTTTCAGAATCTAATGAAAATTAAATGAAAATCTGCAGTTTCCTTGTTCTTTGTCATCTGCCTTTTCATGAAGTAGTGTCACTAGTCAAGAATTTGTAATTCTTGATTTTTTGGGTTTACTAGATCTGGCAAGCTCAAATAGAAGATGATGACACTGTGTCTTCTAATACATCTGTGTAATGACTTTATTATTCCTTGAAATTGCAGCTAATGTTATATCTTATATTAAGGTTTATCTTTAGAAGTCAAATATGGATCCTTCAGAAATTAACTATGACATCTGCAGACGTATAAGACATTGTTGTATTATGCATAGGCCAGTGAAAGCTGTGGGTGTCTTATCATAATTTTAATTAATGAAAGTTAAATTATCTAGTTCTGTTTCTGTTTTCTACTCTAGTGGAAGCAGTTCAGACAGAAGCTGGGAGACACAGTAATTGAAAGAACAGCAGTTCTGATATGTTGCTTAAAATAGGTATTGATGGCATTTAGTATTACTTCCCAGTCACACAGTAGTCAATAACCTGAACATTTATAAACTTTAGTTCAGGTGGGTAAACTTATAAACTTTATGCTGACAACATTTACATGGAAATTATTTTTATAGGGGTCACTTCAGATATATGTAATGACCCTGACTTATGGGCAAAGACATATAATATATTGCGTAACTATGTCAAATACTAGTTTTGTGTATGTTAAAGTGTACTGCATGATATATATTGTATACAGATTTGCATATAATGTCTGAAAAACGTCTCTATAATGTATATGTGTAATATACAGTGTAACGATGCCATAGCCAAAATGTAATGTGCTCTCTGAAGGCACCAGTTCTGTAGAGTTTGGGCATTTACTGGGACAATTATTAATCGTAGCAGTAAATCACAAAATTGATTCTTTTGATGGCTTTAGAATCCAACCATGCGACATAACTCAAACAACGCACACACACAGGTACTAATACACGAGGATACATTTATTAATACATAGAATATGCATATAAAACTAACAGATCTCATCGAGAGGGTTATCAGAATACAAAAGGTATATATTCAGTCAGTTACGAAGTGTTACATATATCAAGAGGACATACGTTCAGTATATCATTCATTTAGACGAACTTGGTTATAACTTCTACATTAGATACTCAAAACAAGTACATAACTCTAAGAAATTAAATTGATATCAACTGGTTGGGATAACAATTGAATTCTCGAGCTGTAATGCATTGAAGTTGAATACTCATCCAATCTCTGGGGATTCAGATCTCCTGCGGGCACAAAGAAACAGTTGCAGGCTGTTGCTGTCCAATCCGTGCTCTCTGGCTCCGTGCCAGGCTGTGCTGTGCGGCTTGCGACGGTGCGCTGCAGATGCTCACTGACCGGTTAGTTAGTGTTGGCTTTAACTAGCACAGTTTGTGCACAGGAGAAAAGATGACTGTGAGTCCCAGCAAGTCAGGAAGAGGACCGGTTCGTTCCTGGTGAAGCACTAGTTCTGAATATTGATTCAGCTGTCCACAGTTCCGACCTGTTCACGAGGCCTGCTGCTGTTGCTAACCTCGGGTGGATCCTCTGGTTACTCTCTGGCAACCTCCGCTCTCGACTCTTAGAACAAAGGAAAGTTCTGGCACTCGGACACACTGGCCGTTCCGTGGTTGTCCGGGCTAAGTCTCAGGAAGGTCAGGAGGCGCTCTGCGAGAATGTCCTGCCCTTGGGAGCCTTCTGTTCCTGGGCCGTCCTGCCCTGGAATTCTCCTTTGAATTCCCTTTAGAAAAGTCCACAGAATTCTCCTGAATCTTACTGAATCTCGAATCTTCCAGGCTCTCTGTGTTGCCTGTTTTTACCTGGAGGAACTTCAGCTCGTTGATTGGCTGAAAGTTCCATGGGCATCAGAGTCCCACGTGGGTTACTCGGCCCTACCAGTCCCTGATTGGTTGATCAAGGTGAGATATGAGTCACTTACTCCTGACACTTAGGAATGCAGTCCAGATGTCCATCTGGCACTCCCTAGACAGATAGGCGCCAATGGATAACCATTGATCATGATAGCCAGGCTTAGCTAAGTGCATCCCCCTTTGGGAGCTGTCCTAGGAAACCTTAAATCAAAGGAAACCTTAAATCAGCCTGCATGAATAGTTTCTCTGTGGCTGCACCACAGAGATGAACAGAGAGATGAGGCCTAATTTGGGAAAGCTCAGAAACACTTAATTCTGCCTTATTAATAAGCCTCGCCGCTACAACAGCATTCTATTAAATTGTGTAAAACATGCAATACAGGAACTTAAAATAATTGTATATAATAAACTTCTAAATAAAATAACAAATTAATGCCTTAATCGGCACTGACTGTCATTGTCATTTTCTGGGATTTTAGCAGGAGCTTTGTAAAATTACATTTTGAGGAAGGTATGTACTTCAGGTGTAACTGGAGTCCTAAAAATCATTGAATGTGCCTTAATGAATGTCCTTTCATGTGGAATTTGTTTAACAATCAAATAAAAATCAGCAGCATCACTGTAGCATGTGCAGTCCTGCTGGTATTTAATACTCTGGTGTTTATAGGTTATTATACCATTACAACAAAACAGAGGATTTAGGAGAATTATCAGAATAATCATAGATTTTCTTCAATTAGTGGATGAGCTTCAGTTTGCTACAATCCCCCCCCCAAATATTTAACTCAATAGTGCATACTGTACTATAGACACTTTGTGTATTATAACGGTTGCAATATTGATGACACCCGTTCTTCATTATGACTACATGAGATGCAGACATATTTTACTGTATGCAATTTTTACTTGACTATTGTAATAAAATATCCTTGAAAAAGACACAATCACTGGAGTGACTTTTCAGTAATATGCTGCCATTACATTTTGAAACTGTCCCATGGACTTAGTCCTGTCCTAGAGTATCCTGCAGGAGGCAGACGCTGCTACTTTGTTAATGCTGCAATTCACAGCATTTGTAATACAGAGCTGGGGTCTGATTTCAGCAGTCCAATTCGTTGCATTAATATTTACCTAGTATACTAGTTTAGTAAGAAGTGCCCATGGGAATGCTGGCTAGGAGCCACTCTCAGCCAGGGTGGGACAATTATACAGTCAAATGACTGATGATTCCAGAAGTGATATTAAAAAAGTGCTTAAGAAAACTAGAAAAACAAACTTTCAGACTGATGATAAATGTTAGCAGATACTATCAGCTCATAACCATTGTAAATTATATTCAAGCCAACAAGAAGAACCTTTTCTTTTGCAAAGATTTGCCCAGTCACAAAATAGAAGATGGCAATTTCCATATAAGAACAACTTATCTAGAAGAAATCTCACTTAAAATGATTAAAAGGCATAGCATCTGCATAGACAGACAGATTTCCTGACTGTAAAGTAAAATAACAGTCAGTCATTGTATCAAAGCCCTGATAGATAATCATATTCTTTACATGTTTTGTAACAGGTTTTGGTTCAGATGTTATTTTAAAATCAGACAATTTATAAACACTATTCAACCCAACAATCATGTCTTTGGGACATTAAGGACAAGGTACCCCAATCCCAAGACCCAAGTGTAATGAGGCAGCAAGCGGTGAAATTAAACATTCTGTATGCTTTGAAAATATGTGCTGCCTGAAGCTGATGTACGGTATGTTTTAACCCATATACAGTATGGAGAACTATGTTTATTTCAGCAATACAACAATGCTTGTTAAATTCAAGAATCAAATTCAAATATTGTACAGCACTACATTTATTCTACAGCAATGAGATCATGCTTCTACCATCCAGCAGATACACACTCAACATGGTGGCACAGGTGAGTAGGTGAAACTTTCCCATCATTCATGCTTTCAGACTCACCCCGATTATGCATTACTAAAGCAAAATTGGAAACAAAGAAAAGTGAGTTTTCTGGAAGTATTGAAAATTTTGAAAACTGCTTTGATAAATGATAAATGAGAACGGGACCCTAAATGAATGCATCAGGATACGCTAAAAGTCTTATCTAATGAAGGTAAAGCAGAGTCTGCAGCTCATACACTCTTTTTACTTGAAAAAGTATGAAGAGTTACAGAAATTGGATGTGTTGCAAAAGGTTGTTAATAATTTCAGTGACCTGAAAGATGCTTTGACTCTGCATAAGACTTTAACTGAAGAGCTTCCAAAGGGAAAAAACAAACACCAAAAAGAAGTGGTTGCTTTTACCAAGACTGTAGAGAAAATGCTAAATGAAAATCCACGGCTTAAAGAATCTGTTCTGGACTTGCAATAGGAGAGCATGAGAAGGAATATTATAAAAATGGTGTGAAAAAAAGGAAGGAAAGACTGAGACACACGGACAAACTGAAAAGGTGGTGAAAACAAGTTGGTGAAGAGCTGAATCTAATATTGAAAGAACAGGCTTGAAAGAGTACTTAGCATTGGGTGAAATAACCTGGGAGAGGTTCAGAATCAGCTACTGTAAGTCATGACCAATTGTTTCTAGGTTCTCTTATTTTGAGATGAAGAAGATGGTGATGGATAGAGAGAAAGAACTAAGGGGAAATACCTCAGGAAATTGTGGTAAGGAGAAGTAATGTGTATCCCATCATGAAAAGTAATGGGGAGCAAGGTCTTGCTGTACACAAATTATGTCATGATGGGGAATTTTTTTGATATCCCAAGATTATCATGTACAGTAGTTGTGAGTAGCCTAAGTACTATAACATTGATATCAGCATAAGATTATGGATGAAAGAGAGCGAACCTGCAAATTTAGGCTATAAAGTGTGCTGTTACTGTCATTTGACTAATTCATTTTGAAAGCCGGATGTTTTAAATTTTAGGCTACTTCTCAGAGTGCAAACAGTGAAGACTGAATGACCTATTTAATAATTTCTTTTTATATATTTTCCATTGATATTATATATCATAATGTTTCAGTAAATAATGTTTCCTTTGGAAAATGTATGTAGTTCAATTTGGGTGGAAATAAAGCATTCCTTTTTAGGATGAAGACTCAGGGAAAAAACAATCTCCACAATATACTCGAGCAATTGGTATAATTAGAGGCAAGTGAATTCTTTATTCTCTGACACAGCTTTGTTGAAAAGAGTAATAATCCAGGCACGCTTAGTTAAACAAAAGTTTATTAACAATGACAAGACAAACACTTTGCTGCACACAGCAAAGTGTAACAACACAAAGGTTACTACATTTACCGTAGGTACAGACAAGATGTTTCAGAGGCCTAACATCCTAATCATCCAGAAAACACCCAGACCTCTACTAAGTATTGAACTCTTTAATTAAATTAGTCGAAAAAGTTCAGAACTGTGGCTTACATTGCTGTCATTCTGTATCAAAACACAATCGATTGTCTACAGAAAACCACAAGGTTTTCTTTCCATGACGGATGCAAACATTACTTTGTCCTGGTGGCCCAATAATTTTCTTTGGAATGGCACACATTCTACTGATATTGATACCTTAACTTAAAGGAAAAGAGCAGGGGTGTGCGATCTGGCAGGCTCCAGTCTGATGGCTATGCGATATTATCTTACTATATTACATTAATCTGAAAAGGGTTACAGGCTTTCCTTGTCTTACATTACTGTTAGAAGGCATGAGAACATAACACTATTGCCTATTAATGACTTTTTCTCCCACAGCAAAAAGCTATTATCTGTATGTTTGCATAAAGGCCACACAAACCGCTCAGATGAAATGTTATTAATACTGTATTGTATATAATTAAAGTTAATTATATAATTTTATTTTCATCGTACTGTATTTTAGTGTTGATGGTTTAATATGTTTGGCATCACAATATTTGTAATTTTTAAGTATATATACTATATATACACTCACAGTGCCCCATCAAAAATAGAGAAATGGATGTTCCATAAGAGTTACACTTCCTGCACAGTGTGGCATACTATGAGGTATGTCCATTGATTTCTGAGGACAGCAAAGTAATAACAGACCAGACTTTTTCCTTAACATATCGGGGACAATATACTGTAAACAGGTGCCGTCCTTTGGATAAGACATAAAACCGAGGTCCTGACTCTCTGTGGTCATTAAAAATCCCTCGTTTCTCGAAAAGAGTAGGGGTGTAACCCCAGTGTCCTGGCCAAATTTCCCATTGGCCCTTACCAATCTTGGCCTAATAATAATCCCCATATATGAATTGGCTTCATTACTCTGCTCTTCTCCCCACTGGTAGCTGATGTGTGGTGAGTGTTCTGGTGCACTATGGCTGCCGTCGCATCATCCAGGTGGATGCTGCACATTGGAGGTGGTGGAGGGGAGTCCATATTACCTGTAAAGCGCTTTTAGTGGAGTGTCCAGAAAAATGCTATATAAGTGTAAGCAATTATTAAGATGCTGTACTGTGAGAAAGAAAACTAATTTAAGTGACTTTACACTTGACATGATCATTCTGCTTATACATTTGGTACATTACTGAGCCAACAGTAGTCCTAACTAATGCCACCAGTCATATTACCCTGAAACTCACAACTAGCATCCCGCTGAAACTAAGCAGGTGTAAGCCTGGTCAGTACCTGGATGGGAGACCTCCTGGGAAAAACTAAGGTTGCTGCTGGAAGAGGTGTTAGTGGGGCCAGCAGAGGGTGCTCACCCTGTGGTCTATGTGGGTCCTAATGCCCCAATATAATGATGGGGACACTATATTGAAAAAAGTTACTGTCCTTCAGATGAGACGTAAAACCAAGGTTCTGACTCTCTTTGGTCATTAAAAATCCCAGGGCATTTCTCTAAAAGAGTATGGGTATAATCCTGGTGTACTGGCCAAATTTTCCATTGGCCCTTACCAATCATGTCCTCCTAATAAACCCCAATTGGCTTCATCACTCTGTCCTCCTGTCCACTAATACTGTAGCTGATATGTGGTGAGTGTACTGGTGCACTATGGCTGCCGTCGCATTATCCAGGTGGGGATTGCACATTGGTGGTGGTGGAGGAGATTGATTAATATGCATTGATTAAGACAGCACTACTAGATTCCTTTCCACTCTCATTCCTTCCCATCATTCAAATGCTGAATGATGAAATGCTACTTAATCAGCTAATGTTAGCAAAGTGACCCAATATCACCAAGAACATTTGGGTTCTTGTTGCAGTTGACTAGAATGTGCTGCAGTTTTAATCACTGCTGGAGGTGAACTGAATCCACTTACAGTATATACTCAGAGTACATAAAATGTACTCTGTACATGTACAATGGGATTTTTGCAAAAGCAAAATGTGTAAACTTAAATATTGATATCATTCTGTTTTCTTATATCTCTGTGATACCAGGCAACTTTGCTACAGTTTTCTGCATTATCTTTTCAGCATTGAGTGTGTCTTAGCAATCAACTGGTAAACCATTCAAGTGAGCCATTCACGGGATTTCCTGTCTTATCCTTGTTTATATCATGTTTGGTCAATAGACAGTGTGGAGCCGTGGCAGCTCAGATGGCAGGGGCTCAATCTCAGGCAGGGGCAAGCAATGTAGCTCTAATTCCTTCCAGCCGACTCCCATGTCCACCCAGCCTGCTTTCCAAATGAGTACCGGGGGTTAATCCTTCTGGAAGTAATAGGCCGGCTGGAGTGTGATGCTGACCACATCACCCCCACCTCCAGTGTCGGATGGTAAAGAAAAATGGTGGCCCTTGCCCCCCATTCCCCCATGGGCCTTGATGGCTTGAAAGGGGACCTACCTACCTACTATACAGTACCTAAGTAGTCTGAAAAAAACTGCACACTCGTACCCAGTGTGTTTCTAAGAAGTTCCTATAATGCAGTGTGAAGTTTGAGTCACCGCTTATTGTGGTTTACTACACAAATATGTTTACTACTGTTCAGATGTGTTCTTGTGGTGTGCCGTATTACTGTGGTATAAATAGGTACTGCAACCCTATTAATTATATACAGTATTAACATTAGATATCATAATGGCTAAATTATGATGGATGACCATACTTTTTAATGGAACGGTACATCATAGTTTTTATTACTAGGGAAAGTAATTAAACATGGCATAAAGACACAATTATAAAGACATAATTAAGATGATGTTCATTGTTCACATAGTGTGGAATGTTTTATGTGCCTTTTTGTTCATCAGGAGTACCATCACTCTTGTAGAGGCAAGGCTTATTAAAAATACAGGAATTAAGTTTGCTGCTCCCCTGCCAGTCCCTCTCTCCCTCATCTCGGTGGTGCTGGATACAGAGAGGCCATTCCATTTGGTTCACAATTAAGGTGTTTTTCTAGCTCAGTGGTTTTCAAACCAAAGCATCCAAGTACCACCTACAAGTCATCATCTCATAGGAACCCCAGAAATTCTCAATGACCATCATGAGCGCGCGTGCACACACACTCACACATACATATAATAAATATTATAATAATAAACTTTATTTGATATAACGCCTTTAAAGGTGGCTTCTCAAAGTGTTTTACAGAAAAAAAAAACATTAACAACAACTAATAAAAAAGCACCATTTCAGTGAGAGGGGTGAGCCTGTTTAGTTGAGCAAAGCAGATGTGAATTAATTTTCTTGACAGCAAAGGTCTCGTGGTGGATGTTGTAATGCGTACATTAATTTCTGGAGCAACCTCTCTAATTCGTGCAACTACACCGTTATGTCGGCTTGCCATTGCTCTAGCACCGTCTGTACAAACTCAGACGCATTTTATCCAGTCAAGGCCATTCTCTTCGATAAATTCATTCAGAAGCTGAAATACAGTATGTGCTCTCCTGTAGTTCCTGTTGGTAGCGGTTTACAGAACAGAAAGTCTTCATGGGACATGCCCTCAAACTCGTATCTAACGTAAACAAGCAAATTGGCCAAATCGACTACAGACTCATCTAATTGCAGTGAAAAACATCTGCTCATCTTAACGCGCTCTATCAGTGTGCATTTGATATAATCCTTCATTTCAATAATTCTATGAATGACTGTGTCTTTCAGGGGGAGGGTGGCAGCAGGTCGAGCTGTTCAGCAGCTTTTTCTCTACACATAATACGTGTCAGCTCTTTTGCCAACGGTAAATCAGGTTCTTCAAAAATAGTGTAGCTTACCTGCTTTAGCAATCCGCAAGCTTGCATTTTTCCGCGTTTCTGTTTTTATTTCCATATTTATTTAAAGTTTTTATTTCATGTGCATGGGAGCGAAACACAGAGACGCTCAGTGTATTTTTCTCAAATTAGAACAGTTCTTAAATATTTTTTTGTTATCACGCTTTCGTGTGCTCACAAGATTACCTGCGTACGTAGCACGTATTTCTATGCATTCCTGTGTTTACAACATTGGCATTGTTCCAAAATTACACACATTCTCCTTTCTCCCTATTTGCTGGAGATTCAGTAGCTTTTTTTAAATACAATTGGCCACTTGCATCCGTAGCACGCATTCCTATAGAGTGGTATAGAATTACAGAGTATCTCTTGTGTCCACTGAAGTATTAGCGCGCACTGTATCGTAGTACATAGGCTGCGTATTCGACACGTATTAAAATACAAAATATGAAAACCTGTCCCGATTTTTCAGCGCACACAACACAGTTCCAGGGTCATTTGGCGTACCACCTGGCGCCACTCCACGTACCACTGCCGGTACGCGTACCACAGTTTGAGAACCACTATTCTAGCTGATAGAGTTTCCTGATAAGGAACAACTCCCAAGGCTGAGATTCTCCAACCACCCTAATAAATGGTCATCTTTGGCGCCTTACTCTCTGGGAGATTCCTTGGGAGAGTCGCATCCCAGGTTGCTTACAACCCTAATGTCAGAGAGCATTGTTACTCATCCTCCACCTCGATCAGCCAATCAGGAACTGGTAAGGCAGGGTAACCCCACGTGGGTCTCGAATGCCTGCGAAACATTCAATCAATGAACGACCGTAGTTCCTCCAGGTAAAACGGGCAGCACAGGGCTTCTCAGTGCCCCTCCAGAACTTTGTTCTAAGAGTCTAGACCTGAGGTCGCCCGCGCCTCACCAAAGGATCTGCCCGAGGTTAGCCCAGCAGCAAGCCTCGTGAACCGCCGGTACCCCACCGTGAACGCTCGCCTGATCAACAAGTGAACTATGGTCAGAACTGTGGACAGCTGATTCTCAGGATTCGGGACTAGCACTACATCGGGAACGAACTGGTCTTTTTCCCATCTAAAAAGTGTGACTTGCTTGGACCCGCAGTTACTTTTCATGTGCACAATCTCTGCTAGTTAAGTCAACACTAACTAGCTGGTCTTCAGAGAGCCCACTGCCAGTCTGTCGCAGCAGGAACCTCTCCCTCCTTCTGTGATGTACTTGCCTTCAAGTATCTAGTGTAGAAGTTGTAATCAAAGTTCATTTACGAAATGGTATAAAGGAATAGTATACAGAATGTATGTCCCTCTTGGTATTTGTAACTCTTCCTTATTGAATATATAACTTTTGTATTCTGCTAACCCTCACATTAAGATCTGTTATGTTTACATGCACATTTTATATATTAATAAATGTATTAGTATCCGTGTATGTGCGTTGCTGAGTTATTCCGCAAGGTCGGTTTTCTAATAGCCATCAAAGAATAAATTTGTGACTTACTGCTACAATTAATAATTGTCCCAGTAAATGCACAAGACACCTACACTCTCTAAATAGAAAATCCTGATTCATTAGGAACATCACTAACAGGACTTTGAAAGTAATCACAGTGATGGGGCACCACCTGATGGCCAGTGAAGGCTTATAAGAATAAAGAGTGCAATTACCTACTCCAAAACAAAAAGGGCATGGCCACCACAAAGGTAGACCAGGAAAATATCATTAAAGGGGCCCACAGCTGGATAACTTTTTTTTGTAGCTTATAAACATGTGTTTTTATTACCTAAATAGCTCCTTCAAGTACCTGTTTCCTATTTTATATCTACTGTATAGTTTATGTTTTTGCTGCCTGCATGTAATGTTCTGCTCTTGTGTCACCTGATGGATGTTACAGCCTTGAACTTGATTTAAATATTTTTTAGTTTAATTTGTTGCTTTTACAGCACTTTCTAATCCTCCTATTGTAGTACCATATGGCAATGTCATTAGTTTACTATTATAGACCATAAATCATTAGTAGAAATGAGGAAGGGCAGTAGTGCCAATACAGAATTTTGACATGTATCTTTATTGGAACTATTTTTACTGAAAATTCACTTCTCATTCTGAGTTCTTCCATTTCTTAAACTATGGTAGCTATCTCTTATAATATGGGACTCAATAATATAATATAGAGTTAAGCTTTATTTAGCTATACTGTATATATTTATAGCTACAGTATATAGCTATATAGTTTAACTATCCTTAACCACCACTGGGTAAATTGGATCATGCAATAATGTTGCTAATCATGTACAATGAAAACTTTAAAATATCAAGCCAAACCTAACATTTGTCAAGGTTTGGTTCTCAGATGCTTTAGAGAGCCTGAGAGGGTCTTATGAATGTACAATAAACATATTTAGTTTTGCTTGCACTTCTCTGGATGAATATACTGACATTGAGGACAGGTTGCTGCTGGAAGAGGTGTTAGTGGGGCCAGCAGCTCACCCTGCGGTCCATGTGGGTCCTAATGCCCCAGTATAGTGATGGGGACACTATACTGTAAACAGGCGCCGTCCTTCGGATGAGACGTAAAACTGAGATCCTGACTCTCTGTGGTCATTAAAAATCCCAGGGCGCTTCTCGAAAAGAGTAGGGTTGTAACCCCGGTGTCCTGGCCAAATTTCCAATCGTGGCCTCCTAATAATCCCCCTCTATGAATTGGCTACATTACTCTGCTCCCCACTGATAGCTGATGAGTGGTGAGCGTTCTGGCGCACTATGGCTGTCGTCGCGTCATCCAGGTGGATGCTGCACATTAGTGGTGGTGGAGGGGAGTCCCCATTACCTGTAAAGCGCTTTGAGTGGAGTGTCCAGAAAAGCACTATATAAGTGTAAGCAAATATCATTATTGTTTTATTGAATTTACTGAATAGTGTAACGCTTACGGCCGACAGGCACTGTGTAAGAGCAGGCTTACCAGAGCAGGTGATGTCACCGCCCTTCCCTGTGATAGCAGGACCACAGCTAGGAGGCTGTGAAGAGATCTCTCCTTAGCTCACTGGGCTGGGTCCCTCCTAAGTGACGCGGGAGTCCCGGGTTCAAGCCCCCAATGGCTGGGGGCTGACCTAATGCGGCAAGGGCGCCTGCCTGAACCCCTGTTGTGTTACAATATACTGACCTATGTATGTTACATCTTACATAAGGTTCTGCAAAAAGGTATGCATCCCTACAAAAGCAGTAAAGTTATATAGTAATAAGAAACCATGGTTTTTAAAAGAATTTCAAGACCCACAGTGTAGAAAAGACCTTTTAACAAGGTTGACTGAAATTAATATATTTCAGCCAAGTATGAACTGTGCCCTGCAGTGAGGAGAGCAAAGAGCAGCTATACTTAAATGCTGTACTAAAATCCCAATTTGCTGACTGCTCCCAAAATAAGTCTGGAAAAAAAATCAGGAAATGACCAACAATAAAAAACTCTGTGACCTTACTGGATGATGACCCCAGCCTCCAAGATAAACTTCACCAGATTTAGTCTCGCTTTGAGAACCCCCACCACTGTCTTCTTCCCTGCTTTCTCCATTTTCTGTCCACATTGAAGTGAGAGCAATTTTTACTAAATAAAAGAAAAAACATAGGTTCAGACAATCTGTCAGCTGCGGCCCAACTGTGTCCTGAGTACATCACTATTTTTAATTCACTTCATCTGCAGAAAGGCACAGTTTAAACTACTATAGTTCTCATTCCTACATCTTCAAAGATATCCTGCTTTAATAACTACAGACCAATTGCTCTAACTACAGTGGCTATGAAAGCCTTTGAGTGTCTAGTGCTTAAGCACTTCAATCTCCCCTGTTGGATCCTCACTAGTTTGCCTACCTGGCCAACAAGTTCAATGAAAACCAAATTTGGAAAATCCAAAACTCAAAAGCTTGTATGCTTTTTTTGGATTTAAGTTTGGCCTTCAGCAACATTAACCCACATAAATTCTATAATTAATTGTTGGATTTGAATATCAAATCTGCTATACAGTATGTCATTGGATTCTGGACTTTTTCACATGTCAAAGTGAATAACTGGACATCCTGCCCTCTGACTTTTAATATACAGTAGACATTCCACAAGGCTGTGTCTGTGTTCTTCCTTTTTACAAACAACCTCACATCTCAGGTTGACATGGTTGACTATCGTTGTCCTCATTTCTAATCATGATGAGGCTCCATACCGACAGGTGAATGGCTGGGGAACAACCTGGTGCTCTGATAATGACCTTAACTTCAATGTATCACAAACTTGGGAAATCATAACACAAGTTTAATACAGAACTTTAACTTTATCTCCATCATCATTAAGGACTATGCTATAGTAATTATACATTTCTTCAAATTCTTGGGAACATATACTATATACTGTAAATGGTGATCATAAACAGTGCATCCACACATCATACAGGTGTGGCAGAGGATGTTCTTTCTCAAACTACTTAAGAAACAGAGTGAACCAACACCTTTATCATGAATTTTACACAGCCATAATTCAAATTATTTTGACAGGTTCCATCACTGTTTGGTATGGGAATTTGGACAGCTATTCTATTCAAGAGCTCTCATCCTGTTCATAATCTTTTTCAGTTTCTCCATTTGGAAAAAAAGGTTAGAATTCATCCTTTCAAGAACCGCCCACTTCAACTTTAGCTTAATTTTCACTGCCAACCAAACTCTGAACTCTCCCACTTCATCTATCTAGTCTCCCATGAACATCTTTTTTACAATTACGGTTGCCAGATGCAAGGTTTGTAAGGTACATGTTTGTGTAAGAATTTGATAATGATTGTGTTTTTCTTGTCTTTTCATTTTTTGTGTTGTGCAAGTACTTATGTATACTGTATGTCAGCTTCATCAGTATTTTCTTGCTATACTGCAAAGCAAATTCCATCAACTATTGATGTGTGGCAATAATGAATTACTTTCTATATGTTGATTTACTATCTTATGAAACAAGCGTATTTCTAATAGCTGGAACATTCTTTCCCAAGATTGGATCTTTCTTGAATTTTCTTCTTGAATTAATTCTAGCTGTTGTATATTCTGAGTTAGCAGTTTATTGCAATGCAGGTATCCAGTATTTATTTGGCACAATGTCTAAGGTTAGCTAGAGTTGTGTTTTTTTCCTCACTATTGTAAAATTAAGAATGTAGCCATCAGTCAACAAACACAGGCAAGGATCGGGTTTGACATTACAGTATGGGTTTGGCATAATGTACATATTGGGAAATATATTTGTGTGATGGGCCTGGTCCCATACACTATAAGTTTGAAGTAAATATAATTATTTATATTATTGGCCATTTGTTTGCTGCAGCTACTTCACCTCATTTTCGGTCAAAACAGTCAAAACCACAATCAGAGGCAGGGCCAGATTTAAAGCCTGGGAAGCAATTACCAGATAACCACTGGCTTGTTTCCCATTGTGCTCTCTTATGGACTGGAGGGGAGCTGGTCTTCCCATCCATTTATGAACATTGGTGTTTTAAAATAAAAACCTATATGTTTCAATAAGGTAGTAAAATATTAAGGGAAATGTGAAATGTATTTGACTTTGGTAATTGATTTTTGTTTTGATGTTTGGGTTTTTATTGAGGTGAATGTGTTTGTTTGGTAGTGGGGTTCTTTAAGAGTGTTGTGGGTGTTCAAAAGGGGAGAAGCCTCTGTAATAAAAGGCAGAGGAAAGAGGCTCTGTTTTCGTTGTTGTGACTTTTTGATGGTGGACTGCTTCATTTTTGGAAACTGATTGGAAGTAGTCTAAACGGATTATACTGTGGGCGGGTTGCATGGTCACTAATTGTATGGTGTGACATGAGTCCTATGCATTAATTTAAAGTGAATAGGCTGGTTACTGGGATTTATAGAGACTGTGATCAGATTTTAACATGTTTCCCAATTTAAATATTTTTTTGTTCTCTAGAAAAGTTCCCCAAACTATGATTTGTAGAAAGAACAGGACTTTAATCATGATGACTGCAGATGACCTCCTGGATGAATATGACTTACCTATTGTGTACATCATACAAAAGTATTCTGTGTTTGAATGTGTACATTTTCACATGGATCTAAGTAGCAGTGTCTCACTATATACTGCATTTGGAGAACTGTGTTTGGCCTTCTGTTCTAGATTAGTTTATAGTGAATATTATGATTTTGTACCTATAAAAAATTAATAAAAGAGTGAGACGATTTCACAATTTTCTCTTAGGGCATACTACTGTAAATTAGTATCAAACTCCTCATGCCAGGAAGCCACAATAAGCAATACTGTAAATGTTTTTAGTTGATTATATACTGTACTGTATTTACAATGTACTGTAATTCATTCAATATTAATATTGGTTAATGAGTCTTGTTATGCTGTATTACATAATTGTAATTGCATAATATTTTAAGCAAACAGAAACATACTGTAGAATTGTATTATGCATTGGACATTGTTCTACTATTTTCCCTCAATGATGGTCTTTCTTGAGAAACACATTTCAATAGCTGTCTTTCATTGATTTTTTGTTTAAAGCTAAAGGTTCATTCTGATAGCCCTGTATGATGTAATATAAAAAATAACCTCATAGCATTTTGGGTATGAAAAGAAACAAATGATGCTAATAATGAGAAACACCTGATATTTGAGTTAATAAGATCTGACTGATAAAAGAGATTAGCTCCTGGAATCTTTCTTATTGTCATTTCTTGTATGGTTTACCATGCAAGTTGTGATTAGGTTTATAAAGATTCTGAACTACTGTATGTGAATTAAAAATTGGTTCTCTAAGAAGGATTATGGGTAAACCAAATACGAAATAGCAAAATACTTTTATATGATATATGACCAAGTGAGAAACAAACCATGGCTCCAGCTCTGTTCCCTTCCACTCTTGATTTCTCAGATGAACCAAAGGTTAAAAATACACAACAGATTGGTGACAAGGATTCTTGTCTCCTACCAGTGCAGTGTGTGTGTATGGTAAAAGAAACAGAAACATTTGAGTTTTTTGTCCAAGCATACAATATTGCTGCTGAGAGAAAAGTAGCAACTTTTTTTAATTTAATGGGCGCTGAAACCTTTGGATTATTGTTTAGTTTGGTTCAACCCGATAATCCTGGAACAAAAGCTTACAGTGAAATCGTAAAAGTACTAGAAACACATTTCACTCATAAACCACTAGTTATAGCAGAGAGCTTTTGATTCCACAAAAGAAATCAAGAATACGGTGAAACAGTTTGTTGCTTTTCTCAGATAGCTCATGGACCACTAATGGTGAATTCAATAATGCACTAAATGAGACCCTTCATCATAAAGGAGGAAACAAAAGTAATAGGGTAGGAAAAGAAAATGCTGCATGCTGTTGAACAGGTGCCAGAGGACAACAGTGACTCCGTCTAAAGAAGGTATGACACACCACATATTACCTGGGTGTTCACACAGTTCCTGTGTAATGTCACTGATAGAAGGGCAACCAGTGAGAATGTAACTTGATATAGGATCTGAATTTTACTTGATTTCTGACACATGTGTACAAGCAGAAGTTTCAGAATCTACCCCTCAAACCCAACAAAATCATTCTGAGAACCTACACTGGAGAATCTGTTCCTATGCGTGGAGCTAAAGCTGTGGAACTACAGTAAATGGACAAACAGCGACTTTACACTATTATGTCTTGAAAAGCAATTATCTCTCCTTGATTGGAAGGGCTTGATTAGAGAAAATAAAAGTCAATTATGCTGAAGTGTATATGATGACGAAAGGAAAAGACAGGTTGACTGACATGGAAGCAATTAAATATCAATCCTACAGTAACATTCAACCAAAATGCTTTAAAGCCAGAACTGTACCTTATGCAATCAGACATAAAATGGAAGCTGACCTGGACCGTCTAGTCAAGGCAGGAGGCCTGGAGCTGCCGGTATAAGAAAGAAAGATGGTTCCGTTAGACTTTGTGGGGACTTTAAGGTCACAAATAAACCTGTATTACAAACTGAAAAATACCCTCTGCCCTGTATTGAAGACATTTTTGCTAAATTAATCTGTCAGGCCTTCCTACAGATGCATGTTAACAAAATGTCACAGGAGCCGCAGTCCATTGTTACACATAAAGGACTTTTAGTTCTTATTTAGATTGAATTATAAATTAGTTCTTATTTAGATTGAAGTTTACACTTCTCACTGACCATAGCCTTTTCACTTCTATTTTAGGACCATACACAGGTATTCCTTCTATGGCTGCAGCTTTTTTGCACACACAGAAAATGTAAGGTATCAAAGATCAGCACCGCACAGAAATGCAGTCAGACAACTTGATACTGTAACCCAGGACATCTTCCACTTTGCACATCTAGAACACACACTTGTTACTGATAGCCAGGTGAACAAAGCCACCCGTGTGGATCCTGTAGTGCCTCAGATTTTGGACTTCCTTCACTTCTGAAATTACCACTTTTAGAGCAGTTGCACTTAGGGCATTCAGTAATTGTTTGCCTGAAGGAGATTGCATGAAGTTCTTTCTGGTTGTCTGGTCTGGATAGTGCCAATTATGCCAAAATATGAGAAATAGTCTTAAGTTGGTACCCTTGCATCCATGGGACTAGCTTGAGAATCCTTGGCAGAGCACTCACATTGACTTTGCGGGACATGTTGAAGGTAATGTGTTCTTGGGAGCTGTTGATGCCCATACCTAATGGTCAGAGCTTGTTGTAATGACATCTACCATGACAGGTTGCACAATTCAGAAACTGAGAGGAATGGTCAGTCATTTTGCCAGAACAACTGCTGAGTGAAAGGCCACATTTTGTATCTCAGGAATTTAAATACTTACTGGCTTGGAAGAGGGAGGGAATAAAGTGGGTTAAAGTCAAAGACATTTCTCTGTCTTGTGTGAATTATGGAGCTGAATGGTAGTCTAAAAATTTAAGTTTCTAGTATAGAAAAATTGTCCTTTATTCCACTATCAGAAGCCTTCTCCACCCTTAGAAAGAGATCCTTCCCAAAACCCATTCCACTACTAGGGAACCTTGAAAGAATAAGGTTATAAGTAAAGGATGACAATGAGTTTAGTGGTGTCTTCATGTCATCAGCCACTGCCTCCAGAGATTGTACAGAACGTCATGCATCTCAGCATTAGATACTTTCATGAGAACAACATCAAGAGTGTTAAGGATGTATTAGCAGCAGAGTTCTATAATTGTGGCAACAGTAATGACAGTTAGTCACACTCTTTTCAGCAGCAATCTTAGACCAAAAGAAGGATTAGCATTAAATGACAGTAGCATTCCTAAACACTTACAGTATGATGAATGCCCAAAGTTGCTTTTAGCAGAACAGATAGCTTGGGAAAGTTTAACAAGAAATAAGCTTGAGTCTTCAGACCAAGACTTGGCAAATAGTGGCTTCCATCTCTGCCAGAGCTTCAACAATCATCATGCCACAACTATTGGCTCCGTACAGTTGTCTAGATAGCTGGAATTCTACGGATGCAGAAAAGGTTAGCACAAGCCCAGTAGTCCACTTATTGTCATCTTGGTTTAAGTTAATATGCCAAAATGTGGGATGAGATGGGTCATGGTTTGGGACTCAGTGATTAATGGGAATCTTTTTCCTTTAATAAATATGGAGCAGATCTTGGAGATCATGTATGAAGTGCAATTGCACTTCTACAGGACTGCCCATAATGCAGCACCACCTTGTAAGGATGACACTCCAGTTTAATTCTCCTACATACCCAATATTGTATGTGCTATATTTCATGAACAACTGCCCACAGTGTATATCAGAGCTGTGATGCATATGAGTGACCTTTTCTGATGTTTTAGACGGTGGAGATCAATTCCTCTCAGCTGCATTCCAGGACGTTTGTTTACCTGTCAGTTGAGTTTGTAGCTGCTTTTCAGGAAGCACATCAGCAGAAAATGTCTGGTGAAAAGCTATATTTGGTAGCTAACCGGATCTTAACATTCAAAAAGGATGATGTCTGTGTCTTTCTGTGCTGTTTACTGTGTTCAGATTCTCATTGAACCAGAAAACAGCCCAGATTTCTTTGCTTGGATTCAGTTCAGCTTATTTGTCATATCCACAAGTGCAATGAAATGGTTATGTGCATGTATGCTCGGATACAAAGACATTCAAAGCATCTGAATAAGTTCAGGAGAGTTTGACCATTGAAGACTAAATTGTTGTTAGAAATGTTTGGATTTGGATTTGATGGATTTGGATTTGAATAGGCTGCACTGAGTGTGCAGTGTTTGTTGTATGCCACAGAAAGAGTTATTTTCCAATTTCTCTCTCTGACCCATGCACTGAATGCGTTGGTCCTGGTGCCATGATGAAAATATAAAAAATATATCAAAAACTCATATGTAGGACTTTTTATGTAATTTATCTCCTACATAGGAGTTTATAAACACTTAATTAGGACTTTTTATCTCTGATAAAATGATTTTGTGTTATGTAGTGTACCTCACATGGAAGTGGCTGTGTTTTAAACTTAGTTTAAACTTTAAACAAAGTGTTTTAACACTTTGACTACAATTCATGGAATACTGGTCAGTATGAGAACATTAAATGAACCTTTGAAACATTTAAATTTATTTTGCAGGAAAAACCTTTCAGACATTATGGATTTGATGTTATATGGTTCCTTATATGATCATATGGGTATTACATATTTAAAAGACAATAAGCTGCCAGAAATTAGAAAGCTGAGATCTGTATGCATAATGACACCAGAGGCCCACAGCAGTATCTTGTGTACAATGACAATGAGTTACAGCAGACTTTTAAAAAGTTAGGGTGAGCACATTGATGAAAGTCTGATTATATTTGATGCTACAGAACGTTACATTTTAACGTGTCTACATCTTTTGTATTTAGAATTTTGCTGAATTGGTTATTTTATAGTCTGATTTGCTACCTAAACTGGAATTTTATTGTGCTACATTTACTTCATCATTGGGCATACAGTATTTACTTCTGCAATGTGCTGCATAGAGCACATTCTGTAAGTATGATTGCTAATACTGAGCAAACAGATATTTCTGAGATTTCTGGTGTATAGAAAAGAAGGAACAAATCATTTAGCACAATTATAATAGCATTTTTTTTAATTTAAAAAATAGTAACATCAAATTACATACATACTGTATGTTACTTGCCATAACTACAATGGTTAAAAGTTTCCTGCTGGGTTTTTATGACCTATTATAATGACTTACATTTGACATAGGCTCTACTGTAGGCTATTATGCAAGCGATATGAAAACTCATTGATAATTAGAGTTAATGGATTTATGACATTTCCAGACTTCCCAAACTGTTTCTTTTTTTATTGTGTTTGATTCAAACCTCAACTTCAACAATTCTGCTGCACAAGAATAGCTTCAAGGCAACAGAGCCTAACTACCATTTTTATACTTAAAACAGTTGAGTTTTTGCAATAAGTGACTAGGAAGTGTCTCAAAAAGTTTAGATAAAAGTGTGTAACACCTGGCAGTGTAATCACTCCCAGCTTCAAAGCAAAGGTTTTTTTTGCTGAGATGTGTTTACCTTGGTTTGCCTTACATTCTGGGTAAAGGAATTGTCAATCAACAGTGAAGAAGACACCATACAGGATCAGATCAAGACAGAGATTTTTTTTCACCAAAGATTTACAATACATTCCTCTAACTATACCTAAAATCCTAACAAGTTGGGGGTTATGATAAATTATTTAAGTTATTGGCTATTCCAGTCAGTCAATGCTTATTATTCACCATTTTCATAAGCCCCAAATTTATAAAACAAACAATTAGAATACTTGGAGCCATTTATTTGAAATCCGGTTTCTCACTAATTCATATTTCACAGGTTTTTCACAGGAAATATTGACCAACCCAGCTCAAACTTATCTGGAATCTCTACTTGAGCTTTCAAAAGATGAGCTTTCAAAAGATTTCAAAAGATTAACACGCATACACGGTTTGTTAAAATAATTACTAATCTAAAATGAATTGATAAATAGCAATGTTCTTGAAGTCACCCGTATCATCAACTTGATTTGATTGAAGGGCAGTCTTTGTTATAAAATTATTCAACAACAGAACAGTTAAGATCAGTCAAAGATTTTATTAGTCCACAATTCAATGTTGTGCTTTATATCGCTAAACACACTGTCTTACACTGTACATGAGCTATTGAGATATCCCAGAGTTGCCTTAGAATTAGAATTATTTTGTGCTCTTTCCCATTTCTACATACAGTAGGTAATGCATCTTTCACTAGATGTTTCTTGGAACTGTGTAAAATTGGGTCGGACGTAGAAAAATCTTAATTTGTAACCAACCATTTTAATTAAAAGAATTTGTTTAATCACTTTGTTGAAAATGAAGGAGCGCCTTCAATGCACTCTTCTCAGATGTAGAATTCACACATACAGTATATATCTGAAAAATAGATCTTAGTTTATCCCTTTCTCAGTATAGTAAACATTACAGAGTAATTTCAATCCTCTTTCAAAGAAATGGAAAATGATACATTGAAGGCCATATTTTACCATTGTATTGTTACATAGTGCAGCATCACAAAAGAAGGGACTAAGAGACCAAACCATTTTTTTAATTTGACTCTTAATACCCCAGCAAGTTTTGTTTAGAAATGTCTGTCAAATTTCCATCTGCAATACTACCTGAAACATCAAAAAGAATAAACAGGTGGTAACATTTGTTTTTAATTCCTCTTATGAAGTCAATCCCATTTCTAAGATGATAAAATAAGATGTTACAGCTGGCAACACCCCATTCAAGTTCAATTAGAACAATACACGCACACAGCAGAACAGGTCTATGGCAGTCTAACTGGGAGGTCAGAGGAATAATGACAGATACAATTCATATATTATTTTGGAAGAAAGGGCCAATTAAAAACAGACTGTTGATAATATGGGAGAGATCTCTAAAATGCCCTGTGTAATGCTGTATGTGGGTTGCACATAACTATTTCTCCTTTCTGTTTTCATCAGTTAAAACCCTGCCCCTACCACAATCACAAATTTACTCAGAAATTCACAAATAGCATAGTCAACATTAACACATAAAAACACCTAACTGTACTTGGTCACAGACATGGTAAAATATATTTAAACTTAAATTGTCTAAACAATATTGTGAAATTGCACTACACAATGTTGCCCCTCCACTGTTCCTGAGTTCAGTCTTGCCAGTTTTGCTTAATGTAAAAAGTTTGAGATTAAGATGTAAAACCATCTTGTGGTTTTAAAACCCTTCGTGCATTAAAGTATTAAACATTGTTGGGTATCATTTCTGCTGATGACAGAGAATGCTTATTAACAAGAAAGTTTTAAAGGCGTTTACCTGTGTCAAAGGGATATTTCAAGACCAATTTGTTCTCAACTGCAATTTCATCACTGTCTATTCTTAAAGATAAAGCTTCATAACACAAAAAAAACCTCTGTTTCCTTTTTATTTCAACATAACATTCAACCTTGGAATTACTGTATCATAGCAACATGTTAAAGATGTAACAGTGCATGTAGCCCATTTTCTTTTTATATTAAATACAGATCCAAAAGCATAAAACTGAAGGATGTGTTGACCTGAGTTACTTACATTTACAAAAATAAATAAAATTAACCATGTATCTATGCACATATCTTTTTTAACTCTGTAATGGATTGTCACCGCTTAATCCTGAACTATAAACTATAAAAATAAAATATTTAAACATTGACCTAGCAAAGTAATTAAATGAATTTGAATGCCTAGATTAGGTGATTAGATGCAACTAGATGCAACTGTACATTTCAATGCCCCAATTTTCTTAGGTGTTTAGCTTTTAGCCCACTGTACTCTTTTTGCCAAGCTTAATGAAGTTTCAAAGTAAATGTTAATCTCCCTGATAAAGCCATTGGTTGCCTATACCCAGTTGATGAGTTGTCTGATGTCTGGTTATTATAATCACAGTAAGTATAAAATCAAAACACAGACAGAAATGGGCATTACATCATTTACATCATACAGACAGCAGGGACGTCTTGAAAACCTTTTAAATACATACAGAAGTTCAAATAAATACAAAAATGTTTAACCAGTTTAACATTTAGACAATAACGGTACATGAAAGAATGCTTAATCAAAAGTAATCAACAAAGATTAAAGCAAAGTAACAATAAAATGACTTGCATTAAATTCACTTACAATACAATATGTACAATATTCTCTTTATTGAATTTAATATCTACAGAAATATCCACAGTTTTACCTCTCAGACAGGTGTCTGAACAGGTGTATTGATCCTGCTCATATTAAATGGGCCAATACTGAAACTCAACCTGTTTTTTTCTGTGGCTTCACACCCAAACAACAGAGAACTCGGCCCCACTTACTATTCAGGACGCTCTCAGACAGCAATTGTTTGCAGCAGGAATCTCCAGCCATGTATCCTGAGGGTAAGGCAGCCAGAATAGCTCTCTGGAAATCTTCACCTCATTCGGTGCTGGTATTGTTTAGAAAAGACGTGAAGGCCCTGTGATGTGTTTACATCAGCAACATTGTAGAAAGACAACACTCTAAACCTTAGAGATATTTACCTTATCCTTACAGTAAGTTACACATATCAAAACAACCTTTTGCATAACTTCAATATTATGCCTGGATTTTTCCATATAAAAATTTAAAACTCTTTATTTCTAAACACATTTAAAACACACAATGTTCATAAGTTTAAGGCATGTCCCTGATATTCTGAAAACCAGACTGTAATGAGCACCCCACAGTAGGGTCACTCCAAACATTACCTACTTGACTGAGCAATTTCATCTCTGCAAATATATCCATTCATTATTCCTTCTCTAATTTGGAAGCAAAGCTTGCATATGACAAGGGTTGCATGGCATTGCACTGAAATTGCACTGAAGAGATGAAATTACGTGTAATTACAGTCATGTTTGAAAGTTTGTGAACCCATTGCATAATTTGAGATTTATTGTTTTTTTAAACACAAAATGCATATTTAATCAGAATTTGTCACTTCCTAATTGGAATAAAATATAATTGTAAAGGTAAAGCAGGATCAGGTGGGTCAATGACAGAGTCCTAACCAATTAACAAGGATAACCAATGAAATTGAAGATCTGAAATTATGTTAGGGAGGAGCTAACATAAATAATTGCGAGAAAGCAGGTCAGTTACTCTTTCTATGAGTCTAGCATCATGCCTCGAACTAAGGAAACATCAGCAGAAAGATTTCCTCAGATTTGGACTCCACAAATCCACTGTTGGGCAAAGAGTATACAAGTGGAGGGCATTTAAAACAATGGCAACCCTGCCAAGAAGTGGACGTCTACCTAAATTTTCACCCAGGACAACAAGGAGAATAATAAAAGAGGTAAAAGGTAATCCTATAATAACATCCAGAGAGCTACAAGCCTCCCTAGCTGCTTCTGGAGTAGTGGTGCATAGATCAACAATAAGAAGAACCCTAAACAGAAATGCCATCTATGGAAGGGTCGCCAGGATGAAGCTTCTTCTGTCAAAAAAGAACAAAACTGCTTGTCTGAAGTTTGCCAGAGACCACCTGAACAAGCGTGAAGAGTTCTGGAAGTCTGTTCTCTGGACAGATGAGTCCAAAATTGATCCTGTCAAGCATGGTGGTGGGAGTGTCCTTGTATGGGGCTCTGGCCCTGGGCAACTTGATATCATTGAAAAATATCAATGAATCCTTGAGAAGAATGTCAGGCCATCAGTTCAAAAACTCAAGCAGGGCACAAAGTTGATGTTTCAACAAAACAACGATCCTAAACATTCTGTCACGATCGCTAACCCCTCCTCTTAAGGGAGCTCCAGCCCTTCCTCGTTCCTTCCCATTCTCTGCACCTGTTCCCTATTCCCGTTCCCCTTTAAAAGCCAGACGCTGACCTCACTCCTGGCTTCTCATTGAATCCCGTTTCGCGAGAGCCCGGGGTCCTGCTGCGTCTGGCTCCGTTATGGTTTTAGTTTCCAGGTCCTGATTCCTTGTCCCGCCGGTCCCGACCCGGTTCTGGTTTTTAACTACGGATGGATCCCCTGGTCTTGGACTTAACCTCTCGTCTTGGATTCCTCCTCTGGATTTACCCTTGGATTGTTCGCTCTGGATTCACTCCCCCCGGACACTAGCACTGCATGGACACGCCCCCCTGTCTCCTGACCGACTCCTGCATGATATTTTTCCCCTTGTGTCTTCACTATTCTGGATTGCGTCGTCCACATAGGGCCCGGAAAGAACTGTTCGTGACACATTCAAGTCCACTAAAGAATGGCTTAGGAAGAAGAGGTTCTGTTTTCCTGGAATGGCCAAGCCAAAGCCCTGAATCTTATTGAAATGCTGTGGCAGGACCTGAAGAGGGCTGTTCAAACCTCTGGTGGTGTTTTGTAAAGCTGGTGCTGGTGGAGTTTTGTAAAGAGGAGTGGGAAAAAATCCCTCCAGCAAGGGACTGATAATTGGCTATAGGAGGCAACTGTGTGAAGTTATTGCTGCTAAAGGAGGTACCACAACTTCATTTACTTTTGCACACAAGAATATCTGGTGATTTCTTAAATATTACAGTCTAATAATCTGTGTTCAAATCCCTTTTTCTGTGTGGGAAGTCTTTATTTAGGATATTAATTCTATATATTCATTAAAAGTTCAGGTTCATATAATATCTCTATAATATCTAAAATAATGACCACCTTGAAGGGTTCACAGACTTTCAAGCATGACTGTACATGTAATGAAGGTTCTGCAGTGACTCAGCTAGTATACTGTAGGTGTACAGTCATCTGGAGTTGAGTCCTGTGGTCCAGACCCTCCCAGTGTGAGGTTGGGCTGTGTCATCAGCTGGCACAGCTGGCAAAGTATGAGCAGGGTGTGGTGGACGTAAGCCAGAGAGGTCACACCATGGTGAGCTGGCAGTGCTTTCATTGAGTCAGAGGTGGCCTCCTCTTGAGGCTGTTTCTCCTATAAGGCACTGCGGAGCTCACAGTGTGTAAAACAGCCAGTGGCCTTTACAGGCACACATTTTAGAAGGACATCACCATGCTATACACCATCAGATTGTGTTCTTTTTTGGGGAGGGAACTTTTGAACATACTGCAGGTTAATGCATATTCAATTACTTAGGAACTTCCTAATATCGCTTCCATTTGCATTTTTATAGTACTTTATATGGTATTATGCGTGCACTGCTTTTTGACATGGTCCATAGAACATATGGAAACCATCACCACCTGCTCATGTACTTTTAAAATACATATATTTATTAACATATAATATAAAAAAGAAAAAAATGTAATAGTGCAATGGCCCAATGTTACTGCCAGCATCTACCCTGTTTGTGATGACTGCCTGAGTTGGACTGATTCTTGTCTGTGCAGAAGAACAAGAGGAAAGAGAAACACCACAATTTTATGGCCAATCAGTCCGTAAGCTGAATGTCAGGGGGGGAGTCACCGCATTCTATCTATTAATTTATTAATTACACAGGAGCCCTGATTCACTTTTTGACAGATAAACACAAAACCTGAAATCTGCCTACACATCAATAATGCAAGGAACACTTCAGTGAGGAGGCCATGAACTCCAAGGCGAGGCTCACCATTTCCAAGCCTGTGGTGGAATACCACATGTCCATATCAATAATTTGTAGAATATATTTGTAAAAATGACTCTTCAAAAGAATCTGAATTTTCTTATAGTATGTGTATATATTTTCCTTGTGCATATGTGGACACTAAAACAATAAAAGTAGAAAGAAAACTTTTCAGCACCTACTCAGGTGTCACAATGTGTGTTTTTCTGCTTTTACTCTTCAGTGTAGAATCAACCTTAACTAAAATATATTCATTTTTAAAAAGGTCTGTTAAATATAAGGGAACATAAAATGTCAGTCTTATGCCAGCCCATGACTAAACTGGGCCAATTTACAAAAACAACAAAAAAACACATACTGTAGTAGAGCAAGACTGCCACACAAGTTGCCTGCTTTGTTCTGTGAAGAGGCCTTTGAGGTGTGGAAACACCTCAACACTCTCTCAGCTTCAGGAGGCTCGCTTCTGTGACTCATGCCAATTGTCTGGGCCCCTGCCACCTTGAGAGAAGACTAAGGAGCTTTATTAATTCCTCACTGTGAAAAGAAAGATAAGCCCCAGTCCTCTGGTGTCTTAAAAATGGACATTCATCATAATTCACACATAATGTTTGTTGAACTGGCAGGGAAATTAATTTTAAGGAGATTTCAACCTCTTCAGGAAGAACTGTTCAAGAAAATAAATAGTAGTACATGGCAAAAAACATATTTCTTTATATTGTGCACAAAGCAGCAGAGCTCTGGGACAAACCCACTCTTCTTTTCTTTTTCTTGCTTGGACCCTTTGTGCTTTCAAAGGAAAAAGGCAGATCGCATGTGGAGTGGTGATTTAGGGGAGTTGTAAACTTTGTGGCATAAGGATAGGACATGAGCAGTGATTTAGAGATGCTCCAGAAGGAGCCCCTAAGTATGCCCACTCTTTTCATCAGTGTTGAGCTTTAACATCTTCTCATCTTGAGGGTCTCCTGTGAAGTGCTACATACAGTAGCTTCACTCAGGATTGTTGCTAAACACCTCCATCATGAGAGGTGTGACGTCTGGCTGGATGTCCTGGATCTGCAGCACCTGCCTGGTGTACTCTTCATTCATTGTACGCAGCTCCGTCAGACAGGCAATTATCTTTGGGAACAACAGGCTGGAACAGGAAAAGAAAAAGATGGTCTTCACAGTTATGTATAGAAAACAGGTGGGACAGTGGCGCATTGTCAGCTTTGCTGCCTTGCAGTGCTGCAGCCCAGGGCTCAAATCTGGATATGGGGAGCAGTCTGTGTGGAGTTTGTACTGTATGTTCTTCCCTTGTTCATGTGGGTTCCCTCTGAGTGTTCCAGTTTCCATCCACAAATCCAATTTCTAATCCAAAGACAAACTAATAGGTTCAATGGCTTCTGTAAATCAGCCCTGTTGTGAGTGTGTGTTTGCGTCTGTGTGTCATGCAATGGACTGGTGTCCCATCCAAGGTGTATCGTGCCTTGTGCCAGTAAATTTCAAGGATAGATTCTGGTATTCCTTGTGAACGTGTACTGGATAAAGCTATTTAGAAAATGGAAGGGTGGATGAGGGTACATTATGGTAATGACAAAATCATGAGCGTTTTGTCCTGTCTTCAAGATTATGTCTACAAGACCAATGAGAACTCAGGAAAGAAGAATATTTTGTGAAATGAAATTATCAAAAATTGAAAAATACATTTTTAATCGTGTTAGATTGGAAAAATGTAGATAGACGAACTATCAATAGTTAACTGCAATGGCTTCAATCAAATGCTGTTTAGAATGTTGCCATTGCTCTGATCATTTTTACAAGATAAACATTCAGAAAACAAACTGGAAACTAATCATTACATAAACTGTTGCAAAACTGTTAATTGTTTCAGTTGGATAACAGATAAAAAACAGTCCTCTTTTTTTCTTTATTTCTTATAACACTTTTTGCATCCTCTTTTCTAATTTATATATTGGGTGACTCAATATGTTCCACAAGAGGTCCATAAACCTGATTTTTATGTTTGCATTTTTGTTAAATTAATCAATCTTATTAATTATTGCTTTCATACTGTATGTTTTCCCAAGGAGAAACTACTGCATTGTCAATTTCAGTAAAAGCCACAGTGAGAAATAGAACAGGAGAATCTGACAAAACAGCCACATCTGGACATCTGTTCAAGATCTGGGTATGAGTAAGGGTCATTTTAAGTTAATCTATATTTTCTGCAGGGCTTAAGTCTTTATTCTAAAAATAATACTTCCCAGAACTCCCGAAAACCCTGTAACTGTTCCTGCTAAACCAAGTGGAGTCAGAGTGCAAAGCTAATCTATAGAGTTGCATCTACAGTATAGGGACATTTCTAACATAGCTGTGAGCCTTCAGCTCTGCCCTTGAAACCCAAACCCATGAGGAAGATTCTTAAATAAAAGTGGCCATCTGCATAAAATACACAAAGTTACATTTTTTCTTTAATTTCTACTGAAAGACTCCCTTGGCCGGATATAAAACTTGCACAAACCAGCTGGAAATGTTTGCTTATTTACAGTAAATGAAAAGGTATATTTAAGGGGTTACACCTTACAAACTTCAATTCTCCTAAATGTTTCTCTACAGTGCTTGTTTTTTCAATGATTACACACCTCAGTAAGTGTTTTTTTAATAAATATTGCTCATCTCAATCTAATCAGCACTTATTTTCAAGTGTCATCCCCATAGAGTCCACACTCATATCATGCTAGAGTACTGCAACAAGGTAGATAGTACTGAAGTGTAACAAATGGGAATGAACCTTAAGAAGGCGACATTGATACACTCCAAGATGGCAAACCTCTACATTGTCACAAGAATAATAAGGAATTGGCTGCATCTGTGAGAATTCGATTCCCTCTAAAGCAGTGGTTCTCAAACTTTTTGGACAAAGTACCACCTGCAAGTCATGCTACGTTCGTAATAAACATTCCTATACAGTGGTATAGAATTACATTGTAGCTCTTTTGTCCACTCAAGTATTAGTGCACGCTGTATCGAAGTACGTAGACTGTGGATTCGACACAAACTCTGAAAATAGGAAAACCCGTCCCAATTTTTCAGTAACATCTAGCGGTGTTCTGCGTACCATAGTTTGAGAACCACTGCTATAAAGGAATTGAGAGAATGGACAGAAATTGTCTACACAGATTCTCACAGTCTCCTGATGGTGAGATACTGTATCTGATCTCAGAGTAAGATTACTCATGGTAATTTTAACGTTCAGGATTATAGTGTTTGCTTTCAAACAAAACAAAAAGTGTCAGATAGAGCAAAGTGAAACCCCAAATTTTCTTTTCTGCTTAAAACCATTATGTTATGAAGCCATAAGAGCATTGATTCAGTTTGTTGCTGTACAACAGGAAACAAACAGAATACAACAGGAGGCGATAGCAGTCCAGCAGGAGGTCACTCAGGTCCAACCAGACAGATTAGCAGTTTAATTAATTCAGTGTTCGGGGGTAGGAGACGACGGAAAAGAACACCATACTCCCTATCCTGTGCGCATACTACAGAAAATGACAACAAAGGATGGTGTTGAAACCTATCTTGTAGCGTTTGTGTAATTTAAATTACAATGTAGGACAAGGATCCTCCCAAAACATTATTTAATTCATTAGTGGAGACACATTGCAGCACCGGAGCTCACAAGGGAGGATGATAAGCTATGGCACCAGTACAAGCAATGCTGGGTTGAGACACAAAGGACGCCAGTGCCCACGTGCCCACGTTCTCCCTCAGGAAACAATATATCAACTTTAAAATCAGGTGACAAACAAATCTAGGACAAGTATGCAATTAACGTCAGGGAATAAAAAGAAAAATACGATGAAAATGTATCTGTCTCCCAGTAGGAGAGTGGGGCCACCCTCAAACCAATGGACTGCAGTGGCACTTATACTAAAGGCCCTGGTAGGACACACTGAGTTTATTGAGCAGAGTAACCTGAAAACAAGGTTGGTGGAATAGAAACACGGTTGGTAGGTTTGTTAACAACATAGCTATTCCCTGCAGATTCTGTGCTATGCTACCATCTAAGAGGGATCCTGTTCCAGGTAAATAATGTAGTTTAAAAAATCCTCCCAATTCAAAACCAGTGTTTCCCTTCTTCATGGTTACTGAAAGTGAAATCATTATGTTTGCAGCTGTTCCGTTTGCCTTAACTTACAAGGTGAGATGGCGTATCTAAGAAACCCAACTTGAAAAGGCTAAACTTTGCATGATACTGTATATCGTTAACAATGATAATTACACTGGTAACACAAAGTTAAAACCACACAAGACTGGAAGTTGGTTAGTTTCTGGTTGCACTGAACCCTATAAATATTCCGTGAGATCCAGTCCCTCCTACAAAGATTCAATGTGTACATTTTCACTTATTTAACAGTAATGAACAATTAACTGACATGAGGGAACATGTGCAGTATCATTGGGTAGCTCACCAATTAGTACAGCACCACCTTTTATGCCCAAGGACATATTTTAAAAACTCACAAATTAACTACCTAACTAAGTTACAGTCTTTACTTGAGAATGGTGATATCCACCTATTAGGTTAAGACCTTGTTGCTGATAATGTCCAGCTGTTCTGTAAGGGACTTCATTGCTGATGATAATATCACGCTGTTTGGTTAGGACAATGAACTAACAACTGACAACCTTCTGTCTGTCAAATGCTTACTCTCAAGAGGTATAAGAGCAAGACTGTGAATGTATATGGATTGCGCAGTGACACAAAGCTACTACTGTGTGATAATCTGGAGATTAATATACTTTACATTGTGCAACAAAGACTTGTGTTTTTGATAGAATGTTATCACATGTACAGATGCAGCCATTCAAAATGCGCGGGCGATGCCGCAAGCTACTGGTAAATACCGCGAGTTAACGTAAATTCTCCTATAATACGACAAGCAAAATAATAGTTTCCAGAATTTCCGCAAGGTGGAGCTAATAAAGCTCAACCTCTCATGTTTGAGCTGTGGCCATCAAAGTCTTTAACGAAGATATTACTAATAGTATTAATAATGAATGACCTTGAACAAGCTGTAAGTGTAAACTCAAAGTATTGCCCTGTTCAACATTCTTTTTTTCATTGACCGTCTTTGTAAAAGTAACACCACAGCATTTCGCAATCACGCATTTGTTTCCAATCATGCAAAGTACAGTAATTTTTTAGAATCGATTCACCATGCCTTTCACATGCTCATAAAAGAGATTGATTTAGGAACATAAACATATTACCGTATGAAAACTGTACTGTATACAGTATGTATATGTATATTTAATGTCTTAACTGTGCCCGTTTAAGTATTGAATATTCATATCTAATTTTACCACTGAAGGGAAATCTTAGTAGCTGAGCATAAAAAGAATAGGAGCATACTGCAACGCGTGTGAAGGCCATAAACAATATTAATTTTGGAGCATAAACATACAGTATATGGCTGGTCTCGGTACTTTAAAGAAAACATACACGAAACATGGTTTCATTATGACCAGAATCGGTCTTGAGATATTTTTAACTTGATTTACAGTATTTGAGAGGTATGTCTTAACACCGATACTACAGTGCTTAAGTACTGCTCACGTATATGTTTCTAGGTTTATATTATGCATTTCATACGGTCAAATTACTTTTGAGCAACTAATAAGAAGCGCGAAACCGTATGCGTTTTAGTTTCGTTTTGTGCTGGGACCCGTGGATTGATTAGAGATATCAAGTACATACAAGTCATTTTTTAAATGTTGTAGTTCGTCTTGAAAAAATGTTACGAGTACATCATCTATCAACAATTACACAGGTTCTGTTTCCATATTGCGGATTTTGGTTACGTAATATTATTTTCTAGATTTCACGTTGTGAATATATGATTTGGGCAAACAGAGCCGCAAAGAAGTACATTATGGGCTGTTGGTTTTTTTTTGCAGTTTTATCTAGAACAAGCAATGCTTAAACCTTTGTCTGATTCTTGTGAAACTATCCACACGACAGTTACAGTACCTAGGAGTTGACTTCAGTGATGTCACTGATGGGATGTTTCTAAAAATCCATCCTCTGTAAAACGTCTTCTCTAGTTGTCCTGCATATGTATTCGCTAATGAAGCTGTGTGTTCTGAGCCTGGATCTCTACATTTCTGTATGAACCAGCTTAGAGGGCTAAAGACAGCTTGTGTTTAAATTGAGTGTAAGGCAATTTATGCTTCTAAAGTCATGGTCAGCATTTATTATTGTACTGTGCTGTAAACTTGTTCTGTGCCTAGTCACATTATTTTATAGTGTTTTTATAGCGTTATCAAATCCGGTGGCGCTGTGTGTTAGTTTCCTGACTCCCATGTCACATGGTCTGTGATTGAAACCTGTGAAACCGGTTTAATTCGTCACAGCCAGCACTCCGGTTGTAAAGTAGAAGCAGGCGAGATTTTCAGCGAAAGTCACCTCCCCCTTCTTCAGGTGTGAGGGTCTTCTGCTCAGAATGAAACGCTAAAATGTAATGTAGGCTCTGAATGGGTTCAATTATGATTTGGGCTTGATTAAGGTCGCTGCCTTTCATCTAAAACCCTACTTGAATCCTTCTAAACTAAAAATCAGTGTTAGTGAGTTCTAAATAAAGAGGTATCCAGGTAACAGTGAAACGGGCGGACAGTCTGGGGAGATCGCCCATTTTCCATGTAAATAGTTCCCTGGTTCCGCACCCCTTGGTGTTTCTCTTGCTCTCTCTTGGGTCACCTGATCATTAGCTCGAAAGATTTCAGTGCTTTGTGTATATTCTAATGGTAGTGGGGGCAGGGTGTGTGGTAACAGGTTTGGTTGAAATTGCATTGGAGATCTATGTTCTTCACACCTGAAACATTTTCTCTGAAAGCATTTTCTTCGCAGTTTAACCGATCTTGTTACAGCATGTTACAGTTTACTATTATTAACCATATTAATTTTAAGTGCTTAATGTAAAATCTTGTAAAAATATATTTTCATTGTTCAAATATACATTAAGTCTGACATCATATAATAAGTTAAATACAAAACTAAAGAAAAAATTGGGTTAAATATAATTCAAAATATTTTGCTAACAATGTTAACTGTTTATGAATAATAAAATGTATTAACTAAGGAGTAGGATGGCATAGTTGTTAGTATGTTTTTTGTTTTGTTTCTTTTTCATAAATACAACAGTAGTACCTGATGTCTCAGTGGCTTTCAAAATTAAATTATGCATGCAAACCTGTGAACTAGAAAGATAACTAAGATATCCATCCATTTATAATGGTGGTGAAGTGGTTAGCATTGCTATCTTGCAGCACTGGGGTCCTAGGTTCAATTCCTGCCATCCTGTGTGTGTGGGGTTTACATGTTCTCTCTGGGTTACATGGTTTTTCTCCATATGTGTGATATGACTCCCTCTCGCACTCCAAAACATACTGGTAAGTTAATTGGTTTATGGGAAAACTGGCCCTGGTGTGTGTGTGTTTGTGTCTGTCTGTCCTGTGATGGACTGGTGCTATGTCCAGGGTGTATTCTGCCTTGTGTCCGTTGCTTACTGGGATAGGCTCCAAATCCTCTGTACTGGATAAAGAGATTAGAAATGGAAGTAAAGGCACTGTGTGGATGGAACTATACACAGTGTTAGAAACCCACTATGAAATGGCAGCATCTCACTGAGAATAAAATATTTTATAGTGTTGGCTTAAGGAAACAGCCTTTCCACCTCTCTTGCACATCAGTATCCATACCTAGTTATTTAAACAAATTGCCTCTAATTATAAACATTTTAATATGCTGGCTCTGTGGATCCGCATCAGCTATGTTTGCCCATTCCTTCAATTCACGTGCATCCAACACACAGTTCAATGCCAGCAACTACACATAATCTAAAATACAATCCTTACTTCAGTATCTATGTAAACATATAGTCTGTTAACTTCATCATCTTCATCAAAAGTATGCCTAACCCCATTAGGAAGTGTTCTTGTTATAAGTGTATTCCTCAGCTTTCCCCAAATTATCTTCTTCTTGCCAACATCTCTAGTCTTTTATCCTGCAATAACTCAGCCAACACTTAAATCTCCAAAAGCTGCTTGTGTTAATTTCTTTAAATCACAAATATCATGTGTAAATACTGGCCATGTAATACTCTGCATTGTGGAATAATAGTTTATTTTAAAGGGAACTAGAGAAACTAAGAACTAGAGAAATCAAGAAAGGCTTTTTTTCTAGAATTAATAAATGCACATCCTGTTCACTGGGGAAATTAAATCCACACTGAGCAATCTTCAATATGTTCAGAATATGACAGCAAGAATCCTATCAGGGATGCATTACACCTGTTTTCAAGTCCTTGCACTGGTTACCTATCAGATTTCGAGTCAACTTCAAAATCCTTATCCTTCTTATATACTGTCCTACAACTGTTATTATTGATCACCGAATTATTGTACTTGACATGACTTCATTCAGCCTTTCCTGAACGTCTATGACAGGCAGAGAGAGTGCTGTTTCTGGTGCGATCTTTTGCAGCTGACATTTCACTGTTTTAAATGAACAAGAAATTAGATTGCTCATAAATCACTTATTCTATATAAACACAGCGTAATTGCCCTCCGAAAATCCTCTTTTTCTTGTTCGTTTTAGAGACCTTGATCGAAACTGATTTTAGATGTCAGAAAGATGTCTCATACAGTACATTTTGTTTTCTTCTGCTAATTGTCAGATTTGCAGCACAATTACGCTAGTCTTCCGCAGATCTGTGTCTTTTAGCTTTGGAAGACCAAAGAAAACAGCCCACTTTTCCAACTTAGTACAGACCATTGAAGAATCATTTTTTAAGATTTATGATTTTTGTCCATGTTTGAATTCAAATGATGTTTTAGGCTCACGGTTCTTATGTGTTCAAAAAAATATTTGATATAAATATAAAATCATTTTATTCTTAATATTACACAGACTAAAACTGAATTAAACTAAAAACATTTATATATTTTATATAACTAGAGTATATTAACATCATGCTGTTTGGTTAGGATCTGAATGTCATTAAATGTCTAGCCAGTGTTAAATTCATTGACAAAATGTATGACAAAAATGTTTGTGAACAAACTGTTTTTTATTTTAGTAAATGATGATGAAATGCTGCCAAAAATTAAACACAATGCTGATAACAACCAACTATTCAGTTAGGACCTTGTTACTGATGGTGTCTTCCAGGTGTACTGTTAGGAGCTTGTAACTAATAGTGTTATCCAGCTGTTAGGTTAGCACCTCATCACTGATGGTGATGTCCAGCTGTTCAGGAACACCAGCATACATCCTGAGCAAGAATCCAAGGGTGCATAAGTCCCCTGGTAGTATTCAAATTTTTCTATGTTACGATGATGATTCTTTGTTCCACTAATAACAATATTACTTTAATTTCATGTATATCCAGCAAGCCTTTCTGAAACAAGTACTGTATGTTGTGCTCACCTGTGATCTGAAGAAGACCTCTTAGTGTTAATGTAACTCTTTAAAATCATAGCGAACATCTCCTGATACTTGTCAATGATTTCATGGTGTGTAATACCAGGACGATCTACAAGTAAAAGTCAAACAAAAAATTCAGAACCTCACAAATATCACAAAGAAAAAAGTTGCTAAGTAAACATGATCTCCTGTTTAAAGTAAAAATTCCACATGCAACCATGTCACAGGTGGAAATCAGAATTTTGAACATTCAGAACATAAAACCACATTTTTGAATCAGACACTTCAAGAAACAACTTTTTTATATTCTTGGATCTTTAGACTGCTAGAACCCAGCTAATGAAGATGGGGTGACTAGAATCCTTTCATTTTGTAACCTTTCTTATTTATTAATCTTCGTTAACATTAAAATAACATTAAAACATTAAATGTTCAAAAAATTAAAATATTAAATATTAAAGTGTTCACTTGGTGTTTCACACAGTACCTGGGGAGAAGAGGGAGATGGCCTGCATAAGCACGTACTCTACATCGTGGAGCTTTAGGCTGCGCAGGGTGTAGTGGAACTTCTGCAGGGGGTCCAAGAGGTGTTGCTGGAACCCAGCTGGAGAAGGACAAGAATGAGTGACATCAACACCAACCGGAAACAGACAAAACCATAAGGCAGGAGGAGGAGAGGCAAGGACTTAGAGGGAAAATGGACCTCACCAAAAGAACAGAGATAACTATGTTCATGTTATTTGATGCTTAATAGGGAAACATTAACACATGCATTTAATCTAGAACATTTAATTGTGTATGTAGATATGCAAATATGCATATATTATCATAATTAATCACCTCAAAATCTTTCCAGGCAAGGAATTTAGAAGGTTTGCACAATGAAATTCTGATTCATCAGTCTTGCATAACTACTAATAAATAAGGCTAAAGATGTTTGCACGAGGACCTTGCACTGCAAACAGACTGTATGCTACACATACAGTACATGGGGAGTACACAAAAGACATGCTATCAATCTGATGGCAGAGTGGCCTCAGAAGACAGACACTGCACAAAGTGCAGCTGCCAAAACAAAGGTGATCGAATCTGAAAAATAAGTTAAAGAAACATTGTATTTGTTTTGTTGAGAAGCGAGCTGATGACTCAAAAGGAAGAAGGCAAACCAGCAGCAATAAGTAATGACCGTTATGGTCAACATATTGTAGCAAATTGGCCCGAAACCAAGTTGTCTGAGAGGGCAGCAAAAGCGAATATGCAGAAGGCAGGTTTTCAGCTTCACAAAGTGTTTATTGCCCCTTTACTTACAGAGAAAGGTGCTAGATAAGGTAAAGAGACTGCAGGTAGAGAGAAAGGGAGAGCACAGCTTCCCATAGCTTTCCATGCAGTGCAATGAGGAAGAAAGCTAAGGGAGCCGCCCTTAAATAGGATCCTGGGGAGGTAGAGGGCAGCTGCAGCTCAAGATCATGGGGCAATGGCACAGTCCATAACCCCAGGGAGGAGCAGAACGCTACAGTATTATCAGGGAGCCGGACACACAGAAGTGAGGAAAAACAGCTTGTGCAGTGCAGAAAAGACGTGACAGGAGGTGGACAGCACCATGCCTTAACATGAAAGAAGGGTGGTGTCACAGAAGAGATAGGACTGACTGGTGTGCCGGATACACTGACTTCCTGTAGGAGTACTACTTCTCTCTGCTCCCCCTTACTCCTCTTGAGGAAATGGCTATCAAGCTCCACACTGTTCTTAAGCACTTAAATATTGCTACAGCCTAAGGTGACAAAGAAGTGTCTCTTGGATTTTATATAACATTTATTATTTTTATTATTATTGCTTACACTTATATATCGCTTTTCTGGACACTCCACTCAAAGTGCTTTACAGGTAATGGGGACTCACCTCCACCACCACCAATGTGCAGCATCCATTTGTTACACTTGGCAGAGTAAACACTTTTAGCTTCAAAGCAGGGAGGATGTTTGCTGACGTCTTCAGCAAAAACAATTGTAAAGTTTACATTATGCCAGTGTCACAGTACACGACTTTTCCTAGGGTTTTCAGTCGTAGCCTTCATTTACATAATCATAAGAAAAGCACAGCAAGTTCTAGAGAGTCGCAGCACACATCTGTTACCGTTCGTTGTGTAGTGTGGCAGCAATCTGGGGTTTTCTGGGTGACCATAATGTTAGGCCTCTGAAATGCCTTGTTTGTAAATACTGTACATAGTGTAACTTGTGTGTTGTTTGTTTTGTTGTGTGTAGCGTAGTTTGTATCTTGTCATTGTAATAAACACTTGCTTAACCAACTGTGCCTGGATTATTACTCTTCTCAACAAAACTGTGCCAAAGAACAAAGAATTCATGTGCTTCTAATTATACCAACGTTCTTATATTCTAAAGAAATCACTTTCAGGTTGGGGGTTATGAATGATTATTTTACTCCAAAGAGAGAGATAAAAAAGAATACTGAAATGGATGCACGTGGAATGGATGAAACACAAATGTTTTTCTAAATACTACAGCAACACATAATGAAATAAACCAACTGAAAAACAATAATGGTAAACCATTAATGAAATTAGCCTTTAATGAAAGGCTAATGTTCAATGTATCAAATTTATTTTTTAATGAAATATCCAAGGAAGGAACAGACAATGTGTTTTAGACAGAATGCAAAGCTCAGTATTAAACAGTATTAAAATAGCAAGTCCTAGAAGCACTTAAGATAAAGATCCTGGGCCTGGTGATACCCTACCAATTAAACAAGATTATAAGGAAACAAGAAATGCTTCTAATAGACCATTAACAAGACTCAGTAAGTCAAAACAGTAATACCAAATGTCTAGATGTTCTGTACAGTCCATAGATAAAAAGGGAGAAAAAATCATCTATTAAATAATTGACCAATAAGGCTTATTTCTATTAGCATCTACAGTAGCAGCCAAACAAGCTAATTGGGCCAAATGGCCTATTAACATTTTTAACCTTTCTGATGTTTGTATGTGTCCTCTGTGTTTGCATCACTAATAAATTTGTCTCCTGGTGAGACAGGCATGTCACAGCCCATGACACATTATCCCATCAGAAAAATAAATACTTTTCTTGGAAAGAACAGTGTTTTCCTTGCAGACCCTTATACTGCATGAGCCCTATTCCTGCTTAACATAACTGAGGGGAGCAAAAGTGCAGTTGACTCCAATTTAGTTCAAATCCGGACATTATCTGATGAAATCATGAAAGTCATGATGACAGAAATGTCAGAATGCCATGCATCCTCCACATGGCTGGGATAAAATAATTACTTTTCTTTTCTTGTTTAAACATCACCAACGCAAGTGTGGGCAATGAGAATGAGAAATAAATTCTAATTACTAAGGGATTCCCCTCTGGGAAAGCCACAGAAATAGAACAGTGCTTTTGTAAAAGGAGAACAAAGCAGATAAATTGCACTTAGTCTACTGTCCAACTAGCAAAAAGGCAGTGTTAAAGGCCAATCATTTTAAACGATAGGCAGAACCTAGATAATCTGCAAAACATTGTTCATATTTCTGGAAGACATTTTAGATGACAATTTTTACTTGCATTAAAACACTGTTGTTCATTTTTAGTGATTTTAAAAATGTCATTCGTCAGTTAGATAAGATTTTTGTTTTGCACAGAGAGTTAGTATTCAGAAAGCGTAGTGAGATATTTTCATTTTAAAGAAATGTAACAAAAAACAGTAATACTACTGCTCATTATAAATGATTTTGTTAATGTTAATGATAGTTGAGTAACAGACGTATCATAGAAACACCAAACTATACATAGAACTAAGGCAATTACACTTTTCCTTTTATGAAAAAATGAAAATATAAAACAAGGCCAGCAAAAATACCTCTTATTATATTATCATCTTCAGCAATTATTTAAAAAAAAATACAGGCTAATATTTATCTCAATGTTCAAAGCTTAAGTTTTGTGCAGGTTGCTTGGCAGCAGTGATATCACCAGGCAGGAATGGCCTAGAGCAGAACCATTAGACACTAATTGGCTGATTTACCTGAAAGAAATAAGGTATTTAAAGGAGGATCAGGAATCATATCTTACTGAAAACTGATGTCAACCTCCCTGGTCAGTTTTCTCCTGAGCCAAAGAATTGTAGTCCCTTTTACATACTTAATAACCTGAATTATAAAAAAGATCAAGTCACAGTAACTCATCTGAATTTACAATAACTATACACATTGGATGCAAAAAAGGCAAGGGATTTCAAGTGTGCAGTTCGTACCCAAAAAGTTAACTCCCAAGAGTTCCAACAAGAATTGTAATACAGTATGCCTCAAAACACCATAAAATTTTATCAAATTGGCGTATCTGCTTTCCCTTCATTTTTGTTTTTACCACAAAAAAAACAATGAAGCAAAAGAATAGTCTGGAGAACAACGTTGCCACTTTTTCTGATTTGTCAGTTTACTAGGATAATTTTTCCTTTCTCTTCATTGTTAATAAAATAACTAAGACACACCATGTTCTCTTTAAGAACTGTTTTCTGACAGAACAACAACAGTAAAACGTGTGGCATTAGCTCATTAAATGACAATGAAAACAGTACAATGAAAATGAGAAGCCCTTCTTTCAGTTTAAAATGGTACTCCTTCCTGGCTTCTGTTAGTAGTCCCTGTTAATGTGCTGAGGCAAAGAAGCTTCACATACTGTACCATGACTAAACAACACATTTTAAAGAACAAGTAGCACTGCTGTATGACTCTTCCCACATTGTTTTAAGTGTTAATTAACATTTCTGTCACTTTTTTCTCTTGAAAATTGTTTTCAAGACACATGGCTGTCTGTTCGGTGTCATTTTCTTTCAACTGTCCTTCAACAGCCCTCTGCAACAACAGCTGAAAAATGTGAAGTTGTTGGGTCTGTTATTGTTGTGGCCCATATTTCTGTAATGAGGATTATGTAAAAAAAGTAGCAGTAAAGCAAAAGCACTGGCAATATTTTTCTTCTGGTTAAATGGGAGGGCAGAGGGCATGAGAGCAGACATTTTAAAACTATGGCACACAGAATTTAGTCGTTAAGAAAAGGGTGTTAACTGTAAAACTAAAAATTATAGCCCTTGTCATTGAACAGCAGTAGCAACACATTTCATTTTCAGGAGCCCCAATATCTGTTCTTCAAAGCACACACGCCTTTCCCCAGTTCAATATTGACAGGATACTGTCACAGACGTAACCAAACACTACAGTGTCCTGTGGGCACAGACTCCAACCGATTTCCAACTAACTTACCATGGGCTGCATCATCCATGTGGTAGGTGAGGGGGCCACATTCCCAGGTCCCTTTCTTATCATTGAAAAGCATGTTAAAACGGATCTGGCAAATTTCGAACGTGGCTCCTTTCAGCAAAGAAATCTGGTCTTCAATCATGAGTCCCCTTTGAACACCAAATTAAAAGCATGACTAAACACACTTGTGCTGTAATAAAGTAATAAAGTAATAAATGAGAAATAAATGGGTCACAGCTCTACAGCTGTAATCACACAACATTCAGTCCTTTAACAAGAGAACATCAGTTGCAATCAGAATTTTTATAGATACTCACTTAAAAAAGCTGAGAACTTTGGCAAAATTAATTATCTGCTGGATCATGTAGGTGGACAGGTCAGCTATATGAGGTAGCATGGAGAAGACAGTGGGTTTGCTCCTGTATTGCGTTTGGTCTTCCTTGTCTCCTAAACACGGGCAACTGAGTTGGTTAAGGGAGGTGGTCACTCCCTTGTCCTGGGACTCATCTTTGGGGCTGCTCAGAGGTGTGGAGCTGCATATGTGCTCTGATTTGCGATTCATGGGCTGCAACAAAGGAGACAAGCAAGTTAAGTGACCTGTAATCTGCCTTTTAAAGGGTTTGTATGTATTTTGTTTGTATTTTTTTCATGTAAAACTCATTCTCAATATGAGCTTCCAGTCTTGTTTATAAAGTTCTTTACTGTTACAAACAACAGTTATTTATTAAGAATAAGTTATTTAATATTGAATAAGAATGACTTGGCTAACATACACATTTATTATGTGTAAAGACCCCACACTGATATAGGGATTGGTATTTCATTATAATTGAAAATCAAAAATCAATTCAGTAAGCAACAGAAAGACCATTGTATCATTCTTCACCATGGTATAAAAGGATATTGGTGTTCTAGAATCTGTCTAGAGAAGAGCAAACAGATACATTCTGGGGTTAAAAGGAATGTTCTACACTGACAGCTAAAGAAACTAAACCCCTTTTTGCTCTGAACAGTTATTACTTGCCATGATTCAAGTATTCAAAACCCTAAAGCCTTTTTTACCCATAGGGTTCAAGAAACAGTTGGACAAGATTCTTGGATCAAGTAACTTCTAACTACCAAGTGAGGCAGATAGGCTGTTGATGAAACTATTCAGGACATTCTACAAGTATCTTACCTCACAATACAGCTTGAAATGACAAGAGGAAAGCTAAGTAAACAATTAGTATGAATAGTTATACAATAGACTAATATTTGATATTACAAAAGACATCTGTTAAAGTCTTCCAAAGTTAGAGGCCAGTCCCCAAACACAGTGCAAAGCCTTATTGTTGGAGTTTTTCAAAGTTACACAATTTTAAGATTAATACATAAATAGATCAGTTAATTACAATATCACATGGATCTTCTGACAGTTGACTAGAAAGATTAAATGTTAATTTTTAAAGCACCTCATGGATTCCTGATAGTGGAAAGTCTATCAAAACAATAAATGTGCAGATTTGATTAAGTTAGCCACCATAGGATTTAAATCCTGGATTCTGTAATTCAGAATATAACCATCCACAGAATGTTAAAGACAATAGTTATGTGAATTGTCCTGGCTCATTGTTCCTCCTTTCAGTTAACAGCTTATATGACACAGATGAGATATTTTAATATGAGGCTAACATAATGGATGTACAGTAGTATTTGCTTGTGTTCAGAATGTGCTCAGAATACATAAAGAACAGAGGCATAACCCTCAGAAACTCTGATGCTCCAGGCATGGAAATGGAATGTACGGTCTTCTTTAAAGAAGTCAACGGCAGTCTTGTTAACTTTTTTCCCAATTTTAATGTGACGTGATCTCATGACTGCTCCTGAAAGATCTTTTCAAGGCTTACATTCTCTCAATAAAAAGCTCACGTTAAGGACAGCTATGCGACATCCTTCTAAACAGCTGTATTTGCTCCATGAGCTACTTTGAGAATGAACACTAACACTCTTACTGTTCTCCTCTGCAGCGTCAGTATAATTTTTAATTTCCTTCTTAACAGTTTGGCTGTCGTACCCGGAATGCCTTGCTGCCTGAGAAGCTGAGGTCAAAATGATCTTTCTGGGCCTGCAGCAGCTCACAAATGATGCTCTCCTGCTCCAGGGTCAGGGTAGGCTCCTCAGCTGTGCACAGCTGTGTCTCTTTGCGAATTTCTCTCTTCTTCTTGATCAGAGCCCGTCGCTGTTCCACTGCTGCATCAGACATGATTACTAGGAAACACAAATCAGCACAAGGGACAGGGTCAGAGTGTTATATCGCTTGTTTTCAGTTCTATTCAGTCAATTTTGGTAGTACAGTGTGGTGGACAAATCTCTGGAGTCAAAACTGGTGTGTTGTGGGTTCGAATACACACTGGACTCTGCCTTTGTAACTTGCGAAAGGTACTGTACCGCAATAATTGGCGAGATTGCTGCTGTCCACCCAGTATCACTGGGGACCAGCGTTTGCTATAGGTTTGCTCAGCAATGGACTGACGTCTCATCCAAGGGAGTTAGCCTGATTGCTTCATGCCATGGAAACCATGACCATGAATTTGGAGATACAGTACCTGCCATAGAAAAATCAAATACAGGGTATATACTGTATGAAACAATTTTTTTGCTGATGATTTCAGAAGAATACATCATGATAGCAGTACAGTATATAATTTAGAAAAGGGCATTGTGTTGACTTAACTGCTTTGTGATGTGATGACAATTATGATCATTTCAGATTCTTCCTAGACAATTTTTAATAATTCTAATAATTAGTTACACTTATATGGCACTTTTCTGGACACTCCACTCAAAGCACTTTACAAGTAATGGGGATCCCCCCCACCAATGTTCAACACCCACCTGGATGACGCGGCGGCAGCCATAGTGCGCCAGAACGCTCATCACACATCAGCTATCAGTGGGGAGGAGAACAGAGTTATGAAGCCAATTCATAGATGGCAATTATTTCAAGGCCATGATTGTTAAGGGCCAATGAAAAATGTTGTCCAGGACACTAGGGTAATTATGTCAGTCACTGAAATTCAACCAGGAAACAAGACACGTAGAACAAAATGGAGGTGTTTTTGTAATAAGACAATAAAAAAAAAAAAATCCAACATAAGACGGCAAACTACCAAGCCGTATCACTGAAAAGACTTACACTCCTTGCGCATTCCAGCCTCCAGGCAGATCCGGAGGCGACAGGCTTGGCACTGTCGACGGTTATTCTTGGTGATGACGCAGGAGTTCTGGAAGGGGCAGCTGAACTGAGTACGACGCTTCATGGCACGTCTGATGAGAAGCAACGTGGGACAAAATTGATACAGAATCAGCAGAGAATCAGGTTGGCCTGCTTGAGGCACAGAGCAGTATCATCTCACCATCAGCCGCATCAAAGTCCAGAAGACTGTGGCCCAAATGGTATAATACCTGGGGCGCAGAAGTCTAGGGGATTTGGGAGCAATGAACAATTTAAACATAGAATGTCCTCCCAATATACCTCAAAAGTCATCAGGACAGATGGAGAAATGCCACACTATCGTATACAGTATACGCTTGGTCAGTATGTGTTTTTTGTTTCTTGTGTAGGTGTAACAACCCTCCACATGTCAAAACACTCAAAACTTAAATTAAAACAAAGTAGCAAACACTGGACTACTGCCCGTCACCGGCAATAAAGTGTTAACATTTCTATTCATTTTGCTTCTGTTCTTTCAAGTGTGTAGATTTTTCAGTTGCTTGTACTGCTACAGTTGTTCTTCTATGAGCTATTCAAAAACTTCAAATTTGTCATAATTTGTTTGTGAATTGAAATGTTAATTAGTTACATATTTTAATCCTGGACTGTTATTGTGTCTTGAATTGAAGAAACCAAATGTAATGTTTTTACATATATTACATTTTGCAATCCATTAAACAGCTGCAGGGGGTGTGAGGCCTCTAAAAAAGAACCCCTGGTCTAAGAGATCAACACAGAAAACAAAAAGCAGAAATACAGCACTTCATTCAGCAATAATAAATAACAAGGACTAGTTACATAGAAGGAGTACAGTGAAATTCAAGAAAAATTTAAGACTTGGAATTTCTTTATTCACTTCAGATGGCAAGGAATGTGTTGCGGGTCAGTATTAGAAAGGATTGTAATAGCAGGGACTTGCTATTAGAGGGTGTCAAAGGCCTCTGATATTTATATATAGACATATAAGGTGGTACAGTACTGTATACCGAAGAAGGCTTCACAGCCGAAATGTTGCATTTTCTCTCTTCTCTTTTCAGCATGGAATAAACCTATTACTTGTTCCATTACTGTACACCCTCACTTTACTGGACTAAAAGGGTGGAAGGGATGTCCTGTATTGTCTGCTGTCCATTAACTTCTTCCACTTCAGCTTCAAAGAAGCAACAGCTGGAAGGCAGAGTACACCCTGGACAGGATGCCTATAAAACACATTCATATATGAACATATATATACTGTATATTGTATATACAGTATGCATACTGAATATGTATATATGTGACTGTACTGTATTCAAAAATAATACAGTATACTGATATGGTTATTGGGAAGTGTCATAATATTGAGGTGTCATAATCTAAGGGACAATAGTTAATACCTGGCTAATGTCAACATTTCCAGTGGGGGGGTTGAGCTTCAAAGTAAGGAGATGTTTACTGAGATGTACATAGGTGTCTGAGATTCACTGATCAAAGCAATTGTAACATTTACCTTGGTCTAACTTAGTTAATTAAGTTCTGGGCAAATCATTAAACATTATCAACAGGCTAGGAACCCAGTGTTATGTTGTACAAGCAGGTACAGAGACAGAAGAAAGGAGAAAAAGGGAGACATAAGAGAGAAAGGAAATTAATACAGAAAACAAGAGGTTCTTGTCCAGATCACCCATAAAAAACAGACTGGAGTTAAATATGTGAACTTTGTAAGAGAGCTTGTCATTCTTTGGTTTTTAAGAAACTGATTTCCTGTATAGACAAGCCCTTGGTTAAAATGGCATCTCCTGGTAAGTGGATGCATTTCTAGAATAGGGTGGTTCCCACTCATTTTGTAGCATCCGGGTTTATATAGAAAGATTTAACTCTAACTTGTTTTCTGTTCAGTTTAGACGGCAGATTTGTTAGCCTAAGAATTAAATATTAGGTATAAGTCTGAGTTTTCTCCGATTCGTCAGATTGTAGACCTTTGGAACACTTTGTTTGTAAATAATAATTGTATGTTGAATGTTTATGTTGTATGTTTTTTATGGTGTGTATTGCCATTATTAATAAATAATTGTTTAACAAAGTGTGCCTGAATTATTACTTTCATCAAAACTGTGCCACAGAACAAAGAATTAATGTGCTTCTAAGTATACCAGCTGCTCAGGTATTTTTGGCAAAATCTTTATAATTTGGTGGTTAAGATAATTTAATTTACTTATTGATTAATCCGTTCAGTTATTTTCTGACACTCCCTATTTTTGTAACCCCTATTTGTAACAATACTGTATTGTAAAAATAATGTACTGTATTGATGACAGGCCAGTCTCATTGGTATTATACAGTTGGGATAATACAGTAAAATGCCTTCATCTTGGATTAGTTCATTCAGAACCACTCTGTCTCTTCAGTGGGTGGACTCACAGCATAAACTAAAATTCTTTTATTCACTATACTATTGTAGGGGTTTTGTAAATTTACTTGCAGGATATTTAGTTGTAACAGTAAATTGCGTAAGTTTACTTTGGCTATTAGGAATTAACTGGCAGAACAACTAGGAGTTTTCACAGGGATTTACACATGAAAGACATTTATTGATACATTAAACCAATATATACATAAAAGCATTCAAAATATAATACAAAAAAGATACAAAAAAACAAGGATCTTACAGTTCGTATACAGCTGGTTACGCTACCTAATCAGTTCCATTCACGTAATCAATATTCAGGCACTCCAGTACTACTACTTCAATTAGTTGAATTGATGTTAACCCATTAACATAATTTTATTCTCGAGAGGGTAAATACTGAATTATACTCATCCACAACTGGGGATTCGTAATTCTCGCACAGAAGGGTGGGGGAACAGATGACTGGGTCTGTCCAATCCATGCTCTGCTGGCTCAGTGCCTCTCCAGTTCTTAAGCAGCTTACAGAAGGATCCTGCTATACTGTACTGTACCTTTCCCTGACAGTCAGCTCTCTCAAGTTAGGTATCCGGGTTAGTGTTGTGCTGAACTGGGACAAAGTCTGTGCACTGAGTGGTGACTGCTCAGTCAAATCAAAACCAAATCAAAGTTTATTTATCAAATGCACAACAATACAGTGTGCAGCAGTAAGTAATTGCTGGCAATGAAATGTCTTTTCTGCAGGCTCACAAAATCACAAGAATCACAAAATCACAAAAATCACAAAATTAAGGTTACGAAAATGAGGTTACATAATAATAGATGTAATAGAAATTGAATACAACTCAATATAAATAGAGCTGTTATGTGTCCATGGTGTATGCAATATATACAAGTAATGCAGTATGCTGAATGCAATGAACACTGTATGTCCATGTAACCATTACAGGTGATTTGCTAAAGGAGCTGTAGGTTGGCTATTTAGCAGTCTTATTGCCTGGAGGTAGAAGCTGTTCCGTAATCTGTTGGACTTTGACTGAATGCTTTGGTATTGTTTACCAGACGGTAGGAGGGAAAAGAGTTTGTGACTGGGAAGACTGGGGCCTATGAGAATGGACCTGGCCTTCTTAAGACATCTAGCTGAGTAGATATCCTGGATGTTTGGTAGCTCAGAGCCGGTAATGAGCTGCACTGACTTCACCACCCTCTGTAGTACTTTGCGATCCCGGGCTGGGGATCCAAGGCAGTGATTCAACCAGTCAGGAAGCTCTCAATAGTGCACCTGTAAAAGTTGGCTTGGATATGTGATGGCATGCCAAACGTCTTTAGCCCATGGAGAAAGAATAGGCGCTGCCGTGCTGTTTTGACCATGGTGTTGGTGTTGTGGTTCCAGGTTAAGTCCTCTGAGATGTTAACTCCCAGGAACTTACAACTGCTGACCCTCTCCACTGCAGTCCCATTGATGTAGATAGGTGTGTGATCTCCTCCCTGGTGTTTCCTATAGTCCACAATCATCTCCTTAGTCTTACTGATGTTCAGAGAGAGGTTGTTCTCCTGGCACCATGCTGCCAGGGTTTCAACCTCCTCCCTGTAAGCACACTCTTCACCATCTGTGATCAGGCCGATGACTGTTGTATCGTCCGCAAACATGATGATGGAGTTTGAGTTATGCCTGGCAACACAATCATGGGTAAATAAGGAGTAGAGGACAGGACTAAGCACACAGCCTTGGGGGGCTCCAGTGTTTAGAGTCAGGGTAGAGGATATGTTGGTGCCCACCTTCACCACCTGCGGACGTTCCGTCAAGAAGTCCAGGATCCAATTACAGAGGGAGGTGTTCAGTCACAGGTCCTGGAGCTTGATGACAAGCTTTGAGGGCACTATGGTATTGAATGCTGAGCTGTAATCAACAAACAGCATTCTCACATATGTTCCTTTCTTATCCAGTTGTGAGAGGGCAGTATGGAGGGCAGAAGCAATAGGATCTTCTGTCGACCTGTTCTGGCGATACGCAAATTGCAGTGGGTCTAGGGTAGTAAGGAGATGATGTATGCTTTGACCAACTGCTCGAAGCACTTAATGATAACTGATGTGACTACAGGGCAGTAGTCATTCAGGCAGCTGACACTGGGGTAATGAAACTGAGTCGAGGGAAAGTCATACAAAAAGGGGAGAAACAGATGTGCTTATGTCCATCTGCCAGTCATTCAGGCGCCAGCTGTGGATATCCATCTTAAAGAAATATCGATAATGGATCTGGACTGTCCTGGGAAAGACTATTATCCAAAAGATAAGCTCCTCTCCCTCACTTGCTCACATACAAAGACCATGAGGTTATCCTGTGGCTGAGACCTCCTTCACTACATTCCTGTGAGAGGTGACAGAGCACACAAAGCACACAAAGATTGTTAGAAATACTTAATATCACTTAACTATTAAAATAATAGACCTTCACCCTACACCATGATGTTACAAAACTCCCAAAGCCACCTGTCACTACATTTGAAATTCAATTTAATGTTTGGGCAATGTGGTTTACACTGAAGAGTGTTCCTATACTAACAACTTTAAAACAGCATTATCAAGTAATCTCACCTGAAGAAGGCTTCACAGCCAAAACGCTGCATTTTTCAGCATGGAATATACCTATTGTTCATTATCAAGTAATATTTCATGACTCACTTTCATATGTTTTCTTGAACCAAGACTGTTTGCTAGTTATGTGTTCTACATCCTATTTCAGATTAAATGGTAGCAATTTGAAGAGAACTGACTGTCAGCGTGAGGCTATAGTAGAATCCTTCTCTCTATTCCCGATACCTCGAGCTGCCTAAAGACTAGAGTGGTATCGAGGTAGCAGAACACCGATTGGACAGCTGATGAATCCAGTCAGCTCTTCCCCCATCCTTCTGCACAGGAGTTATGTTTGTGGATAAGTATAATTCAATATTCACCATTACTGCTCTTGAGAATTCATTGCTGTCTTGTATCTTATTTCCTGATGAGCTCCTGAATGTCGATCATGTAAATTATACTGATTAGTGAGTTAGTGTAACCAATACTAAATTAATTATCTTTGCTTTTATACATCTCTTTTTAATATACTCTCTATAGCTTGATAATTTTCATGTGACGAGCTGCCGTCTGTATCCACACAGACTCTCATGTACTCATCCAGAATGCTTTCATGTACACATTGTGTTGTGAATCCTTGTAAACTCAAGTAATGTACTGTTACAACTAAACATTGTGTCAGTAAATTCACACAAAATCCCTACAAAATTCTCATCACAGTAAACATACATACAGTAGTTGCAAGATGATGAATTGTGCACATAAACGGGGAGGCAAAGACTAGGAATACCCCCTTCGACAGATTGTGTTAACGTGAATCCATTAAAGCAAGGGTTTACTGAAGGTAATGGATTAGAATACATTTCTAATTGAAAAAATGACTTCAGTACTGTTTCTCCATGGTGACTGGGATTTGAAAAAAGAAAAACACAAAATTTGTAACTTCCATTTCTTTTAAAATGGTCTCCTTCCATTTTTTTATTCTCCAAGCTGCTGCTCCTTTGTGTGGTAACAAACTGTATTATCGTTGTCCACAACATTTTCTATGAACCTTATTTTAATTTCTATTGCAGTTTAGCTGAGCCTTTGTCTTTGCTTTGTCTGAGTGTACAATGAATACTGTAACAGTTTATGGCATCATCAGTTCTTGGTGCTGCAATTAAAACAAAATCAAATTACAACATAAGGGTAAAAACATCTGCATGACTAATAAGCATTAACTAATATAACTAATATGCCAAAACTGAAATTCAGCTGGTTGCAAAGTTACAGGGCATGCACCAGAAAACACTTTTATTTCCATGTTTTAAACTCAATCCTCATGTCACTGTGGTAGTATATTGTACAATTATTTTCTGTTAGCTTGATCTGTGCAAGATTAAGAGCTAATCATCTTCCTCATTCTTGAGAGTTGTTCGTTGTAATCCTCCCTCTGATAGGACAGCACCTGTCTTTAAACTTAAGAGTTTTCTTCGATATATCCATATTCATCTAGCTAACTGTGTTCAGGACATCACAGGTCTTAGTGAAGCCAGAGGTTTGTTGGCACTGAACTCTGCCAGTGAAGATTCAGGTTACCATGTATTACCACCTACTGCAGGTCAGATGCCTAGCAACATGCAGCATTGTAAGAGGCAGTTAATTTACTGTACTTTCATTGCCCAATACAAGAGCAAGGATCTTGGAGGCAAATCTGCTTTCAGAGGATGTATTCATGTCATCTTTAGCTCTTCAGTTCTGGTGTGGGCGTCATGGTAGCGAAATAAGTTGAACAGTAATTGATGTACTGTGAAGGGAGCCATGGAAGACTGCAGAAAACATTAATGACAAAAGTCAAAAGAAACTAATTATTAAGAGCTGCATTGGCTGCAGCATTTGCGGAACTGTTGGTTGGTCATAACTAATTATTAATAATATAATAACTCACTGAGATTATCTGTTTCTCTCTAACAGGCAGTACAAAAGGTGGGCTTATAATTCTATTTGGTGCTTCTTTTCAGTGATATCCATTCCATGAACATTTCAATCATGCATATACAGTAGTAAAGGAACGCCACTGGGGACCATAAAGGTCTTTGCTAGCCCTGCTTGCAAGCAGAAAAAAAACATACCACAATAAAACAGAGAAAATAATTTTGTCCATATACTGTACTAAAATGATAATGACTATTTCATGATTGGACAAAATGTCTTATTGCATCATTCACACAGGATTCAGCAGCTGTTTTTTTCACTATGAGGGATACAAGTTAAAAATAACCATTTCCAATCCTCTGCCCCAACATACTGTAGGCTTGAGACAGACTCATATCACTCCAAATACACAAATTCTGAATTTACTCATTCAGTTCTCCGAAGAACAATGGCAGATCGACTGATGACTTTTAAAACCAAACTCAAGTTTTACATGGAGGTTTTACTCAAGAGTGTGTGTGAAGTTTAAGACATTTTCTAAAAGCAGGACTTGGACTCTGAAGACACAGGGCAAACTTTGTGCTATTTATCAAATTCTGGTGAGATGTTTCAAATGGCACAATTTGTTGACTGTTTTGGCATAAAAAAAGAAAGAAAATGAAAAATTGCTTCTCCAGCTGAATTGTGGGGGAACTTTAAGAAGGCCAAACCGCACCTAATGTGCAGTTAGGTTGCTGGTGAATGGATACTGTGAGTCTCCTAGGTGAGGCTGCGGGTCTCCTCCTGTGTGCAAAGCATTTTGGAATCCTATGTGATGAAAAGTGCTATGTAAATGTAAGGAGGTGTTATTATTAGCAATCATTAATATTGTACAATTGTGTTTACATAAAAGACACAGGACAAAATGCTGCCTGCCATTTGTGTCTAATTTGCCTGTTCACAAGCTTTTCTTATCGGTGACTGGCTTTGAGCATCATGATCGAATCCTGTGGTCGGCAGAGGAATCCTACTCTGCTGGGCCCCTGAGCAAGGCACTTAACCCCAACAGCTCCAGGGGCACTGTATAAACGGCTGACCCTGTGCTCTGACCCCAAGCTTCTCTCTCCCTGTCTGTGTGTCTCATGGAGAGCAAGCTGGGGTATGCAAAAAGACAAATTCCTAATACAAGAAACTGTATATGGCCAATAAAGTGATCTTATCTTATTTATTGTGTAGCTTGCTGCTGAGAGACATGCGCACACTCTCTTTGTGCAAGTGCTGCTCATTTTAATGTGACAGGGCTTTGGAACTTTCACCACAGGAAAGCAAATAAGGTTCCTACTGAAGAGAAACACCTGGAGTATCACTGGGGTATCAGGAAGGAGGGGGGTTGCACTCACCGAAAGAAGCCCTTGCACCCTTCGCAGGTCATGGCATTGAAATGGTAGCCAGTGGCCTTGTCTCCACACACTCTGCACACTTTGGGCTCTCCACTGTCGTCGTCGTCTTCTTCCTCCTGCTCCTCTGCCAGGCTGCAGTCGCAGCTCTGTCCTGCATCTTCCTGCTCTCCCTTCTCTGGTGTGTCCTCACTGGTTTGACTCATGGTGCCTGTTAGGAAGAGACAAAGATACCCCAAAACACTCTTCAGACATTCACAAACAGGCTGATGGATGCCAGTTTAACAACTGTATATTGGAGAAAAATTGCTTTTTTACAGTCTGTAAAGAGACATTGTGGCAGCCATCTATCTTCTAAGTAGTTTAAGTAGGTAGTTGCAGCAGCATGCACAGTCTGCAAAGGAACAAGTAAAGGTTAATTCCATGCTGAAAAGAGAAGAAAAAAAGCACTACGTTGCGGAGCCCTCTTCGGGTGAACCAGAAATAACCTTTTGAAACTTATGATTTCCTTATTTCTATTGTCTTCCCTCAAACTAAGCAGGTTAAAGTCAAATAAAAATTTTCTCTTCTCTTCTCCGTGACGAACCTTTTTAGTCTTATCTTCCATTCAAACTGCAGGTTATGTTGCTTTATATTATACATCCTAATAAAGGCTTTTTCTGCTGAAATACTGTAGTAGAAAAGCTTATAATAAATTATGAAAGTATGCCTCCTGCTCATTTTCTTGTTTTTGATACATTAACAACAATGCTGTGGACAATTCCATCGGTTAAACAAATGCAACAGCATCGTGCCCATTAAATCTCCTTTTTCACTACACATGAGTAAAAAAGATCACAGTCATGAAGTGGTCATGCACACACACCATAACGAAAGAAGTCAGCTGCCTGCTTATCCTCTCAAATTCTGTTATTGACTCTAAATTAGTATGGCTGTCAGCAGGAGTAAAAGCTCCAAGTAACTATTCAAAAAAGAGTAAGGACTCTTCCCAGAAGTCACTGCACACTTCTCCAATAATACAGAATTGACATACTGTAGCAACCCTCGCAACATACACAAGCAAACATCAGCAGCTTTTAATCTGAGATTAATGAGGCAACAGATCTTGTTTGAAAAGAGACCTAAACAATAGCCAAAGAAGCAAAAACAGTAAAGGTGCCACTTTTCCTTGCATTCCACTCTTAAGAAGCAAATTCTAGGAGTCAAAAAGCCAAATTCTTAACAGAGATAGTTGAAAATAGTATTGTAATAGTAAAAGTATAAGTTCATATTTTAACAAACAAAATACAGATAGCTAGGGGGAATTTAAATGACTGATAACCCACCTAATAATTTGTAGCCCTGCATTGTAACATCTCTTCTCAACAGCTACATGAGGGTCCTTCCATTTATTTTTTAGCAAACACTTGCAGAGGGGACATGAGGAGGGGCAGGGTTTTTTAGGTTGCCATGGTATCTCGAAAATCAAGGCCTATGCCATCATAATTTTCTTTCAGTGCAGTTAAAAGCCCCATAACACGCAAATGTTACGAAGGACATGCTTTTATATCACTATGCAAATACAAATTTGAATGATTCTAATCACTTGATAGTCACCATATTTAGCCCAGCTAAATTACAAAGAAATATTTGCCCTTCTAATGATTTTAAGTTCTTTTGCTTCATTGTCTTGCATCTTCACCATTGTACATCATCACATTGCAAGCCACAGATCCTACAGAGAACACTGACCTGAGATTTGGGTTACCTTGACATCAAATTTAAAATCCTGCAGACTGATAGCAGTTTAACAATTTGTTTTACAGTATTTCTGAATTTGTGCTTTGAATTTGAATTATTCAAAATCACATCCTTAGGGTCATCAGATAAGGTGTTTATCCACGTTTGTGTAATATTAAGTGGGCCGAAGAGATGGGATTTGCCTCTTGATGGGACACTAGTCCATTATATACAGCTGGGTGGAGTGGAGAAATTTGCACAGCTTGAGCTCTCATTTGTAAGAAATCTTGCTGAGTGACATTTGTAAGGAGTCACTGCTGAGCTGGAAGTGGAGCTGGCACAGTAAAAGTTGGATTTATCCTGAAAGTTTGGATTAAGCATAATAAATAATATGTTTTTTTATTGAGTAACACAGCAGTCTTTCTATTGTAAGGAGCCGATCTGCAGACCTGAGACTGTAGTGAGAAAACGTTATATACAGTGCCTTGCGAAAGTATTCGGCCCCCTTGAACTTTTCAACCTTTTGCCACATTTCAGGTTTCAAACATAAAGATATAAATTTTTTATTTTATGTGAAGAATCACCAACAAGTGGGACACAATTGTGAAGTGGAACGAAATCTATTGGATTTTTGAAACTTTTTTAACTAATAAAAAAATGAAAAGTGGGGCGTGCAAAATTATTCGGCCCCTTTACTTTCAGTGCAGCAAACTCACTCCAGAAGTTCAGCGAGGATCTCTGAATGATCCAATGTTGTCCTAAATGACTGATGGTGATAAATAGAATCCACCTGTGTGTAATCAAGTCTCTGTATAAATGCACCTGCTCTGTGATAGTCTCAAGGTTCTGTTGAAAGCGCAGAGAGCATCATGAAGACCAAGGAACACACCAGGCAGGTCCGTAATACTGTTGTGGAGAAGTTTAAAGCCGGATTTGGATACAAAAAGATTTCCCAAGCTTCAAACATCCCAAGGAGCACTGTGCAAGCGATCATCTTGAAATGGAAGGAGTATCAGACCACTGCAAATCTACCAAGACCTGGCCGTCCCTCTAAACTTTCAGCTCAGACAAGGAGAAGACTGATCAGAGATGCAGCCAAGAGGCCCATGATCACTCTGGATGAACTGCAGAGAACTACAGCTGAGGTGGGAGAGTCTGTCCATAGGACAACAATCAGTCTTACACTGCACAAATCTGGCCTTTATGGAAGAGTGGCAAGAAGAAAGCCATTTCTCAAAGATATCCATAAAAAGTCTCGTCTAAAGTTTGCCACAAGCCACCTGGGAGACACCCCAAACATGTGGAAGAAGGTGCTCTGGTCAGATGAAACCAAAATCGAACTTTTTGGCCACAATGCAAAACGATATGTTTGGCGTAAAAGCAACACAGCTCATCACCCTCAACACACCATCCCCACTGTCAAACATGGTGGTGGCAGCATCATGGTTTGGGCCTGCTTTTCTTCAGCAGGGACAGGGAAGATGGTTAAAATTGAGGGGAAGATGGCTGCAGCCAAATACAGGACCATTCTGGATGAAAACCTGTTGGAGTCTGCAAAAGACCTGAAACTGGGACGGAGATTTATCTTCCAACAAGACAATGATCCCAAACATACAGCAAAATCTACAAAGGAATGGTTCACAAATAAACGTATCCAGGTGTTTGAATGGCCAAGTCAAAGTCCAGACCTGAATCCAATCGAGAATCTGTGGAAAGAGCTGAAAACTGCTGTTCACAAACGCTCTCCATCCAACCTCCCTGAGCTCGAGCTGTTTTGCAAGGAAGAATGGGCAAGAATTTCAGTCTCTCGATGTGCAAAACTGATAGAGACATACCCCAAGCGACTTGCAGCTGTAATCGCAGCAAAAGGTGACTCTACAAAGTATTAACGCAAGGGGGCCGAATAATTTTGCACGCCCCACTTTTCATTTTTTTATTAGTTAAAAAAGTTTCAAAAATCCAATAGATTTCGTTCCACTTCACAATTGTGTCCCACTTGTTGGTGATTCTTCACATAAAATAAAAAAATTATATCTTTATGTTTGAAGCCTGAAATGTGGCAAAAGGTTGAAAAGTTCAAGGGGGCCGAATACTTTCGCAAGGCACTGTAAATCAAGGTCACCGATTGCTTATGGAATAGAGCAGGAGTACCTACTCCTGGTACTGGAGACTCAGACACCTACTGTCTTTTTCCCCAGCCAAGATCTCAGTTGGACACTTGAACCCTTAACTGACTTGACTTGAACCCTTAATTGAAAATAATTAGTTTGAACTATTAATTGTTTTCAGCTCTTACACATATCATAGATTACCTTAAAAACATTAAACATTAAACATTAAAAAAATCCCAAATTCTGAGTAAAAAACAGTGTGCAGATGTTCCAATCAACCTCTCCTGGGATCGTGACTTGAGTGCTCCAGGGAACATTAGAGGTATGTTTTTAGGAGGTTTCTATTCCTGGTATGGTTACCTTTGATTAATTGCCAAAGGTGCAAAAAACAATCCAAACTAGGTTCCTGTGATGGTTCCTTTAAAAGCTCTGAGAACCATACTGAGATCATAGACACCAGGCCTTGGTGATGGGTTTGCCAGTGTGCACCTGATGGTTAATCTACCTACCTAACCCGACCAAAATGAAGACATGGTAAACCTGAAATGGATATATTGGAGCTATTGTGTGGGCTCCCCACACACAAGACGAAGAATTGGGTAGCTGTGCAATGCCAGCTGGGTTACAGGCATGAGCAGGATGGATCTGTATAGACTTGACCATTGCGATGGAAACTCGGTAACGGGACGTGAAGTGATGGGGAAGGAGCTGGGGTTGGTGAGGTAGGTTAAAAGTACCCAACGGATATAGTTGGTCATATCTCTACACACAGCATTGGCCCTAGGACCAGACTTCTCCATTGTGGGGTGTCTCTTCATGTGGGTAGTCTTGAGTTCCCACAAGAGAGGATCCGGTCAAGTGTGGGGATATTCACAGGTCCTTGGCTAGATGCTGTACAGATGGAGTTCTTCACAATGGACAAGATGGACACCTCAATTCAACTACGAGTTGCAGAGAAGAAAACTCTGAGTGTTGATTATGCTTATGCGGCCAAAATCTGTTCAGGCCTACTTAAAGATGGTTGATGCAGTGCCAGATAGGTTGCCACCTACAGACTCTGTACTCCTGCTGGGAAAAGTTAGTGCTCACACAGTCATTGTTGGAGAGCCCTGGGGGTGTGATTGGAGGGAATGGCCTCCCTGATCTGAACCCTAGTCGTGAGTTGTCATTGGACTTCTGTGCTAGTCATGCATGGTTCAAAACTAACACCATGTTCACAAAGTTGCTCACAACTGTACTTGGTACAAGAGCACATTGGAGCACATGCAGCAGTAACAGTAACAGCATTTACAGTAGCTCTATCACAAAGGGAGTACTTAGCAGCATGTCAAGACAAATACAAGAATATCATCCACATGTGGTTCTTCTTTGGAACTAGTGCACAATACAGTGTAGTGCAATTTCTAAATGAAAATGTTCCCTAATTTTAGTCAACAAGAAGAAGTGTGCACAGAGCAAGACTGTAGGAGGGGGAGATCATCATTATCAACACAATAATGATTGTACACCTTTATTGGGATATTGTCTTTTTCCCAATACTTTTGTGGTGTGAATCAATTAGTACAGGTGACCCCCCCAGTTGCTGAAAGTCGTAAGCGAGGTAAAAACATCTATTTTTTAGGCCATAGTTTTATTTTTAACTGTATATTGATACTGCAAATTGATTTCCTGTTAGAAATCAGCCTCATTTGAGCCTGTGGGGACTTTAATGAGGATGGTTGTGTAGTCCAGGGAGACTATTATATTAGGAAATGTTGCAAGACCTGTTTAGATCATGGCTCATACAGTAACTACAGGGAAAAGAAGCTACATTTACAGTAGATAAAATTAAATATGAGAATAACGTATTCCGAGTTATTTCAGGAAATCCAGGCAATGCCATTCTCTTCGATAACTTCATTCAAAAGCTGAAATATGTGCTTTCCTGTAGTTCTTGTTGGTAGCGGCTCCGGAACAGAAAGTTCTCATGGGACATACCCTAAAACTCGTATCTAAAGTAAACAAGCAAATTGGCCAAATCAATGCCAACTACTGTACAAACTCATCTAATTGCAATGAAAAGCATCTGCTCATCTTAACATACTCTATTAGTGTACTTATGACATCATCTGCCACATCAATAATTCTAGCAGTGACTGTGTCATTTGAGCTGTTTAGCAGGTTTTTCCCCACAGATACTGCCTTACATGTCAGCTCTTTAACCAACGGAAAACAAAGTTCTTCACAAATAGTGTGGGGCTTACCTGCTTTAGCAATCTGCAAGCTTGCATTTTTCCCCATTTCTGTTTCAGGAGTCCGTCTCAGAAGTTAAAAAACGTTTTTATTTCAGGTGCATGGGAGCGAAACACAGAGACGCTCTGTGTATTTTTCTCAAATTAACCTAGAACAGTCCTTAAATATTTTTCTGTTATCACGCTTTCCAGTGCTCACAAGATTGCCAGTGTTCCAAAACCATGCACATTCACCTACCTCCCTATTTGCTGGAGATAACTTTTTAAAATACAATTGGCCACTTACATTCACAGCACATATTCCTATACAATGGTACTCTATAGAATAGTTCAGGTGGGTACCTGCGTCAGCATGCGTGTTGAGGTGTGAAAAATGCTCCACGGCCAAAATGTTGTGTTTTCTTTCTTCTCTATTCAGCATGGAATAAACCTACAATATTACTTGTTCCAATGGTATAGAATTACATAGTAGCTCTTGTGTCCACTCAAGTATTAGCGCACGCTGTATTGTGGTACGCATTTTTGACAAACTCATTTTATTAAAACAGAAAATATGAAAACCCATTCCGATTTTTCAGTTCATACAACAAATTTCTAGGGTAATCTGGCGTACCACCTGGCAGTGCTCCACGTACAACAGTTTGAGAACCACGGGTTTAGATGCTCTCTCTTTACAGTTTTCCACAGTCAACATTTTCAGTTCATACACCCATGCTTTTTAATTTGCATGTCTTCAGTTTTTTGTGATTTCGCATCCTCACTTTTTAGAATGCATGTCTACCTGTAAGACTTCTTTTTCATTTGCATGTCCATTTTTAATGTTTGAGCCATTCTATTTTTTTTAGTTTGTGCCCCGTCTTTTTTAATTGTAGCAAATATGTTTTAATTGCTTGTCTTTTGCACTTCTTGGCCATCATTGGATCAGCCTCCGGCCTGCTGCACAGAGCCAGGAGAAGTCAAATTAAAGTTTGACTTTAATCGTTGAGTCATTGCAGCCCCCTTTACAGGCACCACATCTTAGCTGCCCAGCCAATGACATTGAAACTCCACTTGCAAAACAATGTCTTTTGATGTCTTTTACAATAAAATTCAGGTCTGTAGCTCAAGGACACTGTTTTTCACTATATTCTTGTCACCACACCATTTAAAATTTGAATATTTTAATGATGACTGTACAAAAGTCATACTAAGAGACTGCTGCTGCAAAAAAGATGCATCTGGCTTGTGGGGGCTAGATAGCCATTCTACAAACAAGCATCTAAAATTGGAGATAAAGTTCTTGTAATTCCTTCATTTTCTTCTGCTTTTTCTCACTTCTGTTTTGATTTAATTTTGCAAACAACAGCAGATTTGACAGTAGTGTAAATACTGGCAATAGCTAGACAAGGTATGCGAATCATAACACATGGACTGATGCCACTAGCAGTGTGTACCAAACAAACCAGAGCATCTGAGCTTGGCCTGCAGCCAGGAGAGAATAGCATAATATTGTTAGAGGCTACAGTAGGTGACAATGGAAGTGTGTCTATTATGGCCTCTATGACCTCCTAATAATCCCCATCAATGAATTGGCTTCATTACTCTGTTCTTCTCCCCACTGATAGCTGATGTGTGATGAGTGTTCTGGCGCACTATGGCTTCTGTTGCATCATCCAGCTGGATGCTGCACATTGGTGGTGGAGGAGGGGAGTCCCCATTACCTGTAAAGGGCTGTGAGTGGAGTGTCCAAAAAAGCGCTATGTAAGTGTAAGCAGTTATTAATTATTATTATTAATCTAGAGACAATGGGTAACTAGTGTTAACATTTCCACTTCTAGGGCTTCAAACAAAGGACTTTTACTTAGTTGTGTTGGGTGTGAGACATACTGATCAAAACAATCTTCTGATTTACCTTAGTTAATAAAATTCTAGGTAAATGATTAAGAGTGTCAAAAGTTTAGGATAAAAGACAGAGAGACATAGATCAAAGGAGAACTGAGAGAAGAGAGGAGACAGGAGGACAGAGCATATGCCAGGTGAGAGGTCCTTGTCAAGATCATCCTTAGAAGACCTGATTGGAGCTAAGTATTTGAATCTTGCTAAGAGAGCTTAGCAACGTCAGCCGGCTATTCTGTCTTTTAAGGAACTCATTCACTAAGTGAAAAAAGTCCTCGTTCAAAACGGCATCTCCTGGTTGGTGAGTGCATTTTTAGAATAAGGAGATAGGATCCCATTTATTTTGTGGCATCTGGGTCTGCAGAGAGAGATTTAACCACAGGTTGTACTCTAGTTTAGAACACATGATCATATTCTGGCCTTTGTAGGTATTATGAGTTTGAATACTTGGTAACATTGGAGTTTTTCTGGGTGGTTGGGATGTTCGGCCTGTTGAACGCCTTGTCTGTAAATTTGTAAATAGAGTAACTTGCATGTCGTAAGTCTATGCTGTGCATGGTAGCGTAGTGTGTGCATTGTCATTGTTAATAAATATTTGTTCAATGAAGTGTGCCTGAATTATTACACTTTTCACCAAAGCCATGCCAGAGAACAAAGAATTCATATGCCTCTAACTATGCCACTCGCTTGGGTATATTCTTGTCAGAACTCTTTACAAGTTGGGGGTTAGGATTATTTATTTGACTTATTGACTATTCCACTCAGTCATTTCTTGTAATTCATCTCTGCAACAGCTTAACAATTTCCTACCTGTTTTTGTAGTGTTGAAAAATCACTGGATGATGTTATGCTACCACATCTCAGAGAAACCTCCAGTTTCACAGCACATTTATGTTGGACCCCTCTGCCTAGGGGAGATCTGAAAATAAACACAAACACAAATTTTAAATTGATCTTCCCTGCACGTCTCAACATATAGTGGTCCTTTATTCATGTTTAATTCTGCCCGTCTTAGCATTCCACCAACCAACACAAGACACAGGGAAGTGAATGAGCTGATTTGAGCAGCCATATGTGTGGGGGATTTTAAGGACATGCCTGTCAAAGTACTGTAAACTTCCCTGCCCTCATGGCCACAGAGAAGCAATGCATAGCAGTGCCACAGCATCTCACTTCACAGTACATCCTGTAACATATGCTGACTGTGTAAATGATTAAAACCATTTGATATCTTACATTGGAGGGTATATGCAGGACTATACCCTGTAAAGTGCTGACCTTAATAGCTTATTACAGATTCTGTGATTTTAAACTGCATTGGATTGTATTTTTTAATAAATTACAGGTTAAAGGTTAAAACGTTATAGTGTTTTATTAAGTATAAGTAGAATGAGCACACACAGAACTTTTCCAAAATAACTACAGGAAGTGATCAAGTTAGAAAGTGGAATGTTATTTATTGTGTAATTTATTTTTTTTATGTATAGCTAACAATACCAGTTACAGCACTGTATATACGGTACAGTAGGTATAATATATTTATATTAATAAATTAATTCCATATTTTGTGGTTTTCTCTGTGCTTAGCAAGTACTGGAGAAGTTAATTACCATATGCACTAGATATTTCTACTGATTCTAAAACCAATATTAGTACCACACAATTCAATAGTGTTTTAAGATCAGGTTTGCAAGTACAAAACTGTCATCTTCTCTTAAGTCCATTTAAAATAACAAAACGACTTTGGTCTTTTAAACATTGCTAGTTATTGCTTGGAAGACAGCCTTTGATAAAACTTTTCTATCTGCAACTTTCTAGCTAGACCTGGAACGTCAGCCTTCTAAGGCGGAGGTGTTGAGCTTTCAATCAGTTTTGTTTTCAGTTTAAGATACCAAGTCTAGAAAATGAGAAGTGAGAAGTGAGAAGAGACCACATGGTTCAAGACCATAAATCACTTTCCGCAGCCTGCTCCAGGAACATGCAGGTTTGTGATAATGAGCATGCAGGGCGGTGGCTCTGTGGCTAACGATATGCACCTGTGGCTGGAGAGGAATCCTACTCCGTTGGGCCCCTGAGCAAGGCCCTTAACCCCAACTGCTCCAGGGGTGCTGTATAAATGGCTGACCCTGCGCTCTGACCCCAAGCTTCGCTCCCTGTGTGTGTGTCTCATGGAGAGCAAGTTGGGGTAGGCGAAAAGACAAATTCCTAATATAAGAAATTGTATATGGCCAATAAAGTGATCTCTCTGTTAATGAATGGATAAATAAGTTACACATCACTGAGTGCAATTCTGGACAACTAATTATGTTCTAGTTTTGCCACAGGGGTTGCAGGAATATTCAGAAGAAACAATACTTTGTTCAAAACGTGTCAATGCTCTCAAAGTAGGTATGTGCATAACATTTTCTTGCATGCAAGCCATCATGTAACTGACAATGTTTCAGATTAATTGAGATTTCTGTGACTTGTGGTATTTTACCTTCACTCCTGTGCTTTATTCCTCTTAGAAAAACGTAAAAGTGTTTGCCTTTTCTGAGTGCTAGAAAAGGGAGAATCAAATAAGCTATGTTGTTGTAACCAATACCCTGGTTTCATTTAAGAAACAGCTGGATGAGATCCACCAGTCAGGACAGGAGGTAATTCTTTACATAAAGGGTGGTGAGAGTGTGAAACAAATTACCCAGTCACACTGTTGAAGCAAACACACTGGCTTCTATCAAGGAATGGCTGGATGATGGCATTGGAGCAGGTAGCTACTAACTTTTAAATGGATGGGGCCATCTAAGTATAAAAACAAGTTAAAAAAATATTTTAAGTGCTTATTCCATTGTGTGTGCCAGGAAATGTAATGTTGTACAGTATGTATCTATGATCACTCCTGGGGATTATGCTTATGCCACCCATTCCATTGCCTAGGCATGTTTCTGAGGATGATGGGATTGATGCAGATTCCTTACTGTCAGTAACATGTCAGGCTCCAGATGCTGGTTTTTTAAGTGACTGCGGGCTACAATCAGACTGTCAATAAAGTCATTTTGAAATGTACTGTACCAGAATGGTAAAATTACTTGTGAACTAGGTGCGATTGATAATGGCTAAAGGTTTGGAAATTAGGTTCAGAAAAAAACTTTGCAAAATGTTCAGGAAACAAAATACCTCAATTCTTATTTTTAGGAATCTAGAATGATTTTATGCATTCAAAAAACTGTTTAATGTTGTTTTATATCTATGACATGCGTATTTATGTGTGGTTTTATAAATAAAATCAATCAAATTGTTTGAATTCAAATGCACAGGCTATATAGTAAATTCCATGCAATTTCGTAACTACAATTTCTAGGCAACATTTTGCAAAATGCCTGAAATATTTCACAAAATAAACCAATTTCACAATTACACATTCTAAAGCATTTTTTTCTAAAGCATTTGCTTTCAGTATTTAAAGGAATCGATGCACTTTTCTTTCACAATAAACAGATTCGTACTATAATATACACTAAATTTATACAAGATCTGGACAAAAAAACTAAACTGGAAGATTGATTCCCTAAGTGTATTCTCAACATTTTAAATATGTATGCATTCCTAATATGTCAAAGACTGAATTGCAAAGCAGAGAGCCCATGTGACTACAACACACCATTATGTGCTTATTGGACAATCCTGCTACAGTACGTGCATCAGACACAGTGCTGATCACTCTGTCTTTTCTACAGCCATGCCTATCACATGCATCTTATTGATGCCAGAGCAGCCTAAAGAGGTCAGCTGGCAAAATACAAACAGATGGAACGCAGTGGCTGTCGATGCAACATAAGCTGAGCTTAGACATAAACCACTTTTTTACTTTATTTGCTTTGCACTGTATTGAAAGCAAGCATTGGTAAGACTTTGGAGAAGTAAAGACATCACCAAACACTCATTGCTATGGTAATGACAGAGAAAATGAGTTTTACAAGGTATTAAGCAAAAATGTAAGAGAAACCCACTCCCTGTTTCTCCAATGACACTTAGTAAAACAGTCTTCAAACTGAAAAAAACTCTCCTGGAGAATAGTCCAACAACTATGTAATAGAACTTATAGTCACTTCCAAGTAGAAGCTTGGATCCTCTGATTATGTTCTATTTTGGTGAACATAATAATATATTGATTTGAATATATTACTTTAACTTCAAAATCTCAAAGTGTAGAACTCCCCTCCAATCTTACAGTATGGTGTTGCTGTCTAACCTGAGATGATATTTTTACTCTTGTAACTGAAGACTAGAAACTCCGCTTAAATCCTCAAGAGCCTCAGCTGCTACAGTATGTTGTTTCTGGGTACAGGAAACTCTTTCTTGTAAATTCCTCGAGGCAAAAGGCTCCAGTTGGATCTCATCAGAGGATTGCTGTCTCCTGTTCAGTGGGCAAACAACAGAGGGCAATTGTTTCTCATGCAGAAATAAAATACTCTTTTCAGTACATTTTTCAGTACAGGGTTTACAGCCTTGTGGTATTTTTATACTACATACAGTATTTTTCTTTTAAGAATTAATTTCTTCACCTCCGTTTATTCTAAACTTGAATACATTCCAATACATCTACATCCCCTCCCCTAAATGGAAGGTCAATGTCCTTCTGGAATGGATATACCCTTTCATATTTTGAATTATCTTGTAAAGTATACACAGTGCAGGCCACATGAAACATAGATAAAAGAATCTGTATTGATTCTGTGTTGATTTTAATTATATTCCCCTGTTTTGTATTCAGTTGTAAAAGATGCAGTTTTAAAAGTGATATAATTTGTCTGCACCCTTTGCTTGACCTTTTTTCTTCAGTTTAATACAATGCTAACTCAGAATACTATACAATTTTATTTTATTTAGAACATACTTTAATGTACCACGATATTAAAATGCCAAATTATTGTAAATTCCCTAAATTATATTTGAAAATTTAAACATTCTTCATAATATATAATAAGTAAAAGAGGTTTTTTAATCTTTAGTCTGGCATTCTGCTTTAATTCCTTTTTACCGTCATGATGCCATGGGAATACAGCCATCACTTTTGGGTGCGAAAAAGATGCCTTCACATTGATCAATATACCCGTCATAGCCTTTTGGGCAAAATTTTTGCACTCTTCCATCTCGTTCACACTGTCCTTTGGAAGTGGTGCTGTTACATGACTCTCTCATGGTGGCAACTAAGACACGAGGACATTGTCTAGTAACGCTCACTCCGTTTGAGTTTGACGACTCTTAAACAGTGTCTCGGTTTAATGGACCCTCAGGCTCAAACTCTCCTACCCTTGACATCTCCCTTGGTATCAACTCATACCTCTCATTGTTTCTTATTTAACGCTCACATGTTATTTTTTTCTCTCACATCTCGGTCTTTTATGACCTCCTCTCAGGTCAACTCACATCATCGTCTCTTGAGAACTCTCTCTTGGTGAAGGAAGAAAGGAAGTCCCGATCCTGTCAGCCCCTTTGCCTGTTTTCGAGGTAGTCCTCCCCAGCCAGCCTACCCATCTGCATTCCTGCTCTCTCAGACCTTCACATCACACCGGAAAGCCCAAAGCCCTGCACTTGGATTTCAGCATGTCAGCCTGCTCATGGCACTGCTCTGCAGGATACCACAGATAATGAATTCTCTCCACCATTGTTGTTGTAGGTCTTTCCGTGTGGGGCACATAACCACAATAAGAGAATCTCACTATTTGCCGGTTTTCTCCAGAAATGTTGCTCTGACATTTCCCTTTTGAGGTATCGCAAACACAATGTAATATACCACAGAGAAAGATGCAGCCTACTGTCTTTCAAACCTAAACCACAGCTGTCAGCCTTCTGATAACAACAGGCAGTTGTGTTCACTCAGGGCTGGCTCTCTTACAGTCTGGAGCCTGCTTTTTCACAATGCAGCACTGTAGGCATGGCAGGCACCACTGCTTCACAATTAGAAATAGTAAGATCTTCCACAGCTTCAGCCCAGCCACTCTTACAGTTGTGCTTCAGTTTGTTAGATGGACACAAACATACCTACACACCGATACCTCTTTTGCACCACTTGGCTAGCTCTGCTGCCTGCATGTACCAGGATAATGAGTCACATTGCTAACATATAAGATGGGAGGTACTGTCTCCCACCTCCTCTGCCTTGAGCCTAGCTCAGACTGACTCCTTAGATGTTTCTCTCACAGGGAAGTGCTCTGATGGCACTAATTGGAACGCCCACAGATGTTACTAGTTAAAATCCACATAATCCACAGCTGTGGTCGCTTTACAGATAACCTCCCTGAACCTTTTCATTTCTCAGGGAATACATCTGTTGCTATAAACTCCAGTGCTACTCCAGTGCTCACCCTGCCTGACACATCCGGAGGAACAGCTCCTGAAAGTCACAGAAAACGTATCTTTAAAAATGATGGATCTGACACAGGTTACACAGCTTAATAAACAACAGGAAGATTTTAAAGATTTCAATTCAATCCCCACGTGAATCTCATGGGTCAAGAAAGATGAATATAGCTGCTTTGAACTTTTATGACTGCTGTCCTGACTCTTCACTATATGACTATAAACCCTGTTGCAGATCTCCAGAACATGCATAGTACCCTTGGAATAGACCCATATTGCCTGTATTGGCTGAACATCACAGTAGACACAAATATCGCTCCATCCAACCTCTCTCACCATGTTATAGAACTGAATATGGTCCCCTCGACTATGACATACCACACATTAGGAGCAGCAGAGGACTATTTCACCGGACCACTAGTGAACACTTCTGCCCAAGTAACTACAGATTGCACAGCCCTCACCAGTGGCACAAGGAATCCTCACCAACATTCAGGTCCAGTGACCTTCCATCTCCTTGGCATTGTGGCAACAGCCTCAGGCAAGAACTCCAGAAAGGTGTTTGGTTCCAGTGTGACACTTATCAGGGAAACCAAGGCCACATTAACACAACGGCCTCACCTGACCAACCTTCATCTTCCTGTACTGTATATCTCTACGTGCAACTACGTACGTTCCTTGTTGTGCTGGAAGACATGGCAGTTAATCCATTTGTTGATACTGGCTCTAACATTTCACTCATAACTGAGAACATGTGTATATCCATTCCATTCTTGAAGTCCTGACCTGTGATTCACAGCTACTGTACATACTTGCAAAATCACAGGATGGCAGTTAGACACAGGGATCCCTGCCCTTTATCACTATCAACTGGATGTCCTAATGCCCCAGTACAATGACGGGGACACTATACTGTAAAAAAAGGCACCATCCTTTGGACGACACATAAAACCGAGGTCCTGACTCTCTGTCATTAAAAATCCCAGGGCGTTTCTTGAAAAGAGTAGGGGTGTAACCCTGGTGTTCTACCCAAATTTCCCATTGGCCTTTACCAATCATGGCCTTCTAATAATCCTCATCTATAATCTGGCTTCATTACTCTGCTCTCCTCCCCACTGATAGCTGATTTGTGTTGAGCGTTCTGGTGCTCTATGGCTGGCTTTGCATTATCCAGGTGGATGCTGCACATTGGTGGTGGAGGTAAGTCCCCATTACCTGTAAAGCACTTTGAGTGGCGTGTCCAGAAAAGCGCTATATAAGTGTAAGCAATTATTATTATTAATTATTGTGAAACGTGCTCAAACATTCACAACCCAATAACTGTAATATTTGGGGAAAACCCCCCTCTACTAGAAACTGCAATGTGCTTCAGTTGAAACTTCCAGAACTACAGTTGAACTTGGTAGAGTGCTCCAATGAGTCACAGTGTACATTGCTGACATTATCCTCCTGTGCTGTACAAATATATGTATATATGTAATATATTAAATAGGGTATTGTTATATGCCATTGTGAACACAATATTTTTACAGGTTCACATATACATAAAAAGGATCTGTATTTTATTTGTACAGCTCAAGACAGAACTTTATTTTAGATTTTGATATAAAAAATATATTACACACATACTGTACTGGCTTTAAAACCATATAGTAACATAATGTATTTAAGAGCAAATAAATACAAACAGTACAGTAAAAAAAAAACAGACTTTGATTCCCCTGCACAGCTGTAGTGGAGCTGAAAAACAAGTTGCTTCATCTCAGGAGCCAAAGCAACAGAAACGGTACTCTCTACAGCACAAATGGGGGACACTGTTAAAACAAAGTACTTATACAGTACCAAACATTTCTTAAAGCTGTTAATCACTTCCTTTGACAGTTTTGAATCATTTTAGCCCTTTCTTCTTTATACAACTGTTTTAACGTGGTGATGTTAAAGGAGTGTGATTTGGGGTCCTGCACTGGCTTGTTGACATGAATGCCCGTGGCCTCATCTCAGACAAATTAACTTGTTTCAGTAAGGGTCTCCCAGAAGAAACGTTCAATAACAAAAGCTGTAGATATATTTGGGCAATTAACTAGCAGTCTAGTAACAATGACTTACCTGATCTACACAAGGATTTCTGAAAGATTTCTAGAAAAAGGTAGAAATTAATGCTTCATTCAGTTATTCCATTGCTTTTTATACTGGCTTGGTCAAAGCACCACTAAGTTAGTGAGGTAGGGCCACGAGCAGGTCAATAGTAGTTTTTCTCACATTCATGGCATATACTGCATTCAAAACAAAGAGCATGAAATCTTTCATGTTCAACTTCTTGTGAGTGTACTGTAGCAAATGTGTGAATACTGCCCTAGGGGAATTCAAGAAAATAGTTACAGCAGACCAGTCATTTGAGCACCAGAGAGTAAGTCAGCAGCCATAACACCCTGTAACCCACTGAAGGTAAGAAGGTATGAGCCTGGCCAGTACCTGGATGGGAGATCACTACCCTCACAGAATCCTCACAGTGCCAGTCAGAACACAGAGAGAGTCATGCGATCCACCCATCCATTTTGTAATTGCTTTACCCGATACAGGGTGGCGATGGCATTGCGATCCTCACCCCCACACGCTCATAACAACTCGCTCCGTACAGTAGAGGGGTTAATGTGCTGCACCCACATACACTAAAATTGATCATAGCCTTTTGGGTTTGAAAAAAGTGCATGGTTCAGTATATTAACCAAGGAAAAAAAACACTAAACACCACACTAAACTAGCTGTAGAACTGTCATTAAAATAATGAAAGTAATGACAGTAATGAAATTATGACAATAATGACCTGTATTGACTCCAGCCCCATTGTTCCAATTTTAGGTGTTAAGTGTTGTAAATCTGTTTGTCCAGAAAATCCTAATAAACACTGTAAATGTGTATGATGAGAACACACTGAAATGTACTGTATTTGTTCTGTTTATATGCAGTAATATTAGAATCGAGAATCTGGACCTTTATAAGCTTCTTTGAGTTGTTTTACTTCTTTTTTTTTCTTTATCACCAAATTAACAAGTTCTCATATTTCATGATTAGTTCTCAGTTTTGTAAAATAAATCATTAAATTAAATTGCAAAATTAGATATTCTGTATGTGTGGGATGGACATCTCTTTATTAAGATAAAATGCATTGGACACAGATAATGTTACTAATTTAATCATTAATAAAATAATTTAATTATTAAATTTAGATAATTGTTTAAATTACATTAATTTTACTGCTCAAAAGGGGGAAGGAAGAAAAGCAGATTCTAGGGAGATGCAAAAACATTTTTCCACACTTTTTACTCTGCAGGGGGTCCCAGAGTACAATTTGTGCATTAGCTGGGAATCAAACCCACGATCTTCTAGCTTGGAAGCAAACCAAAGCATCATACGGCTTGCAAACATGTCATTTTACATTACAACAATCACGACAGCAAAACATAGTTAAAACAAGCAAGTCAAAATGTTTCCAAAATAGCCACAAGAAATGTCCAAGATATAAAAATATCTAAATATTTACATGTATATATAAATATATTCATGATGTTCAGACTTATTTTTATTGTCAGCTACCAAAATTTCCCTTTGTTACATGATTCCATATTAATATTCCTTATTAAGTGGATTTAAAGAAGTAGAACAACAGATAAAACAAAGCTAATGTTTTCACTACCATCCAATGCACCACAAAGTGCCAGTGACAGATCTTCTTCTGCCAATGAATATTTTCTGGAAAGTATAACATGGTATGGTAGAGTTGTTTTGGCATGGTAATGAATTTTGATGTACAGTAGCTGCATCTGTATATAGCTGGTAGCTAGTTATAGCAGGTAGTAAATTTATTGGTACAAAGAGGTTTGAGTAAGGATGTGTATCATCAAATGCTGTCTGTAAAGGAACAGGTCAAGTTCATGCCATGCTGAAAGGTAAAGAAAAGAAACACAATGTTTCAGCTGTGGAGCCTTCTTCAAGTTATTTGTATGTTCTGTTTAATTTAATCACACCATTTTTACTTCACATCTGTAGTACCGTATGTTCTTGAAGTGTTAAGTCAGTTTTGTGTCTGTTCCTGTCCCTGTTAGACTAGTGAAGAATCCAGCAAAATATCGACCAGCCTTCTTTGCAACTTTGTCGTGGTTGTATGAATGTATGCCCCGTCTTACAAAACACTCATTCACTGTTATATGTGGATCTCATCGCTTCTCTAAAATTAGATTTGCCTCTTGGCATGCCCAGCCTTAGATAGTGTAACATTGTGTTAAGCTAGCTTCACTTTTACTGATTATTAGTGTTTTTTTGGCTACAGATATGTCCAGTAACTACCTTATCAAATTCCGACCAAATTAGGGAAGTTCTGACCATATTGCACCTGGTCTGTCTGCATTAATGGATGAGGTGTCCTGAACTATTTTGTAGCTTCAGAAAAGGGGCTGTATTGTTTTCTGTCACCAGCACTCTCAAAGATACTGTTGATGAGGCTAGAGTTTATAGTCTTGAATTCCTTCTTGGAGGAAAACATTCAGTTTGTTATGGGATCTAATATTTGAGGAATCCAGTCTGCTGCTGGGATACATTTTTACTGGTACTGTAGCTGGGCTTTGTATTGATTTTGTGATTGAAAATTATAGGCCCATAGGCTCCAGTCTCGGTGATGGGTCCAGAAGAGTCTTCAATACTATGTGCATTGGAGTGGTTACAGGCCTGAAGAACGCCCCTCTGCTCCCACCAAGGAACTACAAGCTCCACATCTTTATCAATTCCTTTCAAGTCCAGTTCCCCCGGAAACCTTGTCCAGTGCCTGGAGATCGCCCATTGAAGGGGGTGGCTGTAAAAATGTGTGAGTGTGGGATCACAACCCCAGTTAACTATGGGTGGAGTGGTGGCTCTGTGACTAAGGATCTGTGCCTGTGGCTGGAAGGTTGCTGGTTCAAATCCTGTGGCGGCAGAGGAATCCTACTCCGTTGGCCCCCTGAACAAGACCCTTAACTCTAACTGCTCCAGGAGCGCCGTATAAACGGCTGACCCTGCACTCTGACCCCAAGCTTCTTTCGCTGTGCCTGTGTGTCTCATGGAAAGCAAGCTGGGGTATGCAAAAAGACAAATTTCTAATGCTAGAAATTGTATATGGTTAAGAAAGTGATCTTATCTATGGCAACCAAAAGCTTTCCCACACAGACTGAAACACCCACCGATGCCATTCAAACATAATCTGGGTGTTTATCAATGCTGCCTGCCCAACACATTCCTACTTCATCAACATTTATTTAAGATCTCACCCTCCACTACTCAGTGGTCCGACCTCGAGTTCTTTCCGTGATTCTTGGTCTTCCTCTACAGTGTTTGTTTGATCTTTTGGCTTTTGAATTACTTTTTGGTCTGACTTCAGCTCTGCATTTCTTCTCTGACCTTGCTTCTCACTTTGACAATGCCTTGGATTTCATCTTGGACTGTCTCTCATGTTTTTGAACCTCACCAGTTATTTGACCTTTCTTTGTTCCCCAGACTTGTGCAATTCCTCCCACTTGGCTCAACTCCAGTCTAAATTACTACATTCCTCTCTTCAAGTGAATTCTTAGTTTCAATTTTGTTTTCTGCCTGCATCCCCTCAGGATCCTTTACCTGTCTCATTATCACATCACCCGTTTGGTTAGTGTTGCGACACTACATGCACCTTGTAATATTGACTAATTTCAGTAAATAAGATGATTTATTTTTTGGGGTTTAAATTGTTCTAACTTTAACTGAGGTTATATATATAAAATTATAGTATATTTTTTACTTCATTTGAATTCACTGCAGAATTCAACCACACCACACACTGAGTGCGTATATATATATAAAAAAAAAATCACATAGCTTAAGTGCTCACATCTTCCCTTCCTGTAAGCGTCAGTTACTCTGCTAAAGGGCATTTACAGCACATCTTACAAGCACATCTTGCCAAGGTTATTTAAAACAGATTAAGGGTAAAAACGTTAACCTATAACTGTTAAAAATGGCATTGTCACTCATAGCTGCTGAGAAGATTGGAAGTAATGAAATGGGGTTCAATGTTGACAACAGTCTTTAGAGCTATTGTATTGGGTATTGGCAGATCACAAGTTCTACATTTCCACACAATATATTTTCCTGTTCCTTTTTGACACATATCACTCTTTGACATTTCATTGTATTTGAAAACTTGAGCTTCTTTGTAAGACACTTCAAAACCCTTTTCTCCAAGTGATTCAATATGACTGACTGACTGCCAATTGGGACAGCGCAGTGGCGCATTGGTTCAATTGAGCATCTGGGTGCTATCTGTGAGGAGTCTGTATGTTCTTCACTGGTTTGTGTATGTTCTCTCCCATGGTGCACTAACATACTGATAGGTTAATTGGCTTTTGGGAAGATTGTACCTGGTGTGAGTGTGCGTGAGTCTGTGATTGTTTCCATGTGTGCCCTGCAATGGACTGGCTTCCCGTCCAGTACGTATCCTGCCTTGAGCCTGTCGCTTGCTGGGAGAGGCTCTGGATCCTCCACATATATTGGATAAACCTGTTAGAAAATGGAGTGATGGATGACAATCAAAGCAATGATCTTTATTTTATAGGTCGTGAGAGGCACTACTGTATATTTTAGTATTTTACTATCGGAATACATATACAAAAATTATAATTACAAATGACAATATAAAAGTGAGTTTGAGGACAGGATTGTAAAGTGCTGGCGGATTTGCAGGACTTAATATGGGATGGGAAATGATTCAACAGTCTTGGAGCCATAGAAAGCCTGGTCTCCCAGTGTTGTGAGCCAGAGTACAAATGATGTGTAGATGTGTAGGGAGTAAATACCTTACTCATGTAGTCAGTACTTCACTCATGTAGTCAGGAACCAAACATTTCGAGCAATTAAAGGTGAAAAGCTGTATTTTGAATTCTATATTGGATGCAGTTTATCAGGTAGAACAGAGACCAGTCTGATTTCTAAATATTAATACAAATTCTTTATACTTAGTGTATATGGACTTTCTCTAACACTCCACTCAAAGCGTTTTACAGGCAATGGAGACTCCCCTCCACCACCACCAATGTGCAGCATCCACCTGGATGATGCGACAGCAGACATAGTGCGCCAGAACACTCACCACACACCAGCCATCAGTGGGGAGGAGTGATGAAGCCAATTCATAGATGGCGATTATTAGGAGGCCACAATGGGGAAAGGCCAATGGGAAATTTGGCCAGAACACCAGGGTAACATCCCTACTCTTTTCGAGAAACACCCTGGGATTTTTAATGACCACAGAGAGTCAGGACCTCAGTTTTACATCTCATCCGAAGGATGGCGCCTGTTTACAGTGTAGTGTCCCCGTCACTATACTGGGGCATTAGGACCACTAACACCTCTTCCAGTAGCAACCTTAGTTTTTCCCAGGAGGTCTCCCATCTGGGTACTGACCAGGCTCACACCTGCTGAGCTTCAGTGGGCTGTCAGTTGTGAGCTGCAGGGTGATATGGCTGCTGGCATATTAAACTCATACACAGTGGACAACTGTGAAGTTTAAACTGACTCCAGCTGATTAGGCACCATGCTGAACAGTAAGTGTTCCTGAGTATGTCAAGCTACAATCTTTTTCTATTAATTAAAAATTCCTTGCCTTCTTGCTGAATTTGTACAGTCTCAACCATTGCCATCTTTCTGGGCATTCCCTAAATTACTAAACTGGAATGTTTCTTCTCAGATAGGCTGAAAAGCATGTCAGTCCTTACCTGACATGGCTCAAACTTACAATCAGGTCAGGAAAGCTTAACTGCAGTGTTTAAAACACATATATGCAGCCAGCAGTTTCAGATTTATTTCTGCAAAGAATTGGAAAAAAAAATAATAACTTTGCGTTTTAGTACTATAAGACCAGATCTTACTAATCTTACTGATCTTACTTCAGTTTCAGTCTGAAAATAAAATCTGAAAGTCTTCATATGTACAGTACAGTATCTTTTATTCAGCCACACAGGACACGTTCTGAAGAGGAAAATATTTGTGTTATTCTATATTGTTTTATTATATTCTTATTATATCCACGATATACTTTACACAGTGCTTGAAGTATGGACTCCTAGAGCCCAGGTCCTACAGTCCGTCGATTTCAGCTGGTTTTTGTTCCAACAGGCACCTTCATCACCAGTGATAACTGGTGCCTGTAACGGATGTGCTAGCTGGTTTAACTCTTTATTTGCACTAAGTCCTTGTTATAGTCGTTGTTGATGACAGGCTAATTAAGGGGAACCAATTCCGGCAACCTCAGCACCCAGCAATAGTCTCTCCTTTACTTGCCGATTAAAACTTGTCTCCCTTATTTCTGGCTTCGCAGTTCTTTCAAGGTGATCAGTTGATGATGAGCTGAGTGAGAATGACTCTGTATCAGACACCCTAACAGTCAGTCAGTGTTTTTCTGTCTGATTAAATCCACTTGGTTAAATGTTAGCTCACACTGAGCAGTCACTAAGGTTTAAATAAATTACAAAGCTCATTCACCTTTTCAAGAGCTGAAAGCAAAAGTAACACAGGACTCAAATGGAAAATTGAAATAAATTAGGACTGGTGACTAAGAGCACAGTTGGAACATGAGTGCATTTTTAGTCCACTTTCTATTTGACCTCAGAATGAACTCCGGCCCAGTCAGCCTTTATTGATCATTTATTTAAACTGAGAGTTCAGCTCAGTTAAGAATAAAACGTCATTTGGAATTATGCTCCTCCCAAAAGGCTGCTACCTGTACATCGTAACAGGAAAGAAGAGAACCCTAAGAGATAACTGGGACAGCGGGGTTTAGATTTAATCATTCAAAATGCCCACTGATACAAAGGTTGTTCCAGCCGTGGCAGTGGCAAACTGAAATAAACTGCACCCAAAGTGTACATTTTGATTTGTAGGATGGTACAAAGAAACACAAACAATCTTAATAAATAAAACATGAAGAAAGGAAAGTGTACTTCCAAATAACTATTTTTTTAATTACTTAAATAGTGTAAAATTTGTCTTGTTTGCAGAAAATCTAGATTTAATTGTAGTTTGTTAGTCTGTAAAATGCCTAAATGTGAGAATGCCTAGATTTATGCTGGATAACCAGTGATTAAAATTTCAGGTTTAAATCATAACTTTAAATTTTCAGGTTTAAAACATAAGTTTAAAAGTGAAAACTACCACAAACCATTTAGTAAAAAAACGAATGTTTTCCATTTTAAATAATACCAAAAGAGTAATGGAGCTGAATGGCTTCTGCAAGAGCATTAAGGGACTAGGTTTGAGAAATTTGATAACCTCTACTTTCAAATGCAGTAAAATAATTGAAAAGTGTATTTTGTGTTACGGGCAAATAAAAGCACACAGCAAATATCGTGGTGTTTACTCAAGTTTAGAATGAGGGACCAAATGTTCCAATATCCTGACCGACCTTTTAATTGTATAAACACAGAAAAAAACACTCAGAGAAGACTATCTACCTGGAGCTGGAGTCTGTCTGATGAATCTGGAGCAGCCTGTGACTGAGCCTACTGTTCTGCTTTCTCAGTGTTCTCAGCGGGTGGGACTGTCTTATAGGTGTTATGGAATGCATGCATATTTTTTACAATGACATTCAGCATTTGTGTTATTTCTCAGTTCTTTAGATTTATTATATTTATAGCTATATTTATGCTTTCCATGTTAATGAAAACTTTCTTCTGAGATTTAGTTTTTAATTTTTTTGTATACTTCTGAAAATGTAATCTAATGAAGCCCACTTAGATCACTGTGTGTTTGCTTTCTTCTTCCAGCTGTGTTCTGAAGAATAAGTAGGCAGAATTTGCAGCTTTGGTTAAAATGGTCAATTTTATTGAGGTACACAGCTAACAGAAGGAACAGGCTCTTTGCCAGACAGCCTGGCATTATTTAACAGAGTATCCCAGGGATCTGTACTGAAACTGCTTCTCCTTCTCATTTATATCTGTTATCTAGTTTCTGGTATAACGTCAATCTTGTGGACAATACCAAAATAGAACCCTTCTCCTTTGAAACCTTACGTATGTTCTTATGGTCATTGTAAGCTCAGAACTATATGAATACACAAGAGCTACAGATGCGTTGTAAGTTTAAATACTGCTGTTTTTTCTCGTACAAAATGTTGGTCCAACATGAATCCTGAGCTTTGTTCTTCTTGATATTCTGTGCTTGGATATCACATGATTTCTGTGGCACACATTCCAAAATTAAATGTGCTAATTAGTTCCAAACTTAAATATGACAAGGCAACAGTACTGATTTTGAACGCATTCACCAACTGAATTATAAATCAGTCACAGAAACAAGCAACATCAGAACAATCCTGACATTATGGGAATCTAATGGTAATGTGCATGTGTTCAAGGGAATTATGGGTATTTAGAAGGCCTGTATAGTTACTATGAAAATGCTTATACTAAAACTAAGAACACAAATGACAAAAAGCAAATAATAAAGTTTTGAAATCATGTTCCCTTATTTCATGTAGTATTCACATTGGAAACATTATTACACATTGCACCAGGAATGCTGGGTGTGAGATATGAGAACTCTGGGTGTCTCTGGTACTGCATACCTACATACTGTACGTACTGTATAGAGTTGTAGGTCTGTAATTCATGTTTCAGGTCTTATTTGAAATCTGCTTTGTTCGGTTTTTGTTTTATCACACTCGTCAAATTCAAACTGAAATCACAAGGAAGAAGTAAATGTTTTTATACCTTCATTTAACTATTATCTAACATCAAATTAAGAAATAACTATTTGCAGTGCAGAACAGGATTTCCATGCTTATTTACACAAAAGGTTGAGAGAGTATGGAACACAGTACTGAACCATATGACTGAAGCCAACACTAGGTGTTCTTTCAATAAACAGTTGAATAAGCTACTAACTACCCACCCATCTAAATAGGCCAAATGGAAATCATTTGGAAGTATTCTTATGAGTAGGGATTTGTACTCAGAAGATTATAACCCTAAAGAATTTGTTTCAGCTAAGCAGGAGTTAAATCTGTACTGTTGCAAAATGATGGATCTACCACGCTGGTTAAGATGTTCTCTCTGCAACCTCTCCCCTTAATACTCTCACTTAATACTTTTGCAGTCATGCCACATGATTGCATTGCTAAAGAACATACTTTAAATAAAACCTGAAATAGCCCTCTGGTTATAATCATTTTAGTTTAACTTCAAAAACCAAAGACCTGGAATTAATGAAAACAGAATTCACAGATACAGTACATTATTTTCTTTATTGTCTCTACAGATTATTCAAAATTATCTGAAGTGGAAAACAATGTCAAATACCGTTAGCTTCTATAGTGAAAAGTGTAGAATTGAAATCAAGGTATTTTATGTAAAAATTGTACAATGCAATCATGCAAATTTATTGTGGTGTAGTCTGTTGAAATGGTTGTGGAACAAGCTTCCAATCAATGTGGGTGAAGGCTTCTTTCAAAAAAATGGCTTGATGAGATCCTGGGATTAATTAACTATTAACTACCAAACAAGCCAAACACGTCAAATGCCCTCCTCTCATTTGCAACCTTTGTTATGCTCTTATGTTCCTACAACCCGTCGCATTAAGAAATGTTGTTCTCTTGTTCCAGGACCCTCATATGTAAAGGACACTGGTTGCTCTTAAATTGTATTAATTGCCGATAACCAGGAATGGGTAGTGTGTAAACTGAGCTCTCTTTCAGTATTTCTTTTACATCACATGATAAAAATGTAACAAACCACTTGCCCTTCAGAGGATAGCAAAGATATTAGGACTTTTAGTAAACAAAGGGTTAGAAACAACCTGCCCCTACATTGATCTAAAATGTTGAGGCTTAACATGTGAATCTTTAAATTTCTATTGAACAAAAAGTGCCGACCACATTAGAGCAGCAAACCCCATTTGCTCCTGCACACAAGGATTTGAAACAAGCATTACAAAATGCAACTTAAGAAAATATTTTTAACTCCAAAGTCTCTTCTCCCTAGCACTTTTATTTAATTGGACTTTGATGTATAATATTGTTAACAAGACCATGTAACCTCATTAATCAGATTTGACTTAATCAACTTTCAGTCATAAGAGGAAGCTAGAGGAAGTATTTACTTCATCTGGCTAAACCAGCCTGCTATGAAGCACTATGCTGTGTGCTCAGATTGTAAAAGACAAAGCTTGGAAGATTAGTGCGATTTAGCTATATTACTCTTCAAGCATGGCACAGTGCAGTAGAGTTTAGCACTATAGCCACACAGGAAAACATGTTGGAATTACAGTTAACAACTATGGGATATGCTGAGCTTGAACAGGCTGCTTACAAAAAAACACAGGTGTTTGACGAGATACAGGGGCAAATAAGCTACTATTGATTCTGGGCTCGGGTACCCTCTGCGTGGAGCATGCTTGTTCCCACTGGTCACATGGAATTTGTCCAGGTGTTATGGTTTCTTCCCACTGGCCAAATGCATGCTGATAGGTTGACTGGCTCTGTTAAGCTACTCACTCACTGAGGAGCAAGAGTGGGGCACTTTTCTCACTAATACACCTACATAATAACAGAGCAGCTCTGTGACAATACCTACGCAGTTAGCATAAAGTTTAGGTGAATAAGAGTGTGTAATATCCAAAACTACTTAATGTTGAATTTACAAATTTAAACCACTTCCTTCCTGTCACTGCAAAACAGAAAATACTTAAGACATCAATGTCATTCCTAAAACTAAGCTAAACAAAAATCATAGCAACACAATGAAAAACAATACATTTTATGTAACAGCTACTTAATCAGCAGCTAGAGATACTGTACATGGAACCAACACTGCTGCACCATCTCTTTATTACACCAGCTGGTGCTACACCTGTAATCACTTGTGTGACGTGTGAGGCAGTGGTGCGTGGTACAGTAGCTGTCAGGGTTCCAGTCTTTGGACCAGAATATTGTAATTTGATATCTCATGTGAAAAAGGATGTGGCACCCTTGAGCGAGGCACTGCACTCAGATCACTCTAGCAACAACCTTGTATACATTGGTCTCCATGTTGTTACTGCAAATTAGAATTTGTTCTCAATGGACTCACCAAGTAAAAGAAAAATAAAATAAATGTACAGTATAAGCTTAATCACCAGTAAAACCTGCTATTTAATAATAAGATAACAAACCCTGTTGAAATGTTGCAATGATTGATTTACATGGCTTCTTCTTGACCTTTTTTATTCACCCACGCTGCTGCTGGGCGATATAACAAGCTTCCTGCTTCTTACAGTAGCTCTTCTAACAAGTCCAGAACACTCACAAGAAGCTCGATATTACACAAGCAATTAAAACAGCTATACTGCATAGCTTATTACAATTCAATTCCCTTCTTCTAATAAATATATTCCCTTTTGAAAAACAAAATACTTAAATCTAAACATACACACCTTGATGTCATCAAAATGCTGCTTAAAGTGATCATGCCAACTATGTAATTAAAGTTCAACTTAATCATTAATATATCTATCTTATGCACTCATCCCTATTCCTATATCACTATTTTACTAGTTATTTTTGCAGTTCTGCAGTTCTCATTCTTTTAGTGTAGGCGTATGGTGTATAAAAACTACATTCATTAAAAACCTGAAATGTGTATGTCTACTAACTTAGCATAACCTGTGCAATGTAAACACTGTATACAGTGCATACACCAGACAGTAGTTGACTTGTTTATATCAGTCAAGAAAAGTTTTCAACAGGCAAAACCTTTGCTAGCAAAAGTGAAATGTAATTCCAGACAGATTTAATATCACCCTTTAATCACTTCCTGCTGACCTTTGAGCAGATGTCACTGAACACTACTAGACAAGATTACTGTTTGACATTACAGCCAGGTTTCATTATTTTGAAATATTGTTATAATAAGTGCATTTGATGACTTATTTTGGGATATGTATATATTATGTTTACATCTTCTTTCAGACTCATTCTTTACAAGAACCAACTATATTATTTTATTCTTTATTAAACAAGATAAGCCAGTTGAGAACAAACAATGAAGGTCCTGTTCAAAATTGTATTTCTCACATAAATTATGCCGATATTACCTATTTAAATTGCTTAATATGTACACGAAAATGCTGTATGTAAAAGGAAGCATACAAAAGTATCTAATGACAATTTAAAAATTATAATTTGTTTAATAAATAAACTGCAGTTTATTCACTAGTGCAAGTTATATCTCCTTGTTAGCAAATACATCATTAAGCCAAATTTGCTTAATGATGACACTTTATCACTGCAATTCCAGAGACAAATGACAGTAAAACTGGACTTCTATCTGAGCCTAATCTCTTATTTCATGGACAAGCTCACACTTTCGCCTGACCAAAGCTCTTGAGCAGTTTTTTAACATCATCAACATGCAAAAACGGCTTCAATTAAAAGAAGTAATCAGATCTAGATGCTTAAACTTTTAGCACAAACAAAAGAAAGAGTAGACTCTGCTGAGAAGCACAGGCAGAGACAGCCTTGTCACTCTGAAACTCACCTTGCTCCGAGAGCACAAAGGCAGTATCTGACATTTTGTATTCCAGTTCCATACAAATGCCCTCTCCACACAACAAGAAGTACTTTGTACTCCAATCCCAGAGCTCACAGCACACATCGCATACTGTGGAATGCTAGAATACATGGCTGCAGAAACAAAGATACTGCAACAGTCCTGTACCTGAATTTTGGTCAGCTTTTGACCCCTATTTCATCCATCGTTTGGAGGCCGACTCTTGATTCCTCTTAATGCCGAGCTCTGGGCTCAACACCTTTGCACACAAGAAAGACATTTTGTCACTTGTTATCCTAACATGTTGCTTGTTAAGTTGACTGCACCTAGCATCTGTTAAGAATCCACCAGAAAAATACCATCACTGTTGGAGCTGGCTGAAGATAAAGATACTACTAACTAAAATCCAAAAAAGACAACATTGCACGGACCCTGTATTAAAGAAGTGTAAAAAGCTGGATGAATAAACTGATATAGAAGCTCAAATTTGTAGGCCATTCACAATCACCAGAGAGCTTAATGTGTCCGACAGCCTCATTTACTGCATCTCTTGCAGGAAGTACCCTGCTGTTTACACGGGTAAAACCGGAACCCTGGTTGACCATTTCATGTCAGATGTGTAAAATAAGTGAGGATAAAAGACCTCTCCAAAGCCAATAATACTATAATGACCATTTACAATTTCTTCTATTAGAAATTTGTCTTTTCGCATACCCCAGCTTGCTCTCCATGAGGCACACAGACAGGGAGAGAAGCTTGAGGTCAGAGCGCAGGGTCAACCATTCACACAGCACCCCCGGAGCAGTTGGGGTTAAGGTCCTTGCTCAGGAGCCCAATAGAGTAGGATTCCTCTGCCTGCCACAAGATATGAACCAGCAATCTTCCAGCCACAGTCGCAGATCCTTAGCCACAGAGCCACCGCCCTGCCTCAATGAAACACTTCCACTGATTAATTACACTCTTAGATAAGCCCAGCCTCTGCAGATCCAGCGGGGTCTGGAAGGCAACGGTCAGGGCGCCGGCCCCGAAGCCCCTCACTGTGCCAGGCTTGCGGGACCAGCTCGTCCTCTCCCCCAAGGAGGAAAGACAGGTTAGAGGGAGAGCAGGCCAGTAGATCCTCCTCCTCCCAGCCCTGCAGTGTCTGCCATTACCCATCCTTGCCCTTCAGCTTCAGCTTCACTGAACTCGGCTCATCATTACGCCTGGACGTCGCCACTGCGAAGCCCTGACCCTCGGGCGGCGCTGGAGACCCTGCTCCATTTTCTCTGCACCTCTCTCTCAGATCTAAACATTCAGACACTTTCTCACCTGCTCCGTTCTTTGTCCTCCTGTGCTTTGCACCCCTGCTACCTTCCTCTCCCTCCCCCACAGCTGAAGAAGGCTTAAGAACCAAAATGTTTTTTAATTTCTAATTTGGGAAGGGAATGAACCTCTCCACTGATACAGACGAAAATTGTGTTATTCAAAACAATTAGGTGGGCCACATCAAGTTGAAAAGAAAAATTGAAAAATCTAAATGGATAAACGTGTAATCTGCCACCAATTCATGTTCAAAATGAACCTCATTACAAGACATCTTCAGAAACCTATAATTACAATCATGGTCTGCTTGGCAACTATATTGTGTAGTGATCTCCAAGCCACTGTTGTATGTGCCTGTAGAGGATATGCTGTATCGCTCTTTCTTGATTTTCATTTTAGAACATAGTGTTCTCTGAGGCTCTGTAACAGTCTGCATCATTCACTTACTATAATATCTGTCTTCCTTCTGTTGATCCTATTTCACCTAATCTTCTTATAGGACTAAATCCTATAAGACTACACCCACTTTAGTATAATGAAGCACAATATGGAACTGCTCTTAAATTTGGTATTTCAGAACTCAAAATTTGAAAGGCTTGAAAGAACTAAATGCGTTTGCTAACCCAGAAAATGCATGCTTTTCCAAACATAAAATAAAATATTAAATTGTGGACACAAATGCCATTGTTTTTATTCAGTTGTAATAAGACAGGCAAAACACGGGTGATATTTGACCACAGCTTGACTTTTGAACCTCATGTGAAGAACAATACTAATATTTCTTTTTTTTTTTAATCTTAGGAATATTTCTCAAGTACAATCTGTTCCATCTGTACCTTACACAGAAAATGTGCTTCTGTTTCTTCCAATTTTGACCATTGTCCAGCTTACAGAGGTGACCCAAATCTGTGTTCTAAATTCACAACCAGAATACTGACCAGATTGACTCTAATTGAAATGACAATATCACCTGTTGTTTGGAACGTTTACTTACAGCCAAGTTCCACCTTAAAAATCGTCTTTTGATTTGTAAAGATCAGAATTGTTTACCTTCCTGTGTTTGTCTGAACTTTTATTTTTATCTCCAGATCACAACCTTTGATCCACTGATTCCAGTGCTCTGTGTTCCCATTACAAGACTGCACAGTGTGACTGACATACTGTAGCCTTTTGTTCTGAACTCCGAACCATGAAGACATTTCAGACTATGGATCCTTCAGTTCTTTTACATCCTACCTAAAACCATGCCGTGTTCAATTTGGCATTCCCCACAATTTTTTTTTACAGTATGTAGTTTATACAGTTTCTCCAGTTCCACCCAGCTGTTTTAAGTGGAAATGCAGTCCAGTCCCACTTGCTCAGACCAGTTATTAAATCTTGGTAACAAAATTAATTGACGTAATAGAAAAATCATATTTTTATTGGATTAAGAGAGATGTACAGTATTCACAAGCCTGCTTGTTTACAATGTCATGGGGCCACACATCACCAGGCATTTTGTTGCATTGTTCTGAATTGCAGAGCATGGTGCTGAGTATAACTGGAAATTTTGCCTATTTTGTGATGTCAATTGTATTAGGTTTTGAAATGCACTTATCAATACTGATACTTTCTAACCTTGAAATATGAAAATAGTGTTACAGTTCCCATTTAAATAGAGCTCAGCACTGCTGGGAAGTAATTCTTCTTTCCTGTCTTTCCTTCCACAGCCTTCACTATGGCCCCTATGGCTGCCAATAAGCTCCATCCTCCACGACCAAAACCTGGGCTACTCCCGGCTGCCCACAGTGCCTGCCCCATTGGTGTGAAAACCCTGATGGACCAAGACATTACACTAGAAGATAAGAGATCCCAGATTGATCGACACACTGGGAGTGGGAGTGGAACGTCCCAGTCCACTGCACTTCCAGTTCCACACACTGACCTAAACTGAATGCACTCAACCTCTCCAAACATGGCTCACATACGTTCCGTCACTTAAACACTGCCTCCCTAAACACAGGTAGTGACAGGAGGGGAGACAAACCATGTCCTTTTGATTTATTGTATAACTCTGTCTGTGTTAATACCTGTGAAAGCCCTCTATGACCAAATCTTGCAAAGGGCACAAAAAGAAAACTGAACTGAAATTAATCTCCATGATGGACTCCCTGCAGGGGATCACCACAACCAACTTCACCACAATCAGAAGCTCTGGCCTGGTGATCCTAAGTGGCTTGATGATTGAAATTACCTTCCTGTACTTTATGTACTTAAAATGGGAGATACAGGGAGGTGGCAGCTAGCACTGCACCCTAGGAAAATGACAGTGGTACAGTGATAAGGGATTCTGAATTAGTAACTGGAAGGTTGTGGGTTCAAATTCCATTGCTGTTGTACTCTCAACAAGGTTCCAACTAAAGGGCGCCACTAAAATCTCTATAAATGTAAGGGGTTTTGGATAAAGGTGCCAGCCAATTAAATACAGTAAGTACTAGCACTTGGGTATGAGAATTTCAAACCTCTGGGTTTCTTTAGAAACAGCATCAATTACCTAGCTGTATATACATCTTAACCTGCTATTATTTTCCAAAAGTAACTGCAAAACATTAACAGGGAATGAAAGAAAGAAAAATAAATAAATGTGACTAAAAGAAAAGTATTAACACTCTTCATTTAACATTTACCACACAGACACACAGCAGTGTAATATTAAATTAATGTAAATTTTTTTAAATTTTTATTTTATATAGTCTCTTTCATGTGAAGAGATATCGGAGTTTTACAGTGGAGGTAACAAATCAATTGTATATACAGTGCCTTGCAAGGTATTCAGATCTCTCCACTGTTTTTACATTTTGTTGCTGTAAATCATCCAGTTCTGACACTCTGAATCAGTACTTAATATTTTCTATACACACAACCTACTGTGCAGATTCAAAGTAAAAAACAGAGAAATAACTAAATAAATAATACAAAAGTAAAAAGAAAATATCATAGAAGTATACACAGAAGTATTCAAGCCATTGCTATGGCAAAACAAGTAGGGGATAAAGTCACTGAAAAGCACAGTCAGGAGAAGGGTACAAAAAATACTGACATCTCCTCTGGAGAGGGGGGGCCACCTAAAGCCTACAACAATTTTAAAAGTGTTACCGAGGTCAATAGTTGACATAATGTGTATCAGTTAACAATATCCTGGTCTCACCACTATGCTGAGCTGTATGGCAGAGCAGAAAACTTAATCTTCTGACTTGAATCCTCTTGGAAAGACTTGAAAACTGTTGTCTATAAGCAACCCCCAAGCAACTAGATGGTGCTTGAGGATCAAAGAAAAAAATTGTGTCTGTACTTGATGCCAAAGGTGCTTCCACCGAATACCGAGTTCATGGGTCTGAATATTTATGCAATTCAATATACAGTAGGAACCATAGGAAGGGAATGGGAACAGCATTTTCTGTTAAGTTAGGAAAAGCTAGCCTTTAAAAACTGATTTTTAAGTGAATTTTTGTAGACCAAAATATTGAGACTTGAACAGTCTCGGGTTAAACATTTTAGTTTTTCACATTTCCACAGAACATCCAATCACACTGTGTATGGTGTCACATCACAGGTACACACAGCAAGACAGAACTTAAAGAGCATAACAGCTCAGCAAATCTCTCAGATAAGAAGAACCATAAATGAGTAATGTCTTCTATATATGGTTCCCAGCTTCATATTTTTACTGTATGGAACTGGAAGCCAGTGCAGGGTGGCTAGAACAGGAGTGATATACGTGCAGAGCTTGGATGTAATTTACGTTTGAACAGCTGAGTTATGAGCATACTGAAGTTTGTTGATAGTGCACTAAGAAATACTGGGAAGCAGCGCATTACAGTTATTACAGACAATATTACACATATGAAAGAGGGACTCCTTTGCAATATTTACTTAAATAAGTCTCAAATGGTAAACCCCAATTTGACACAAGCAGTTCATAACATGACATAGCCTACTTAAAAACTGAAGTCATATAGTTATAGAGATGCTGAGGTGAACATTTCAATTAATGGCATTGCAGACATCCAGTACTTGGTACATGTTTCATTAACTACCGTTAGTGTTATAAGAAGCAAAAGGATACCCTTTTCTCATTGGCAGAGTAAGAAAAGGTTAGAAATGTTAGAGTTAATATTTTGATTAGGATTAGTCAACCTTATGAGGATTTTTATGTAAAGGCTTCAACTCAATGCTGAAAAGATTATAGTGTTACAGAACAGTACATTGGTACCCTACAGTGAGAAAATTATATCTTATATGCAGATATTAACACTCTTATCAAATGCAAACAAAGGCATTCTTTCAACTGAATACTTACTGTTTTGCAAACTAAATCAGTGTTATAAAAGCAGTGAGCTGCTAAAACTGTTTTCAGATCATTTGATTTGATAATTATAACCATAAAAATCTGTCAGTTTGGAATGAAGCTTGATTCACTGGGACTTAAAACTGCAAATCCACAAAGTTATTCAACTTGATTCACCTGCCAGCTGTTTTATTATTGAAACATGGCCGAGAGGCAGCTCTAGTCACTGGGGCCCAGAACTGTGTGGTACACATTTCATTGTTCCTTTAACATAATTGATCCTACAAGGTTTCTCTTACCTATGGCTATTTTTATCATATACTGTAATAGGTGATGCAAACATTAAATATCAACATATGAACACATTAGCAGATGCAAAACTAAAAGAGGAGGGGTTTGTGTAGACCTCAATGGATGTCAGCAGGTGGGGCACGATACATTAATTCCTGTGGACAACACACCGATCGATGGGGAAGCCCAGGTGTGATGATCTGGAGGAGCGTCACCTCTAGGGATCTGTAACCCTGACCCAGGACAGCCGGTGTGTTTGCAGGCTTTCCAAGTCTCTTCAAACACCATCATCAGAAGAGCTAAGAAGAGTTGATAAACTGGTCTCATTAAGCCAATAATGAACTGATTTCATTTGTTAACTGCTGAGCCGGTAGGAAAATCTACAGACACGCCGGCTCTCCAGGACCAGGACTGTCCAGTCCATGTCTAGCTGTTTTAGAACTCCACCTGACCGCATAATGTGACTTTGATCACTTCCTGTCCTTCTTACCAGACTCATCCTGAAATGACAACTTTACAACAGGACAGCATGTCCTTGTGCCGCTTTTTTTCTTCTTGAGACATAAGAATGTTACAGTGATTCCATGTTTGCCCATCTTATGGCATCTCTCGGCAGACTAGAGCTTCATTGGATATCTGTGGGATGACAGAGATCATCTCAGAGATCAGAAAACGGACATATGCCTGTCCAGTGTCTAAAAGAGAACTAATCAAAGAATCCCACAAGACAAGACAGCATTTGTAAGTTGAAATTAAGCATCTGCAAACGATAAAACTTGTAGCGCCTCCACCTGTTAGCTAGTAGTGTTCACTAAAATTGAAGAGTATGCGCTACAAAACGTTCTGATAACTTTGTGGATTTGTAGCTGTGAGGTTTTTTTATATTCTGTATTTTTGCTTTCCTGTTTAGAACCTCCTTTCCCATCCTTTAGCAGAATAAAATAAAAGCAAGGGGTATATACAGTTTTGTCATTAAATATTCACACAGTGGTGATGCTGACCCTTAATAACATAGACTGTAAAATACATAACATGCTGTTGAACTCAAAAGTACAGTAATAATAGATTAATCTTCTTTAAATAGAATTAGAAGTGTGTCCTGAGTTTCGATTGCACATTCATCCACTTCTCTCACTTTACTCTGGCTGGAAGGAGGCAATGTTGAACACTCTTCTCTTCATTAAAACACAACGGATCGCATAAAACGCGGGTTTTATGGGAAGGACGTCACATAGAAAAAATAAGAATGGTTACAAACATGAGGACGATACTCAGTCCATTTAGCTAATTTAGTCGTTACAATAAAAGTGATCCAAGGGTTTCATCCAGCTGCATCTTTGAGTTTAGACAGTATTGTTCCATACCACCGCAAACCTCTGTGTAAAGCTGTGCCTCCTGGCCTCAATTTGAAAAAAACTTCTCCCTGGCATCTCCACTTAATTCTTATACGTATTTAAGTGTTATATTGATCAGTCGTTTAGATTTTCGTTGTACCCCACATTTACCGAAAGTCTCGCTACAGCATTTTATAGCATTGAAATTCGTTAATTAATGCATGCACTGTCAGAAAGGAAGTATTGATTAGGTATCGGTTATAGTGCCCAATAAACAACAAAACAATAGGTTGTGATTAGGTTTGATTATTAAGAAAGTTACGCTACCTTCATACCACAAGAATAGCACCGCTTACAGAATTATGTCACAATAATGTTAAAGACTGTCATTTGTAACGCTTCGAATAATGCTTAAAAACTGCTGCAGTCGAGGTGTTGTTAAGTATATCACCTGCTGAGGTAAGCTTACATATATTTGTATTAGTTTGGCGAAGCTTTCAAAGCTTATTCTTTAAAGGGCATTCTATGCACAGTTTCACGTTTTAATGACATTTTCTTAACTCGTTCCGACCAGAGATCACTGCCGGGGAGTATTTCGATAAGGAAACTGGCACGCGTCGAAGGGATCGGAGCCTAAATACATTTCACTTTGATACACAATACCTAATATCTTGACTAATTATTGTTCAATAGTAGCCTGACCTCACAATTGTACAAGTATTTTTAATCAGTTATTTTAGTTGTTGGCTATTAAACATTACATGTCTTCAACAGGTTTTTCAATTAATCGTTAGCCTAAGTGTAGAAAGACACTATCGACCAAGATAACTAACCAAGCTTTACTGATACAACATGACCTTACCCAATTGGACTGGGCCTAATAAACACACACAAATTGATTAATATAATGGCCAATTTTGTACAGATGGCCTTAGTTAAAACCATTCAATGGTCACTCAGAATAAACAGAAGGAAACACACGAAAAACAATTTTGGCCCTCTGTCATCAGTTAATCTGTAAACGCGATTTTAAAATAAAGTCGCTCTATAGAACATTTTAAACGAAGAAGTAGAATAGCTACAGTAGGCTACTCACAGGCATGTCAATGCAGTAAAGCGTCACTTCTTCTTCGAGCGTAAAACAGCAATCTACTTCCCATTCCTATTTTCTGAATTCTAACTGTGTAGATTTCATTTATATAGTAAAATACTGCGAGACAAATGATCAGTCCCAGGTTCTTCCCACGGTTCGCAAACGCCGATGATTTGCCTTGCCCCTTTCTGATGTTCCAGGTTTCGCTGTAGTGCTTGAATTGCATACAATTGTTCGTCCACGCCAGCAGAGATTGAAACATGACACTGAACAACGCAATACTCCTAGGGGCACCCTAACAACACCTCGACGTTTTAAATATTATCATTAAAATGCCTGGAGTCGGAATTGTCTGACGAAGTAGGAACTAGTAGTTACTGAAATTTAAACGGACGGCTCTACCAGTCCAATCAGAAGTGCGTGTAGGTGGAGACAGCGAAAGGGCTGCAGTTGGTTTCGGCGTTTATGTAACGAGACTGGACAGGGAGGCTAAAGACATTTAACCCTTTCTACTAAACCTTTCCTCTACTCTATGTGGCTAGATTTCATGTACCGTAGGACATGGAAAAGTTCCAAAAGCACATGAAACCTCAAGGATTATAAATACACTAGTAGTACTACATAACTGTATGTCAATTCCGACTCCAGGCATTTTAATAACTGTATACACAATTTTCTTTTAACTTTTTACGGCACTTCTCACTGACTGTACTTACTGTATTGTATTGTGTATTATTGTATCATTGCGTTACACTGTGCTGTGTTGACTTTGCCAGGCTGCTGTTGCACTGCAATTTCCCTCACGGGATTAATAAAGTATCTATAACTCAGGCTGCGCAATGTGTTCTATATGCGGCTGGTAAACATAAACCTCGGTAATAGAAACATTCGTTGTTTTCGGGTTATTGCTGTAGTGAGATAAAGTGAAATGTGTGCGATTATCAATTTCTGCATCTGAATTGATAGTTAGCTATCTTCAGTGATGATTTCAGTTTATGCTTTTATTATTTTATTTTATTAGGCAGTAATATACAGTACAGTAGCTTTGCTGCATTCTCCACAGATAAGACGGATTTTTTTATGTGGTCATTCAACCTGCTTCAATTGCTGGAAGAGGAGAGCCTGTACTCTTATCTGAAACAGTGCCTAAACATTTATGAGCAAACGGTCTATAATAATTAACAACTCCACATCGTAGTGATTTCTCTAATTGTTGTCCTCTTTGAGAACAGAAAGCAAACTCTTCCGTCCTCTTTGTACATTTAATTTATATTATAGACTTAACATATTTAGATTTAATTAAAGGATTTAATGGACGATACGCTGAGACATAATGTTCCCTCTGGCGAAGCTGACCGGTGAAAGCCAAATACATTATTTTTTAAACCCTGCAACATGTAACAATAGAAAACAACATTAACTAGAATGTCTGTTCCACACCACAACACAAAATAATTATATACCCACTGGGATGTTGCACTACAACAGCCCTATATAAATACTATTCTTTCTCTTTAACACTGGACAGTAATGTAGTTACATTTAAAAGGACAGGCAGGTTGTAGGAAAACACCAGCTCCTTTGAAATTGTCTAATCAAAATTATTGTAATCTCAGCTTTTAGATAAAGAAGAAACATAGGAGTAGAAATAATAACACATAATATCACACTGCTCTTAATATTGTAATACTCCGGGGTTCTCGTAGGTATGCATAACAATATCTTTTTGGGGGGTAAAATTAAACTGTTGTCTAATTAGGTGTACATACCAATATTTGTCCCTGTTTATCTAAGAAGAGTCATGGGATAGATTGCTAGTAGCTGATGTGTTACTTAATGCCAGTTTGCAGCTCCAGCCGTTTTCAAACTGAAGTGAAGTTCATTCATGTTGTTCTTCTTGTGCTTTTCACAGGCCATGATGACAAAGCCAGCCAATCAAGTAGGCACTGTGTCCTGTTAAGAAGGGCTTGAAGAACCTGGATACAAGAGAAGAAAATATTACTTAACCTGTAGATACAGTGAAACATACTCCTTTTGCAATAAGAGGCTCTTCATCTGGAAGGAAGAGAAAACAAGCCTTAAATACACAAAAGGAAGAGAGTAATAAGAGCAAACGTGAGACTCACTGTAATGAGACCTTGGATTGCGAACAAAGCGAACTCTGAGTGAATTTCAAGGAAGAGGAAACCGCCCAAACTTCCTCCATGGCTTGAATTACTGTAGACAAATCACTGAACCCTGACATCTGTAGCACTACAAGGCAATACAATTATATTTTTAAAGTCTGCTAAGGAAAGTCATTTGCTTATTATTGTTCTCCATCATTATTAAGTCTGCTGTACGAAACACATTTGATATTGTCAACAGTTTTCGGCTTATCCATTTATCCATCCATTTTCTAACCAATCCACTGTTGCAGGGGAGCTGGAGTCTAACCCAGCAGGCAACTGCACAAGGCAGGGTATGTCATGATTGGGACACCAGTCCATCTCAGGGCAGACCAACACAAACACACACACACAATCACAACAAGACCAGTTTTCCAAGAAGCCAATTTACCTAACAGTATATTTTTAGACTATGGGGGGGAAACCCACACAAACACAGGGAGAACATAGAAATTCCATGCGGATAGAAGCCCAGTCACAGAGTTGATCTCAGGGACCAGTGGTCCAGGCTCCAGGGCCAAAACATTGCATATTCTAATATTAGTCAACACTTGCTAAATCTGGACTCAAGATACATTCTGTGTTGTGTCTCATTTTGCAAAACAAATAACACGATTCATATGAAAATATGCATGTGCACTAAATTATCAAAACAACACTGTTTCTGAAAAACAGTTTCTTTAAACGTGCTGACGTGCTGTTACACTTCAGTTACATAACCATCTCATGACAAACAACCTTTTCGAACTTCTCCAATCTGGCTTCCGTCAACTTCACAGCACAGAAACTGCCCTGATTAAAGTCACTAACGATCTTCTAATAGCTTCTGATTCTGGTTCTCTTTCTATCCTTCTTGATCTCAGTGCTACTTTTGACACTGTTGACCATAACATCTTACTTTCTCGTCTTGAGACTGTGTTTGGAGTTTCTGGTACTGCTGTCAAATGGTTCAAATCTTACCTCACTGATCGCTGTCACTTTGTCTCTCTTAATGGGTACAGGTCTGAAATTGGTCTTGTTAAGTCTGGTGTTCCTCAGGGCTCAATACTGGCCCCCTTGCTCTTCAGAATTTACATGTTTCCACTTGGTCAGCTTTTAAGATCACATTGCCTCCAGCTTTCATTTTTACACTGACGATACTCAAATATACATCCATACCAAACCTGACACTGATGTGTCTGTCTCTATTCTATCTAATTGCATCACTGACATAAAAATTTGGATGACTCAAAACCTCCTTCATCTTAACTGCGACAAGACTGAAGTCACGCTTATTGGCACCCCCCATCAACTTCGTAAAGCCAGTCCTGTAACCCTGTCTGTAGATGGCTCTGTACTTCAATCAAAATTGAAAAACCTTGGGGTTATATTCAATTCTGGCTTAACATTCAACCCACATGTGCTGCATACTGTTAAAACATATTTTTTTAACCTCAGAAATATTGCTAGACTATGCTCTATGCTATCACTAACTGTGGCTGAAAAGCTGATCAACACATTTGTGTTCTCTCGAATTGACTACTGTAATGCTCTACTCGCGGTGATATCTAAATCTACTCTGAACAAACTGCAGTATGTCCAAAATTCAAGCAATGCATTTATCTAATCTGCAACTTATTCTGTTACAGGAAATTTTGTGTTCTATATCTCTTGCCTAAACTTTCAAACACAAGTATGTCACAATGAAGTGTTTATTCATTAAAAACATCTTTTTACAAGTTTAGTAAAGTAATTTGTTAACTACTGCTGCAAAAGTCTGCATAATAAGTTCCTCGAGGACATAGTGATAACAGCATGGAAACAGCTGTGTGGAACAATTTGATTAAAGCTGGTTCAAGAGCCGGTGTAGCATTGTCCTCATTTGTTGAACATTAGGAAGACACTGCAGGATGAGGAATCGTAAAATCTGAGCTTCCTCCTATTTACTTCCGCATAACCACCTTTTTTTAGATGAAAATGAAGAATTTAAACTGTCTTTACACTTAACTGTAAACAGGCGCCATCCTTTGGATGAGACATAAAACCAAGGTCCTGACTTTCTGTGGTAAAGAACTGATTTCTGGTCAATCACTTTCTATTGACTTTGTTAGGGAATTAATCAAACAAGCAAAGCGTTAAAACCAAATTAAAATTAGTAATCTGCTGGAGCCCTAAATAAGGAAAAAATTGTAATTTTACATATTAGAGAGGGGAGGGAGGAGGAATATAGGAGCTTGATTACCAACTTTGTGGAGTGGTGTCATCTTAGCCATCTCCAGCAAGACCAAAGAAATGATCTTCGACTTTCAAAGGAATAAGTCTCCGCTGAACCCTGTTTCCGTCCAGGGTGAGGACAAGTACTCTGGGGTACACCTGGATGATAATCTGGAGTGGTCTGGTAACACTGAACCCCTGTACAAGAAAGGTCAGAGCCAACTCTATTTTCTTAGGAGACTCAGGTCCTTTGGTGTGTGTGGAACACTGCTACACATATTTTATGAATCAGCGGTGGCGGTGGCCATCTTCTACTCTGTTGTGTGCTGGGGCAGCAGCATCATGACAAAAGATGCAAATAGGCTCAATATACTTATCAAGAAGGCTGGCACTGTGTTGGGGATGAGCCTTGACCCCATGGAGGTGGTGGCTGAGAGGAGAATGCTGACCAAGCTCACAGGCATCATGAACAACACCTCTCATCAGCTTCACTGTTACTGGGCAACGGAGCACTTTTAGCAACAGACTGCTCCAGCTACGGTGATCAAGGGAACGTTTCCGCAGGTCTTTCCTCCCGGCGGCTGACAGGGTGTATAACGCTGCCCTAGGCTAGGACTGTTAGCCCTTCATTTGCTCGTCTATGGACAGCATGTTTGCTCCATTGTACTTTTTGGACAATCAGTCTTATAAACCTATGCACATTTTGCACATATTTTATTGTTTTTACAGTGACTATGATCATCACATTTTGCACACACCTATGTATTTATTATTTTTTATTTATTTTGTTGTCTTTTGTTTTATAACTATTCAGATGCTTGTCTTGGGCTGGACTGCTGTAACACATCAATTTCCCTACGGGATTAATAAAGTATTATCTATCTATTCACAGTTGTTGTTTTTGACAGATAGCATAGTATAGTGCTTCAAATATGCAAAATTAAATAAAACACAAGATACAAATTTAAGTCAAGATCTAGGAACCTGAGAAAAAGTGTACAGAAGTTCAATCTGAGACAGTGTTGACAGCACTGAGAGCAAAAAAATTAATTGTGTGTATTCTCACCAAGCATGGCGTTTTATGGCAACTGATGACAAGAAAATAAAGTTAGATACTGTACAGTGAGCATCGAAGAAACCCATTACTTCATGCATTAATGTTTTAAGAAAAATACAGTATGCAATTCTGGATACAAATGAAAGGTTTTTGTCATCAATTAAACTGATTAAACTGATCAGTCTCATGACAGCACTTAAGTTACCTAAAAACTAAATAACTTCTTGTTGAATGTCAAGCCTCAGGAAATTCAAGAAAGAATGGCACAGAAAGGAACCAATATGTCAGTCCCGTTTATCACAAGAACGACCACATGCCATCACTATGAGCAACACTTCACGTTCCTCACACTTATATAGTGCTTTTCTGGACACTCCACTATAAGCACTTTACAGGTAATGGGGACACCCCTCCACCACCACCAATGTGCAGCATCCACCTGGATGATGTGACGGCTGCCATGGTGTGGCAGAATGCTCACCACACATCAGCTATCACTGGGGATGAGGACAGAGTGATGAAGACAACATACAATGAATCCCCATATATGGGGATTATTAGAAGGCCCTGATTGGTAAAGGCCAATGGGAATTTTGGCCAGGACGCCAGGGTTACACCCCTACTCTTTTCAAGAAATGCCCTGGAATTTTTAATGACCACAGAAAGTCAGGACCTTGGTTTTACGTCTCAGGATGGCGCCTGTTTACAGTATAGTGTCCCCGTCACTATACTGGGGCATTAGGACCCACACAGACCACAGGGTGAGCGCCCCCTGCTGGCCCCACTAACACCTCTTCCAGCAGCAACCTTAGTTTTTCCCAGGAGGTCTCCCATCCAGGTACTGACCAGGCTCACACCTGTGTAGCTTCAGTTGGTGGCCAGTTGTGAGTTGCAGAGTGACATGGCTGCTGGCTAATAATGCTTTGTATAGACAACCCTAAATGATCGGAGAGACGTGCACAATGATTTGCTAATTGTGGTTTACAGGAAACACCTGTGGTAGTCCAGGTATGATGGTCTTTTGAAGAAGTGTCTAGTTTGTTGGAAACTGCAGGGTGCTGCATTGATAAAGTCCTCAGACCTAATTTGTTGTTCCTTACTGGACAATCAGACGTTCACAGCATTCTAGCAGAACAATACATATTCTAATGCTTCTTGTGTAAAAACCCCATTGAACATTTGTGGGATGACTTGGGATAGCATGTGGCATTTAGGGCTCAGAGACCAGTGAACAGGCATATGTTTGTTGTGCAGGCTCTATAAAAGGAATGAGCCAAAATCCCAGAAGACAGCATCTGCAACTTGGTGTTCTGTACATTTCATATAGATATATTACTTCCAACAGTGGCCACACACGCACCTAGCTTGCGATTTTTGGGATTGATCAACCTTGTGAATTTCTAGCAATTATAAGATTATTTTATTGCTCACTATACATCTGCTTTTCAACTTTCACATAGCAATAAAAAGTTTAGACAATTTTGTAGTGCTTTATGAGATAACAATAGTAAGACAATTAGCTTAGTGACACATTACCTTTTTTTACATCTAATGTTATTCCTTCCTTTTCATGTTGTGCCGCTTAAATGTTGTACCATTTTAGAATAAAAGCACTTTTTGGGCTTTTAAAAACTCCACCAGTAATGTTTTTCATGCTTTCTCTTGTCTGTCACCATAGCTTTTATTTAACAAAGCCAGAGGATTTTAAAAATGCAGTTATATTGACCAAACACCCACATGCACATTACTTTTTTTTAATTGCTGAAAATTGCTGAGCAGAAATGCATTTATGTACATTTCTTCTCCAAACAATAAATTACTGCAAGTTATCAATTTTGTGATACAAGGTCAATTGTTTACTGTACTTTACGCCTAAAAACGATTAATGAAATTGCTTTTGTTTCTACATCTTTAGAAAGGATTCCATCTTCAAATTTACTGGTAATGTAATACTTCATTAACAAATTGCTAAATGCTTTTTAGCTTCTATCCTGCAAATGGAAATGTTAAAACCATCAAAGTAACACTTCATTTTTATGGAATCATACCCAAACAAATAACAAAACTATATGTACTCCAAATAGACTATAAAGTCATCATTATTTCAACATAAAAATAAATTGTTGGTGGTCTGGTTAATATATACTGAGTTCTAAGTTCATGAAAGATATCTTTTTTTAGTAACATCTGGTCATTTGCTGTCTCACAATATTATGAAAACAAATAGACCTGGGGTTTACACTGGAATAAAGATATCATCCATATAAGGCTGTAGTGTCCTAAAAGCATCTGGCCTAAAAGCACCTACTGCTGATTCAAGGATTACCCCTTAGATCCATTCCCACAGAATCCCTCTGGTATCTCCCCTTTTCTTAAGCTTCTCTTGGGTGTCGAGTAGAACAGACTGTGCTCAGACCCCTTATCTCTGGCATGTAGGGGATTTCTGGATCAGGCTCTCATTAACACCCGATCCCAAGCTCTCCACATACAGCCACTTGATTCAGCGGTCCACTCCTGTATAAATTAGGGCCCTTAAAACTTCAGATGGGGAGCTTTGGACCAAAGAAATAAGATAGTAGGAAGTGTATTCTCCCAATACTTAAGTGCATTTTTTGTTATACCCAACAATTAAAAAAATTATAGTTCCTGTAAATAGCCTGGCATTCAAAATTCATACATGCACTTCAAGGTTCTTGCGAATATGATTTGACTTTATTCAGCAAGTTAAGAGTTTCCACAAGAAATATAATTTTTTGCTTATACTGTTTGTTATTGTATTTTAAGACCAACTACAATTTTATTAAATGTAAATTAAAGATTTGTTGTTTCCTGATAAACATCATCTTCATAAATGTATATTTAATGTTTATGGTCTTTAAAATTTTCTAGACTGTTACAGAAATACTGTCTTTGCTGCAAAAAGAAACATCTAAACGTGGTCTTCCTTTACATTACGATGGGGATAATCTGAAAAAGAAAGACAAACATTAGTTTAATGATTATAGAACACTTGTTTGACACTATGACTGTAGCAGCCGCGGCTTTTGCTGACAGTTAAATTATTTCAGTAAAACAATCACCAAAATAAAGTTACTGCCACGTTAAGTACAGATTCCAGAATCCACCCCCCAAAACAAGATCACCATTACAACAACACAAATGCATGTTACTAATCCATTAAACCCAGACACTTAAACCCAGACGGCTACTTTGGAAGCCTTCATTATTTAAAAAGAACAGTGGGATATGGTATATAGAATGAATTATTTCAGAGATATCAGAGCTTTCCTGCATTTCCTAGTATTGTACTGTACCTGTGACCCAGTCCAAATAATGAAACACATCTTTAGTAAACAAACTTTGGTGGCAGCATATCACTTCAGAAACTGCTGTTATTATTATCATATTTTGACCATTCTGAAATATCAATAGTCAGGAACAATCTGCTGTGAAGCCAATGCAAACATGTCCATGTAATGCTGTGATACATTAGCGATCCAGCAGAAGGATATTACTGCATTATTAAAATCAAGGAATAGGAGAAAATACTACAGTGTGGATATGTCCTTACTATCCTACACACTGAGGGTTCACAGCATATTACCCTCTCTGCAGAAAAAAGCATCAGAATAGAGAACTTTCTGACACTAAATGTCGGAACACTGATCAGCGGAGAAAGCTGTATAAAATAGCCTGCTCAATGAGCAGAATGAATGAGAACTACATTGATTGCCTGATCAAAAGATTGTTAGATAAATTGAGAGGCACCCCAATCTCGTGTGTACGGGGTCCAAGGAAGGCTGTAAACTTGTGCCAATGTTCATGTTACACCCCGTAACGGCAGGACGTGAGTCCATCCCAGCCGGTGCGTGACAGCACAAGCATGTCATTTTTCTCTCTCTCTAACGGAGATCTGTATAGACATGAATAACTGTACATATTCAGTAAAACTTAATCAAACACTTGAGCAATGTTTTGATCCCTCAATCAAAAGGGTAATATCAACTTTTTGTGAGCATTTTTACAAATGTAACTGGTCTATGGTTATTTGCTCACTTTTGGGCATTGAGGTATCAGTTTTATACCTACAGCTTATGTTATTAAGCTTATGTTACTGAAGTGTTCTGCTCATCAAATAATTCAAGAAATACTAAATTGTCCCTGAGGCTTTGTGGGCATTTCAAAAGGGCAGAACCAATTAAATTAAAATGAATTATTATTTTGTTCTGCCAAACAGAACTAATTAAAAATGTAGCACACCATCTGGGGTTTCTGAGACTAAATTAAATATATTAATGGAAATTGACATTTAAACTACAGGATTTCTATTAAATCAATATTTAATAAATGCTAATTTCAGAACTTAAAATATATTTACCCCAACCAGCCCAAAGGGCAATCTTTTATGTAATTTAAAAAGGTTCTCAATTGCAAATGTGTTTAAAAAATGCAGGGACACAAATACATTTTTTCTAGGTTTAATTTGAAACACCCTTGTCTAATAGGAATTATTTATCTAAAATGAATCTGCATTTATTCTCAATACTATATACTAAAAAAAACAACAGGACTCTTGTTTTATATTCCTATGTAAAATAATCCTTTTATATTTTATATTCCTAAAGTTATACAATTGATTGAAGTTTCTATGAAAACAATGACCAATATTTTGCATTTCATCAGAATATCAGAAGGTCATTCGGCCCATTATTACTTCTCTGCAGTCCATAGCCGGGAGAAAGCCATTCAGTGTGATATGCAAACATCAGAACCTGAGGCTGTGAGGCACTAGTGCTAGCCACCATGCCACCCATTTAGCACAAATTACTGTTAATATACAATGGAAATAAAGAACAATGTGGATTTTAGATCAAAATCACTTTATTGGCTATATAGCGCCAATGCTTGTTAATAAGACAGAATTAAGCGTTGGTATGCTTTCCTAAATGAGGCCCCATCTCACCCTCCATCTCTGTGGTGCAGCCACAGAGAAAGTATTCATGCAGGCTGATTTAAGATGCTTTCTTTTGATAAGGAACAGCTCCCAGACGGGGATGCACTTAGCTAAGCCTGACTATCATGATCAATGGTCATCCATTGGCGCCTATCTGTCTAGGGAGTGCCGAATGGACATCTGGACTGCATTCTTAAGTGTCAAGAGTAAGTGACTTATATCTCACCTTGACCAACCAATCAAGGACTGGCAGGGCATGGTAATACCACGTGGGTCTCCAATGCCCGCCAGCACACATCTGTGTCTTGGTCAAAAAGGCAGCGCAAGCTCAGATGGTATGTATAACTTTGTATAACTGTATAACTTGTATAATTGTATAACTTTAGGAATATAAAATATAAAAGGATTATACCATCAATTTAGTTTTTCTTGAATTATTTGTTGTTAATAATTATATGATTCCTTACATTTAAATAACATGTGCTCTACATATAGGAGAGGTCACTCTTCATCCACCAGTTACTCTGATATGCAGCTCCCAGCACAACAAGAGGAGAAGTGAGACTGAGTCGCATTTAGCTATGTCTCCAGGGCTAACACCTCTCGTCTTACAAATAATGTCAAGGATCCTTAATCACCAAATGTTCAGGATCCTGGTTTAGGGTCTTATCTGAAGGATGGCATCTGTTCCCAGTCTCTATATTGAGGAAATGGTTGGTTCGGAGTGGGCCACCAACATCTACAGTATAACAGTGTGTCGTTAACTACAGTATGTTAAATTAGATCTGTTGTTGCAAAATTAAAAAATAAGTTAAAAATACAATTTTATTCAGCTTGAACATAAAACATAATAAAAAGTAATTCTTACCACTTCTAAGATGCACCCAGTCATTTACTCTCTTCCCCTTTTGTATTAGGAACAAGTAAAGGTTTATTCCATGCTGAAAAGAGAAGAAAAGAAACACCCAAAGAAGGCTCCACAGCCAAAACATTGTGTTTCTTTTCTACTCTTTTCAGCTTGGAATAAACCTTTACTTTTCCTTTGCAGTCTACTTTTTTGTATTATACTGGTTTATACCCAATACTAAAAATGATGTCTTCTAACCAGGTGATGCTGACAAATTTTCCACACTGAAAAAAAAACCTCACCATGAAACTTCATTGTCAGCCTTTCTTTCTGCCTGTGTGATCATCTCTTCCAGAACTCCAACAGCTGCCCTGGTGGAGGGTGACTCTGGTCTGCGCACGCTCCTCAGACTGCTCTCAGTATTGGAGTGGATCACATGGTGGGCAGCAAGGAGGTGTTTATGCTGACTCTGCTTTACTGTGTGAAGAGGCAACAAACAGGGGTTTGTGAGCAGCTGAGAGAGTTTCTCATTGAAGTGGTTAGAGTGAGATTTGTACTTTGGGCTTAGGGGCAAGGTTTTCATGGTTACAAATCCCAGAAGCCTTTAAAAAAACAGCACACTATACTAGGTTTCTACATTTCATGCCTTAGGTCCTATTTATGCCTGCAGTCCCTGTCTGTGTGTCTTGACTTGAAAGTCCTAACATTGTTACTGGCAATACAAAGGGAATTGTTATGGGAATTAATGTTGTCCCTTTAAAGCACTAAGAAAGAACAAAAAAGAGGTTTTTGTCAAAAGGGATATTTTTCCTGTCAGGTTTGTCACTGCTTATTATTTAATCTGTGTAATGATCCTTCTTCTAATCCCACAGACCAGGAGCTGTATGGCATAACCCATTTTTGGAGGTGGATGAAACCCAGGGGAAATGCAGGCAGCCACACTGTGGTTATGGAACTGAAGAAACGATCCCGAGGTGACAATAACCAGCAGCCAAATCACCCTGTAACTCACCACTAACGGGCCACTGAAGCTAAGCAGGTGTGAGCCTGGTCAGTACCTCGATGGGAGACCTGGAAAAACTAAGTTTTCTGCTGGAACAGGTATTAGAGGGGTCAGTATGGAGCACTCACCCTGTTGTCTGTGTGGGTCATGTGAATCAGGAAAACATTCTGTCATGACCAAATGGATCACACTACAGATTCTGTTTAAAAATGATTGATACAATCACAGAAATCAACTGACAGAAAAAGACTGACTGATTTTCTTCCTCATCTTTTTTTTCCCATGGAAAATTATTCAGTTTCACGGCGGGTATGATGTTTCAAAACAATTAAAGTCTCTTATTTATTGAGTAACAAAATATCTTATATTTAACTCAATAATTATAATTATGACAAAAATAAATCAGGTTGTACTGGGTATACAAGTTATAATGATGATATTTGAATTGTTGGTCTGAATTATCATTTTTATGCTGATGATACTCACATTTACGTCCATATTAAACCTGACATTGAAGCAGCTGTTTCTGCACTCTGAAATTACATCTCTTATATAGAAACCCAGATGACTCATAATGTCCTTCATTTCAATTGCGACAAGTTATTCCATGTGGCACTTCTCGTCGGTTACGTAAAACGAACGCAGTAAGTTCATTTGTGGATGACACTATGTTTTAATATCAATCAAAACTGAAGAACTTCGTTGTGATACTTGATTGTGGCTGGACTTTTGCACATTATGTGGAAAATATGGGAAAAACAGCATTGTTCCATCTCAGAGATATCACCAAACTACATTCCTTGTTGTTTTTAACTGTCTCAGAAAAGCTGATCAATATATTTGTTTTTTCCAGAATTGATTACTGCAACACCCTACTCTCTGGTAAATTTAAATTCACATTGAACAAACTAGAATATGTTCAGAATTTGACAGCCAGAATATCGATCAGATTCCATTCAAGCGATCACATTACACCTGTCTAGGAGTCCTTTACACTGGCTTCCTATCAGGTTCGAGTCAACTTCAAAATCCTCATGCTCACTCACAGGGCTCTACATGGCTTGGCACCTCAGTATTTCTCTGTATTTTTTATCAACCTATTTCTCATCTTGCAACCTTTGTTCATCCGACTCTGGTGTTCTACTGTATATGTCCCCCAAGCTCATTTATATTCTATTGGTGAGAGAATCTTCTTTTGCTATTCCCCAAAGCTCAGGAATTCTATTTCCAAGAATATCAGAGAGTCACCTATCCTGAGTGTATTCAAATCCTAACTCAAAACCTTTCATTACAAAAAGGGTTTTATTTAACTGGTGTCGGTGTCTGCTTTATTTTCTAACAATCTTGTATTTTCAGTCCAGGAACAAAGCATAAAAAAAAGACACAAAAATTACAGTACAGAAAAGAAAGTGAAGGGAGCTCCTTGTCCAGTTCATCCATAAAGACCAGATTTGTTTTAAGTTTTTTAACCTTGTTAAGAAAGCTTGCCATTCTGTTGTTTTTAGAAAACACTGATTTCCTGTATAAAGAATTTCTAGGTTTAATATAGCTTCCCCTGGTTAGTGAATGTATTTATGGAATATGGAGACAGGTTTCATATTTACTTCGTAGCATGCTGATCTATAATAATAATAATAATAAGAAGAAGATCACTTTATTAACCCTTTACAATTTCTTGCATTAGGAATGATCTTTTCACATATCCCAGCTTACTCTCCATGAGACACATAGACAGGGAGAGAGCTTGGGGTCAGAGCACAGGGTCTGCCAATGTACAGCACCCCTGGAGCAGTTGGGGTTAAGGGCCTTGCTCAGGAGCCCAGCAGAGTAGGATTCCTCTTCCAGCTGTGGGATTTGAACCAGCAACCTTCCAGCCACAGGTGCAGATCCTTAGCCACAGAGCCACTGCTCCACCCCCTCTGCCTTGCCTCTCTATAGAGCGAGAGGTTTTAATTCTAGCTCATATTCTGTTTGATTTAGAAGGGAGATTTATTTCTCTTGTTAGCCTGTGTAGTTGTAATACAGGATAGCAGTACGTTTTTTTTTCTGGTTGGTCAGGACGTAGGTTTCTGGGATGTCTTGTTTGTAATTAGCATAACCAAGCACTCGGGTGTATTCTTGGCAAAATCCTGATAATTTTGCGGTGATGAATATTTAATTTACTATTGATTAATCCACTCAGTCTTTTTCTGATATTCTCCATTTTTGTAATCCCTGTTTGTGGCATTAGTGGATGTTAAAACCAATGTTAACACACCTGTACTTGCAGCTAGATTACCAACAAGACCTCTACTGGATCACCATCCATTGCGCAGAGAACAAACACTGAAATACTTAATATCACTACTGAAGTGTTTGATCTTATAGTTGTGACACATTCTGATTGTTTAGATCTCAGCCAGGGATACTTAATTTCTACATGATTCTATTCTTCACTATACATCCATTTTTTCCCCATTACTTTAATAATTTACAAAACTGTAATTTTCTGTAAGGGCCTATTTGTTATTTTTGAATATTAAAATGTATTTTTATAATCTGCAATACTCACCATTTTCTTTTACAATGGTTTTGTGAACCTCAGGAATAAGGAAGCTGTACACCAGTTCTGCCACTATTTCTTCAGACTGTAGGCGAGTCCGACTGTAGACAGAATAAAACCACTTTACTTCTTTCACTATGGGAACATCTTAAAAAAATACAAATGATTACATGGATTTCTATATATATATAGAAACATACTGTAGGTCCGTCATTTTGTATATAAATAGAATTGGCCTTTAAATTTATCTTGCACCAACAGCTTCGAAAGCAACATTAACTTTAATTATTTACTTTTTTGGCTGACAGAAGATGTTATTGAAAGTTCATCCTAAGCATTATGAGAAGATGTTATTGAAAGTCCATCCTAAGCATTATGCAAGATGTGGGATTATATCCACATGATGTTTCGATTACTTTGTCAGCATGGGTTTAGCTCTTTTAGTATGCTTTCTCTCTTTTGATATTTTTATGTCAGCAGAATATTAATCTATGCACAAGTACTTTGTTCCCCTGTGTTGACTATGCCTACTGTTGCATAAGGTGCAACATTTTTGTTTAGGAATGGATGGAATGTAGAAAACAATATACTTTTAGAGAAAAGGAGGTTCCTTACTTAAGAAATAAGATGTACTCAAAGAAAATAAATTAAACCAAAGATGAAACTCAGTTATACTGGATTTTTAAAAAATTTACAAAATATTTCAATGCAGTTTCATTTATTAGAACAAGTTTTGAAAAGGCATTTTGTCTTCCAACTTCCTGTTTCCTGGTTTCTAGAGTCCTGTTTTTGTAGATTTTATCTTAAGAGGGCAAACATCATAGGATAACAAAAAACATTTTTAGTGTAGCCAAAAAGCATGGAAAATGGAACAGGCTTGTCTGCCTAATGTTTAATAGGCTCAAAATTCAAAACTGCACCTAGAAAACTATACATACAAACAGCAAAAAAATACATATATACTGTATAAGCACTACATCTCTCAGCATTCCAGGGGTTCCTGTTTAAATGTGCTCTGACCTGGACCTTCAATCAAATTATCAACATCTCTGCACATTCCAGAAGAATCAAGTTATCACAGAATACCTACGTTTCCTCCATTGCATAAGCAATGTTGTTCACCTCTTCAGCCAGCTTATGGATCTCTTCTCTAGCCTGCTCATCTGCTGTTTTTTCAAATGTGTTCAAAATAATATCTTCAAGGTATGAATCTACAGTTTCCTGGTGTACTTGGACAACCTTGGATAAAATAAAAAACAGACCATTCACGAAAACTATACCAACATCATCTCCACCTAATTTAACACCTATTTGTTAAATTATAACAACCTTTTACATAATATAGTTAGGACTATTCAGTATTGCATCTGGTTTCTCAAGTCATTATAAAAAGAGTGGTAAGTGCTAAACATTCTGTATTATTAAATAGGGAAAGTAAGGTAGGGAAGGGAAGGTACTGGGTCAATTCTAGATTTGTGTTCCAGTGCTTCACTTTGTCAGTGAAAATTAAAAAACTAAGGTCATTAAAACTTCAGCTAATCAGTACCAGAAATTCCTTATACTGTACATCACTTTATTCAACTTTAAAGACACTGGAAAATAGAAACCCTCAAGCATTATCTTGGTGATATTCATTTGACCCAAGAAAATGAAACGAAAAACAAATATTCATTTGAATCTTTTTTCTAATACTAGAATACTTTTTTCTAAATCTAGCCTTGCTAGATTTACATTAATAAACAAATACCTTCAAAAGCTGAATTCTTCTGAAATATCCTTATCTATTGGCAGGGAGAAATAAGTTGTCGACTAAATTGTACTGAACATCAGTCCTATTCTTAAATTGACCAGCTATTGTCCAACCTTAACTTGATTCATAAAGAATGTTATATTAAGTGCAGGGGTAAAAAGGACTAGTTCATCAGTCATCAAATAAATAAGGCATCTGAAAGATTTTTAATCACACATTTTAAAAATACCACTCATTATGTTCTGGAAGAAAACAAGAGTAGTGATGGTACATCTGGCCTTTACACCTTACATGCAAGTAAAAAAACCCAAAACAATGACAATGAAAGTATTTGGACCTTTTATAAGTGAAATTTTGTACTAAATATTTTCTTTAAAAACTGTATTTTGTTAGTCACATTATCTTAATTTTCTGCACAATGACACATCACAATTTTTGGTGTACCATATTTATGGCTTTCCTTTCTGGTAGCTTATGCAGAGACATATGTTACAGTATGTAGATGCAGAACATAAGTTCTGCAAATTATCATGACAGGCAATAAATAATGTGACATGCAGAATTCAAAGCCACAGTCACTGAAAATAATGAATAGACATACTCACATGCTGAAGATGACAACTAAAAATACAAAAGAATAATACAAAAGAATAGTGTGTTTGATTTAAGGCGTCCTTCATGAGTAACACATAGCATGGGTTTTAGCAGTGGACCATAAAGAAAACTGCCTTAAAGCAGAAATGAGTGGCTTTGTCTTCCTCTGCAATCTGAGAGCTTGGGCATGAATGCTATAGAGTCCATGCTTGGTTGAATCACATAACAATATCTAAAACAAATGTGACCGCCCTAAAGGCAGCACTTCTGAAACTGAGAAAATTAAAAACATTTTAACGCTGTGCCTAAATCATTTTAATTGGTTCATAGTGCTTATGGCAGAAGAACTAGATCACGTGCTTTTTTATGTTGTTAAGTGTGACGGTGTGTTGTGATAATATAAATGTTGTTGTCCGATACGGAAGCATTTTGTTTTCGTGTTTCCTAAGAAACACCTTACTGGAAACCAGATTCTACTGGCACCTCAAGACTTTTCTAAAAAAAAAATTAGTTACAATAATATTACTTCAGCGTAGAAGACATTATACACTGATTGAATGTTGTGTTCCCTGGTGCTTTTGCTGCTATGTAATACCCTTCAAGAGAAAGGGCCCGCAAGAGACCTGTTTGAACATTTCATCTTCTTCCCGCCGCCTTCTCTCCTCCACCTGACGCCGACCGCTCTCCTCTGCTTCTCGGATTCTCCTATCTCTCTCTGCCAGGATGGTGAAGGCATGAATGCGTCTTTCCTCCTGGAGACGAACCAACTCCTTGGACAAGTAGTTGAACATATCTGCCAGGATGCCACCTGCAACACCTGATTTGTAGCTTTCCATTGTTAAAATCTAGTACAAGAATAAATTAAGAGAAGATAGTGACATATTCATGAAAATGTTAATACTGTGCAAAGATTACGTGCCTTTTTTTTCCTACAAAGAATACAAAACAATAAATAATAATGTAGTGCCGAAATGTGCAATACATATTTTTATACAAATCTGTGGGTGGCACAGTGGCATGGTGGTTAGCACTGCTGACTCAAAGCTTCAGGGTCCTGAGCAGGTTTCTGACGTTATGAGTCCATCTTTGTGGAGTTTGCATATTCGCATAGTGTTTGGATTGGTTTGGGGGGGTAATCTGGATTCTTCCCAACTCCCAACGACCTGCTGGCTAGGCATGATTGGCTTTTGGCTAGACTTGTATCTTGCCAGAGGAAAAGTAATTTTATGGCCCCATCTCATGGCCTAATCTCATCTCATTTCTGCCCAGCACAGGCTGATTTTCTCTTCTCTGCCTGCTGATAGCAAGCTCTAGATTAGACTTTGACCAAGACTCTCTCTCATCCTAGCATTAATCCCGCATCAGCAGGGTCCGTTTGTCGAGAATACACCAACCGGCGCGTCTCTCCGTCTGCCATCGGAATGGGGGGGGGGGGAGAACAAAGTAATGTAGCCAATTCATAGAGGGGGATTATTAGGAGGCAGGAGGCATCGGAAATTTGCCCAGGATGCCGGGGTTGCACCCCTACTCTTTTCGAGAAACGCCCTGGGATTTTTAATGACCACAGAGAGTCAGGACCTCGGTTTTACATCTCCTCCCAAGGATGGTGCCGGTTTACAATATAGTGTCCCTGTCACTATATACTGGGGCATTAGGACCCACATGGACCACAGGGTGAGCACATCCTGCTGGCCTCACTAACACCTCTTCCAGCAGCAACCTTAGTTTTTCCCAGGAGGTCTCCCATCCAGGTACTGACCAGGCTCACACCTGCTTTGCTTCAGTGGGCTGCCAATTATAAGTTGCAGGGTGACATGGCTGCTGGCTAGACTGTGACCAAGACTCAAACCAGCAAGGATCATGGCAGAACCTCTTTATCAAACATTGGGTCATTTTTATGGTGTGACTTCATTTTTCTCCAAATTTTCTCCAAGTTTTAATTTTAAAGCATCAGTAAATGAAGAGTTAAAGACAAAATCCTGAACCACGCCTTTGTACCTTTGACATCTTGATATAAGTAGCAATCTTTTTGTGATCTCTTACCTTATGATTGTGCAATTCTCTTTGACGCTGCAAAGCCAGTGTGACCTGTTTATCTGCTTTCTTTAGAAGCTGTTCTTCTTTCTGCAGTGCGTGTGTTGTACGGAGCTCCCGAATAAGGTCCAGGCGATTCTCTTTGCCCTCATACATCTAAACAAGTAACAACACAACAGCAGAAAATATTACTGAAGATGTTCAGTCTCGCTTTTAAATCTATGTATGAGTTTAAAGTTACACCCACCATTTTTAATAAAACATTTTAGATGATTTAGAAGTAATCACTCTGTTGAATTTGGGACCCAAACTGGACCTTAGTATGAAGTCCTTTTACGTATTTATATTGCTTAGATAAGGTTTAGCTTTGGCTTTTGGGTTCAGAATCTTAAGTTGCTTACGTACAGTAAGTAAGTCACTGTCAGTATTCTCCGGCCCTAACTGTTGTATTTCAGTAAAGCTCAGCATTACAAAGGGTATACTGAAATCCTCGTGGTAAAAGCATGATTTGTTGGGGATTAAATTACAAGGCAATCAGAAACATTCCTAATCATCCAATTCTTCTAAATTAGGTAGAGTGTTGTGCATTTTTACTTGTGTTTTTGTTTTCATAAGGATTACTAAGGTCAAATCTGCAGAAAATGACACCAGCACAATAAAGTCTATGAAACAAACAAGAAATACACATTTGTACTTCACCTTTACATGATAAAACAATAAATTGTGCTAACAATTTGTAAAAAAGTAGTAAAAATAACTACAAATACTATGGGTGTTATTAATAAAAATAGATAGTACAGTATGTCTATTTTTTCCCATTAAAATAGATGTCTTTTTTACCTCACTCATAAGAACACCACCAGGATATAGAGGTCATAGTCATACCTGCACTTAAAAGATACACTAGGCAACAAAATGGGTAATAGGTTATGAAAGTAACATGCTTTTGAAAAATGTTTATCCTTGAAATTAATTAAGGACACTATAGTCAAAGGTGATATTCTCAAGCTACAATTTACAAAGCCATTTACTATCATCAGACTTTTAAACAGGCACTTTTTCTAGTCAAAACAAGATGGTTCATGAATAACCTCTAAAAGTACATAAGAATTTTAGAAATGTAGACATCATGTTGACAATATTTGCAGATGAAATTAGCAAATTGCTAAAATAAATGCAGTTATATAAAAACAACAATGAAGCAAAAAAATTATGGGAAACATTAAAAACTCTGTGTGGAATGAAAACTGTTCAAAAGCCACTCACCATATTTTGAATAGCTCTTCCTCGTAAAAGCTTCTGAAGGAAAATTATGGCCAATTCTTTCTCCTCCTCACCCTAATGAAATTATAAAAGATGAAACAATGACATCATATCTTTACTGCCACTTCAGAACTGGTCCACAGGCCTTCAATTTTCAGGTAACAAACAAGTGCAGGCCATTTGTCCCACCTAGCTGATTTTGTAGTTAGTATCTAAGGTTGATCAAGCCAACCCTGTCCTTAATCCTCAGAATAAACAGCCAGAGTCAACCCAGAGGACATAAGTGGAAACTATACGGTAGAACATTAAAAAAATAAAAAGTTTTTTTTATACAAAGGTTTCTTGAATTCTGGAAAAAGCTAACCAACAATGTTGTTGTAGTTGATACCCTGGCTTCTTTCAAGAAGGATGAAATTCTCAGTTAATATACTGTTCATGTAGGTGCGAGCAACCAAAGGAGTTAGATCAGACAAAAGGCCTTCGCTCTTTTGTAACCCTATTTATGTTTTCATATACAGTAGATTACATCTACAAAAAAGGCAGACTTCAGCCTAACTTCCCAACACACATCATTAGACACAAGCAATAGCTTTTCCAGGTAAATTCCAACCATCTAGAAGACATCATTTAGTTTGCTGTTAAGCTCTTCGGTGCACTAACTCTCTGCTCTCTGTCAGAGGATTGAAAAGTACTGTACTGTACCTCAGGCGGGCTTTCAACAACTGGAGTTGGAGGTCGAGGGGCTGGCTTCTCTATTTTATAGAGGAATCGCAAGGGTTTCTTCTCCTTACTTTTGGACTTTTCCTCTATCAGTGTCTAAATGAAGAGGTACAAGAAGTACAGACATGAGCTTAGGAAAAAAATGTAAAGCTCATGATCTTGCTATCTCAGTGCTAAATGAGTGGCACAGCAGATACCCAGATGGACTCATAACCACATATTGTTGAGGTTTCAAGCTTGTAAAAGTTAATATGCCTCCTTTAATAACATTAACATTTTGTTACATGCACATTACCTATTATTTATTCATAATTAGATATAATTTGGTAAATATTAATACCAAGTAATGGGGTGGTATCTGTGGTGTGTTTTGTTACTTGTTGTTTTAAGAGAGGAGACACTAATTCCTCTGTAGCTTACCTTGTGTATTTCTGTCAACTCTTTCTCCTGGTGAGCAGTGCGGCCTTTTCTGCTTTTGGGTTTTGGAGCCTTCAAGCGTGGTTGTGTGACATAATCTGGTAGTGATGCCTCCAGCTCCAGCAAGCCTTTGAGATCAAATGAGACAGGGCTTGAAAGAAAGTAACACTATGCTAAAGAATCAAGCCTGCTGATGAGCCTGTTAGGGAACAAGTCTACACAAGTAGTAAAAATGAATGTCTTGAAGATGTGAGTTTCTGATTAAAATTAATATAAACTGAAACAGACTTTTTTGAATTTGTAAATTAGTACATATGATAGGACAGCCACATTAGTAATTCTGGTATTTCTCTTGAATATGCATTCCAAACCCAAAGAAAGGGAAGCAATTTGACCACAAATTGGCGACAGAGCGCAAGAATAAAAGAAAAGCTAAAAGCATATAATCTCATTCTTTTTCCATATGAAAAATTTGCCCACAATAATATATCCATGAGGCTCATCGTCAGACAGATACAATCGAAATTTAAATGTACCTTCATAAGTATTGAGGAATTGGTTTTTCACTACATATCGTTCCGAATTTCGATCAGGAAACAGGCCCATCCGAGAAAGAGGAGCGTAGGTTTGTGACCCATAGTCAGCAAACTCCTGAATGATGTTTCTCCCTTGTAGCTTTCCTTCAACGTTCTTCCTTTGCCCAGTGATTTTTCTGATGGCTAGGAGCGGGAAATTTAAACTGTAAAGGTATAATTTTCCACTAGGGATAAACTTCCATTCTAATGAATATAAATAGGAAAAGACATTTTCTCAGTTTAAAACTGTGACCTCACTTTGAAATAGTTTAAAAGTCACAATTAAAACAAACCTTCCTGCAAAATCATTTCGCCAGCTTGCCCTGCTGCTTACCTTGGATGTAATTGTTGCGTATCTTCTTCAGTTTTGCTTCCTTCTTGTGCTGGTGCTGTGCAAAGCGGTCATCAAGGCGCTTGACATCTGCCTCCTGTTGCACCTCTTCTCGCTGCTTGAGGAGCTTCATCAGGACCCCCAGTCGGGCCTCCTGCAGCCTGCTCAGGACACATACAAGCACACACCCCTCAAAAAACTACATTGACAGCTTTAACTTTATGATGGCAGGGAGGTTTAGGAAGTGAGAGCTACACTTGTCACTGTCAATGGCACTCTGAGACTTGCCATTCCAGACAGTGTTTTTAAGAACACTGACTGTAATTATATATACGTTCGGTTGCATAATTTAATGTGATGTTTTTCAAGGTGATGAGGGGCACATACTTGCTTTTTAAATCTAGACCTAGGATTGTTTAGACTGGAAATGCTAGCTACATTTCCTTATGGTGATACCAATGAGACAAAAAGTGTATTTGTGTAGAATTAGATTTCTTTCAGTGGAAAAAGTAGACTGAAATAACTTAGAAATATCTGCAACTTTCACATATTATCAGCAATGAACTGTTTCATAAAGTGTTGTTAAATCAACAAATACCATATACAGCATGTTGTACATATGTACTATAGCGGTTCATTCTCCATTTTTGCACCCCAGAGATAAGACCACATATGTAAACACATCAGGCAACACATCTCTGAATCTGGTGATCCTGTGCAGATCAGGTGCAGATCAGACTGCACCTGTGAACCTATGGTCCAGCCCCGAGACTGTGGTAAAGTTGGCTTCCTGCATTACTGTGTTTGCTGTGTAATTTAAGATATTTAATTATGTACTTGTTATACCACCATTAGCAACTTGTCAGAAAGAGTGGAACTTGCTTTACAGGAAATTACAACAAGTTTCAACTGCCAGAACCAAATAATGACAAAGAACTTTTAGCAATTGGTGTGGGCAACTGGAATTTTTTCCCCCATTTTACATAGTTAACTAGTAATGTGGACAGGGGTTTATTTGCAGCATACAGTAGCATGAAATGGAGAAATGGCTTCATTCACAATAATGGAGATTTGGAATACTAATTACAAAACTATGAGGACTCAGGGATAATAGATATCTAGCTGTGTGCTGTTTTGCTGGGAATCATTGCACTGCCAACTAATCACACCCCAACTTTCAGCAGCACTGAGCAAATCGTGCTCTGACGCTTAGAAAATCAAGGAGGCAGATGGCTAGTGGTGACTTAATCTAGGCTCTAACTTTTGAAACATAAATCTCAACCTACACTCCATTGGATGTGCCACTAAGGAGTCCTGGAAAGCAATATTTAAACATTTAAAACAATTTAAAAGGATATTTAAAGATCTGATACATAAGAACATCAGAAAGACTGCAGACAGAAGCCAGAGAGAAGGCCATTTGACCCATCTAGTCCATTCAGTAGTTAGTACTGTAGATAATTGATCCGACGATCTCATTCAGCTATTTCTTGAAGAAAGCCAAAGGTGAGTATCTTGTTCCATACTCTCACAGCCCTTAGGGTAAAGAATATCTTTACAAATTACTCCTGGCAGATGCTTCCTCACCTCATGAACAGCCACTGTATATTAATGTAAGTAATTTTTCTAATAGCTTTAAATGTAAAGAACTGAAGATAATGATACCAGCTGAAAGTATTAATGGAATTCATACAAAACTTTTTTTATTCATACAAAATTTTTTTTTTAATTTTATACAAATCACGTTTGCTTATAAAATTGGTATTCGGCAATATAAAGTGTAATATTCAGACTGTTTTTTTATTCTTACTTTTCTATTTCTTCTTCTCGGAATGCCCACTCTTTTCTTTCCCTTTCGTCCATCATCTTCCTTCTTTTGTCCAGCTGGGAAAGATCATTTAATGGGGGCAGAGTGGCTTCCCAGGCTCGCTTTGCTTGAGCCCGTTCTATCATCTCCACCTCCGCCAAGCCAGCGGGAAGGCCCCGGCCTGTGGAGAGAGAATGCCAACACCAACACAGTTTTTCACAAGTTCCACTGTTTCTTCAGACGCCCACAGAACAGAACATTCTTCAATAAACAGAAGCCACAGATCAATTAAATACTAGCAACCAAAAGGGTTAGATGGGCTGAATGTCCTCCTACTTCTGTTTCAAACCTGTCTTCATTCAGTCTCGTTCATTCTTACCCCATGTTAGCGTGGCAAGTGTCAGAAGTCTTGGAGCAGATCCTGGACGTATTACATATTCAGGGGAGTAGGGGTCAGTCTGGGCCTCACTGTCCCTGTAGTCTGTTTGGACAGCTACTGTACGTGCAAAAGGGGTGGAAGGTCTGCCTGGTGCACTGTCAGATGTTGCATATGGATCTGCTCTACAGAAGAAGAAGGCGGTTCATGTCATACAGTGAAACCTACGCATAAACCATATGTGTACAGGAAGAATCAATAATAATCCTTATTTTCTACAGTATAGCTGCTTTCATGGTGCCCATCTCAAGGTTCTATACAATATGATTATCAAATATATTATATCATAATATAACAGAAGTAAAAGACAGAGCATTAAAGTGAATTTCAAGATAGGATTTGAACGTGCTGACTGACTTGTCAGATTTAATATGTATTATTACACTGTCCTGGGTAAACAGTGTAGAAAGCACAGTGTTGCCAGTGTTCGGAGCCACATTTTGGGAAGTGACAGAAGGTTAGAATATGAAGAATTTCATAGGCTGCTTTAATATGTATGGGGTTAAAAGATCACTGATGTTGTCATTAACCTAACTGTTCCAGCCTTTGAAGGGTGAACAGTAGTACCCTGAATTTATTACCAGTTTTAACTTCCTTGGAATGGCTTCCCACGTATTTCAGAATAAATTCAATTGACCAATCAAAGTTTATTTTGTGCATTTGATAAATAAACTTTAATTGATTAAATTTATTCTGAAATACATGGGAAGCCATTCCAAGGAAGTTAAAACTGGTAATATTACTCATGCATTTGGATTTTGGTTAAAATCAAGGAAGCTGGGTTTTGAATATGCTGCAAATTAAGAATACGTTTGTTTTTTGTTGTTTACACCAGCAAGCACTGCACTGGAATAACCACTTCTGGAATACACAAAAGTAGGCATTAGCTTTTCTACATTGGACTTGAATCAAAGAAGGGCTGTACATATCAAAGTATTGTTTATGATACTGAGTGAAGTCTTTTATTCATTACCAGCACCAATAAGAAATGTATAAGTGCCACTAAATCAAATGAAAATGTGAAGCATATTATCCATTGAAATACAATTTGAAATAAAGTGCTTTGATGGATATTTAAATAGCCTTTTAATAATTCTGGGAAAAAAAGAATAAGGTTATGCATCTTGCAGCACTTGACTATACATTCATTTAAATATTTTAGCCTTTGCTTTATCTACATATCACAACAATATTCACAATACTACATGTAAAGAAATTGAATTAAAATAAATGATTGTTTAAATAAAGCAGAATGTGTGTCATGGCCACACATAATCCAACATAAGCCTGTTGTAAACGCCGACTCATTAGTACAGTACCTTGGTAACACATAAACAGACACAAGCCTCCGCCAATTCTTATAAATGCAGACGTATTAGTTAATTATCCAATTGGTCACCTTGGCACCAGACTATTTAAGGCTTCATTCCTATCATCATGGTGCTCAGTATTGGTTTACCAGTGGAGCTCTTTTTCCCTTGCTATAATACGCTATCTTAGTATTGATTTCCTGGTCCTTCGGCTTCTCGATCTGCCACAACTTCGACTAAGGATACAAGATTTGGCTAAGTACAACTGGCTTTTGCTAAACCACAGTGTTTGGCTTTTGACCAGGTTCTGCATAAGGTCCTACATTTACTGTGGCTACAGCATCATAACAATGTGTATTATTACACACTCCTGCTATGAATAGCCTACTATTTAACTCTTTAGTTTTTTAATTACAGCCATCAAGGATAGTGCACTTAGAAAATTGCAGTATTTCACAAAAAAAGATTTAAACAGATTTGTCAATAGTGCTGAAGTTCCTTTTACCCCATTTGTATTTAGGTTTATGAAACAGCAGTTTAACTGTTTAACAAGTGAAAGGTTATGTTCACTGTCCACTGAGTTCTGCTGAGTGAAACAAAATCTTCCGGAAGTCTTATGTTATCCATCTCCCTATCCACCACCAACCCACTCGTGCATCCACCCAACTACCCATCTATCCAACAACCATCCACCCACCCAACCACCCCTCCTTCAATTCATCCATCAGTTTTCAGTAGCTGTTTTTTCTTTAAATGGCCAAGCTGATACTGTGCTGCAGCCTTACCCACCTGGTACTCTGGACTCTGGACCAACATGATGATGCCAGTCCAATTGCCAGGTGCATAAAAAATTGGGGGACAACTTAGAGATGCCAAGTTATCTTCAGATATCATGCTTTTGGACTGGTAGAAAAAGCTCACACAGACCAAGGGAGAACATGCAAACTCCAGACCAGAGTGTAACCTAGGATCTACAGTAAGATGTGATCAGCTCTGACTGCAAAGCCATTGTGTCATATTCTCTGAGGGACAAATATGAAGTTTCAAGGCATTACATTTTTATGTTTCAAGGACCAAAGCAGAAAGAAGCAGAAATCTGTGACGTGACTTACTTCGGTACTGCAAAAACAACATCTGGTGGCAAGTGCTGGGAAAAAGGAATCAGTGGACTGCAAGGTAGAAAAAGATGCAAGAAAAAGTATTATTTTTTATTGCATGATACCTAGAAAGTAAACAACCCTACATAATCACCAAGGCAATGAAAAGTATTATCCTAAAAAAATTCAGGAACTTAATGGTTAGATCTGATATAATAAAGATTAATTAAAAAAACATAAAGTAATAAAAAACATTTGATCATATTAATGTTATAACCACTGTACTGCAGTGTCATTTGACTGGCATTTGCCCTTGGAAACTGAAGAATTCTCATGAAGGCTGACGGTTTTCCAGGCTTTCCAGGGCTTGCTGCTCGTTTCTGATGCCCTTTTTCCGGTTTCCAGTTATCAATTGGGAATTTAATTAATCAATTTCTCTCTTTTCTATATAATGCCAAGGCACCACTGTTGCTATTATTCTTCCCCCACTCTCTCCATGGCAGTACTGTCCTCCCGCACAAATTTCACTGGTTTTGTGGTATGAATCTTCAGAGGCTGGTTCCAGGCATCTGTCTTGGAATCCTGGACCTGCTGGCCCTCACCTTCCTTGATGGCTTCTTGTCGACTGCCCTCAACCCTGGCTGCTGAAGCAGACTGCAGTACTCACCAGTCTTCAGCTGCAACACACTTCAGTTCCAGTCCTCACCATTAACTCCAGGTCAAGTCTTCACTCTGCAATGCTTCTCCTTTGGTCTTCGTCCCAGTGTTGCTCCTTCAGTCTTCACCCAGCACTGCACTTCAGTTCCAGTTCTCACCATTAACTCCAGGTCAAGTCTTCACTCTGCAATGCTTCTCCTTTGGTCTTCGTCCCAGTGCTGCTCCTTCAGTCTTCACCCAGCACTGCACTTCAGTTCCAGTCCTCACCATTAACTCCAGATCAAGTCTTCACTCTGCAATGCTTCTTCTTCGGTCTTCGTCCCAGCGCTGCTCCTTCAGTCTTCACCCCGCACTGCACTTCCGTTCCAGTCCTCACCATTAATTTCAGGTCAAGTCTTCACCCTTCAATGCTGCTCCTTTCATCTTCGTCCCAGCTCATCCTTTTCAGTCTTCACCGTGCACGGAAACCTTTGCCCTGAGATTCTGGACCCTTCTCCACTTGTTCTCTCTATTCATTGATTGCTGATTTCACTCTGGGGCAGCATGCGCTGTCCAGGACCGCTCTCTTACAGATGGCTCCCCTGGTTTGGTCCAAAGGGCGCCTGGGTAACCAGTGCCAACCGCACCCAAGGGCTTCATTCAGGGAAATGTTTCCTGGGAGACTGAGTTCACTGGTCTGCTCTTGAGGCCCCATTTAAGGGTCAGATCCTGGGCTCTCCAACTGGACCACTATGCTGCAGTTCCTGCCCAGCCTGCCTCCAATCCATGAAGCCGGGAGTCTCTGCCACTCTCTGGACCCTTGCGGTTGTGTTCTATCCAGTCAATCAGGCACGTTAAAACAAATAAGAATACAAATATGTTACATATCAGAAAGGTTATAAATGAGATAAGGCCATTCTGCCCATCTAGCCCCTTTGGTAGTTAATTGGTCCAAGGATCTCATCCAGCAGTGTTTTGAAAGAATCTGGGATGTTGTCTTCAACATGGCTGGATAGCTTGTTCCATACTCCCACAACCCTTTAGATAATGTAGTGCCACCTATGCTACATGTTTATCACATTCATTGTAAAGACTTTATACCTGGCAGGTTAGATAATGTGGGACTTAATGTGATCGTCGGTTGTTCAGTTCCGTTCAGTTGTTTTCACATGAAATATTTAATATTCACATTACTATATAATCGTTACACAGTAATTATAACATGTTTTTGACACATACATTTGTACAAATGCTTTTAGCCATGGCTTTTAGAACCTGGAGAGGGGGAAATACCCCCAGCACTTTCTAACATAGAAAGAGGACAAGACATAAGAAGAGAAGATAAGAAAACTGCACAGCACAGTTTAATGCTATTTTGAAAGCTTACCGCTTAAAATACTTCCAGCGATTTACTCCTGAAACATCACAATTATCCTGTCTATTATCTTGGATTTTAACAGATGTATGATACCTGAAAGAAAAACAGAAAGACCTTGACATGCACAAGGCTGGGAAATAATTTCTGACAATTGCCATTTGTGTTTTTTTTAAGTCCTATTGCTCTAGGGCTGATTTTGAGCTCTTACAGGATATGCTATGCAAATATGAAACTTTAGTAAGTTTTCAATCAATAAATAGATGAAAGAAAATAATCTTGATAAGATTATGGTGATCTGTTTGTGTTGGTTTGAGATGGAATCTGTGAGAGGACATTCAGTTTTTATTTACCTTTTGTAGCATAAACTCTTATTCATTTATTTGAATATAAGGAAGATATACACTGAGGTCTGTTATTATTTAAGAAAGAACTATGGTATGTATCCTTGGTTATGGTTTAATTCAATACTTCTAAAAAAAGCTGTAGGTACTTTCTTGAAATGCTGTTACACTGCCAGAATACAGTAATAGACTTTTTTGACATCATATTCCTAACTACTGCCCTGAGATAACTGTGGACCAATTTTTACAGAAGCCAATTAACCTTAACCCACCAGCATGTCTTGGGACTGTGGGAGGCAAGGAGAGCACCTGGGGACAATATGCAAATTCTACACATATATCACACTAGGAATTGAACCCAAGACTCTAGCATTGCAATGCAGCAATGCTTACCACTGTGCTACCCCATAATAAAATAAAAAAAGAACTACTCTGTGTCATCTTGTACGATGTAAAGAAATAAATATTTCAAGACAATGACTTGGACCTCACACATACTGTACATCAAATACAAAATCTGTTGGCAGTAATTTTAAAAAGAAGGAAGATCTCTGAGCAAAGAATCCCAAAGGGTGGTGCAAAACCAACAGATGACTTCTCTCAAGACTATACTGATATTCAACCAAAGCAAAATCCTTTCTCTCTTTGTTAAATAATCAGTGGTTTAGAAACTTTTGAACAACATCTAGTGACTGTTTACCCTGTTAGCTGCTGCAGGACCTCCCTGCGCTGCTCTGCTCTGCCTCTCCAGCTCCGATCTATAAAAGGTGGGACAGGATCCGCAGCCTCCAGATGTAAAGTGTGTCGGGGGTAATGAGGCAGGTTGCTGAACATTGACGTGTACTCTGGAACTCTTTTCTGTGTGTCAGAGAAAGCACATATTAAACACCTTGTTACATTGGCATGTGACAGGCATAACACAATGATAAATACTTGGCTCATTTGGGAGCTGTGTACAGTACATTTATTCCTAGAGGAGACACTGAGGTTAAATGAAAGTTAAATCCGGCTCTGTGCTTTGTAATACTTTTATACTATACTTACCACCCGATCGAGGGATGCATGTGCCTTGAAGTTAGCCTTGGCATGGTCGTTCTCACTTGAAACAGTATAGACAGGATCTGTTTTGTTTTCGAAGGGGAAAAAAGTGTTTCTATATGTTACATTTCACGACTGATATGAACAAATGAATTAACTTATCCAATCACTTTAAAATATTTATTTTTTAAATTGAAGTTAAATATTAATATTTAATATTACTATTTTAACTTAAAGAATACATTACTTTTATTAAAAATGTATTTCTCTTTATTCTAACAATCTAATTGTATGCACTTAATAAATTAAATATTAATATTTAATATTAATATTTTTAACTTAAAGAATACATGACGTTTATTAAAAATGTCATTTTCTTTATTCTAACAATTGTACGCCCTTAATAAATTAGTTTAATCATTTCCCATTATTCTGCATCACCCACATAGAGCCTCATTCCTGGTACCTTATCATTCTATCTAGCAATGATACTCCTCTTATCTCCTACACCTGCTTTCACTTCCTAAAAGGCACAGTTTTTTTTTAATCTACAAAGCGTCTTCCACAGAGTTGGTTAACGTTTTTTTTCATCTTCAGACGTCCACAGTCGTGACACGACTAGTTCATGCGCAGCTCTCGTAAATTGCACACGCTACTCGTAACACTAATTTCTGTTCGTTTTAGAAAAGAGTCTGAAACGGTGTTCGAGTGAAGCCTTGTTTAACTTGATTTTAAATCCTTTGATTTTTGTAGGAAAGCATATTGATTTCATTTACTTTGGCCGACACTTTTATTTTGCACAGAAGTTGTTTCATGTAAGCATTAAAATACAAAGGTAACCGCACTGCCTTCGGGGACTGAACTCTCAACAATTTCCGAATTAAAAACCACTCACCGTACAAATAGTCATGTACCCGGTGCTGTCTGTATCCCCTCAACCCGTCTTGCCTCTGAACCGTCTGGGTCACCGATAGGCTCATTCTTGTATTTTCTTAAAATTCATTAAGAATAATTGACAATATCTGAAAAATAAACATATTCAGCTTAGCATTACAGAATGAAAATAGAGTCGGTGAGTTTCAATGAGTGACCATCTTTGTTGGCAGAGCTGTAACTATAGAGGTTGTAAACAGCATGATCACCATAGCAACACTTTCATCGGGAATAACGGAAATTGCGTGTTTACCGTATTGCACTGTAGAGTGCGATGGTGTGACAAATTGGGCAGGTGGAGAGTTGGTAAACTCAAAATGTGTCGTGTAGTAACTGTTTAGCTGAACCATACAGATAATTAAATGTAAGCAGAATGATTTTAGTATCAACATAAAAAAGTGCGAAGACTAAAGACTTGAGAGATATGACGTCGACTCTAGATACGAAATTCTGAACATATTTGAGTTTGTTTCGTGCAGCTTTAGAGACGACAGCAAGTAGCGTTACAATCATCAACTAAAAACACACACATGAACTAATTTTCCACTACTACAGACAGCAATGTAGACTGGGAATACTTCTATAACGGAAAAATAAATATATGTCCATCCTTACAATATACAGTAATGTAATATAATTAGAATCAAGGGTCAGTCCAGGATCGAAGATTTCTTCCTCTAGAAATGCTTCATTTTGGCTTGAAACTGAAATACAATACTTTCAACTGACAAGGTTACAGTCTTGGTTTTACTGTAAGTGGAGGAACCCCATAGCATGACCTCAGTCTTACAATTTAGATGCGAACATTTTGTTTCAGCAAACGTTTTACATGAGAATTGCCATCAGTACTGTAACAACCAATTTGATATGAGGTATACAGTATACACAGTATACTGTATGAGGTATAATGTGGAAATAGGTCTGAGATCTCCAGAGACATCTTAGGCACTCAGGAGTTGCAATATACAGTATGACCAGAAGCACTGAATATGAACATCAAACCTGATTAAAGATTTAAATATTTAAAATTAAATTAAAATCATTTGACAGCTGATAGAACTTGTAGTTGATAACCCATTGCATTTACTGATCAAATCTAATTGACATGTGTTCTTTATCACCAACATAATTTACAATTCTAATGCACTAATAAAGCTAAAAGGTTTATTTTTGTAATAAAAGTCTGATCTACAAGGATGCCAAAGAATTGAGTTGCTTCCTCCAGAAGGAAAACAAATGAATGAAACACAACAGCTAACACAACTGTACAAAAGTACACATGCATTTGGAGGTCACTACAGTTAATAAACCAACTTTATTACATAGAGTGTTTTACACAACACCCTTAATTATGAGATTGGCCCCATCAGTGAAGCAGCAAGAGCTGATTATGTTTCCATAATCTGTAGCAACTCCATGCTGTGAACACATACTATAAACCTTAAATGCTGTGTTCTGTATAGGATAGATACCTGTAAGTGCAGTATTTTTCACTGTGATCTTAAGGCTGTTTCACTAGTCAAAGTATGGCTATACCACACTGATGAGACCCAGTGGTCTGTCTGTCTATTGTACAAAGGTGTTATAGTACATGAATGCAATTTGTGGCCTTGTGGGTTATGCAGCTTTTGATTAGTCATTGTTCTATTTTTCAGACCTTTCTCACTATACCTTTACTTGTTTGAGTAGCCTGATTTTAACACTGTCGGTGGTTATTCTTAACCATCAAAACCAAATATTATGGAGGGACAGGCCTGGTTCTGAATGGTTTTACATGTCTTTTCTTTTGTTATTTTGTTAGTGGTTTCTTTTCTGACCAATGTCTGACCACAAGTGAGACAGATTTATGAAGTTATGAAACTTTAAATCTCACACTTAATTCACCTTTTCACATTGACACAACAAGTTCTTATGTTCAATCTGATTATTGGTTTTAGGGGGGAAAAGAATATTATATGGTACAATGCAATGCAATAATAAACAAATGTGGACAATCATCATGTCCTGACAGACTTGGTACATACGGTAAGCAAACTGTGTAAATCCAACAAAAACATGAAATCAGGAATAAAAGGGCAGAAAAAAGGAAACCAGAGAGGTGGACAAATTAAGCAAGGTTAGAAGAGAAAAGAAAGAATACAATTATTAAAAAGACATGAGGGGAAGCCACAGTCTTCGAGGTCTTTCATACAGTATGTCTGGGTCAAGAGTCAAGCTCTTAAAGAAGTTTAAAAACAGCTGCTGGGAAGAATAATACATTTTGAGTTTAAGCCAAGGAGGGAAAAGTAAGGAAAAGAGGGAAAGTACTGTACATCACATCCCTTACCCAGTGAGAGAAGGTGGCCGCAGAGTTTCTTTTCTTAACCTTGTGAAGGGTTGCACTGTTTAACTAGTGAAAGGGGCTGCAGTGACACAAAGCTGCCATTAGAGGACGCCAAAGCATCAATAGAAAAATCCAAAACTTAAAATAATAGGTAACCAGTTGGTAATTTAAGGTTGTATTTATGAATTGACTTTTTATTTTTTACATGGTGTTTATATAAAGGGATGTGTTTTACTTTTGTTGGTAAACAAAATAAATGTACGAATAATAATAATAATAATAACACAGAAAAAGTACAAAAAATGTTAAAACAAACAAAAAAGTATATGTTTTAGACATCGACTGATGCTCTCCTTAGTCAATAGTTGTTTTGTAGTCAATAGTTGTATTGACTTATTGCTGTTGGACAGGAGTTAATGTCATCAGATGGAATCCTGCTTTCATCAGGCATTTTGACCCTTATCCATAGGGTCCCTCCTGCTGGTGGGTCAGCAGTGGTAACCAGTCACTAGTCACTGCTCATCTCCTCCTGGCCTCCAGATTAACTCCTCTCTTCTCGTCCAGAGCCAGCATGAGGCTCTCTCCGCTGCCTTTCCCTGCCTTTGAACTGCTGTCTTAATGTCCCTCCCAGTCTTCCACCCTTTCCCTCTGCAGTCTTGTACCAGATTGTCATATTTGGCACTTTTGCCTTCAAAGGTCTCCTTACATCCTTCCTCCCAATGCATCAACAGCTCAGTGAAGATCATCTTCCTTGCCTCTGGGGCATATCACTACATCTGGCCTTCAGGATGTTTGTACAACCTCAGGAAACTGCAGTCCTCTTCTAAGGTCTAGTCTCATGTCCCACAATGGAGCTTTATGCAGGATAGAATCCTTGATTTTCCCTGACTTTGTCCACTTCTCATCCTCTCTGACAAATGTAACTGTGTCATTGAATGCTATAGAACACCTGGAAAGAGATGCAAAAGGGCTCCAGCCTCCACAATTCTGTCCACGTCACTCTTCTTTTAGAAAGATTACACTTTGTCCATGCTTCCTGCACTCCCAGCTCCACTGATCTGGACCTTCAGCTCTTCTTCTCATGATTCCTCACTTCTTTCTGTACCATATCTCTCCTCTCTTTTAATCTGGATTTTTCCCACAGCTGGAAGTGTGTTGTTCCCAGACCTCGCCTGTCAGGACATGGGTTTCTAAAGATGTCCTGAAGCTTCAATTGACTCTCTGCTTGGGTCACAGAGTCCACAGCAGCCTTCTTCTTTCCTGATCTGGTAATAATTCCTGCCCCTCTGACCAGGCTGTCTCTGGACTTTCTAAAAGACATCTCCATCCTGCATTTTTCCCACCTTGAATTCTTCTACAAATGAAAACAAGGGGAGTTGCAGCTGAGATAAGAGATAACATTAGCATAAATAAACACAAAGCATTAAACTAGTAGTAGAAGATGCAAGAATCAGACAGAGATACCAAATTCGTAAAAGCCTTTCTGAAGACGGTTCTGAGTTAGGGTAGGTGACTCTCTGATATCCTTGGGGAATAACAAGAAAAGACCCTGTGAGCTTGGGGTACAAATAGGAGACCACAATCAGATGACTAAAGTTTGCAAGGTGGGGAGTAGGAAGATAATAAGACATAGAGGTACTGAGGTGAGCATGAGGGTTTTGAAGTTGACTGGAAACCCAATGAAAAACAAGTACTACAGGAAAGGAGTAATGTGATGCATTCACACAATCTGCTCAGGATTCTGGCGGTCACATTCTGGACAAACTGAAGTGTGTTCAGTGTGGATTTAGATACCCCAGCAAGTAGGGCTTTACAGTAATAAATTCTGGAAAACATGAAAGTGTAGTGAATGAATAGGAATGACCAGGTTTTCTGCAACAGTCAGAGACACCAAAGGGCATAGTCAATAATATTTCATGTCAAGTACCACCGATAAGATTGATGGGTTAGCTTTAGATAGATTATGGGAGACTTCAATCTTGTCACAGTTTAAGTGAAGGATTTTTTTAATCATCCATGTTTTTATGTCAGAGATGCAGTAATGCAGAGTACAGACACAGCCACTGCAGTGTCATGTTTAGGGACATAGATTTGAGTATCACCATCATTTCTAAATGGTAATTCAGACCATGATCTTAACAGCTGACGAAGGGGGAACATGTACATTGCCCTCCAGATTTATTGGCACCCTTGGTAAAGATGAGCAAAAAATACTATGAGAAAATGTCTTTGTTGTTTATCAGCTTAATCTTACGCTGAAAATATGAGGGAAATCTAACTTTTCAGTGAGGTAAAGTAATTCAAAGAAAATCATTTAAAAAAAATAAACATTTTTCTCAAAAACACAGGCGTCACAATTATTGGCACCCCTAGAAATTCCTATGAACAAAATCTATTTGACATATATTCCCATTCATATTTTACCTTTTTTAAGCAAACCTGAGTCTTTAGGAACCCTTAAGTGGTCATCCACGACTTCCTGTTTCACTGGGGTATAAATATGAGGTAACAAGCAGGCCAAACACTCTTAGTCATCCATCAAGAAGGGGAGGTTAAAAAAATACAAAAATGAAATGAGACAAAAGGTTGATGACCTTCATAAATCTGGCAATGGCTATGAAGAAATAGCTACACATCTGAAAATACCCATCTCCACTATTAGGGCAATAATTAAGAAGTTTCAAACAACTGGAGCTCTGATGAACCTGCCTGGAAGAGGACACAAATATATTTGGCCCCCACACACAGTGAGGAAGATGGTTTGAGAGGCAAAACTTTCTCCAAGGATCACAGTTGGACAATTGCAGGAGTTGGTTGCATCCTGGGGTCACCAAGTCTCCAAAACTACAATTAGATGCCACCTTCATGCCAACAAACTATTTGGAAGGCCTGCCAGAAGATAGCCTCTGCTGTCGTCAAACCACAAACGTAAGCGCCTGGACTACGCTAAACATCACTGGAACTTTGATTGGAACCAGGTTCTATGGTCAGATGAGACAAAAATAGAGCTTTTTGGCAACAAACACCAAAGGTGGGTCTGGCATCAAAAGAGTCAAGGTAATGCAGAAAAGAACCTTATCCCCACTGTGAAGTATGGTGGTGGATCTGTGATGTTGCGGGGCTGTTTATGTTCCAAAAGCCCTGGGAATCTTGTTAGGATACGTGGCATCATGGACTCCATCAAATACCAGGAGATTTAAGTTCATAATCTGGCTGCCTCTGTCAGGAAGCTAAGACTGGGTCATGGTTGGATCGTCCAGCAGGACAATGATTCAAAGCATACCTCCAAATCTACACAGAAATGGTTCACTGACCACCGAATCAAGCTTTTGGAGTGGCCATCCCAGTCCCCTGACCTAAAGCCCATTAAAAACCTGTGGGGTGAGCTGAAGAGGAGAGTCCACAGCAAGGACCAAGGATTCTGAAGGATCTGGAGATCCTTGAGTTCTCCCACCTCATCCAGCATTATAAGAAAAGACTCAGTGCTGTTAGTGCTGTTGGCAATGGGAGGGTGCACAAAGTACTTAATGCAGGGGTGCCAATAATTGTGACACATGTTTTTGAGAAAAATGTTTATTTTTTTATAAGGATATTTTTTTCTTTGAATAATTTTACTTCACTGAAAGATTAGATTTCTCTCATATTTTCAGTGTAAGAGGGCACTGTAAATGCTGAATAGGAAACACCAGACCAAACCACCTTAAGAACTGAAACCCCCAAGGGAGACAAATCAACGAGAGTTGAGCCCTTTAACAGTAATGTCAGATTCTCCAATCACAGTCTCAAGATGGGCAAGTAAGATGTCGCAGTTATCAGTATCAAGAGCAGCACAGATGTCAAGGAGTATAAGGATAGAGAAGCCATAAAAAATATTATTAGTAACTTTAACCAGAGCAGTTTCTGTTGGGTGAAATTATCTGAAACCAGATTGGATTGAATTGTAACAGTATGCTCTAAAAGTTTTGGAAAATAAGATAAATGGGATATAGAGTGAAAATTGTTTAGATTATAAATATACTGTATTTATATACTGTACAGTACCAATTCTGTAACATTATTTTTCAGAAAGTTTAAGACAGGGAGTGTAACAGTACTGTAGCTGAAGAAGAATCTCTCAAGTGTAAACCTGCTTTAGATACAGAATGCGAGTGCTGCAGACTAGAAACAGAGGGTCTCATTCATCAAAATGCAGTAGTTGTAAATTTGCAGTAAACTGTGGTACAAAATTTTAACAATTGCAAAATCACCCTACCTTCCATATATTTGAAACATGTAATCATGTAATCACAGAGCAGAATACGTTCCATTACAGAGAGATAAATAGACTTATTTAAAGCAATATATCTTCTATAAAGTTGTAACAACATTCTGTACAGTAGCTGTGTAATTTGTTCCAGACTTTCACTAAAGATGTGTTTGATTTGTTTTTTATACTGTACTCATGAAGTTTATAATACAATACTTTTTACAATGACTCAAAGCAAATTATATATAGGAGAGGAACTTTTTCTTCCTTACATGCAGCACCCCCCCCCCAGGCAGCACACAACAGATATTTTGCACCAGCAGCCCCACCTGAGTGAAAGACAGTGTCAATTCAGCACTGGCAGCCCCACCTGGGTGACATAGTGTAGAGTGGCAATTCTGCCAAGCAGACCCACCTGGGTGACACTGCCATTTTGCACCAGCAGCTTTATTGAACAGCAGATCTGTGTGAGAAATGAGAAATAGCTGCATCAAAAACATATCCTACAGTGTCTCCAGTCATCATGTTGGGTTGTTGGTTTGGAAATTCTGATCCAGAGGGTAGAAACCATCAAACAGACCAGCAGCACCCTGGTTTTAAAATAATTAAAGATCTAATTATCCTGTTGGAAATTGTTTGTCTTAGTTGGTCTTCTAGGCCAAAATCTGTTTTCATGCTGTTACTTGTTAAATTTGGCTTGTTAACTTGTTAAATTGGTAAAAGTTAACCTGTTAAATTGATAAAAGTTATCAATTATCATTAAGTCAATTGGTATATGGGAAAATATCCTTAAAATATCTTCTCTCATACTGTATATGTACTACAGATTGACTAAAGATGTTACACTGTGATAACTAATATTTGGAATGAATGTGTGAGAAACTTTAAATTATGCAAGGTAACTGCAAAAAACGTCTTTTTTTCCTAAAGTGAATCAACCTGCACAAACATTTTCTGTAATGTATTACTAGAGACTTCAATAATTCTCAGGTTTTAGTAATCACATGTCAGTACACTTATAAGGTTTGCCCTTGTGAAACAATAGGAAACTGTAAAATGACATCATGGTAAAATTACAGTTTTAAATGCACTTCCATGTAGTTTTGTCTTGTCTTCTTTAGTTTCATTGTTCATTCTGTTGAAATCCTCTGGTTTGGCTTGTATCAGGTGTCTTATACTCTTCTCTGTTTACGACTTACAAGATTCACTTCCTTCAGCATCAGTGAAGGATCCTTAAGCACAATATTGTGCATAATATTCTAAATGAGGTCTTATTTGTGCATTGTACAGTTTTAACATAACATCCTTTGCATTATATACTTTTAACTACAGTAAATATCCAAACATTTTTGTTGCCTTCTTATTAGTTCCCCAGCTGAAAAGATATACACTTTAGTAGCAACAACAACACCCCTGGGTCTTTCACTGTAAAACACGTCATTACGATACATTCCGAATACAGGGGATAGGCAGACTTTGTATTCTGAAACAGAGTTTGTGGAAACTTACGTTTCAGTTATGTTCTGATCCTTTTATGATATCTTTTACTGTCCTTGTGTCTTTAAAAAAGGCTGAAAAGCCTACTTTCAGTTTCAGTGTCTCATTTTGTTTCCTTTTCAGGACCTTATATGATTGCTACCATTGACTATAGCCTGCTTGTATCCTGCTCCAGGTAGCTGTCTATGTCTTACAGATTTTGAATATCATGGCTAAAGTGCAGTCATGAAAGTCTGACACTATACAAAAAACTGGTGTTCAAGTGTAAATTCATACTAATGATTTTTTTTCAGGTGAAGTTCTCCAAACTCCTACACACAACGATGAAGTGTCATGACAACAGAATAAAGATGAACAGTTTAGGCAAAGAAGCTGTTCAGTCAAAAAGAGCATCTCACAGAGCTCACTGAGGAGTGAAAAACAAAAAGTAACAAAATTACTTTCTTCCATTGCCAGGCACAGCAATGTATTACTATTACATGAGGCCTGAAAAGTGATCATTGAATTCTTTCTCCCTGTGTTTACAAAGATGCATGATCTCTCTTGAGAGTATACACACTGACATTTTACAATGCAAATAAATCAAAGATTTTCAGCTTCTTTTAATGAAGTATTGTTGTAACAAGTATATAGCTATAAGCTATAATGTGTTTTTATGATGAAAAGTCTAGAGGATTGTATTGACTTTAAAACTGAAGACAATAAAACTGTAAGACAAATTTTTTACTTGCTTCTAGAACTACGAAGTGGACTTTAATTTAAAATGTAAATGCCATTCTTATGGGTTGTTTGCTTTTGTTATCATTTCTACTTCATTTCTCTTACAGTGATGTGCAATGCTATCACTGTAGATGGTTCATTATAATTTAATTATAAAATTAATTATAAATTTGATCATTCACTTACAGTACGTAACTTTAACAGCAGGGTTAAAGTTTGGTTATTTATTACATATTTAGATCATAGTTTTGCATGCAACAAAATACAGAAAGGAAAAAGCTAATTAGAAAAGAAAGTGCAATAGTTCTGATTCTTTACAATCTGCTGTGAAGTGGATATTTGTCCCATTTTCCTCTTTCAGATGCTATAAGCTTATTGATCCAAGAACATCACTGTTTCATATCTCAGAAAATTTAATTTGCACTAGTTCCTGGACGTACCCTCATAAAATTCAGTTCTGTATAAAATGCAGTTCAGAGCAATGATGAATAAATGTTCAAAACAAATTGTCTATATTAAAGAATGTAGGGGAAAGAAATTGCAGCTACACCCTTGGGACAATTCAAATTTAAAATGAATGAAAAATTCCAGTTTTATTGCTGTTTGTTGAGAAGGAACCAAACACTGAACCCATTGTGATTTTGATGGAAACGTAGTTGGTGTTAAAACTTGAAGTTTACATTTGCTTTGTTAATATTTACTAATGTCTTAGCTGACTAAAAATACTTACTCAACCAAAGCATCTCCATTACCACTTAAAAATGGGTACCATTGAAAAATTGTCCTGCAGGTCACTGCAGTTCAAATGCTGTGGGATATTGTGACTTTTCTGTGACAATCCTTTTTTAGTATAGGTTTTTTAATTATATGTTTTCAGGGAAGTTTCTCTTCAGGAAAAGAAAAGCTTATATATAGGGTTATGATGAGCCAGAACTGAAGCTGATAGGCAACAGGTACAAGACAGGATACATCTCAGAAACGAGTCATCACAGTGTGCACAGTCACATGCATACAGATATGTGGAGACGGTCACAGGCACCAATTAATCTCCACAGTGTGTCTTTGAACTGTGGGATCACATGTCTTCATGGAGAACATTCAGACTACACACAGAGTGTGTCACAGGCCATAATCTAACCCAGGACCCAAGAGCTGTGAGGCTTCAGCACTAACCACTAACATGTTTGAACAATTTTCTTCTTTAAAAATTAATTTTAAAAAAAGTAGTCCATGTCAAACCATTTTGCCGAACTGGCACAAAACACGGTACCTGAAATCACAAAGTTGTCTAAGGAATGTGACATTCTGATTTAGGACAAAATGAAAATGTGCTATAAACTATAAAAAGGAGAAGTGCAGTTTCATTTAAAGGAAATATAAAGATGAATCAGATTGGTTATTTAAATTATTTCATATGAAAACTGCTGTGCTGAATGTTTCCATGTGGGCTGCAGAGAGGTTATTCTACTCCAGCTCCTTTGCTTGCCCAGCCTCTTTCTACTTGTGAGGATCTGTAACACCCAACCACCCTCCAAGAACTAGAGCTCTAGTGTTCCTCTCAGCCTGTTAAGAGTGGAAAATATTTCACACTCTGTAACTCACCTACAACTCCTATGAGCATGCTCTTCATGGGTTACTGTAGAACGGTTTCGAGCTGCATTGCAACTTATTCCACAGAATCATAAATAAGCTCTGCGACACAAATGAGATTAACTCCCTTTTGATGTTGTGCACCTCGCTGTGAAAAATGTAAAGACCACATTGTTCTCTTTCTTTCATGTTTACCATGACAGTCTTTGATGGTGTGCACTCAGAACATGTGACAGGAACTTGACGTGAGCTTGGCTTTTGTGTTTGTGCTCCAACTGACTTCAGTGGCACTGAATCGGAGCAAAGCAAATAGACTGAGCACTATCATTGCACCAGTACAGGCAATCTTACACTGTGCATTTTCAAACAGTAAATTAGCATACTGTAAAATTCCAGTTTTACTTGTGGTTTTATGAAGATATATTGAGAATAATGGGTAAATGTATGAATATGGGAAAACATAAAATTAACTTTTACTATACAAGTCTATAGGAGTACTTCTAAAACTCCAGTTCCCTACCATGGCCATCATAAGTGTTTAACATGGCACATGATCAAGTAGTTTGAATACCTTCTTCATACCGTCTTAAATACATAAAACATAAAACATAAAACATAAAACAAAAGCCATGGCTGGAGCACTGAGGAGGCACAGGAGAGAGCTCATAAAGCTCAGAGCAGCGGATGGGCAAGAGACAGGAAGGAGAGTCTGGTACTCTATTTACTCTGTTTTATCAGGTGATGGTATTTGTTTTATTAAAACAACACAAATATTTTTGTTGAGTTTGGTCAATTGCAGGCTTCGGAGGGGAAATATTTTACATTTTTTACTTTTTTGCTAATTAAACTCATGACTGAATGATGATCGTGGGCTTTTTATTTTACACTGCCTTTCTCATACGAAACAGGAAGGAAAAGTTTTTAAAATACTACAGGAGGCAGAGGAAAGAAGGGATCAGAAAGACTTCAGTAATTAGACCTCCCACAAGCCTTCAGCTTGGATACATGTGGCCCATGTTTCATCAGGCTGAACATCTTAACTCTCCCAGAGGTATCTTGCTTTCTTACTGTGCCTGTTGCTCTTTACCTCTGCTGACACAAAAGCCCCGGTCTCAGTGCTAAAAGAATATGGGAGCTTTCTGTTGTAAACTGAATATCAGATTCCCTTATAACTTAACATCCATCCATTTTCTAACTTCCTCCAATTTAGGGTAACAGGCTGGAGCCTAACCAGACAAGCAACAGACACAAGCCATAGTACACTCTGGAAGGGATGCCCCTCATCACTTAAATTAACTGCAACAAATTAATAAATTGTTATCAGAAAAATAGCAAAATATACAGTATATATTGTTGTAGCCAGTGCACAGACATTTTGTAGACATAGTAGATTCTTTGCTCTGATCATTTGCTATCAAAAGGGTTGATCAACATCTCAGTTTGGAATGTCGCAGGCCCCTTGCATGTGTGGCCACCTATCTTCAATTCAACATTATTTGTCATTATACTTACACGGGTGCATAGTATAGTGAAAAGTGTTTCTCATTAGTCTCTCAGGTATGGTATATAAATAGAAAAGCAGACAAGACAATAGACAGAAAAACAATAACAATAACAGTTTAAGCAACAGTATGGTGCCAGTGCAAAATTGTCAAAAACAGTGCAAATACACAAACAGAGAGAAGTAGACAGACAGGACAAGAACAGTGCAAAGGTAATACAGTGAACAGTGCAAAAATAATATGGTGATTAATAAATAGTACAACTAGTAGTCACTGTTGTGCCTTCTTGATGAGATTGGAGGTGTTTAGTGTCCATGTGAGGTCCTTAGAGATGTGAAAACCTAGGAATTTGAAGTTATTCCCCATCTCCACGGCAGACCCTTTGATGTAGATGGGGGAGTGGACTTTTCCTTGTCTCCTGAATTCAATGATCGGCTCTTTGGTTTTGCTGATGTTGAGACATAGGTTGTTGGTTCGGCACCAGTCTCCAAGTTGTTTTATCTCCTCCCTGTAGGCAGTCTCATTGTTGTCAGCGATCAGGCCCACGACAGTGGTATCGTCAGCATACTTGAGGATGGTGTATATAAACTATATAAACTATACTAAATACCTGCAAGGCTCTGCACCAGGTTGCCCAAACTATATTTTGAGATTCTGCCCTGTTCCTTTTGTAGAGCTAGGATAAGTGTACTCCTGTTCACTGGTCTCTGAGCCCTAGATGCTACATGGTATCCCCTCTAATCCCACAGATGCTCCTTGGGGCTCAAGTAGTAGAACATCCATGGCTGTCAGTTTTACATGTCAGCAGTTACATTCTCATCTCTTACAAAAGCTGCAGAAGGACAAATGTTGTTGTGCTGGAATGTTGTCACATCAGGATGAACCCATAGGAAGGGCTATAGTTGAGGTCACACTGTAGCACTGTGCAGTCAGCTTACCATTAAGCACAACAGTGGAGTTTGGTAGCAGAACCGCCGCCCAGACACTCACACAGACCTTCTCATCAACCTTCTCATCAACCTCGATACGTCATGCCTTTTGGTCTGTCATTGATAGACAATGTGTAACTGTAATGTCTTGACAGGAGAGAAATTGCTGTCTATGACCAATCTAGACCTTCTAGACACTGAATGACTGATTTAGTACAACTTCCAGCTTAGCAGTAGTATGAAAGTATTGTTCTATTGATCAGTGGGGCATGATTAATCATTCCTGCATTTTTTTTACTAGGTTTGACATTGATCGGGTTAAATCACTTCATCGCCGGTGCCCCATCAATCACTTAGTGCTTATCCAACACTAAAATTTTTATGTCTACAATATTTGAGTTATTTTTAATTGATAATTTAGGAATGCAAAATCTGGCTTGTAGAAAAAATAATTATCTTCAAACCCTTTCATAGCTAAAAAGTTTTTAAAATATTTTTAGATATAAATGTATATAAAATATATATATATACAGTATATATGCAGATCAGATATCGGTATCGGGCCTCATAGTGAGGGACTGATACTGTATGTATCTGTAAGATCCCAATTTCATCCAAGTCACACTGTTTACTAACTTGCATGTTTGAAAGGTTAGGGTCCCCCCCCTTGAGTACTAAAATACAAATGATCAAATATTGAAATACCACAGGAAGGAGAATGTGGACAGGCTTCTTTAGCTTTATATTGTGGATAGTGAGTACAAGCAAAGCCTGAAATCTCCTGCATGAAGGCAGTTGGCAAATTGTGTTGCTAAAAGAGCTGAAACACCAAACAGGCAACACAAATACTGATGTGTAACTCATGTTATATGTGTGTGTAGGTGTTAGATTCACAATGTCACAGTATCTTTCATATAATGTGGTGAATAAAACCATATCAAACAGGTTAGATGGACCGAATAGCGCCTGTCATTTGTAACAGTACTTGTGTTTTTGTGTTTAGATGCGAAGGATGACACCACAACTCAATGTATTCCATCACCATACTGAGGTTTGGTTTAGACATTCTGGGCTAACAGGAACGCTGCCTCCTACTGGTACTTTGTCATGTTTGCAGCAGCTACCTGGTTTAAAAATATTTAGTGATGTAAATATTCAAGTGTGTTCTGAATTCCAGGGCAAATTACTCTCGCAAATGACTTTCCTCATGTCGTGAGGAAAGTAAGTTTTTCTTGTTTATAGATGTGCAACTTTTACAGGCTAATAGAACATCCCACCCCATTGAATGTCCCCGGCAGTTTCTGTCCATTTTGTTGTGATGCTTGTATTAGTGTAGGGTTTATCAAAAGTGAAAGCATTTTAATGACTTGAATCACAAGTTCCCTTTGCATTGTTCATGGGAAGGTTATGAAGATGAAAAAGAATGGAAGTAGACTGAAAAAACCTGAAATTTTTTAGGAAACTGTTGTCACACACTGTTTTCATTTCTGCAAGCTATTGCATTTACTCTTGAGATGATCAATTTAAAGACAATTTAACCTCTAATCAACATTTGTAGTGTGACTTGTTTACCAAATGACTTCCCTAATATAAAAACATTAAACATAATTGTTTCTGCTTACTCATCACTTACATATATTTGTTTCTTTGTTGATTAAGTTACCTATTTTAAAACAGCCGTTTCCTGGAAGAGGCGTAAACTGACAGTTAATAAAATGCCTATCACATGCGGTTTTCTGTAACTGTGGTGGGGAAACCTTTGGAGATAGATGTGCCTCTTCGTGCTACCAGGGAAGTGGTTTCTGCAGCTGAAATAATGAAGGTTCACAGAACAATCGTTAATGATCTGATAAAAACTGAAAATTAAGGGCTACACAAATTATTTCTTCTATTTAACAATAATTTTGCTTGTACATCAGAATAAAAATGCACATCAAAACTTTAGTTTTTTTTTAAATAAATTAGATTATTAGATAATGGACCCTCCTTTAAAGGTGGCATTATCTGAAAACATGAAACAAAACTATATCATTTTGCATTCTGTGAAAACTAGAAATTTAGAGCTGCTGTTGTAATTGTTGAGAACCTGGGAACACTTTGCAATGTGTCTGTAGAACAACAGAAATGAAAATACAAAAGAAAGGAGGCCGTCTGAACCATCAACTTAATTTGGTTTTTCTGTAGGGAGAAAATGTATCTTGCTGAGGAGCTGTTTCTTGATGGATGTCAACAACATGGCTGGGTAGCATGTCTCACACTCTCACCACCCTTGTAGTGTAATTATATACTGTATGAAGTAATAACTATTTCTTATTGAGTCCATCTGAAATGTACTTAATTCACCATGCATTCATGAGGTATTCATATTAATTCCGCAGATTATTGTACATTGTGCTACTCTTTATTGTTTGGTAATTTGGTTACTTGTAAAAAACATTTGTTTACTTTCAGGAGTTAGAACGTTTATCAATCCAGTACTATAGGTTTCTTCCTTCCAACTTCAGGGACATCCCCTGTTTTCCACCCTAAAGATGATCCAAAGGCATTGTTAACACAAGGAAATAATGTCTCAGCTGTTTGAAAGACTTCTTTTCTTTTCAAAAGCTTGGTTTGCGTTTTAAAAAGTTATACCCAGTGGACAATTGATGTCATCTTGCTACTGTAAACTGAAAAGGCACACTTATCAACTCCAAAACTTTGATAGTAAATCCCAGTCAATTGCAATAATATTATAAAAGTGATATTTTATAACTGTGCTTATGTGTAGTTTGTCATACGGTAATATGAAATGTAATGATGTGTAAAACAGTTCTTACTATTGCCAGAGTTAACATGAATATTTAGTAATTTCTGATTCTTGTGTCTGCTAAAAACATTAAATATTTTAAAATACACTGAATATTTAAAGCAAGTCTCGTAGGCAGGTTAAGAATATATATTCTAAATACAAATAATAAACATTTCCATTGAGTTGTGGCTTATGAAAATGCCTTAGATGTATATATTGCCGTAACAATGTGAGGCAACAATAAATAGGCAAACAAAATACTAAGATTTCTACATAAAAGCATAGAATTTAAATCAAGAGATTTTATTTTTAAATGTAAAATTGTCTATTATAAAAGCCTCATTTAGAATATTGCATGCGATTGTGGTCACCATATTACAGAAAATGTATCTTTGATTTGGAATTAGTCCTGAGAAGATAAACCAGATACATTCCTGGACTTAAGAGAATGTTCTACCCTGACAGGATTAAGTAACCTGACCTTTTTCGAATTTAACAGACACTGCTACAAAGGGATAAAATACAAGCATTCAAGACTTTCAAAGCTACTGACATTATCAATTCAATAGAAGTCTTCAGAATGAACACTGAAACACAAACAAGAAGATACAAGTGAAAACTACTGTACAGTACATGGAAGTGCATTTAAAACCCAGAAGAGTAGACACCTCTACACCCAGAGGTGTATGGACCAAACAAGAAATAATCATGACATAACTCACTTAGTGTACCTTATTATGTCAGTCTTTTATTTTTTACCTGCACTAAAGCCAAGCTGAGTTCCATTCTTTTGTATTAAATTTTTAATTGCATTAATGAAATCAAATTCTTGGTATGGTTCGAAATGATGGAATGAAATTTGAATTGGGTTGCACTTATTTATTCCTTTCCCAAGTGATTCAAGTGCATGGAGAAAATTTGCTGTCGCTTCAGCAGAGAAAAAGTGTTGAAATGACGACCGCAAATTTTGGTTCAAAGTTGAGTCAGCATGTGAAATCTATGTCTTTTGTTGAAACGAGAATAGAAATGAACCAAGCTGCTCGCATTCATTTCACATCATTTATGGGAATACAAAGCTATACTAAAAGGAAATCAGCAAATGTGGAACATCTGAGTAAGGTTGTATTCAGATTGATTATGAAATTATTTGTAAACAAAGGAAGGAAACTGTAGGTCAGGGATTGCTCTCCACCTACAGAGGCACAGTCATGCTGCTGGTTCTGTTCAGATCAAACTCAGACAAACTGGACCAATAAACTTAGTGTTTTCTGAAGTTCACAAGTTTCATTTTACAGTAGAAATTATTCATCGTGGGTAAAACCAATCTTCTGGTTGAAATGGTCTCAAATGTATACAAGATGTTGCTCTTTACACGTTATCCATTAGCATATTGCTCACAAAAGTAAAACACCTACTACATGCAAATAAGAAAATAAATAAAAAAGTTATAAACTGAATGAATTTGTAAGAGCACATTTCTTTGGGGGTGGCATAGTGGTGTGCATTTCTTCCTCACAGTGTTGGGGTCCTGGGATCCATGCTGGACCTAAAGAGCTATCTGTGTGTATATTGTATTTGTGTTCTTGTGGTTACGGTCTAAAAATAGAGTCCAAAACATACTGGTAGGTTAATTGGCTTCTGGGAAAATGGTGTGTGTGCGTGTGTGCCTGTGTGCCTGTGTGTTCAGTCAAGGTTATACCTGCCTGGTGCCTGTTGCTTGCCTAGATAGATTCTAGCTCTCCTGTGATCCTGTATTAGATGGATGTTTATTTAGACTTCCTTCCCTAATTAAGATGTCTACAAAAATAAGTAATATCCAAGTGTTTTTCAAAATAATCAAAACTATTTTTAATTATACTGTATATACTGTAGGCTGTCTATGATGATATTTGTAAATTGTCCACTTTTCACAGTGAAGAGTCCCATACTGTAGGAAGTGTAAGAGTACTAGTAATGTAATAATCTGGAACGCACTAGGACCTCCACTGTCTTATCTTCAATGAGCATGGGGTGGTTTATCATCTCAAATTATTTTTGCAGCAAATGGAGTTTACAACATACGTTTTGGAGGAAGCTTCTGCTCTGCTTTGTACTGTATACAGTATATACTTGTAAATATCTCTCACTCTGGACTTCCCTTCTTGCAATTTTCTTGCACCCCTAGAATCACCCCATCTACAGTGCCTTGCGAAAGTATTCGGCCCCCTTGAACTTTTCAACCTTTTGCCACATTTCAGGCTTCAAACATAAAGATATAAATTTTTTATTTTATGTGAAGAATCACCAACAAGTGGGACACAATTGTGAAGTGGAACGAAATCTATTGGATTTTTGAAACTTTTTTAACTAATAAAAAAATGAAAAGTGGGGCGTGCAAAATTATTCGGCCCCTTTACTTTCAGTGCAGCAAACTCACTCCAGAAGTTCAGCGAGGATCTCTGAATGATCCAATGTTGTCCTAAATGACTGATGGTGATAAATAGAATCCACCTGTGTGTAATCAAGTCTCTGTATAAATGCACCTGCTCTGTGATAGTCTCAAGGTTCTGTTGAAAGTGCAGAGAGCATCATGAAGACCAAGGAACACACCAGGCAGGTCCGTAATACTGTTGTGGAGAAGTTTAAAGCCGGATTTGGATACAAAAAGATTTCCCAAACTTCAAACATCCCAAGGAGCACTGTGCAAGCGATCATCTTGAAATGGAAGGAGTATCAGACCACTGCAAATCTACCAAGACCTGGCCGTCCCTCTAAACTTTCAGCTCAGACAAGGAGAAGACTGATCAGAGATGCAGCCAAGAGGCCCATGATCACTCTGGATGAACTGCAGAGAACTACAGCTGAGGTGGAAGAGTCTGTCCATAGGACAACAATCAGTCTTACACTGCACAAATCTGGCCTTTATGGAAGAGTGGCAAGAAGAAAGCCATTTCTCAAAGATATCCATAAAAAGTCTCGTCTAAAGTTTGCCGCAAGCCACCTGGGAGACACCCCAAACATGTGGAAGAAGGTGCTCTGGTCAGATGAAACCAAAATCGAACTTTTTGGCCACAATGCAAAACGATATGTTTGGCGTAAAAGCAACACAGCTCATCACTCTCAACACACCATCCCCACTGTCAAACATGGTGGTGGCAGCATCATGGTTTGGGCCTGCTTTTCTTCAGCAGGGACAGGGAAGATGGTTAAAATTGAGGGGAAGATGGATGCAGCCAAATACAGGACCATTCTGGATGAAAACCTGTTGGAGTCTGCAAAAGACCTGAAACTGGGACGGAGATTTATCTTCCAACAAGACAATGATCCCAAACATACAGCAAAATCTACAAAGGAATGGTTCACAAATAAACGTATCCAGGTGTTTGAATGGCCAAGTCAAAGTCCAGACCTGAATCCAATCGAGAATCTGTGGAAAGAGCTGAAAACTGCTGTTCACAAACGCTCTCCATCCAACCTCACTGAGCTCGAGCTGTTTTGCAAGGAAGAATGGGCAAGAATTTCAGTCTCTCGATGTGCAAAACTGATAGAGACATACCCCAAGCGACTTGCAGCTGTAATCGCAGCAAAAGGTGGCTCTACAAAGTATTAACGCAAGGGGGCCGAATAATTTTGCACGCCCCACTTTTCATTTTTTTATTAGTTAAAAAAGTTTCAAAAATCCAATAGATTTCGTTCCACTTCACAATTGTGTCCCACTTGTTGGTGATTCTTCACATAAAATAAAAAATTTATATCTTTATGTTTGAAGCCTGAAATGTGGCAAAAGGTTGAAAAGTTCAAGGGGGCCGAATACTTTCGCAAGGCACTGTATACCCTTGCAGCTGCTCCCAAGCTCATTCACCACAATAGTGCTTGTGAGCTAGGCTACCATTTCCTCGGCTAGGCAAGTCATGCTAAATACTCTACTCACATTTCATCCCTCCTTTCACAATTAATTGGGAATTACCTAAACAACTGAAAAGAGTCAAATCAAGAATTGCCCAATTCTTGGAAGTGAAAGGTTCAGGGAAAAGAGGTGTTTTCAAACAAGGGCACTTCACTTTAATTTGAAATTGTCTGATTCAGCCTCTGAGCTGAAGTGAGAGGAAATTGCTTAACATATTTTTAAACATTTTGTTATGCTATTTCACTGTTTCTAGGAGCAAAAAATACTTACAAAAATACTTACAAATTTAGTGCAGGTAGGTGGTGAAGTGCCTAGAGAAACTGATGTTTGGGGTCAATTTACCTGAAATGACCTTTATACTGTATTTCTAAACAATACAGAATGCCTGAGATGACGTTTAAAAAAATTATTAATTATCCCATATGAAACGTACTTTGAAGAATATCTTTGGGATGGCTGCGAAATTCATATAAAGTTTATTCATCCTTAAAAACATTTTAAAAAGCAGTTGCATTCCTCGGTAATCTCTGGTAATGTCTAATTATTCTACTTCTTAACTAAATCACTAGTGAAGGAAGAATTAACAAGATCAGTTCTGTCATCCCTATATGTTTTACATATAGTTATTTAAGTTATTTAAAAAATGAATTAACTGAAGCCCTGAAACAACACGTACTGTATAAAAATACAGTAGAAGTCAAATAAAACACATTGAAACATTTTGATTGAATATTAACATTTTTATTTAAAATATAAATGCAAAAAAAAAGAATTGCAATGTAACAGATTGTGACAAACTTGTGACACAGTGGCTTCATACACTTTACTATTGTGCCAAACAGCTGTTATACACAAAACCACAAGATGTTAACCAGAATGATGGGCTAACTATCTCGGAATGAATTGCTAAATGATAATGAGTGACCACCAAACACCTCTGCAAGGTAAACTATGACTAACACTTTAAAAGTGAAGGTCCCCAGTTACAATCACCATACATAAACTTTTAATCAGTGATAAACACAAAAGTTTTTTTACCATCATACTTTCAATTCTTATTTCATTCATGGCATGGCAAAGTGTCATATTTGACAGTGTGTTCTTTTGCTGTATTTTGGCATAGATCTCAGAAAAAGACAAAGGTAACAGGCTACACTTGGTGTTTATTTGTAGAAGAAAATACTTCTACAGTACCTTGACTCTTGATTCTTTTTAAAGGAGTTATAAGGTAAATGCAGCTGAGTCTAATTATGAACCAATAATCTGGAGTCCATTAGTGTTTGCCTTTATCTGTCTATTCTTCATGCACTTTTGAAACTTCCTGGCTGTGTTATGGGGATGTGTCATAACATAAACCTTCATCAAAAAGAATGTGAGCAAAATATGTTTTTTAAAGCAGGTGTAAACCTCTCTCCCTGTGCTTGAACTAATCATTGTTTTTTTACAGTATATGGTAAGTGCTTCAGAAGGATTTCTTGAACATTATGGTACTCCTGTAAAGACTGGAGTAGATAATATGAACAGCTGCATGCTTCTCCAGCCAACCAGACTCATTGTTCTGGGCATTGTTCTCATTGTGACTCTTGTGGTCACAAGTGCAATTGTTTAGAAAAGAGATGTTACTTTTGGGTTCTTGTTGTTTTCCTGGATGTTTTTTCTGGGTTGCTCTGAGGGAGATCTTGGCAGGACAGCCAGTCTTGATTAGAATCACTGTGTCTTGAATGTTTTCCATTTGTAGACCATCTGTTTGACAGTGATTGGAGGGAGCTTCAGATGTTTGAAATGGGTTTCTAACCCCTTCCACACTGAAGAGCATCTGCTACTCTTTCTCTGAGGTTCATTGAAATTTCTTTTGATTGTGGGATGTCATGTTTCCACTAACCTGAATGTTAAGACTACTGTATATACAACCTTTCTGAATGATATATAAGACAGAGCTGCCTGAACCCCATCATTGATTGCTTGTTACCCAGTTATTTAACCACATTATTCATGATTCTTAATTATGCTCACTTAAATTGAGTTTGTTTATTTTTTCACGTACTGTACACTAATTCTTAATAATTAATTTTGTGTACTTTATACACCATTGCATCTAAAAAAAGATTGAACTTGTAAAAACAAACCCATTTGGTTATTTAAGAAAAGATCAGTTTCAATTAAACCAGTATACCATGGTAAGTAAATGTATTTCTCATAATCATATTAGGACTTCAGAAACCTTTTCTCATCACTGAGATAAGTTGATAGGTAAGTTTTCCTACAGCTCTTTCTGCACATCTAAACTCACTGCCCACTGTTTACTAATCAAGCTGTGTACAACTGAACTACTGAGAGGGAGAGAGGAAACACATACACACAAAGAGAGGAAAATAAGACCACCCACTGTCCAAATAAACCTAAAATCTCAAAGGGGGGTTCCAAACACACCTACATGCATACATACATTCACACACAGAGCCCACTAGGCCAAGCAAACAGAAAGTAAAGCAGGAAACCATCTGCTACACACAAACATCATTAGATAACAAGGCCTACATTCGCAGTGAGCTTCACAGTACAATTTCAAGACCATGTTTATTCCTGATGATCAGCAGGTGTTCGTTTGTTCATTGGCCTGGTTCACCCAAATTATCATTTGTAGTCTTGGATTCTCTATGTTAGTCACTGAAGTTTTTACATTTGCTCGTATTACAGGATTTTCTTTACTGCTGTTGCTGCAAAAGATGCTTTGGGTTTATAAAGTTTATGTTGTTGCTTGGTTACATAGATTGTGTCTCAACTTTCAAGGCCTGAATTTTGAATCCTGATAGAGGAAAACACAACATGTATTATTTTTGACAGCATCCCCATGATGCTATACTGGGGAATTAGGACCCACATAGACCTCAGGGTGATCACCCCCTGCTGGCCCTACAAACACCTCTTCCAACAGCAACCTTCATTTTTCCCAGGAGGTGTCCCATTCAAGTACTAATCAGGCTCACACCAGCTTAGCTTTAACAGATTGCTAGCTGTGAGCTGCAGGGCAACATGGCTGCTTACAGCCTTGGGGAGCTCCAGTGTTTAGGATCACTGTAGCAGAGATATTCTTGCCATTTTTTTACCACCTGAGGTCTGCCCGTCAGGAAATCCAGTGTCCAGTTGTGAAACTGAAGTGGATTAAGGGAGTCTGGAATAGAGCAATTTATATATGACAATACTAGGCTTTCCAGGCATTTTATGATCACTGAAGTGAGTGCCACTGGGTGGTAATCGTTCAAACAAGTTAGCTTGGTCTTCCTGGGTAGTGGCAGAATTTTGGTTTTCTTGAAGCACTCTGGTACAACTGACACACAGTGAGAGAGGATAAATATGTCTGAATGCACAGGAGATAGCTGGTCTGCACAGGTTTTAAAGACCTGAGGGGAGACATCATCTGGGCCGGCTGTTTTACAGATTTTCACTCTCTCAAAGGCTCTATGCAACTCATGTTTAGAGAGCAGTAACACAAAGTCCACTGGTTCGCTGGAAGCCTTGATAGCAGCCAAAATGGGAGTAAAAGCTGTTCAACCCATCTGATAGAGATGCTTCAGTGGAGGAAATACAACTGGTGTTGCCTTTATAGTTTGTGATAATATAAAGGATGCAAGCCTTTTTTGTTTGGATTGAATGTAAAATAACTTTCTGGAGACAAAAATGTAACTGAATTTCTCAATTTGCTATTGTATTTTAACCAGCACATTTTAAAAAATGGATAATTTAATATGCTGACATATTATAGTTAGACATGTTATGGTGATGTCAATACATATTAATATAAATATCTTATGTTAGCAGCAAACCACATATTCTGATAACAAAAAACACTGCTCTAAGCTTACGTTTCCAAGGAGTGCATTAGGTTAAGCAGTGTCATGACATACTGTATACATTATATTGGTTCGTATTCGAGTATTCGAGATAAACATAGAAATAAAGGTGATATGAACAAACTGGAGTTTCTGGTAGGTGCTGAAATAGCTCAGCATAGTAAGACAATGATGCATTCAAGCCACGTGCCTAGACGCAACCAGCTGCTTAGTCTAATGTCCTAGCAGAAAGTGCCCTCAAATTGAAAAGTAATTCCAGCATAAATATGTACAAACATACCTACATTAGGATACCACTCACTACGACACAATAGTTAGACATTTCTTTATGACTACTTTTGACATAGTTGTTGTCTTTCTCCTATAGATTGAAAGGTTACTAGCATAAAAAATCTATAAGAAGAAGAATTCAGTTACTGTATTTTTCTTACATTTTTTACAAAATGATCTTAAAGAACATCAGTGGGTGGAGCGGTGGCACTAAGGATCTGTGCCAGTGGCTGGAAGGTTGCCAGTTCAAATCCCAAAGCCGGAAGAGAGACTCTGTTGGGCCCCTGAGCAAGGCCCTTAACCCCATCTGCTCCAGAGGGGTGCTGTATTAATGTCTGACCCCAAGTTTCTCTCTCCTGTCTTTGTGTCTGTTTGTCTCATGGAGAGCAAGCTGGGGTATATGAAAAGACAAATTCCTAGCTAAAGAAGTTGTATATGCCTAATAAAGTGATTTTATCTTAATAGTAATTAAAAATAGTGTACACATTTCTCTATTCTATAATTGAATTTGTCATGATTCGAAGCTTATGGTAGTCAGGAGAGATATAAATATAACAGCTGCCTCTGCTTCCTATTTTAAGCTGTAGGAGAAAGGGCATTAAACACTTCTTCATTTAACAAAACGTGTAGTGCCAGCTCAGAGTCACAGCTATGAGCATTTGTATGGCTATTATTATCCCTGAACAGAACTATGAACAGCAGGCACTTCCTAAACCAACATCCCAATACAAATTCCAAATAATGACAATTACTAATACATAAGTTACAGGGAGGAATAAAGCATGTACAGTACAGTATAATTACAGAGCTGACTTAAAGAAAAAGTTGCATAACAATTTGACTGTTGTGAAAAGTTTATATAGGTGTATGTACTGTATGTGATGAAAGATATAAAAAATACTTTTTCTTTAAAAATGTGTCTGTGCCTCTAGAATGGGTTAACTGATTAATTTGTCGCAAATTCGAGCCTGGGTCATGTCAACAGGCAGAGCACTGCCGAGGGTACAGTGGGTTTAATCAGCCAGGGCTCTCTCGGATCTTGGATGCACAGTGACCCTTGTGGTCTCCCAGGTGCTTGCAGGCTTTCAATGATTGAGAGAGAGAGTCTGCTTCTTTACTCAAATAGGCTGTTTTTTACTTGTGCAGTGGAAATAAGAGATAAGGTCTCAGATTTACCAGGCTAGGGCTCTGAATCCTGGACCTACAGGCCTACATACCTGCTGTTGTTCACTCCAACTGATATTTGCAAAGCTTCAGTTTTTTTGTCACTAATGAAGGGTAATTGTAAATAGGCAACCTCCAAGGAGTTTAAAACAGTCAAAAAGATTAAATTAATCCTATTATGAAGTCCGTCAATTGTGTAATGTAGATCTGGGCTGGAACAAATACCAGCAAGTGTGTACGTGAGTTTTCCATGACCGGGACTGGGTAGCCCTGTTTAGTGGAAGGGAACAACATATTGACTGAGCATCCAATTAAAATGGCTTCACATCAATTTTGTGACAATTGAATTAATTGCAAAATATCAATCAAATCTGGACTGGGGTCTGAAGGGATGTTGACAAGAGCAGGAGGAAATTGTTCTGCCTCAGTCAGCTGTGCTTGGATGCAATTTGTAACACTTTAACCATCAATTGTGGCTTTGCAGTAGGAAACAGAAAGAAGAATGTTCAATGCATTTCCTTTCATTGGTGTTTAACATACTTTGAAGTGGTATCACAGACCTTGATCTATACTTATTAGCACTAATTCTATTTAGTTCTTCCTATAATTTAAGTAAAGTTGTTCTAGAGCTATTGTTTAAGTTTTGGATCATGATTAAAAAATCTTTATATGGAGCTGAATTATAAAAGATCAGATTTCTTGTTTGTATTGTGGACAAAAACAAAAACAAAAACATTCTGCTAAACCGACCAAAGTATTACAGTGTCTCACGCTGATAAATAGATGTGACACTCTGGGAAATGATTTTGGATTTGCAGAGTCCAAAATAGTACATTTTTACATCTTACACATTTTACCTACCTCTGCTATTTCTCTCCCTGTCTAAAAAAATGAACAGCTGTTCTCCCTTCCCAGATATTGATTTTTAATTACCTCTTAAATTTTTCACCTTTCTTCGAGCTCACCAAATTATTTTAATTATTAAGAAGAAATTGCTTTCAAGAGGGAATGTAATACTGTACATAACGTACATTGTATTTACACTTTATACTCTTGTATTTTCACTACACTATAACTGATGGCTTGGTAAGATTATTTTCCCCCACGTTCCTCTTGATTTTAAAAATAGTTAAAAGTTACCTTACAGACATAAGGACAAGTGTAATGAATACCTTTTTGAAGTAAATTTCCTCAACACAATTGCTTAATTTCTGTAATTCCTACTTGTAATACAGTATGTGATGTATTACAGTACTTTTAACGGGAAGGTTGTGAATTCAAATCCCAAGTGAGGCAACAAAGTTATACCTTTGGGTGAATTACTTTAAATTGCTGAACTATGTAAATGGGAGTCACTTTTAGCAATTTAAGTTATATATATATGGCAACTTAATTACAAAGGGGAAGATATCTGCATTATTATAATTATATTATACGATTATATTGTATGTTTTGTTTTAGTGGTTCTGCAGTTCTGTTGAATGGTGGGTTATCAAAGATATATCTTAATAATCCACAGAGGTCTGTAAGATAAGATAACATCACTTTATTAGCCATACTGTATACAATTCTTTGCATTAGGAATTTGTCTTTTCACATACCCTAGGTGGCTCTCTATGAGACACATAGGCAGGGAGAGAAGCTTGGGGTCAGAGCACAGGTTCAGCCATTTATATGGTGCCCCAGGAGTAGATGGGGTTAAGGGCCTTGCTCAGGGGCCCAACAGAGTAGGACTCCTCTGCCAACCACAGGATTTGAACCAGCAGCCTTCAAGCCACAAGGGCAGAGCCTTAGCCACAAGGCCACTGAGAAAACTCTGTCAGAAGTGGGCTGTTTCAGCCAACAAAAAGTCCTGGTCTAGATTACAGTTTTCTTTTTAAATCTTCATTGTGATATTCTTATAAATTCTAAGAGTCTAGTTTCAAGATCACCCAATCTGTTTCTAAATGGAATGTAACCTCAACCATTACTAAGACCTTGCGATAGAGATCATCAACCATACCCTCAGTACACATCTGATTTTATATTTCTTGCAAAAGGACATATTTTGTAAAATAACCCACGCAGAAGCAAAGTCAGCATTTCCCTCCACATCCTTTTAATTATGTATCTGTAACAAAATCTTACTTATGTGAGAAGGGGGTGTGTAACTGCTTGTTCAGTAAATAACAGCACAGGAACACTAAACCCACAATGTAGACATCTAAGCTAGCAAAGGTCTCACTTCAAGCTTACTTATATTAACACTATAAACAGAAAACTATACCAAATATGGACTTTGTAACAGACATTAGAAATATAAAATTACAGCCTTACATACCAAATGTTGGGTAATTATTTGTAGATTATCAGAGTACTTAATATTTTTAAAACTAAATAAATGTTTATTTATACAAATGCAATATAATGCAATGCAATATAAGAAATAAATACTGAAAATAAACTGATTTGTGTAAGTTCTATGATTAGTGTCAAATCCTCTTTTGACAGTTCATTAAAAGTAATTCATTTTTAATATGGGTCAATACTATCTGAGTCTGAAATACAGCTAATAAGAGAGAGTTATGATAAGGTATTGTTTCATCTTTCTTCGTAAAAATAAATCATAGCAGCACATACTATAGGCATTCTCTCACACAAATTTCACAATTTATTTCTAGTCATACTATTAGATTTTAATTGGTGGGGCAACTGGATAGATCATTGTGACATTTCTAAACCTCTTTTTCCTGAGTAAAATTAAACAAAACCCTATTTATTTTTTAATAATTTTTTTAAGATTTAGTCTGTGTTCTAAGCCTACTAAGTGTTTTCTTGTCTGATAAAAAGCTACAGCTCTCTCTCTCCATCTTTTTCAAGCTGTAATTTTCCTGCCATTAGCAAGAGAGGAGGTTAGGAAAGGATTACCCTGGTGCTTCTGAGTAATCGGTCTGTCTTCTCTTTCAGCTTTTTCCTGTTTTTGAACAGCAGCTAGGCTTTCTGTAGCCATATCTTGTCTGGCAACAAATAAACTTTTCCTTAACAGAACAACCTTCCTTGTTCAGGGGAATTATGGACACAGGTTCATGATAGTTCTTCCAAAACTATTAATTTACTTTGGATTGACTTACCACACAATACCAACAAACTTCACTGCTTGTAGATAATTTTCACTTTTTATGTAAATTTAGTTCAGATTCTGAAAACTGTATGTAGCCCTCTTTATTGAAAGGGGTTTGTATAGTCCATCACAAACATTTAAGTTTTAAACATTTAATACTATAGAACATAATCCAGTTTTATATTTTCTCTTGAGTTGGATAACACATTTTTTGCTTCATAAGCAGATAGCTTTTCTCTGTAAGGTTTTACATAGATTTATAGTTGTTTCAATAGATGTAGTAACTGACACATTCAATATATTTAATATGGACCTGAATATCAAAGAAATCCACCAAAAAGACAATGGCCTTTATGAAAAATATGAACCTTATCATTGATTTCTTAGTTATTTTGAAGTCTTCACACGTCTTTGTATTTCAAACACCACTTAAAATCTTTTGTATTGAAACTACTGATATCAGCAGTGTGCAGTACTCTGGCAGTGACAGCAGTTGTTTGATTGCAAGTTTAGTTTTGTGCAGATGCATCCTGAATCATGCAACTCACATTAAAAGGTCAGCTCAAAAAATGCTTTGCTATGCTAATAATGCAAAGCATGTTGCTTTTAACACACATACTGTAATAAAAAACATCATCCTGCAGAAACCCACCAACGGTACTAGAAAACTCTCAATTCAGCTAAACTGTGCAGTATTAAGAACTAAAACCCAAGCTGTATTTATGGTATACTGAGATGCCTTATAGGACTTGGTTCCAATACATTATTCTTGTATATTCATGCCTTTCAGTAGAATATTTGTTATGCAAGTACACTGCTCAATATTACTCAAGACTTCAAAGGCAAAAAAAAAACAATAGTTATTAGCATGATTGTGAAACAGCCAGATGTTTGACTCATTCTGCAATTGCAACTTGAGGTTTGTATTAGGGGGACAGTCTTTCATTTTGTTTATTGAAAAGACAATAGTTTATGAGAGCTTAATTAATAAAATTGTATAAGAAAATACCTTTTTAGTCTCATTTTTTAAATGCCCTTCAATGAGACTTTAGGAAATTCATACAACCTTCACAATTATCCCTGGTACAAGTCTCAAAACATTTCAAACATTTGTTGATTTTCAGTATTGTTCTGCTGTGTAATTGGAGTAATTTTGACAATAAATATTTTTACATTCTTGCTCTCCATTTCTCTGTCTCAAGCTGCTTATTGACCAATCCTTAATTAAACTGTATCTTCTTTAACAGTCACAGTTTCCCATTCTCTGTTCACATTGTTTTGACAGGCTCTTTTTAGGATCTCATTAGTAGTTGCTGCATATAAACATAAAAACACAAAAATAACACAAATAAAAACTGTTCTCTGGATCTTTACTGAGAATATAAATATATAGTCAACAAAAAGTTATTGGAGATCATAGATTTTATTTTCTCAGTGCATCCAGAGTAGCCTCGGTTGTGCACGAGAATACAGTCAGAAAGACAGCTAAAAGAAAAAAACAAACAGCAAAGGAGCAAGTAATTAAGTGTTTATATCAAAATGACAGTATTAGGAAAGTATTAGGAGCTGAGAGCTAGAAATAGTAGGTACTGATTTAGCATGTGATTATGATGCAACTGAAATCATAGAAAGAAGAAGTGGTTATTATAGGAGATTTTAATTTCATCAAATACATTGAGAAAAAACTTCAGGGATGGCAGCAGCTGAAACTGAAATGGTACACATGGCTAAACAACTGCTTTCACATGCCTCCTAGAGTCTGATCCCTAGCAAGAGGCAGCATCTTTGTCCATAGACTCTTTTATTATAATTAAAATACCATTTTGTTTATGAGCAGCCTTCAACAAGCCTACTGTACAGTTGGTCAATTTACAAGAGCACACATGAAATGCAAACAAAGGATGCAAAAGCAAAGCTAAATAGAAAAGCAAATTTACATAGTGAAACAGAGAGTAAAAATAAACTACAGTGATGTGAAAAAGTACAAACCCTTAGGATTTTAAGGTTAGACATACAGTATTTGTTCTTTGCCTAGTCCTTATCAAGTCCAATTAGTAGATAAAACTAACCTCATTTAACAACAAAAATTCTATTTTGTCATTTATTTAAAAATAAATATGTTGACATTTCCATTGGTCTCTTCTTCATAAACTGTATGCTTCATAAACTGCTTCCCCATTAAGAGCTACTCTTAATAATAGTTCCCTATTATTTCTGTCTAGTCAGAAATAAGGGTGAGAAACTGAGGAGAGTCCGCTTATACGCTGTTGGAAACACAACCCCAGAACCAGGATATATTTGAATCTCAGAGATGAGCGCAGGAACACATTCATGAAAAGTCTAAATCAGTTAAAGGCACCAGGTAGCACAGGAGATTTAGGGTATAGATGAAAAAAAACATCAGGCACAGTGATCCCCAGGACTGGGGCTGAAAACAATTACTGTATATAAGACAAACCTTTCATACCCTTAAAGGTGAGCAGCAATATTTCAGATCTTAATCCTAAATCCACAAGCAGCAAATGCAAACAAAGTAAAAATGAATACTAAATATGCTGAAGCATTTTAGTTTTAGTTAAGATCTGAGCCACCGAATTCACAACTTGTCACAATGTCTATATTTCTTAGAAGTGGATTTAAAAGAGAGAACAGGGGGTACTTTTATGCAAAAAGTTGAAGGAATATGGGACAAGCTACCCAGCGTGGATACAAGAGTTACAAAAAAGATAGACTCCTTAACAAGATTGTGAAGATGTGCATCTAGAGCTCAAGTTGACCTGAATATTTTGACTGGTTTTAGAACCCTCTATAGTCAAATTAATGTTGACCCATTTGGAGAGTTGTTAAGGAGATAATAACTTCAGAAATTCGGTCCAGATGTAAAATTTTGTTGAATCCATTTCTTAATGTCTAAGCAGCGTTAAGGCAGAAGCTGCATTATTAAACTCAGGTTTTGTGTGAAAACTGTTGACATAACTAAAAATAAACTAGCCAAATGGTAACATATACAGTAGATACTAAACTGGATAATACAAAGAGCCCCACAGATGTCAGCATTGCAACAGAGAAGAATGCATGATTTGAGCAAATTGTTTCATTTAGTTAGATAAGATTTAAACTATATCAAGGCAAAATAATACCAACAGTCTGATCATCTGGTCTGATCAGTAGTGTCATTGTGGTCCAGCAGAAAAAGAATCCCCTAGATAAAACCTGTCAGTAGTCATGAGCAGATCATTAGTAACTCTGAAATTGTCAAAGTTTACTTGCAGAGTACAAGTGAACGTGTAACGGAATAGCAAAGGACCAGTAATTACAGAGCAGACTGGAGTTCAAGTTCTGCTTTTATAAACAGAGGGATATTAATTGGAAGTTAAAGGGCCAAGGAAACAATTGTAATCCCGAAATAAGGCAGTGGGAATAGAATCCAAAGTCCATGTGATTCAGGTACCTGCTGAGGAGACACTGCATGAAACTATGCAAGGTGATACACACTACAGTACATTTGAGAGAAAATAAATTATTCTCATAAGTGGCGTCACAGTCTGACTCTGGAAGTTATCAATCTTAAATCAGAAAACAATTGCATTAGACCACAGCCTCTTCAAGAGTGTTGTTCATTACTGGATTTGAAAGACAATGATCGATTCTTCTTCACTTCAATTAGCTTTCCCAAATAATAACCCTTGTGATAGTCAGTGCATTACAATAGGTTTCAGATTGGCCAGTAAATGAACTGCTAGACCTAATTCCCTCCATCTCCAAGGGTGAAACTGTAGACTAGAATGAAGTCCCAGGTACTAGTTGAATGAGTAACTGACAAAATGAATAAGGACATTAAATCTGAATCAGTAGACCAGATGCTGTGAAACTAAATATTACCTTTAGGTGCAGTAATAGTCTTTTTTTCTTGAAGACTACTGTTGTTTTTGACACAGTAATTAAGCTCAAATGCCCACACGGGTGTAGCCATGTGGAGCCTTTCACACACCTCTGACTTGGCCATCGCATCCAGCCACCACTCTGGGGCTCTAGAAAAATAAAACATTGTCTTATTTAATGTTACAGTTGCAGTTTTGTTAGAGTGTATCTCGCACGTTGTTGCATTGCTCGGTACATTAGACATACTCCTGGTAAAGTTGGAAACTTCAACTGTAGTATCTGTTTTGGTTTGTAAATCAATCTATGTGTCATCAAGATAGAAGTAGAACCCAAGTCCCCTATGGTGAATAATTTAACCTTGTTTAGGAATGCAGGAAAGCAATTCCAAATATTAAATTATGTATCATTCAAAAGTTTTTGATTAGGTTTTACTAATATATTATATAGGTATACTCCTATTGATAGAGGATGGGCTGATCTTGGTTTCAGAATATGTTGCTGTTCTGGAATCTGTTCAGAAAAGAACAAACTGACACATTCCAGGGCTGAAGGGAATGCCCTACACTGACAAGCTGAAGGAACTGGACCTTTTTATACTTAAACAGGGAAGTGCGTTGCATTGTGCTAGTCAAATCAAGAACAAATCTCCAGTAGCATTACTTAAATGTAAAAGGTGTTATCTTCAAAAGACAACACTGTATTTGAGCTTTTTTTAGTACAGTATTATGGTCAGCACAGTGACAGCACAGAAACAGAGAACAAAAGGCATTGAATTAAACTGCAGCATGTACGTGCTGGGAGCAGTGCATGCTGGATAGAAACCAATTAAATGAGTCTTTTAATTGTTGTATTTTCTGCTAGCCTCCTACATTTGATGTACGTAATGTCATGTTGCAAAAACCTAATTTTTATTTTGCTCCAAATCTATCTGTGTATTCACTTTACATGATAACTATTAGAATATGATGAAGGGAATTACGTCTGTCTTCGTTTTCAAAGAACCATGTGCACATTTTAACATCATCCTGGAGTAATGAGAGATACAGAACTTCATAAAAGTATTCAAAATCTTCAAAACTCCTGATGAATAATGAAGTGAAACATGAATGAGACCCAAATGGAAGTGCATTTAAAATGGAGAACAAAAGGCAATTCTTTTCCCAGAGGGTCTTGGGAGTTTGGAACAAAGCTGTCCACCCATATGTGGTCCTTACAAGAAATAGCTGGATAAGATTAATGGCTTAAATAACTACAACCAAAGGGGCCAGATGCCCCGAAATGTTTTCTTTAATCTTTCTTTTCTCTTCATTTTAGCACTTCTTATGTTCTTATATAATTATCCCATCATTTCCTATTTATTTTACATACAGTACTGTATACACACTTACAGTAAGTGTACACCAGAAAGGCATGTTACATTAAAAACTTTGCAATTCCTTAATTATTCATAAGCCACAAGTTGTAAAGGAAACAAAGAAACACTGATAGCATCTTCAAAGCTATGACATTATAAATGTGCAAAATCACCAGATGCCAGAACCACATTGAATTTTGCAACAAAAGAAAAAATCTCCAATAGCATTGCCAAAATATAAAAGGTCTTATCTTCAAAAGACAACTCTGTATTTTACTTTTTTTAGTATTACGACCCGGACTGTGACAGCACAGGAAGTTGACTTTCTAGACTATGCTGAATTAAACTACAACATACTGTATACTTACAGGGAGCAGTGCATGCTGAATAGAAACCAATCAACTGATTACTGTAATTTTGGTCATTTCTGCTATTGTCCTACATCTGATGTATATAAAGCCCCTTGAAATGTTGCAAAAAAATATTTTTTTCACAGTTTGCCCCAGATATCTCACTTTATATGACAACAATTAGAATGTGATGAAGGGAATTATTTCTGTCTCTGTTTTCACATTTTGACATCATCCCAGAGTATTGACTCCTGTTGTTCTGTACAATTCTTTACAAAGCTTTTAAGTTAGTTTTACACCTGTCCCTTTAGATATTGTTTTTATATATTTATTATTATAATAATTTTAAAACAAATTAAAAATAAATAAAGTTAAATAAGTAAAATAAATTACTATACCCTTAGCTATCATTATAGTCTATTTATCATTTTATTGTGTCCTAACATTATGTAGACTATGTACCAGCAGCCATATCACCCTGCAACTCACAACTGGCAACCCACTGAAACTCAGCAGGTGTGAGCCTGGCCAGTATGGGAGACCTCCTGGGAAAAACTAAGGTTGCTGCTGGAAGAGGTGTTAGAAGAGCCAGTAGGAGGTGCTAACCCTGTGATCCATGTGGGTCCTAATACCCCATTATAGTGACAGGGACACTATACTGTAAAAAGGTGCCATTCTCTTGATGAGATGTAAAACTGAGGTCCTGAATCGTTAAAAATCCCAGAGCATTTGTTGAAAACAGGGTGTAACCCTGCTGTCCTAGCCAAGTTTCCCATGGCATCCTAATAATCCCCATCTATGAATTGGCTTAATTACTCTGTTGTCGTACCCACTTAAAACTTGATGTGTGGTGAGCGTTCTGTTACACTATGGCTGCCATCGTATCATCCAGGTGGGGCTGCACGTAGGTGGTGGAGGGGAGTCCCCATTACCTGTAAAGCACTTTGAGTGGAGTGTTCAGAAAAGCTCTATATACTGTAAGTGTAAGCTTATTATTATTAAATGATGTGTCAACATAAACACCTGTCTTTTTCAGAAGTAGCCTCTTCTAGCTCAATATTTCCTATTTTATTTTTTTTAGTAATTGCATGATTGCATGTAAAACTCTGCGCTTGACTGCATGAAACACCATTTGCCAAGTATTTATCGAGCTGTGAATTTTATCTTAATCTTTCTTAACTTTATTTTCTGCTTCTACAGTTTGCTAATTCTCCTATTTATTATTTACAAACTTGATTAGTTTACTAACAGTCAGAATGCAGATCATTGATCTACAGTACATAAGGAAGATCATTGGTCCTAGTACAGATCCTTGTGGAACTCCACCAATTACCTCACCCCAGTTTTAGCATTCACCCATAATCTGTACATTATACAAGCTTTCTGAAAATCTAAGTACATTGTATTGTGTGCTGTTCATTACAGTTTACATTGCTTGTTCAAAGAACTCTAATATGTTGGTTAGAAAGACCTACCTTTAAAACAATGAATCCTCCTTCCACACAGGTTATGCTACTGTTACAAATATATGATCTTATTGTATTGGAACCAGTAGCTTTACTTACAGTAATCTTAAATACTGCATAACAATTATTTTTAAGAGAATAGTTTGGTTTGAAATCATCTGTGTCATATTAACTAACTACAATAGGGGGCAAACAATTGAAGGCAGCTATTGAGCTAAATTGGAAAGTGGGAGAGAAAAAAAAGTAGCTAAGCCAGTATTCATGAAAGCAGGCAAAAGAAATTCTGAAAAGCCTGTACACTCTGGATAAATGCTCCCAAGCACTCTGATAATCACACCACGTGCTTACAGTGGCAACAATAACCCAGGCGGCAGGAAATGAATGTGTCAAGACAGTTTCTCAGTATCTGAGAAGAACAGACAATGCTCTGCTGGATCACCAGTGGTTTATCTAAATATAGGAGAGCCTGGGTGACTCGGGCAGTTGCCTTGTAACAGTTTATTGGGCATTGGAAGTCTTGGGACTGTCGAAGACATGACAGAGAACTGGATTGTTAAAGTTATTTTCTTTCTGACTTTTTATGCTAGTCTGAGTCTGGCGATTAACGGTAAGATCATATTTCTTTCAATCTGGATTATTTCCCAGTTGTTTGAGAGAAGTGAAATTATTTCTGAAAATGCTGTCTGAATACCAGGGATTTTATTATGCTTATGTGTATTACAAAAGCATTGTTTTGAGTGTTTATGGAACATCGCTCAAAGGAGACACCTGAGTGTCTCAGATCAGATTCAAAATGTGACTGCCGAATCTTTGCACACTTCTTTACTACTTTCTAAATTATAAGGAGGAGCATGAGCTGGCTGGTAAATTTTATTTAACAAACAAAATGGCAATGATATATATTAACAATGTGATTGGACCTGTCCTGAATTTTCTAAATCATTACAATGTAATTTCTTGTGAAAATGAGGATCAATGTATTAATTTTAAAGCTTAAACACAATTTGGCACTATAAAAGCTCCACAGTAAAATTACAATGGCAATTATTACTTTTCTCAACAAAATTACATTAAATACTTGCATCTTAATAAGAGAAATGTGAATTATCATATTATATTAGCACATATATTAACTCAGCAATGTCCAGAAAAATATTTATCATTGATATCAATTACATATGTCTAGATATGTATATATATGCCAAAACAGGATTGTGTTTCAATTTTAAAAAATACATCAAATGATGTATCTTTCATTGATTAATAAGTATTATTTTAAATCTTGGTTACTGTAAAACTTTGTGATTTAAAAAAAAATATTTTCCAATAAGACATTGACTCACCTTTTTTTTCTAAAAAATACTAAAATGTATTGACTCTTATTTGATCCAGTTTTTGTACAGACACTGGAATTAACACAGAACTATAATTTGTATGTCATACTATCAAGTAGTGTGATTTACAGTATAGATGATTAGAAATAAAATTGTGCTGCAAACACAATGGAGTCATGGAATATATTTATCATTGTGCAGGAGTAAAATGTTCACCAAGAAGTGGAAAACAGAGGCTTAGAGCAACCTTTTACTGACTATACAAACGTTTGCTACAATTTAATTGCACTTATTAATTCATCTATTTTCTAACCACTTCATCCAGTTCAGGATCATGTGGGAGCAGGAGCCTATTCCAGCAAGCAATGGGCACAAAGCAGGGTACACCTGGGTGGGACGCCAGTCCATCACAGGGTACACACAGACACATACTGTACATGCACACCAGGATCAATTTTCCCAGACCCCAATTAGCCAACAATTATGTTTTTGGACTGTGGGAGCACCTGGGGGAAACCTAAGCTCATATGGGGGGAACACACAAACTCCAGGAAACCCCTGCAAACACAGTGGGAACAAACTCACACAGATAGCACCCCACATCTGGAATTGAACCCTACTGTAATTGCATTTCTCATTTTGTAAAATATTTTTCACATTAGATGTCTGACTTATTGTTTTTTTTTTGCAGTGTTAAGGAAACACATTTAATATAGTGGTCCCTCACTCCTCCTCAGTTTCAGGGAGTTTTCAACATTATATTGTGAAAGATTCTTTCTTTTCTTAGAATTTTAACAAAACTAACTTTTCAGTCAGACTATGAAATAATAAGTTACGTCAATGTTTGTGAAGGCCTAACTGAAAATGTGATACAAAAACAATTTAAAGCATCTAATTTGTGGAAATTTGATTCTATTCATCGCTTTGGTTCTGAAGTGAAGACATTAGTAAAATGTGAGAAACTAATTTTCAAGAATATCCAACATTCATTGTGAGGGGCTTACACATTACTATTATGATTGTGTATTGTGATTGTAGTACTACTGTAGTTCAAGTTTGTTTCTTTTTTAATTTTTAATCTTCTATTTTATTATTTTATTTTGGCTTTAGAAATCTGATATGGTCCTTGCATTGAGGACAAATAACCTTTTTTAAAAAATAGTGAAAAATATACAGTACCTAATTCCACACTTTTGAGAGATTTGGATCTAAGCACGCTGAGCAATTTCATGCACTGGCTGAAGTGAATATTGATTTCTTACAGTACAAACAAAAAAGGGAAAGGCAAGTATAGTTTAATGAGAGGAAAAGATTTAAATATAACGTAAAAAGATAACATAATAAGGATATGATATTTAGCTTTTTGGTAGCCAATTTCTAATAAGTGTGTGTAACATGTGTAAACTATAATTGTCTGGAATTGCCAAGAAAGATTTGATTACCTTTTATGTGAAGGTGTTGATTTCTATGTACAGTAAGAATATGTAGCTGGGATGATGAGATACAGTAACAGAAAATTTCAACTAGGGCTCTCATGGACCTCCCAACTTAAAGGAGATCGTCAAAGGGGCCCAGCTCTGTAACATGTTGAATTGGGCCCATTTGCCAGGTAGAGTCTCTGTGGGATGTACAGTAGCTAACCTGAAATATATTCACCTTGCAACATAACACATAATTGTTTTAAAGTCCCTGTCCCTGGATGAAATTGAGTCCCCAGTCTCCAGCTCCTGGGGTTTCCAGTCACTTTAGGCATTTGGTATAACTGGCTGTAAAAGTAGACTTAAAATAATAATAAATCAGTAGTGATGTTGTGTTGAAAGCCTGAAAATGAACATGTTAGGTGTATCTATAATGGGGACCCCCGGTTGTCACTACTGGGGAGACGCGTGGAAAGAATAATGATATATCACATAATTAACTCTGAAGAGCAGCAGTAATGAAAAGTATCTGAGTAGATCTGCTGTGGAGGAGGAGAAACTTCTGATTTGTTACTAAGTAGTGTAAGTGACAGAAACGCACTAAAAAGATGCTGTGTTACTTTCTTTGCTAGAAAAAGAGCAACAAAAAACTAAAGACTACAAGAACATTCAACTATGTTAACTTCCATTCTTCTTAAACATTTCTGTTTTATATCTGCACCATCAAGCCCCATCTTACACAGGCAGCTTAGATGACCAAGTAAGATAAGTGTGAAGCGACTTTGCTTCATGCAAAACTGAAAGCTTTACCATCATGTCTCCTGGTCCAAAATGTCAGTTAAGTGTTTAATTAAGGAAAAAAATAACCACAACCATGCCTTTACTTTCAGTCTAAAATATGCAAGATTACACTTCTCTGAAAGCTGTAGTCACTTCTTAGAAAATAAAGAGCACTGTGTGAGTACTTTAACACACCAAAAAATGTGGAATTTTCATAGCACTGTATCAGTAAAGCACTGATTCTTGGGCCCTAACTCCAAGCAATCTGTGTGTGTTTTTCAAGCATGGAGCAGAAAATGAAAGAATTTCTCAAAACATTTTTTCTTCCTACATACTGTACCACATTTTATCTAGCATTTCTTTAATTATGACTGACGTAAGCATTTTTCTTGGGTAAACTGTATGATGTGATATTGCTAATTTTGTTCTTTGACCATTTCTGAAGAATTTTTCTTCTGCCAATTTCTTTTTCTTACTAAAGATATTATAACACTGCTGATTAAAAAAAAATATCAGAAAAAAACACACCTTTGTGGGTAATTTTATTTTTTCCGCATTCAGAGAATAGCTCTTGTCTTTGCTTCCGACTGCTAGGTTTAACTCAGATACGAGGATTTTTAATGAAGAGGAGTTTCACAGCAGTGTTTACTGAATGGGTGAGAGAGGAATCATAGATCTTAACCTTCAGAAAGCCTTGTTTGGTCGTCTCTAATAAAAGCTACAAGTGTAACAACCACCAGATGGATAGGATGGCCTGAATGTTGGCTTCTCTTTTGTGATCTTTCTTGTGTTTTTCTAACCAGCCACAAAGTGCCTAAACACCCCAGTAATCAGAATTTCCAGCCCTCTGTGAATTTGGCCCTTTCACAGGCACTTCTGGAGAGCTCAGCAGTGTTTAGGTCAGTGTGCTTGGTGAACGCAGACACTGTTTGAAGCTTGCTTGATGGAGGCACACAATTCGTGCTAGTTGCACTAGCATATGATTCCGCTATTAGATGGGAATTGGGAGTAAGAACCGGCAGTGAGAGTACCAACTGAGATGTTGCAGTTAATTGTCCTGGAGCATGATGGCTCCAGTCTGAACTATGACAGACGCTCCTCCTTCTCTAATGGGCACTGCAGCTTCATGTTTCATAAAGGCTTGACCACAGCAGCAATCTATATTTCTCCACAAGGGCACCAGTGTTCAACCCCAGGAATGATCCCTGAATCCCTGCTGTATTCTTGCCTACATGTGAGCAACACACACACAAGCATTTGCTGTGGGTCACTGTTCCACCAGACTCATGAAAGCAGCTGCCCATGATCTGTGCAACAGGGTTCAGTGCACTGAGCGAGGTGACGTTAACCCTTGAAACTTAAATGGCGTAGAACTCTGCTGCTGCTGAGAAGGCGGTCTTTACGCATAGTGAAGTTATATGCGTGAGCAGGATGTGGTGTTGCACATGCTTAGAGCCAAGGATTGACAGGGACAGAACGGAGCTGTAGTTTGTCACATCTGTATAGCAATACTAACTCCTGCTGCAGCCTGAGCATCATCAAAATGCTTGTGCTTGGTGAAGGCTGCTCATAATGTGGCTCAGTTTGACAATTCTTCCTGTGCATCTTCTTTACCTTACAGCAAGATGTGATATTGACACCAGCTACAGTACATGTAAGGGGGAGCAGAACTGTGGACACATTCACTGTCTAAAACTGGAATTGCCCCATTTTCCATCCATCTTCATATGGCAGTCCAAGTCGTAATAATGAGTTACTCTTTAACCTAAATTTTCCCATTTGCAAAATTAAAAATTCACACCACTTACTGTATATCACTGTTAGCAAGTTTAATTGACTTCAATTTATTCAGTACGTGGATTACTTTAAAGCTGGAAGGCTAACTCTTAACAGAAGTTGAGTACTATTTAACACTACTGTAAATGTGTATGCAAGGAAAAAACACAATGCATTGCCATGCATTAAATACAGGTAAATCCCTTAAATTTAAAAAATATAGTATGAATCGGGTGCAGCAAGCAATTTATCCATCCTTCTTCCAGATTATAAGGGTGCTTATTCCAGTTCAGGTGGCAGGGGAGTTAGAGTCTATCCTCTAAGCAGCCATATCACCCTGCAACTCACAACGGGCAACCCACTGAAGCTAAGCAGGTGTGAGCCTAGTCAGTACCTGGATGGGAGACTTCCTGGGAAAAACTAAGGTTGCTGCTGGAAGAGGTGTTAGTGGGGCCAGCAGGGGGCGCTCACCCTGCGGTCTGTGTGGGTCCTAATGCCCCAGTATAGTGATGGGGACACTATACTGTAAACAGGCGCCGTCCTTCGGATGAGACGTAAAACCAAGGTCCTGACTCTCTGTGGTCATTAAAAATCCCAGGGTGTTTCTCAAAAAGAATAGGGGTGTAACCCCGGCATCCTGGGCAAATTTCACATTGGTCCTTACCAATCATGGCCTCCTAATAATCCCCATCTATGAATTGGCTACATTACTCTGCTCTCCTCCCCACTGATAGCTGGTGTGTGGTGACCGTTCAGGTGCACTATGGCTGCTGTCGCATCATCCAGGTGGGGCTGCACATTGGTGGTGGTGGAGGGGATCCCCATTACCTGTAAAGCGCTTTGAGTGGAGTGTCCAGAAAAGCTCTATATAAGTGTAAGCAGCTATTATTATTATTATTATCCTTGGCAGCAAGTAATGTGATTCACCAGATGCCAGGGAGATGATAATATGTATTTTTATAGATAATAACCATTGTGGAATGGTTAAATAGATAACCATTCAAATCCCATCGAAATAATGACATTTAAATTGAAGAAAAATCCCCCATTTTATGATTCACATATATATATATTATTTTGTGTTATTATACCATAACATACTGTACCAGCACCAGCTCCTGTACTGCAGAAAGAAAGAAGAAAGGCAGAGAAGTGCCTCTGACCTGCCCACCTATCCGAACTGTATGTTTTAAGAGACACTGATTTCTGCACAGTGTCTTACAAGAGAGTTTGTGCTTATTGTACCAATCTGCACTGACCTCTCTCGCTTAAGTCACTGTTTTGCTGAGATCCCCACAACTCTCGGTAGAGCTCAGCCAACTGTACTGTACTCCACCATTTGGAGAATCCAGGTCAAAGGCTAATTAGATGACCCACGTTCGAACCTATGATATCAGTTAAACTTAAGTTCAGCCAGTTGTGGTTACAAGTCTCTTTTCTGAATGACTCCCCCTTTACATGATTCTGAGTGATGCGTGCATTTAATTAAACAAATATATTAAGGGTGTACAATTTTAAACATCATTCTGAACGTAATGCATTTTACAGACACAACTCTAAAAGATTTAAAATAGACAGAATGACAATGTCTTACATGCAGTAGAACCCCCAAAATAAATCTTCCTGTTGTAAATCTCCTCTACCATCCTAAACCAATAGGGGATGGTTATAATCAGTACAATCAGACCAGCAACATTGTAGATAGCTTTAGCTTTGCCAGGGACGTACAAGACTTAGCCATGGAAACCTTTGAAGGTATCTGAGCTTCCAGTGTGAATGTCCCCGTCTGAACAACATCTCCTAATCTTTGTACAACAAACCAAATCTAATTCTGCATTTATGCAGCAAATGCTGAATATATCATTCCTATTTTAATACTCTAAAACACTAAGGCCAAGATGCTTTTTTTGAGTTCTGCATTCTACAGAGCCAAACAATGACGTACAGTATCATAAAATTAATTGCACAATTTAGGCTCCTGGATACAAAATCAGGATTTTGTTTAAGTATTACTCATTGTAAAACCACTCTGTTCTTTTTGTGATTCTTCCTTTAAAGGTGCTTTTCATTTAGACAGATTCCACTGACATACAGTACAGTAAATTCTGTACCATCAGCTTACAGATAACGTTTGGCGTTTTGGGTAAGCATGAAGAGAGCTGGTGGTTGCTTGTTAATAAGGAATGTGCTACGGTATGTTTAATACTGTATTGTAGTGAATGGATTTTGTAACATAAAACAAGTAGAGCTTGGATCATGAAAGACAAAAAGACTGTTTATTTCAGACCTTTGCTTCGCTACTAGAAAATGTCAGTTTACACTTCAAGCATATACTTTGTGAGATTTAGGATCTAATAAGTAACAAAAGGTAAAATACTCCATGAAGTAGTCTTATACCACTAACTGATGTGTTCATTTAACTCAAGGAATTTGTCACCATTACAAAGAAAAAAATACAAATAACTGTTTCACTTTTTTAGCTAATTCAGTTCTCTGAAATCTGATAATTAGCTCTAACTTTGGTTTTTCACTTAGGTTTAGAAAGTGCCTGAACAACTTTAATGTTCTTAAGAGTTGAATTTCATACCTTGCTTGTGATGTGTCAGCATTCAGCAAGCTTAAGCAATTTGCTATTAGTGCAGAGTACAAGATCAAAAGAAAAGAACTAAACTGCTGTTTAATTTCAAAAGTCCTAGCTTCCTTTCACATGAGTCTTTTGTTAATAGGCAGATTGATTCCAATTTATTGAGAGAATATATATTGAAGTCCCACAAACTCAAACTGTAGTCTGGATCCTATTTAGTAATATTTTTCAATTTATCTATTTTATATAAATCTCAAGGTTTGGCATAATAAAAAGTATGACTTCAGATTTTACCTAAAACCCTCTGATGTAAAGAAATATTTTCTCCTTTTTACTTTATCTCTCCACTGAGATGACAAAATGAAAGTACAATTTTATTGTTGCACAGAACAGTGTTGTGAACAGTGGTGACCAGGTCTTAATTTGTTCTCCTTTATTATACTCAGGAAATCTTAGGGATATCTTGCATATTTTCAGTGATCTGTCTTAGAGCAGAGTCTCCTAAGAATTAAGGATTCTTTATTAGCTGCAGTCACAAGCTAATAAAATCAGGAGCTTTTTCTCATTAAGAATCATAATTTGCATTTATTGGCTGCACAAGCTCCAATACTGAAGAACGATAATGCGACAGTTGTCAAAAATTATGTGAAAGTATAAACTGAACAAGATAAACATATACACAGTTGAAAAATGAAAGGTCAGATGAGAAAGAGAAGGTAAATACACTTTGAAAATTAAAATATACAGCAGAAAGGCTAGTAATCATACCAATTCAACAAATTATCTTTTTTAAATGTATCTTCTGTACTCTTAATGTAGACCACATCCTTATGAAGGGAACTAATGTTTCTCTCACAGGGTCCAGTATGATGTCAGCCCACTTTCCTCTGTCCACTCCGCTCCTCTCCACAAGCAAACACATTTCTTGTACTCCAGCTCCCTGATACACTGTATCAGACTAAGTAGACATTGAAGATGGAGGATTCAATTTTTTCAGCATCAGATAGAAAGAGCAAGGACTGTAACTAGAGAATTTTACACAGAAAAAAGATCCATTTTGATGTTTTTAACATGACAACACACAGACCAAAACAATACCAAGATCAGTTACAGAACTGAACCTCACCACCAACAACACTGAAATCACCAACATTTCTAATCTGTTGCTGGCTGTCATAACCACAGACCTACAGTATCACAGTTCAACTTTTAAAAGATTCTGCTGTATCCTTATCTAGATATCAGGCAAGCATAATCTTGTTATTAATGCTATAGGCATCTTTCAGAGCGCACCAATCTATACCATGTAGATTTACAATTCATTCATCCATCCATTTTCTAAACGCTTCATCCAATACAACGTTGGGGAGAGCCAGCAAGCAGCCTGGTAAGCAAACATGCTTAAGATAGGAAACACCCTGGATGGGGCACCAGTCCATTGCAGGACACACACAGACGGACACAAATACTTACACTCACACCAGGACTAATTCTGAAGTTAACATACTGGTATGTCTCTGGACTGTGGGAGGAAACCAGAGCACCCGGAAGAAACATGGGGAGGACAAACAAACTCCACACAGATAGTGGCAACACCGTGCCACTGTGCTGTCTGGATCTACCATTTGGTAGGTTCAATTAACAATTAGCTTTCTACCTCACCAATGACAGCAGGCTAGGTAAAACACATGCAAAGCTTTAAGAAAAGTGACCAAAGTTCTCATATGACATTTTTTTGAAAGAAGATGGGTATCCTCTTTATCCACTACCACAAGGTGGCTCTGTACATTGTTCCATACTTCTACAACCATTTGTGTAATGATGTGCCTCCTGTTCTGGGTTTTAAACACACTTCTTCATAGTGTCCACTGTTGACTTCTGCTTTGTGTTTCACTATGGACTCTGAAGAAGTCTATTGGATTGACTTTGTTAACGTGTTCAAAAACTTTGAAAAACACATTTACTAAACCTGATGTTATATCTGTAATTTTTGTAATAGATAGTTTTAAAAAACAAAACAAGAATTAATCTCACAAGAGACATCAGTAGTGCTCAGGAAGTTTATTTTTCTGTGGTTGAATCTATTTGCTTGTTAATTTAATAGGATCACAGAGCAAAGAATCCCATAAGAATGAAAACAAACATATATTTATGAGGAGCTATTGATTGATATCTTTATGGTTTTCAAAATCTTTTATGCTGTCAGCTTCAGGTGTGAACTAATGTGAGGCGAGAAAAATGGAGATGAAAGGATGGAAAGTGAAAGCTGAAAGCACATTCAGAAGAGATGACAGAAGTTTTACATACAAAGTCACTTATGTGTGGAACAGTTTACTACTATAATGCTACACCAGGATTCTCTCAAGAGCAAAACACACCTACCTGAAACTGTGGGATGCTTTACAGTAACTGCCTGATTTGCCGCCTCCATTTTTCACTAATAAAAATGTGTTTTTCACCATAGGAAATGGAATTATGTAGTGGTTGCTACTAAATAAAACACAGTTATAAACTGGTGTCCAACATCACAATCTCTTCAGTTTCATTTTGATTTACCAGTGTTCACGAATTCTTTTTTTTACATATTGTCTTAGGTGGCTGTTTTAATCCTGGAGAACAGTGGAATTTTATTTTCATTCTTGATGCATAGTTTCAAAATATTTTTAAGAAATGTCACCTAGAATTTAATTAAAAATGTCTATATAATGAGTTGTGGTTGCAAGGTGCTAAATTTGTCAAGTCGTATTTACTGTTAATCTGATTCAAACTTCCCACACACTTTCTGAAACCCAGGTTGAGTGTTTCGGAGCTCTAAAACCAGAACATAAAAGGGCAAAATACAAGCACTGGCAAGCAAATGAGACAAGTCTTCACATTTGGAAGGCTTGTGATTTTTTGAGTATAGAACTGCAAAGTTATTAAAACAACATTTAAAATGTCATAGAAGAGTGAAATGTTTACTGTACATTGATTTTAGTTTCTGTCTAATCTTATACTGCATTGTCTTGAAAAATTACACCTGACCTTAACACAAAATTGTTAAATTAATTTTATACTATACTTATATTACACTTGTGGGAGTCCAAAATTAGACACTCAGCCATGTTGTTGAAGCCTGGCTTCTTTAAAGAAAAATACTAAATGGGCTGATTTGCCCTCTCATTTGTAACCTTTCTAAAGCTCATACTATCTATAACATACTATAGAAAAAATGTTAACACTGAACTTGTCAGTCAAAAAAACAAATAAAATGTTATTTGTTTATTTTTTTTCTCCTGACTTTATTGTGATGTCCATATCAGCTTGTTTGCAATGGGCCAGTGACATGTCTCATCCTTCATTTACTTCTCTGATCTTTCGCCCAGTCTTAGCTGCACTCCAGTCTTAAGGACCAGACTGAGCACCATACAGTAGGTCATAGAATGTCAATGCACCAGTGGTTCTCAGTTCTTATCTTAGCATAATCCTGTGCCTGCTGGTTTTTGCTACAACTGAGCCCTCAATCACCAGTGTTACCAGCAAGATATCTTTTTGCATTCAGTCCTGGATTCAATTCCTGTTGTGCTGTCTCCATGAAGTTTGCTTGTTCTCCATGTGTATATGTGGGTTTCCTCCAGGTGCTCCAGTTTCCTCTTATAGTCCTTAAACATACTTGGGTTTTGGATACATTGGCCAGGGTATGTGTGAGGAAGTATTTGTTTGTCCAGGAAGTATCCTGCCTTGCTCCTATTGCTTGCTGGGACCCCTGCAACACTGTGTGAAGCAGTTAGATAATGGATGGTTCACTTCAGAAGAATGAACTTCTTGCTTACAGTCTCTCCTCAACGAACTATTTAAGACATTTCTCTTATTTCTGACAAAACATTAGGTAATCAATTGATTCTGAACAGGCAGTTGGGAATGACAGTTCCCACAGTGAGTCTGTGTTTTTCTTGAAATCCAAATGGTAAAAATTCAGTTAGCACAACTTAGCATGCCCTTAAACCATCCATTTCTAATTACCTGGAACAATTTCATTTTGACCACTTAATCAGGTTATTTGCTTAACTAAGCAGGTTAGATATCTTTTTAAATGAAATTTCCCATACTTCCTATCGTTTTATGACCACAGGTAACTATTTCAGACTTCAATTAACCAATTAACTTACTATGTTTATCTTAACTTTGATCAATCTCACTTATGTATTATTATTCTATATAAATTACTGATTCAAGTATGATGAAAGACTTTGTATCTTGAAACCTCGGAACTAGACTGTGGAATACACTTCTAAAAAATATCTGTGTTTCCAGTTCTTCATGTACAGCGAAAGATAAACAAATCATATGATTTTGAGATGCACTAATGTTCATTGGAATAAAACAGAGACTAAGTCAAAATGTATTTTAATGAAGCTCTTGCTTTTGTTCAAAGGAAAGGTGGATCCTGCAGAATGTACTGTACAATGCTTCTTAACTAATTATCTGTACTAACAACTAAATGATACTCCTTTAATTTTTAATCTAATTCCTAACCTTTTTAAGTATATCTGATCAGTAACAATCGCATGTTTATGTGTATTTACTATCTTAATGTCACTATTTATTAACATGCAGGAAATTTTCTGTTTTTAATGTTTTACTAACGTATTATCACGCCTAACTCTCATTCCTATTTTAGAAAGTGGTTCTAATTTCACTGGAACAACGCCACTGTCAACGCATGTAACATCGACTAATCCTTTGGGAGTAATGGGTAATTCACTATCATGCTCATTTGTAAAAACTTTAAAAAATGTCAGTTTTAATGCTTCTCTGTTTGATGTGTTAGAAAGACATGAACAAAGCAAGAAACAGACTGTGTGGACTGGTACAGAAACCCTGTATTAAAATTATTTGGAAATACAGAAATAAGAACAGATATTTGAATGCCATTACAAATTAATTAAATCAAATTAGGGAATAGAACTATTCTAGAGCAATCACGCTTGTTCTTCATGAGAGTTCAGTCCATAAGTATTTGGACTACTACGTTAAATTTTTTATTTTTGCTTTACAATCAGGGAATTTGAAGATTTATATGAGTGATATAATAATATACTGTAGAATAAGATAATGTACTGTAGTTTATTTTGGGGTAATTTCCCTCATACATTTGATTATATTAAAAGAAATATACATTGGGTATGAAATATACTTTTGTTAAACCCAGTGATTTCCAGTAATCATAAATACTGAGATGTATTGACTTTTGATACATTTCAGTGTAAAAGTTAGTATTTGATTCCATATGACTTTGAGGCAATAACAGCATAACTGTAAGTCTATGGCCAACTGAACACACCCAGCTCTTTGTGTAACAATTTCAGATGCTTTGCCAGGCTTCAGTGTCAATAAATAATATCACTTATCCATCTGCAGAGGATTCTGTGGAAGGATGTAATATTAACACATAAATATTCCAAGAATAGAGTGAAATAGGGTGAATCGGCAAGAAATAGAAATATAGCTATTTATGGAGTATATGATGTCACTTTATGTCATTTCATCATGGCTATAGTCAATAATATGTCAATTGATTGTGGTGATCTACCTTGTAAAAACACTGTAAGATTAATCAAAGAAGGGCGGGGTCACTGTACAGCACTGACAATATATTAGTTTATAATAATAATATTTGACACAAAGTGTTGTAATTAATAGCATGATACAAAACAATATGTAAAATGCTTAAACAACAGTAAGAAAATGTTAAAAACATCAAGCCAACTTATCTCCATCAATGATACATCTAAAGTTTATATGTTTTTAAAGTTGATATGTTGTTCATTTTGTTTTATTTGCACAGAACACAGAAGTGAGATTGTTGAACTGGACAGGAGTGTTGATCTGATGTGCACAAACCAGACCTGGAACAACACGATATTTGTTGTCTGGAAGAAAAAGAAAGGAGGGAAAGAGGAGTGTAATATAGCAAAGAGAACCATTGAGCCAGAAGTTAATTCCTGTAATGATGGAAAAAGGATACAAAACAGACAGAATGGAACATTTCTGCACATCCCTCATTTTCAGTACAAGGATGAAGGGATTTACTACTGTGAGGTAGTTTATCAGGGAGGCTTGCACGCTTCACAGATCAACGTGTCTGCTAGAGGTAAGAAAAATCTATCTAATCGAAGGATTTTAATAAAGTGTCTCCACAAATTTTAGGTTTTACTGTGACATTATGATGGAATGGAATACTTAGAAATTATTTGAAAGATTTTGTTTTCTAAAAAATAAGACTGTCCCTCACAAATCAGATTCCAGTTGTTTATGAACATACTTATCATCATTACAACCATCTCCATCACATTTCAGTATGCAAAGATAAATTATTCTGGAACTAAAACTCATGCATCCCACTGCAGTGCTTTCTGCACCTGCTTTGGTAAAGCCTGAAACGTGACATTTAGCTGACATATTTAAATGCATTTCAAGGCGTAAGAAAGTTCTGTTCTTCTTGAAGGCAGTTCCACTGTGGTATGTACAGTAGTTATGTTGAACAGCCCTCAGAGTTCAACAGCTCAACAGGATTCTGGAAACTCCAGTGGTCAGTTAGAAAGACTGAACTTTTAAATTTTCATTTCACCTTACACAAGTGAATTGTAAGTATAATTTATTATGTTTTAAAAGCAACTTTCCACAAGGATGAAATGTATAAGATATTGTGAGAAAGCAGTTAGTCCAGATAAAATGGAGATTCCTGTATGAGCTTTCTGTGTTGCTCATTTGATGAGTCTGCAATCTGGAGGTCAGAGGACAGATACTCTATGCATGGTATTAGCCTGAGGGAGAAGGACTCAGCAGGTACCTAAAGGACTAAGAGTCTTTGAGAGCGTTCAGTCAGTAGCTTATAGAGGAACTTAAGTTTTTGTTTGGTGTTTGTTTGGTTTGTGATGTTTTTATTTTCCCTCCACTGTAAACAGAATAGCTGTAGTTTTAACCTTTCAGCTATTACAGCTATATGTGTGTCTATTGTCCTTGACCATATGATCTTAAGATCCTGTTACAACAAGCCCAGTGGGCGTTCACAATATATTCACCTTTAGAACGTATATTCAGAATATCCAGATGTGAACATTTCCTGGAGTAAGTTTTGAATTGACAGCTATCTTGCCTCTCTTCCTCAAGTTCCACCGAAGATAAATTTGGTGTATGACATCACCCAGAAGATGGCCACTTGTACAGCAGCAAACAGTAAACCAGCCGCCAACATTTCCTGGATTGGAGTGTCAAACTGGACCGAGAAAACCACCAAGAACCCAGATCACACGTACACTGTGGAGAGCTCGGCCAGCATCCCTGACAACACATCCCTGCAGAATGTGTCCTGTGTAGTTGAGCACCCAGTTTGGAAGGAGGGTGTACATAAGACCGTCGGACTACCTCTTGAAAGTATGTCACATGCTACTAAAAACTTTACAGTGAAGAGAATTGCTTAGTCTGTCATTAGTTTTCCAAGTTTAGATGTAAACAAGAAGTAGGTAAAAAGGAGAGAGATGACGTTTGATAGTAATAATAATTTAATTTGTAACTATTAACTGAGAGCACTGCAGTAAAGTCTCAAGTGTTTCCATTCACCAATTCTGTGCTCTCTATCAGTGTCACTTTTAAGATTCTGACTTTATTATTTTCAGACAAATCTGCTCACGAATAAACATTTTGCAGCTTCTTTAATTGATCTTTTTCTACAAAAAAAGAACAATTTGTTTCTGTTTTAATTTACAGATATTCACTTAAAATATTGAATTGTTTATTTTCTTTTAGATTTCCCTTCTTTCCCTCTCACGTGGACGATCATTTCTGTAAGCTTATCCGGATTTGTAGTTCTCATTCTTGTAGCATCCTTCTTTATAAGAAAACATCTAAGCAAAATCAGGTGTGTAATATTGGCCTTTTGTTCTACAGCTGTCTTCTGGTTTATTAAATAATACTAATATTGCTACTAAGTGTAATAAAGATACTGCGCACAGACCATACTGTTATATGGTATTTCTGATAGTTTTGTAGTTCACTGTAGGCAGCAGGATCAATTCAAGAGTATTACTAGATATGGGTGTCTGTTCTGTTTCAAAACCCTTGTGTTTTGTGAAAGTGTTAGTCTAATAATCTGATTATGTTTCTAAGCACTAGGTAATGGTCAAATCTAATATTATCTAGAACTATTATATTTCTATTATCTAGAATTAAACACTATGTTTGCAGGTTGTTATGGAAAATTAAAGCTGCTATTAGGTGACACTGACTCCATAACTTGAATTAATTATCTATGAAGGGGTCTAAAGAATGTAAGAATTCGACATTAAAAGGGTATTTCTATATGCAGTATAGGGAAAAAACAAAATTAAAGGAAGGGAACAACTGAGATGGGGAAGAACATTCCCTTTAACAAATCATAATCGTGGTTATCATTAGGTAAAGTAGATGGTTAAGCTCTTGCAGATGGCTGTTTCTTGGCTGTTTTCCCCACTGTTTCTTCTGTTTTTTCACAAGTCACTTAAGGATCAGATGTGATCATCTGCACTTGTCAGTAAACCTTCCTTACCTCTTTCTGAAGTGTGTGATGCTGGATCTCAATTTGTTCAATGCTTTATAATAAAGAGTGGAAAAAATTACCCACAAAATGCACTGCCTGCTAGTTTCTACTCTACATTTGCTAGTACAGTAATTGTAATCAAATTAAATATTGTGTGTTCCTTAGAAATTGCTGCAAATCCAGCATTCCTGCACCACCTCCAGCCAACAGAAAACAGGTGAGTGAAATGTCAGATAATTCCACATGGATAGTTGCATTGTCTTATAATCTTGTCTCCTTCCTCTTTCAGGAGATGGGAACATTTGGAATGAGCAGGCTAATTTTTTTTATATTGTGTTATTGCTCAGCAGAGATAAAGTAACAAGCAGATGTCTGCTAGTGACCTTACTCCTATATGAACAATTCTTCCAGTTTAAGAAGGAAAGCTGCAATGAGAGAATCAATTTCATGAAAGAATCTGCCGATTGGAAGAAACAGACTGTAGGACAAAGGCTGTGTCACTCAAGTCCTGCAGCTTTTGAAATGAAAAATAACTCAGAGGAATAAAGACTAAACTGGTTCAGTTCAGTAGATAATTAGATAATCGTAAGTAGCTCTGGTTGATTGAGGATCAGCAGATGCCACAGCTGCCTAGTACTGAAGATCAACAGCCTAGATGTTAAAGTCCATATGGCCATATGATCACGGGTTTCCTATATTGAGTTTTATCAGTCATCTTTCCATTTCAGTAAGAATAAAATCCAGCAGAGGCACATCTCCTTTTTGATAGAATGAATAAATGAAATGCAAGGAGAGGTTTCTAAACTCATATTCAAAAGATGAGTTCCCCATTATCAAGGACTGGTAGTGACAGTAGCTTGCAGAATGAAGATGAGTGTAGGCAGGTGATGTCATTTTGTAATTAACACTTTTTTAACAGACATCTCCTTATTACAAGTGATATCTCACAGTCTAAATTTTGTATAATGTGTAGAATATAAAAAAAATCCCCTAAATTTGTCATCTACCCTACATACCAACTGCCACTGAGAAAAAAAATCAATTATTGCACTAAGTGTGTATCTTCGATTCAGCTCAAGCTTATCAGAAAGGTGAGATATTTGCAAGTTAACGGTCTCTAAAAAACAACTTGAGCAAATCTTGTCCAGTTCAAGTGCCAACATAAATTATTTCTGATATTTTTGCAAGCGTGCATTTCCTCAGTTACAAATGCTTTAAGCAAAACATTGTGTCTTAGTCTGTGGTTTCAAAGAAGTCTCATTTCTTCAAAACATTGCATAAGAGGGTATAGTAATAGTGGGTCTGTCTGAGGATGACTCACTTTTTGATAAAAATTAATACAAAAGATACTGTTTAGGTTTTTCATGGGATGATAACTTAGCCTAATGATTTTCTACCTCTCTTTTTCAATTTTATTTTTACCTATACCTATACCTTTATTTTTCTGTGACTGTTTTTAAAACACCAGCTTCAGTCCTGAAAGACCTTTGTATTTAGTACATTAAATATAAAGAACATTACAGTTCAGGTGAAAAACACCTAGAAAACAAATAGTCTCTTATCACTGTGGTGGTTACCAGACATTAAATTAAACTTGCGTTGAATGATAAAAAGACATTCACAGATATGTAAATTGGTGTTTTATTACTTCGCAAAAGGACAATTAAGCTTTACAAAAAATAATTTATGAAATCATAATGTCTCATTTTTGATGTTAGGAATTTAAAACAATGTGTGTTTGGAGCGAGAAAATGGTTTCTGGATAGTAAGCAGAGACAGCTGTTGTTCCATTTCAGTGATGATTCTCAAAAAGACCACAGGGTTCAATTGGTCAATGTCTGTGAGGATTTTGAATACTTGTATTAGGTTCCTCTTAGCCTTCTGTGCTCAAGACTTTAAAAAATACAATTAATTCAGCTCCACAAAGTAAGACATTTCATTATCGCAGAGAATGTGTCATGTTACTGAACTCTGGACTGATTCCTGTCAGATTTGTTTATTTAGAATGGTTCAGCCGCTAATAACAGATGGAACAACTCCTCAAGTCAATGACAATATACAGGTCCATTCCAGATAGATTTCCTGTGAAGGATGTTATGATGATATAACAAGCGAAATGTGCATAAATTCTTTCGGATTTATGACCGAAATGTTTTTCTAGGGTGTGTCTTCCTGTGAATGACAGAAAATTTACCACCAAATGAATCTGAAAAATAAGTGTTATTCTGTAAATGGCTTCATCTTGCAGCTGCTATGGTATTCTCAAAAATGCTTCTTTGTTACAACATAACCAGAAACCTAGCTTGGGTGCGTGTTCAAGCTGTGTCTGTTAAAACAAACTGTACATGTGAAAAAAACCTAAACATTTTATTATCTGTTTTCATCTCTTGTCCGTGCAGGATGTGGAAGAACTCGAGCCTTATGCAAGCTATGTTGAACGGGTGAACTCTATCTACAACTCATCAGCAGAGCTGTGCAATGCATAGACTTGTAACTGATGCAACCCAGCAGCCATCTTCATACAAAACCTCGGGCTGAGAGCTGTTCCTCAGAATGGAATCAGAGAAAGAAACATAAAATAGAATTTGTAGGAGACGCTTGGTTACAGTAAGCTGCTGTTCTCAATGGAGGAAACCTCAGACTTGCACAAAAAAAATATATTTTTTTCTTTACACTATAGCCATGAAACTAAAATGTCCATTTTGAATTCTCAGCTTTGGCTGTAACAGTGAAGTTGAAAATTGTGTACAGGCCATTATGCATGTGTTTTTACTGCAACAGCATTCACACCTGTTAACTCAATTCAGACTTGAATGGGAATAGTTAGACCCAAAAATGGGAGAACACTTTACTCTGTATTCACTTTCAATGAATAAGGTATTAAAAATTGATGTTTTTATTTATTCATCATCTATATCATAAGGATACACAATATTACCCTGTTTCAAAACTTCAATATTGTTCAGTATCAGACATACCTCCTGATTCTGTAATACACTCCTACTGTATGTGTGCCAGCTGAAATTGAGCAAACTGTCAATATCTGACTTTAGGTCCTTCGTAATGTATGGGCAATCCATTCCCTTTCTTTAGGTATCCCCACAGGAACATATTAAATTGGCTCACGGGACTTTAGTGGCAGAACAAAACTGGGCAGAAAGAGTTCAAGTAGGAAGCTACAGTACGTCAGCATGCACAGGAAAAAGTCAAGGTTTATTCCATGCTGAAAAGAGAAGAAAAGAAACAATGTTGACACCCACTGAGGCTGCACAGTCAAAATGTTGTGTTTTTCTTTCTTCTGGACAGGAAGATATTAGGATGTCACAAATTTCAAAAGTCACAATAAAAACTTCACTGAATGCTACAGAATTGCATGTCTGGAAACACATTGTCCACAATGAACACTTGTTTTTTCACCTTGTATGACAACATCACGAATATGTACTGCTTTGGGATCTCTTGAAACCAATTAGGTCTTTAAAGAACAAACTTCTGAATCCTTATAACTGTCAAAAGAACACAAATTAAATAACAATAGATTTAAATAGTCTGCAGAACACATGTGCCTAGATGTAATATTTCACTCCTCAGTTTTCTCTACACAGTGATGTATAGTGACAAAACAAGGTCTTGTAAATAATTTTTCATTATATGATCTTTCACCCCCCTTGGGGAGCTCTTTATTTTACGTTTAGGAAATAGTACATAGCTGAGACAGAACTGCTCTGTGAGATTCACATTGTTATAGCATCCAGGTGAAACAGGTGACAGCTCTTGGTCCCACATCCTTAGTGGTTTGATTGGCTGGATCGACTGACATTACAGCAGGTTGCTTGGAAATCCAAATACGTGTAACAGCAAAAACCTTCTCTTTGATTTTGGTTATCCTCAAATGGTAGCAATTCTTCTAGAGCAGGTTGAACTGTACAAAATGAAAACAGAAAATGTTTGTGTGGGACACAAGCCTTAAAAATGTTTTTGCAGGGTGTTTTAGGGCAACAGTCTACTCTGGTTCTGTTTTGTAACTAAAGTACATGTCCAGAATTCAGGATCTGTGTCTTGCATTTCCTGTAACACATGATTATTTAAACCTTGTGTATAAAACAGGCTCATCCTTTTCTGTTTATTGATGTGTGTTATTGATGCAAGTCCCATATGTTATTCATATTAAGAAGAGTTCCATTTAGAAGTGTGAATGGCAGTGGACAGAGTGTGCCCTGTTAACTCTATTGTACTGTTTCTTTTCTTCTTGTGTTATTCTTTTTAAATGGACAGTCTTGGGGAAGTGTGCAATCTGAATGCTTTTCTCTAAATAGGGACATTTCTGCATTTAAAAGTGAACTTTGAAAATAATGTTGGTTATCATTTTTCCAATTTCATGTTACCTATCATGGGAAAAGATGTAAATGGTGTTAATATAAATTATCAACATACTATTTGTGTCTGTACTTTAACATTAAAAGTTAAATGATGAATTCAGCCTTGAGTAGAACCTATTTTAATTACTGCTATTCAATGGAAGTTATTAACTGCTGTTTGGGAGGGATAACAATGACAAGGTCATCTCACACAGCTGTTCCTAATCACCATCGTTACAGAAATTAGATATAGTATATATAGAACACAAACACCTCCCTTTGCATTTGTCTGAAGAATCCCATGTCCACTCCATCCCCACTTATAGCTACAGTACCGCTTGTTTCATTTATCTCCGAACAGGGATGGGGTTCGAACCTCCTCTTCCTGTGATGAGGCAGGTGTTTTGAAACACTAGCCTTGTTACAAAGAACAGCATGTGACCAGTGAAATCATGCACCTTTCCACAATAACAAACATCTCTAATGTCTTCCTTGAGGTCCATAGCCAAGTGTCTGGATGTTTGTAACATTCCATTTGTGCTTAGAGATGTGTTATTTCCTATTTCTAAGTAAGTCACTTGTAGATGATTGAAATCTGTATAAACCTAGTATTATTTTTCCCACATTCAAATGAGTGTTTATTATCAAACGCTCAGTTAAACAGTGCATCGAAGTAGCTCATGTACAAGTTCCACTACCCCTAACTCAAGGTTAATATTAATAAAATTATATATATTAATAGAAAAACAAAAATGATTAAAAATAAATGTATTTGTGTTGTCTGTGGAGAAAAAATGACCAATCTACTTACCTCAGCTACCCACAGTCAACCACCTATAATAACCACCATTACCAGCCCCACATAGATTTTCAACTCAAAATGAAACTAATTATCTCTATAGGTCTCATTTATGGCTGAACAGCAAATTCCCCGTTACCCCACGGCTTCCTCGACTAGGAAAAATTCTACTCATAGTACACTCTCTGTAACTAATTGTAATGAATAGACTAAAGCAGTGGTTCTCAAACTTTTTGGACCAAGTACCACCCTTGATCAAACCAAAGCATCCAAGTACCACCTACAAGTTATCGTCTCATAGGAACCACAGAAAATGTCAATGACCACATTGAGCGGGCGCGCACACACACTCACTCACAAATATAATAAAAATAGCACTGAGCACTTAGATAATTTGGATCTTATCGCCTTGTAGCCATTTTCTGATGCTTGCAACAGGTGTGCGTGATCTATCGGAGCTGGCGTCAGGACATGGCGTCAATTCCTTTCAGCCATGACATAATACTTGACTTTTGTGAGGTATTCATTTTCGATCATTTGTTCTGTTGGCGAATGTGGCACTAAGCTGTGTCTCAGCTCAAGTATAAGCGCACCCTGTATCGACATAGCTAAGTATTTAGGCTGCGTATTTGACACATGAACTAATTTTATTCAAATAGAAAATATGAAAACCTGTCTCAGGCTTTATGAAACCGATTAAGTACATTACAGATGACACATTTACATAATTTATAATTATTCAATTTTTAATTCCCAATTTTTCAGTGCACATAACAACTTTCTAGCATTGCTGTAGTTCTCCATGAAACACAAAGCAGGGAGAGAGAAGCTTGGGGTCAGAGCACAGGATCAGCCATTTAAACAGCACCCCCTGGAGCAGCTGGGGTTAAGGACCTTGCGCAGGGGCCCAACAGAGTAGGATTCCTCTACCAGCTGTAGGATTTGAACCAGCAACCTTCAAACCACAGGCACAGATCCTTAGCCGCTGAGTCACCACTCCTCTTGTCTGCTACAACTACTAGGCTGGCCTTTTCCATGACTTTGAGGATTTTGAATACCTGTAATCTCCTAATCTCCTCATTCAAGAATTAAAAGGTTCTCATTTTCTTATGTATAATATGAGTAGAATGAGACTTGTAAGATCCTTTGCAGTGCTGTATGTTGCAAAGCTTAACCCTACAGAAGTTAATCTGTAGGGTTCATATGTTGGACAGTTACAAAGGTTTACCTGCTGGCTACATGGACTCCAGGAGTCCGTCTGAAGGGTAAGGGCTGGCGCTGCTGAGGCCATGGGGTGCACAGGTGACTGATGGTAGCTGTGGTTCTGCCTACAGACCCTGGTGCTCTCTTCAGCAAGTGAAGGAGGAGCCAAAGGCAATCTACACAGTTGGGCTCTGAGTGACCCTGATGGTTGGAAGAAAACCAACCACATAAAGAGCTTTTTTTTCCCCTTTTTGTCAAAATAAAAGCTTGGACTTGCGCTCTCATTATGAAGTACACCTGTAACACCTTGCATACTGTTACGATTTTGTACTGACACAAAATGTAAAAAAAAAGTAAAATTGTAAGATTTTTGTTAGAATTTGATCCCTTTAAAAAGCTTTCCTTTTTATATTATGTCAATTTCGTTACACACCAGTTCAATTAAAATAAGTTATTCGATATCAGTCAGACTTTTCTATTATTGTCTTTGGGGTTTGCCTAGAAAAAATAAATCACAAACCTGTATGTAGTACAGTATGTAGTGTAGAACTGTCCAGCATCAGATATGTTATAGTTGCTGTAAATTATCAGAACCTAAAGGTCAAAGGTCATTTAACTTTGGAACCGGATCTGTTGGTCGTCTGCCTTTTCTTATTAGAGAAGTGAGTGCAAGCAAGTAGACTGCACTGCCGTTTGAGAAGTTGTTCTTAACTGTTCATTAAATTACAGTAAAGAGTGTTGAAGCTCTTCAAAGCGTCCTTATTGAAAGTTACCATGAGATACTCTTGTCTTGTATTATAAACACAGATTCAGACTGTATACTTAATGTTTTGTCAACATTACAATTTTACAGATTTTGTAACTAAAATAAATCCTTTGTGATGAGTAAGCTCTTAACCAAGAAAATGTTATGTTGTATAATATTGTGCCACAAGAGGTCGCTCTAGCATGTGTCTAGAAAATACTGCAAAAAATAATTCTAAGCGAGATCAAGGAGGATCACACACTTAACTTAAAATAACTTATTTCGTATTTATTCCTCTAACAATAAATGTTTCTTTTAAAAAATGTCACTGAAAATGTGATATTCATAATATCATAAAATCAAACATGCTGTTATTAATTACTTCAAGTAGGCAGCTGCGTCTGCATGCGTAGGCTGCAAAGGAACAAGTAAAGGTTTATTCCATGGTGAAAAGAGAAGACAAAAACAACGTTTTGGTTGTGGAGCCTTCTTCACTGTACATATTCCGATATAACTGTTTTACATATATGTTTTACACATATTGGAAGACCAGAGCTTGTTGCTAATGAAAGAAATATAATGTAACCGTGCTTTTTAGGCAGTCAGTGGAAAGAGGGAGGCGAGGAGGCTGATGTCTTGGCTCTTCAGGAATCGTTAGGACATTTTATTATTCTTTTTATTTATAGAGGGCTTGCTATTGAAGGAGGGGGGAGTTGTGGGGGGTAGGAAAAGCGGGCTGAAACGAAGAAGAGAGAGATGCTGTTCCGTTCCAGGAGGGAAGAGAGCATGCAGAGGTCTCTCAGTGATATTATGGGGGTAAAAGGTGGGAAAGTGTTAGAGCCAGAGAGGGAAGGGCAAGGGGCACAGCAAGAGTCCATGTTGGGGAGGAGCAGATCACTACAATAACATTATATGCTGTTTTATTTACTTGTGGTATTTGAAGTCTCTAATATTGGAAAAGACTAATGTCACTATTGTAACTCCATTTGCAGGTGACGTAGCCAACTATGCCACCTACAGATTTAAGAGCTTCTCCCCTCAGGAGCTGTTGGATGTCCCAGAGTTACTGAGCAACAACATGTCTCGTTAAGCCCTTTGTCCAAACACAATCATGAATTTGATCTGGAACACGAATGGAAGTAGAAGCTACATATGCAGGAACTCAAATTCAGTAAATATTTTTTTAGTTTTTAAATCCAAATTAATGTTTTTTTTTTCTACTGATGTTTATTGAACTTTAAATAACAAAGTAACAAAGGAAAACCTGTTACAACACATGTCAGCAAAAACTAACATGGTAGCTCTAATGTCAGAGTGCCGATGAAGGTGTGAATTCTGATTTAAATATCTTGCTTAATGAAATGATTGCCCAGTGGGTTGGGCCCAACAGAAACTGTATCCAAAAAGAAATGTAAAAAAAAAACCAAAATTTTGCCAGAGATAACTTCAAATCTGAACAAAATATTGATTTTTGCACACATCAGTTGTGTACAATCTGTCAATCTATCTAAAGTAAAAGAGGGACAGAGCGTAGTTGACTCAATAGTAGAGTCAGGTTTCAGAAGTTAAAACCTATCAGCCATGCACTCTTTTTTCATTAACAGAGGATACCCTACACACGTTATTGAGAGGGCCTTCTCCTGAGTCAAAACTAGCCCTCGGATCATCAACCCAATTAGGAACTGCTGGACTCACAACCTCTTTCCATTGGTGCTTCCCTATCACCCTAACTCCCTGTAGAAAGCAGGTGATGGGAGCACAGGTTATTCAACAAGGAGCAAGGTCATCTCATTTAGGTGAGGCACATGTTTCAAATTCTCACGAGAAAATCACTGAATTGGGTGTACCTGGAATCTCTAGAATAATTTAAAAGCAGTTCCTGAGACAGAGGTTGGCTTTACACAGACCCTCAGGGTTAAAAATAACAGTGAGTATTTAAAGGAAGATATGGAGGTTAGAGAGATCTTCTTGTACAACTAAATCACAGGAAGATTATAGTGGGATAATGTTGGTAGCGGACTCTGTAATTTTCCGGGTCGGGATGGCAGTAAACAAGAAGGCGGTTAATGAGCGCACCTGGCCAACTGGAATCAAACAAGTGGGGCTCTTGCCATTGCCATCTGGGGAACTATACAGTTACGGTTCATGAGAAGAACTCCTTGCCACGCTCTCAGAAAGGGGGATCCTTCCCACTCTGTTTCTATCTCTAGGATCATTAATAACAATGTCCCCATCTACAGGATGATCCCTCCACTAGTATCTTTTTTTCTGACCACCCCATCTTCTCATATCATGGACTACCTAATCTGCATAAGCTCCCTTGACTGTGCAGAGCATCCACACCAGACACCTTCCCCTGCAACAGAACTCGCTGCATCACCTGTAAATATATATCCGGTACCACATACTGTACATTCAAGGCCTGGACAATTCTGGATAATTCTGTATCACTCAATGACATCTTTTATTCCCAGCAACCTTATTAACTGCATCTCTTGTAGAAAATGTTAAGCTATGAGTAGAAAATGTTTACTTTGGTGAGACAGGAACGAGACTGGGAGACTATTTCAGGGAACATTTCAGGGCTGAGAGGATCAAATCTCTCCAAACTCATAATTGCAGATTTCACCTCTAACAGTCATGGTCATACTGATTTCTCTGTCTGCATCCTCACAGAGGGGTTTTGGAACTCCTGTTGCAAAAAGACATCCAAAACCATAAATTATCCTGAAAACTAGGATCACACCCTCCCCCTTCTCTTAACGATAGACACATTTCTTCTAATTCTTTTTAGTAAGGTCTACGCAGGTTTTGACTTCACATTTTTCTTTATCGCTTTTGACTTCACACCACTCAAGTCTCCCACCTCCTCTCCACTCCTGGCTTTTGTTCTCCCATGCTTTATCAATTGCCTGTTTCTCTCTCTCCCTCACACCTGAAGAAGGCTCCACAGCTGAAACATTGTCTCTCTTTTCTTTTCAGCATGGAATAAACCTTGTTCCTTTGCAGTCTACACATGCTGACGCAGCTACCTACTTGAACTTCTTCAACCTATCAGGAACAAGGCCGCATTTACATGAAAGACATTTCCAAATGTCGACTACTCGGTTTAGTCTTTCGTTTAAGGCAATCATGTTTCACATTTGGAGGCAGTAATGCAACACCCCCTTCCAGCTCTGTGAATCTGGCAGCCTTGTTTTTTTGGTTTGTAAGGAGAAGGAAAAAAAAATTACTATGTATTACTTATGTATTACTATACATAATTAAAGATATGTATAGTAATTAAATCTGAACAAAAACTATGAAAGCCTACAAAGAGAGCAGAGCTGAAAATTGCCTGCTAAGGTAAATTTTAATTAAAATCGAAGAATGAGGATTTTAGCTCCAAATCTTTGCTTTGAGTAAGAAGGAAGGAGACCAGTGAAATTTCAGCTGCAGATACACAGGAGACAGCTGGCGCCAGCTCTGCTTGCAATAGAAGTTCAGGAAAGGGTGAATTAAGTGAAGTTAATTGCACCAATGTGGTGGTCAATAACTGAGATGCATATTTTTAAAAGGAGCAGAGGTTTATGCAAGAATGCATGAAACTAAATTATGAAAAAGTCCAGTTAGTGAATGGAAAGAAGAGGACTTAAACTTCACTTAACTTCAGGCAGAAATTCAGATAAATATATTCTGGGCAATAAAACGTGAAAAGTGTTTGAAGTGCAAAAATGCTCAAACACAGAGATAAAAAAAAATCAGGACTTTTATCAAAACTTGTGGGAACTGGCAGAAATGTGACCTAAATATGGAAAAGACTGGCGAAAGGTAGTAATGAATCACAGGATCAATTGCAAAAGCTTAGATTCATGGAAGAAAAATGAATCTTGGACAGTTGCCTGTTACAAAAGAAAATGTGGACCTTAAGCACATTTTACTCCTAGAGTGTGGGACATGAATGAGCAGGTTAGGTTCTGGCTGGGAGAGTATGAAGATTTGAAAATAGAGAAAGGATAGTGAATCACAAAATTATCACATAATAAAATAAACTGACAAGATGTTTTGGACAGCATGAAAGGAGAGTCTTTTATGAATTTAGTGGGCTTTAGTGCATGGAAAGGTTTCATAAATAGGACACATTTGGATAAATTGGCAAGCCTGGAGAAGTTTTTGTAAATGTCTTGTGTGAGAAGAAATTTAAAAAAAATAATTTAATCCTCACCAGTAATGGAACCACGCAATTAGGACAGATTGATCAGATACAGAAATTCACAGAACAGAGGAGTGCTGAGTTTGTGAAAATGACAAAGCAGATTGTGGAATTGATCCTTTCTAGTTTAGTGGAGGCATACCACTGGGAGTAAAGGAAAAAGTAATAGGTTTATTCCATGCTGAAAAAAGAAGAGAGAAAAAACACGTTTCGTTGTGTTTTTTCTCTCTTTTTTTTCAGCATGGAATAAACCTATTACTTGTTCCTTTGCAGCCAACGCATGCTGATGCAGCTACCCACCTGAACCACTGGGAGTAAGGCAGGCATGATGGGGAGTCACAATTTTGGGTTGTTGAGTAGTGTTATACTTTGTGTTGGATGCATGTAAATTAAACAATAGGCAAACTGCTACTACTAATCATACTTTATAGCTTATACTTATACCTGACTTTATTTAGATGTATTTAATGTATTAAATTGTGACAGCTCTTTTACAAGTACAATCAAGAATAACTTGTAATGATGCGGCGAGTTGAAAAATAGCTGCATCTGACTGAGAACACACAAGGAGGTCTCAGGCAGCGGTGAGGTGAAGAAAAATTTAACAAGGCACACAACATATACTCAACACTCAGGGCTGAAAGGCGGTAGCGGTTAAATACAGCTTAAGTGCTGAAACGACAAAAAAAGTTAAAAATATAGAAAGCTCACTGGCGAAAAAACTACGAAGTAGCGAACGCACAGCAGCTCAGCTAATGACAGAGCCCTGAGTGATGAAACTAGTCAGAAGACTGCTGTTAAAGTCTGCCTGAGTATGTTCTAACAGCTACAGGAGGTGTCCTGTCCCACGTGTGCAAGTGGGACTGATCAGCTGCTTACACCGGGACATGACATAATTGAGAGGTTTTTGTAAAGATGATACTTTTCTGATTTATAAAGCATTAAAGATTAATGAAATCTATAATATTTCTTTGTGCAATGCCATTACAAATTACTGTACTGTACAGTTGTTTTGTAATCAAATTTCAGTTCCAACTGGTAAAGCTGTTATTAATGATTAATGAGGACAGAAAAAGAAAACATTATGTTACCAAAATAATTTTAAAAGCTAATTAAAACTTAATTTTAAAAGATCAGCCGTGTTTTAAGTGTGATCCAAGATTGCAAATACTTTTAAATGCTTCAAGGTCAGTTTTTCATTTTGAACTTCCACAACTTGTCAAGAATCTCCGTGATGCCTCCTCTGAGAGTGCTCAGTGGGTGGTGTGCTGATTTTGTTGAAAATACTGTGATTTTTGCTGAATTTAAGCATGTTACTTTTATAAAACTGAATTATCATAAATTTAAAGAGCAAATGTAAATTATAAAACAATCAGGAGGAAGACTGATTGTAAAACTGGCTGTATTTGGAGGATCTATAGGCACAAACTCCCTTGAATACAGGGAATATGGAACCAGGGCTGAGTCTGGACCAACCATAGTCTGGTCCTGAATAACCATGCAACTCACAACTGGCAACCCACTGAAGCTAAGCAGGTGTGAGCCTAGTCAGTACCTGGATGAGAGACCTCCTGGGAAAAACTAAGGTTGCTGCTGGAAGAAGTGTTAGTGGGGCCAGTAGGGGGCGCTCACCCTGCGGTCCATGTGGGTCCTAATACCCCAGTATAGTGATGGGGACACTATACTGTAAACAGGTGTCGTCCTTCGGATGAGACGTAAAACTGAGGTCCTGACTCTCTGTGGTCATTAAAAATCCCAGGGCGTTTCTCGAAAAGAGTAGGGGTGTTACCCCGGCGTCCTGGCCAAATTTCCCATTGGCCCTTACCAATCATGGCCTCCTAATAATCTCCATCTATGAATTGGCTTCATTACTCTGCTCTCCTCCCCACTGATAGCTGGTGTGTGGGGAGCGTTCTGGCGCACTATGGCTGCCGTCGCATCATCCAGGTGGGGCTGCACATTGGTGGTGGTGGAGGGGAGTTCCCATTACCTGTAAAGCGCTTTGAGTGGAGTGTCCAGAAAAGCACTATATAAGTGTAAGCAATTATTAGAAATTATTATTATTACTTGCCTTTATGTTTCCCCTCAAGTCTGAAACCTGATCTCTATTTGTCAGTGACACAGCTTGTACTTTATTTCTCACCATGAGACTGAACCTTTTCTCTATATACAGTCTTGCTACAAGACCTGTCTGTCTCAAAACCAGACCAGATAACTCTTTCCAAGGTTTGAACTTTCTATACCCATAGGCTTGTGGTAGTATGTTGATGGCAATCCTCTGACTTTCATCACGAAACAGCTGGATCCCTGTATAAACTAATTACTAACAACCAAATGGACTGAATGAACTCCTGTTTGTGACATTTTTATGATCAGATTGCAAACAAGGGATTTGTCTCCTAATTTCATGTAATTATAGAAAACCTATCAAGTTCTCTCCCTGAACTGTACTTCAACTGCCCTCTAGTGGCGTAAACCAGCATTGACAATTTAGATCCAGCCCCTCTGTCACACTAGACTTCCAAACCAGTTTTTTGCTTCAGTTGTATGTGTGTTGATGTACAGCAATTTCAGGTGAAAAGCATTCTTAAATCAAATTATTCTTCTTATTAATCATAAGATTAATTAACCTATAGAATGTAAGGTAATTAAGCACATGGATTGAAAACTGGTTAATAATCAGGAAACCTCAGATCATTTGGGGTGATGTAAGAAGTGGTGTGCTGCAGGGATTTGTTTTGGCCTTATTCATTTTTCTAGATTGATCTTTATCCAAGATGCTGATATAGATAAATTAAATTTGCAGATGATGCAAACATAGAGGTAGTGGCAAACAGAAACAGCAGTAAGTGAATTATAGAAAGTCTTAGATATAATCAAGTAATGTACAAACACTTGCAAATGCAACTGGAATTTAACGGTAATCTGTCAGAAGTGATCAACACAGTAGACTAAACTGAAGAGGGTTTAGGTTGTCTTAGAAGATTTTACTGTGTACTTATTTCTGTCCAATTATTTTGGGGAAATAAATATATAAGGAAACAGAATGATTCAACAAATAACTAGGAGTGTGGAATTTAATCCTGGACCAATTATGCAGATGCAGAATTATGAAGATCTACAAAGCACTAGTAAAACATTATGTAGACTGTTGTGCTCTGCTTTGGTCACCAGGATCAACCTTTTGAATTTTCTCCATGGTGTTATGCCACACTTGTTTTGAAGGTTTGCATTGTTGCCGCCAACACCATTTCACTTTTCAAATCTCTTATCATCTGTGCAGTTTTCCTACACTTTGACTTTAGGGTGTCCCCACAAAAAATCTAAAATCTGTTTTTGAAATCACTCAGTCCTCAAATTGCATCATAATTGTTGGGGTCAATCCTTTAGTGTTCCTGTGCAAAAAGCAGATCGGCTCGGTCAATAGGACAAAATAAGTTGTTCACTGTTTTCTTGTATCTTGTATGTAAAAAAGACACATGCAAGCACATCCCAGAAAAAAGAATGAAGCACCTGTGCAACCACTCAGTTCTTTTAACCATGTCCTCACACTACATAAAACCACAAGCTGAGTAATTCCTCCTTTAGGAGGACAGTGTTCTGCAAAAGCATGCATCATTGAAATAAACTTTTCTCCAGATTGAGCAGCTCTGCTGAGCAGACACCCACAACCTTCTTCCATCTTCAAAGACCTGTCACTAGCCACAGTCTCTGTCGAGTGTAAACTCCAGGCCAATATTGACTATTGCTTTGCTTAGCTAACTTGCTGTGCTTTGCTCAATCACTCCACTCCACCCTAATCAAAGACTAGTGCCTTTAAAAGAGTGATATGGTGAATTCCGATTTTTAGAATACTTTTCTTCCTCATAAAAGATGAATTATCAAATTTCAGGCTGTAGGCATTCAGGGAAATGATAGTGTTTGGACTGAAAATTGATCAATAAAAAACTGCACAGATAAGGTGTGAATAACACAATTTGGAATGATGTAAGCAGTGGAATACCACAGGGATCTGTACTAGGACCACTGCACAACTTAGTTTATATTCATGATCTAAATCTTGGTGTAGTTAGTTAACTAGTTCAGCTTGCTAATGGCACCATGCTAACAAAAATTGGAGAAGCTGCAAATTAAATTAAAAATAGATAATCTGGCAGATGGCATTTAATGTAGAAAAGTGCAGGGTTTTATATGAAGGTAGCAAAACCATAAACTAAAAGAGTCTACTTAAAAAATGACATTCACATTCACAAATCATGTTTGCATAGGTTTCCTCCAGTTGCTCTAGTTTCTTCCCACAGTCCAAAAACATATTAGTAGGTTAGTTGGCTTCTGGGAAAATTGGTCCTATGTGTGAGTTTGTGCATGTGTGTACAGTATGTGTCTGTGTGTGCCCTGCAATGGACTGGCATCCCTTCTAGGGTGTATCTTGTCTAGCACCTGTTGCTTGCTGGCTTAGGCAGATACTGTATAGCTGTTTTTAGCACCGGGTGAAGGGATTACACCTGTAGAGTTCTGCACAGAGACGATTACGAGGGGACATGATACAAGTAATTAAAATAGTCAAATCAGTAAGTCAACCCAGTAGATGTCTTTAGAATGAACAGTGAAACATAAACTAGAAAACACAAGTAGAAACTATGTGGAAGTGCATTTAAAACCAAGAACTGGAAGGAAGCACTTATTTACCCAAAGTGTTGAGAGAGCTACCCAGCTGATACCCTGGATTCTTTTGAGAAACATCTGGATGCAATCTTTGGATCAATTAGGTACTTACTTCCAAATGCACCAGATGGGCCACATGGTTTGTAACCTTTCATATGCTCTTAATCTATGTTCTTATCTTTCTGATGTACAGTACCTTTACCTGTAGCTTTGTTTGGCGAAATATTTAACTTTCACCCATTTAGCTTACAACCCTTCCAGTCAGAACTATAAATGGAGGTAGTAGTAGTTTCATCAGAAGGACTTTGCTGATTCTGCAGTGAATTTGTAAAATGTTACCAAATGTCTCACAATCCATTATAGAGTCAGCAAAATACAGGACTTCCATTTCAGTTATGACCTTGAAACAAAGAACTGTAAGAGTACAGAATCTATACCTCAGTTTCTGATCAATGTAGTGTGAGGAATGCAGCAAGCCATTCTTTAAGGTGAATCTATTTTGAAAAAGATATGTAAGTGACAAAGGCAAGACACTGAAGATCAAAATTAATTTTCCTTTTTTAATTACAATTAAAAATTGATTACTTTTATCTCCAATTTATAGAGCTCCCAAAATGGTGATTCTCCACCATGTGCTCAGTGTACCCTGTCATTTTCCTAAATAATATGCAAGACAGGAGGCCAAGCTAAAAATCAATACAGTTTTCCTGAGGCCACTTGGTGGTTTTATTATTCCACAGCATTCTGGAAGTACACAACAGGAAGATAAAACATTTGATAAAAGACAATAAATTGTCATGAGTTACACGACAATTGTCATGAGGATTAACTTGCAAGTCTGCATGAATTCTGAGGTGAGAGCTGTCCAAAGATCACATGACGTAAACGAAACCAAGTAGGTTTTCATTCTGTAACTGAGGTAGAGTTAAAGCTGACTTTGTCTGCAGCAACGCCTGTGGTCTGCGAATTACTGTATCTGCCTCATGAGGTGAGATTGCAGGTTTGCTAGTGTACTTGTATAAGCAGTGTTTTAAAGTGTTTTCTTGCTTTATTGTTTCTCTCTTGACTCTACATTGTCCGGTTTATAACTAATTTTGAAAACTATCCATTGCTTACAGTCTTGCTTGTAAGAAGTGAAGACTTTTACACCTGTTAAAATATGGCATCTGTTAAAGAGTGTTACAGAAATAATATGATACAAGGTCATAGTGGCTTTCAAAAGCTGTCACATTTACTCAATAACTTCCCCACTTCCAGAAGGGGAGGTTTGAACTCTTTTTTAACATGAGTGCTCAACTCCAGAAGGTCTTTAAATCAGGGGTTCCCAGTCCTGGGCCTGAAGGCCGACTAGCTGCCAGTTTTCATTCCAGTCCAACTTAATTGTTCAGCTCTGAAGCCTTATGTGAACTTTTAAGTTGGAATTTTTTTTTTTAGTTTACTTAATACATGTAATGGTTAAAAGCCAAATTCAAACATATTTAAAAACAGAAAAAAGGCAGACAACTCAAAGAAATCCCATTATTCAGTCCATTAAGGGTGCACACTCTGTGGGACAATCTGCTGGTGAACTCCAGGTCTGGATCAGAATTTTTTGGTCGCATTTGGAGTAATTTCTCCCTCTCATAAATAACAGAGGCATCAACTTGTCATGATCGTCATCCCTCCTCTTAAGGACGCTCTGACCCTTTCGAATTTTAGTTAATTATGTGCACCTGCCTGTTATTATTTAAGCCTGGTGCTTTCGCTATTCCTCGCTTAGCATTGGAAGATCGACGCCACAAGGCTTGCCTATTCCCCAGGCTCGCGGGTAGACCGTAGGTAGACCTTATTCCCTGGCGTCCTGACCATCTGAGTCTGGGGCTGGCAGCGCCAGGCCTCATTATCCTGTTTTTAACTCCCTTTTCCTGTTCCGGATCCCATTCTGGATTTTAAGCTTGTCTGTCTTGGATGGTTCTCCCAGCACCTTGACCCTGGAATGCACCCCAGTTTCCCTTTTGGACTGTTTGGACTTATTTCGCTTGCGCCACGGCCCCCAAGTACCGGATCACCGTCATCAAGTCTGTCATCCTGTCCTGATCCTCAGTGTATTTTCCCAGTTGTCCTTTTCCAGTTACAATGGATATTAAAGGTCTACACACCCTTACTCAAATTGCAGGTTTTTGTGATGTAAAGCCAGAAATCAACTAACAAAATTCAGGAGAAAAACAAATAGATAATTATTAGGAAAAATAATTGAAATTAAAAACCTATGACACCCTGGTTACATAAGTGTGCACCCCCCAACTAATACTTTGTGGAAGCACCTTTTGCATTTATTACAGTAGTAAGTCTTTGCGAATAAGTCTCTATCAACTTTGCACACCCGGACCCGGCCAAGGGATCTCCTGTGTACAGCTCTCTTAAGGTCATTCCACAGGTTTTCTATGGGATTGCGCCATCCAAGACTTTGATCTTCCCTGTCTGAAGCCATTCCTTGGTTGACTTGGATGTGTGCTTTGGGTCGTTATCATGTTGGAAGTTATAATTCCTCTTCATCTTCAGCTTCCTGACAGTGGCCAGCAGGTTTTGTGCCAAAATATCCTGATGTTTGGACCTATTAATTATCCCATCTATCTTGAGTAGAGCCCCTGTCCCATCTGAAGAGAGGCAGCCCCAAAGCATGATGCCGCCACCACCATGCTTCACAGTAGGTATGGTGTTCTTTGGATGATGAGCTGTGTTGTCTTTGCACCAAACATATCTTTTAGAATTAAGGCCAAAAAGTTCACCCTTTGTCTCATCAGACCATACGACATTTTCTCCATGTGTTTTAGGGTGATTGAATGTATTTTTTTGCAAAATGTAGACGGGTTTGGATGTTCTTTTTTTGTGAGAAATGGCTTCTGTCTTGCCTTCCTACCCCATAGCCCAGACGTGTTCAGAATAGGGGAGATTGTTGTCACATGCAAAGAGTGACCAATACCTGCCAGAAATCCCTGCAGCTTCTTCAATGTTGCTGTAGGCCTCTTGGTAGCCTCCCTGATAAGTTTTCTCCTTGTCCTGTCATCAACTTTGGATGGTTGTCCTGATCTTGTCAATGTCCCTGTGGTGCCACATTTTCTCCACTTATTGATGATAGTCTTCACAGTGCTCCACGATACATCCAATGCCTTTGATATTATTTTATATCCCTCTCCTGATGTACCTTTCAACAATAAGATCCCCTAGATGTTTTGTCAGCTCCTTGTGGACCATGGCTATCCCAGTAAGATGCAACCATAAACGTTTCAAGGAAATCCTACAGGAACAGCTGATTTTTATTTGGGGTTAATCAGAATCACTTTCATTGATGGCAGGTGTGTGCAACTTACCTTTGGACATGATTTTAAATGTGATTGGTTAACTCTGAACGCAGCTACAGCCCCCATAATAAAAGGATGTGCTCACTTATGCAACCAGGGTATTGTAGGTTTTTTAATTTCAATTATTTGTTAGGAATTAGTAGTGAGGACCCTATGCAGAAAACCAGGGCAAACTCCAAAAGGTGTAGTCGAAAGAACAATCTGAGGTCAGAAAGCCGTAGGTAAACCAGCCGGTGCTAAAGTACAAATAACCAGAGGCGGAGTCGTAATCCATAAGGAAGGTGAGAGTCAAAACCAGAACGAGAGCAAAAGTACCAAAACCGAAACCAGGAGACGTAGATGGAGAACAAACCAGGATCAGGAATCCAACAACCAAATAGTAAATAACAATAAGACTGGGAGTAGCTCTAGCCAGGAAAACCCTACGTCCGTCTCCTGAGGGTATAGGCCTTATCTCCGACACCTCCAGCTTCCTGAGCCCGGGGTCTGGAGGATCTCGCCCCGTCACCCTTGGACCTCCATCTTTTGGCCGTGTTCGTGTTTTCCCCCTTCCCGGGGATTTTAACCTTGTCGCGTCCCAGGATGGATTACTCGCCGCTGGACTCCCGGACTGTGCCCTGACCTGCCTTTGGACCTGTTTGGATTTGGATGCCATTCTTTGTCTCCCCCGCTCACTGTCTCATGGATTGTCACTATTATTTTGTGCACTATTAAACCCCTGTGTGTTTCCTTTTACCACGCCTCCTGTTTTCTCCAGCTCTTACCGCATCACATCATACAAGACCTGGCACGGATCTCAGTCCGTGGCTGTAACATTATTTTTCCTAATAATTATCTATTTGTTTTTACTCTTGAATTTTGTTGGTTGCGAGATCACATTAAAGATGGAAAAATGTCTGACACGATCTTGATTTCTGTCTTTTCATCACAAAAACCTGCAATTTCAATAAGGGTGTTTAGACTTTTTATATCCACTGTACTTCTGGATTATACCATGTCCATAGAGTCCTAAACTATGCACTTCACAGGACCCTGGACCAGCACCCGTAACACAACTATTGTAACAAAATATATAAACACAACCATAAACAACAAAAACACTGTAATGCTGCCATTACAGTATTAACAGTCAATTACAGCTCATGTCACTGTGGGGACTGCTGCCATTACAATATTAACAGTCAGTTCTTACAGCTCATGTCACTGTAGATAGTGCTGCTATTACAGTATTAACAGTTTCTTACAGTTCATGTTCATCACTTTACTGCAAAACATTTTCATAAATTTCCCTGCATTTCCAAAAAATTATCTGCAAGTACCGAAAACTGCCTCTTGAAATTAGAAGAGTAATTGAAATGAAAAAAAATGGCCACCTTGCTGACCTTCTTAATAATCAGGACTTTGCTACAGCAAGCTATTGTGGTCGTATCATAAAAGCTGAAACTTTCGTAACTAGACAAAACAGAAACGAAATCTGACACTATCTATAGAGTTCCCCTATTAATGACACACGGGGACTGAAACCACTGTAAATTAGCACTCTGATGTACAATTAGTCTGAAACTTAGTGTGTAAGTATTAGATCTTCAATCCTTGACTTTTTCTGAATATTGGAAAAAACATATACCAATAGCAGTTGCATGTTCCTCTCATTCATTTAAATACAGGTATCAAAAGAATAATTTTTACTGTCACAAGATGTGTGTTAACTGCACAGAGATACAAAACTTGTCTTCCATTAGGTGTGTTCTACATTGCTACAGAGCTGTAATGAGTCTTGGGGTTCTCAATTTACCTGGAATAATTACTAATTGATAGTTAATTATTATTGCTTATCTAATGTCCGAGCCCTCGACACAGAGCTCGTTTTAAGGCTTAATTGGATACAAAAGGTTAGATGGCATAACAGCTCATCACTAAAATTAAACTATCAAAAATTAGAACACGGGAAACTCTACACTTACAAACTCTCGGAGTAAGGATGAATAGTAGCTTGTTTTTGTTTTTGCAGCTACTGAAGAAGTTTGGAACACTTCCTGATTTGATTACTGAAGTCAGTGGCTGTTTCCTTCTGGGTTTACCACTGAAGACACACTGAGTTTGAAAGTTGGAGAGTACAGTATGTAGGCTGCACAGACTGCTTTAAATAATTGCTCAGGAAAATCGTTTAAACATTCAGTCTTTAATTATAGTAGATATACAACTATTGTTGATGAAAATTATTTTTCAATTTTTATTTATGTCAAAAAGAAGGTTTTATTCATTTTCCAAATAAATGTAATTAAATCAGACTAGTAGCACATAAAAATGATGTTTGTATGAAAAAACACAGTTTAGAATAGAAAACAAGAAGCATTTTTTCTTGTAAAAAAGGACTTTTAGTTCATTTCTTGATATGATTGTTTAATGTAAATGGGTACTTTTCTGACATTAAAACATTTTATAATTGTTAGTATTACTCAGATAAATAGTATTTAGCTATTATTTTTGTTAATTGCTGGAAAACAGTAATTATGTGAAGATACATTTTCAGCATTCTTTTCTTTGGTGGGTATATGTGCATAGTTATTTACATAGATAATTGTGTTTTCCAGTTAGAGGATGTGATGATGATGAATCTTGTATGCAATGTCAAGGTGTTTTGCACATGGCCTTTAGTCCTTTAGTCCTTTAATCATTCAGAGAAAAGAAGAAAAATGACAATGAATGACTTAATGTACACCATTACAGATTTGTGCCACAAATATTTATTTATATTCTAAAAAAATATCTGTATTTTGATAAAGACCTTGTGCTGACGTCCAGTGATGTGTCCTGCTTATGCTAGAACCTACGGTGTGCAATTCATTTCGCAGTGGAGTCTGGAACTCAAACCTGTTAACTCACTGTTTTGGTATAGTGATGCACTCCGCTGGGGGATTGTATTGCAGATGGCCTCAGTGTCTCAACACTGACCTCATCTTCTCTGATGTCTTCTGCATACAAGAAGAGATGGGCATCCAACAGGACTGCAAGAAGCTGAAATGAGACAGTATTGAAGTATTGACCTAACATTTAAATTGGCCCAGCTGGAGAGCATTGAGGAAGATTACATTTTTGCCAAACTTTCTGCTGAAAGGGATACCATCACCTGCCACCACCAGGCCCAATGAAGCTTTGAGAGCACATGGGAGATCTGGAGCTGCGATACAATTCTTGTAAGATATAAGTTTTAAAGAGGCATTGGAGTTGACAGTAAAATGCAGATACAAAAAATTTGGGAAAGTAACAATGACTGCTTCATTGAGGCCGCTTTCACTTTAAATAATGCTTTAATTTATGGAAGGTTATACACGTGGTAATTATAATTAGAGAGACCCAACCCAAATCAGAAAACAATTGGAAAATGTGTGGTTTCATGCCAGCTTGTTCTGGGGAGTGACAATTTATCAGAATGATGGTAACTTCTGTTTCTAACACAGTTGCTTTCATTTCTTGTTTTGTTCTGAAGCACAGTACAGAAAACTGTGTACTACCTTTGTTTTCATCTTTTTTGGGCACACAGTCAAGCGTCTGAGCAAACTCAAAGCATTAGGCTATTAGAGGTTACTTACGTAAATTGAGAACCACAGTTTCCTTGAGCAGGACGTTAACATTTCTATTCTGTCTGCTGGCTTACATTCACTTTAATAGAGTCCAGCGATGCAGAAGCACTGAGGTGACACTGTGACTTGCCTGTGCAGTAGCCCTGTGCAGGGGTTCGAGCTCCTGCTGTAAACTGTATATCTCTTTTAATTCTGCAGTCAAACAGCATGCAAGTGGACACAGTTGTCTGTGCTTTTGTTCTACTGCTGAGACAAATTCAAACTCAAGGTAAGAGAAACAACAGCTCCAGTAAATAGTAACAACAGAAAATATCTGTAGGAAGGTAGTAGCCTTATCATTGCTGTTAAGAGCAGACAGAGCTGGATGGTTTTTATCTCTGCCCTTGGTCATGCTCATGTCTTTGCATAGCACAATATGGCAGAACTTGGTGAAACATAAAAGCAACTTCATACCAAAATCTTGCCAAAAGACACAATTATTAAAATGTGCTCCCTTAAATGTCTAGAGAGAACACTGGAACTACACTGATAATTATATTTAAACGTTTATTTATTATTTCTTAATACTTATTTTGGTCACAATTCAAGTGTACTTGCCATTCATACTCTATACTTTACACTACAGAGACGTGCATTTAAAAACTGTTTTAGCAAAAAGACTGTGGGAGTCTGGAACACAGTACTTGCCATTTTGCTAATGCCAATACTATGGTATCTTTCAAGAAAAGGCTGAATGAGATCTGTAGATTAAATTTGTAAATCTGTAAAAAATTAGTTACTAATTACCTAATGGGCTAACGGGAACATTTGGCCCAAATAGTCAATCAGGTTGATAGCAGTTAAATACTGGCCTCCTCCCATTTGTAACATTACTAAAGTTATTAATTTGTCCATGTTTTCAACTTTCATTTTTAATCAGTTTTTGGAGGAGATCATCATAAATTGTGGTCTAGCTCATAAACAAATGGTAGATAATGGAAACGTTTAATTATGTCACAATACTCTTTTTCGATAATAATGTTTAAATTATTTTTTACAGAAACTCAGCATGTAAGTTTTATCACGGGGACGGATGTGTCTCTACAATGTTTGAACTGGACAGTTAAGGAACTAGTGTATGAAAAATGGGAATTCAACAGGACCAGCAGGACTGGGTGTTTTGTGATTTTCCGGTCTGATAACAATACTGTAAACAGCAGGTGTGGTGATTCCAGAATAACAATAATGAAGAAGCACGACAGTCACTTTCTTCACATATCACACTTTCAGAGTTCTGATGAAGGGAGTTACAGGTGTGAGATTGCTGAGCCTAATGGGACGCATACGATGCATTTTAACGTATCTGCACAGGGTGAGTAAAAAGTTTGCTGACACTTGACAATACCAAATACTCTGTGTGAGGTGTGTTTTTTTTCTTTTTAAACAGTGCATCATTTTCTAAAGTCACATTCATGACCAAGAAATTGAGAAAACGATGGACATTCTAATAAAATACATTTTAGTTTAGATGAAAGCAGCAGAGCATATGGAGGGACTTAAAAAGTTAACAATAACATACAAACACTGTTGTATTTTTTTTTCTGGCTGCATTACCTGAATGCAGAAAAGAGACCCACTGCTTTGACCCCTTAGACTCCTCGGCCTGGAACTGTATACTCACCTACACTGTGTCATCAGTGTACATCACAAACCCTTTATTTAACTACCCTGTCCTACCTACTGTAGTACCTTGTGTGTAAAAGAAGTTTAAAAATGTTCATAGCAAGTTAAAGATAAGTCCACGGTTATGGGTAAAGTGTCCTCGAGTGTCCTAAAACCATGGAGTGTTTCTACAATTGCAATAACATCTTACGGTTTGTGAATTTATCTACAAAAGAGTTAAGTTCCTTAATTTACTTTTTTTCTTCAGGTAATGAAAGTGAGGGAATAGTATCCAGTGAAGCCAGTTTGAACAAAATATTGGGGATATGTGCTTCTGCTGGAGTTATAAGTGTTGCATTGATTTTAGTCATAATTTTCATGACAAGTATAAAATATAAAATCAGGTAAGAAATTCAGATTTCATTTTTATTAAAACTTGAAAGTGATTTTGAATTTATCATGGTGTTTATGTGTTCGTGTACTAGAGCACACAGTGAACCCTGTTCTCAATTGTTCAATGTTAATGATAATTGGTTCTCCCCTGGAATGCTGATTTAAATTGAATAATGAATTTTTACTCTCTTTGCAAAACAGCATTAGAATACCTTATAGTTTTTTTTTTCAATTTAATTCAAATTCTGTATTAGTGTTTACAGATATTACTAGAAATGTCTGCTAATTCTGCAGTGAACATATAAACTTACAAATTATTACCATCAGCAGACCGTTTTGTACATACTGGTAAAATATTCATATAAATTCATTAAATAAATAATAATAGTAAACTTCACATATAGATCAAAATACAGAATGTCAACCAGTGGACATGCATCTTAACAGTACAAATGAGCATATACAATTAAAAAAATAATAATTTGCCTATGCAATCTGACAATTTAAAAATGGTTAAATGAGATGGCATTAAAGTAAAAGAAATTAAAAATATTGAAACTGAAAATCTCTCCAATAAGAGTAAATAGAAGAACTACTATATATCATTACGAGAACTGAAAAAGATACAAGTGCTCATTGGAAGTGTTTTGAGTACTCTAAAGCATTATAAAGAAATAGGATAAATAAATCTCAAAACAAAAAATAGTTTAGGTGCTGTAGGAAGAATAAATTTGTGAAGAAAATACACAGACAGGACCATATTAGACTTGGATCTCCCCTAAAGATCTTTCCCCCGAAAGGATGCATTCATTATTAACACAAGACATAAGAACAGTTTTATTACACATTTAAACCCTCAAGCAATTAAGAATTGCAGATTTTCCTCTGGAGTTGGAAATCTGAACTAACCCAGGGGTTATAACTGAGTGAGATTCTACAATGAGCCTGCACTGCCATGATAACAGTGAATTACTGATCTTACAAGACGCTGCATAATTATGTGTACAGTATATCAGTACTGTACAGTAGCTGCAAAGGCATGAAAACAGAAATGTTCCATATCTCTTACTAAACTGCTTGTGATTTAATTTAATCTTAAAGGAACCGCAGCAAGAGAAAGAACCCTGCATTTTACAGCAAAGAGGTAATTAACTTTTAACATGATAAATTCATGCAAGGAGGAAAAATGCTTTTACATCCCATTCAAAAGAAGGATATTTTAGAGATAAATCTCTTTTATACTCATTGCTTGAGACATGCATTTTGAAGAGCACATGGGCAATTAACTCTTGCAGTTAAACACCTATCTGACATCTATTTCCAACCAAACCCCAGTACAGGATATTGCACTCAAAGATTTCTTTTGAAATGTGAATAAGAATAATGTGAGAAAGTTCCTACTGTATATGCTTTTGACTAATATGTCCAAATTTTATAATGTAATTATAAAATGTAGTTACATTTTAACTATTGCTGCAGTCTGCTGTTAAAATAATTTGAACCTTAATAAAGATATTGTCATCATTTCTCATCTGATTATTCTGCTTGCAGAACATTGCTCACACTTTAAAGAACCTTACTTTGGCTGAATGACTACAGAACCCTAGCTAGCACTCATGGGGGTGTTACATGTGTATTTATCTACCTAATAGATTTATTGGACCTATATTGTGATTTTAATATAATAGCCAGACACTATAAAATTGCAGAACAATCCATACTTAATTACAATTACTGGGATTCTGATTGGAATTACTGGCAGTGCAAAATATAATTGATTATATGTGAAGATACAGACCCAAGCAATGAGAAATATATATTTTAGTCTGAATTTACATATTTATATGGGTTTCACGTGCAATTCAAAAATATAGTTACCATTAACTGTTTTTATTGTTTGGTGGAAGTTTATAGCAAGCATTTTGTCACATCACAACTTTCAACAGTTTTCAAATACGTTCATGAATTTTGAATAATATTATTCTCTTGACTTTCCCTTCTCTGATGTCTGCATGCACTTGTCATTGACATTTTTGGTTATTCATAGCCCATGTATTCTGACACCCACACAGCACTAAACTAACATAGCCTCCAGAGCAGGTGATAATGTTATACTTGTGAACAAGATGTCTCCTGTTAATGATCAGTAATCTAGTGCTAAGTATGAGTATCTTTGAATATGAGAACATATGAAACAGCTGCATGAACCCATGATCATTATATACTGTATGACAATTAATCTGCAGGTTTCAGATAGGTATTGAAGGTACTTATTACAAGTTGAGCAATATCTTCAGCTCCCAAGGTAACTTTTCTGGATATACTGTCCTTAAAGTTGCAAATATAACACTCCTTTCTGCACTAGTAAAATAACTTACAAATACATACAGTATATAAAGTCACAACTATGATAATGTGCTCTGCTGAAGGCTTATGACTGTTTTGGCAAAATCTCTGTCTTTAAAGCCAGCATTGACTTTATACAAGTAACATGGTTGAACATGTCTGTGCTAAAGGTCTTGAGCACTCAAGTTAAAGACATTTAGTAATCTTTACATCTCAACAAATTATGTTTTTTCTTCTATTTTTTGCAGGATCTGCATGACTTTGAACCATATTCTGTATATATGGAAAAGACCAATACAATTTATAACTTATAAACTGGGGTGAGATTGAGGACAGTTCTGTGACATAGTGCAGGTCAAATATAGAGACTTGCATGTATTAATGGCTTTACTGTTGTTTTGCTCTTAATATTGGACAAAGATAGAAAATGTAAATTTTTTATTAAATATGTGGAAAGGTTTTTTGAAATATCGAGAACTCTCTTGAATAACTAGTAAATATGTAATGCAATTACTACTTTGTGTATGTCACAGAAGATAAGACATTTCCATTAAGTATCTCATTTTAAATCATCACTCACTGCTGTGTATACCAGATCCTTGGTGGCCCTGTGCTGAAAATTTGAGTTTGAGCCCCCAGCCGAATAGTATTTCACTCTTATTTTTCCCTCAAGGGACTTTCTAACAAATATATAATTGGTAAAACTCATTTGTATCTCATAAATTGATTTCCACTCTCTGTGTCATCATACACTTCAACATACTGTATTTTTATCAGACCAAACCTCTCAAGATCAGCTACTGGATTTGGTTGCAATCTTTTCAGTTTGCCCCTGCCAGGGACCGGAACAACCTGAAGAGAAAGCCAGAGCTTTCATACCAGTGGTCATTTTTGGTTGTGATTAAATCTTTCCTGGCATGTACAGCAGCACCAGCAGTGATAGGTGCAACGGGCCATGATGTAAGGTGTGAGTAGGCTGGGCTGAAGTCATAGGTTTTCAGTCTGGATTTAAATCTTGAGATTGATTCAGAGTCCTATACGTAGGCTGGCAGACTGTTCCATAAACTAGGGGCCCTGTAGCTAAAGACTTTACTGCCAACTGTTTTTTATTAATATGTGTAATAAGAAGAAGACCTGCATCTGTGATCTAAGTGGTCAACTTGGATTGTATACATTTATCAGCTCCATTGTACCTAACAGGAAGCCATAGGAGAGAGCTAAGTATAGGTGTTATGTGGTCATACTTTCTACTCCTAGTAACAATTCTAGCTGCCGTGTTTTGAATTCGCTGTAAGGTGTTGAAAAGTGCAATAGGTGCTCCCTGATAGTAGGGCATTACAGTAATCTAATCTGCTGTATATAAAAGTATGTATTAGTTTCTCTGTGTCTTGAGTGGAGAGGAAATGCCTTGGTTTTGCAATATTTCTTAGCTATAGGAAGCATGCCTTCGATTCTGCATTAACATGAGAGTTAAATGAGAGCCTTGTGTCTAAGATGAGGCTATAGCAGTCCTATCAGCACGGTTGCCTACAAACAACAGAACCTCACTTTTATCAGAGTTGAGTGACAAACTCTTTTCACACATCCAAAACTTTACTTCATTGATGCAATTAGCTAAAGTGACAATTGATGAGTTGTCATTAGGTGTAAATGAAATGTATATTTAAGTGTCATCAGCATATGAATGAAAGTTAATATTATGCATTCGTATTATCCTACCTAGCGACAAAATGCACAGAGAGAACAATACTGATCTGAGCACTGATCCCTGCGGTGCTCCAAATTTTACTGGTGACAGTGACGAAGCAGTAGAATTATTAGATATTTGAACATAGTGAAAATGGTTAGTTAAATAGGAGGTAAACCACTTAAGGATGGTTCCAGATACAGTAGGCCAACCTCAGACTCAAGCCTGTGTAATAAAATACAATGGTCAACCATGTCAAAGGCAGACCCAGAAAACACAAGCACTGTTGCATTCCCTGCGTCAGTTGCTAACAGAATATAATTTCGAACTCTTGTTAATGCAGTTTCAGTACTGTAGCCTTGGCGGAAACCAGATTGGAATTTCTCAAGTATATTATTTGAATCCAGATATGACTGAAGTTGGGCCACAAGCATTCTCTCAAGAATTTTAGATAGAAATGGAACATTTGAGACAGGTCTGTAGTTGTTAAGAACTTGTGAATCCAAATTTGGTGTCTTAAGCAGCGGTCTAACCACCATTACCTTAAATTGATCAGGTACAACGCCTGATGCAAGGGACATGTTCATCATACTAAATATAGGTCCTGCAAGTACGTCGAGGGAATCCTTAACTAGTTTGGTGGCAATGGGATCTAGCGGACAGGTGGTTGATTTTGTCTTAATAATTAATTTCTTTAGTTCTTGTTCAATAACTAATTGAAAAACATTGAAAAGATGGGCACGTTGCTTTTGCACCAGACTTCATTGTAGCCTGTTTGATTGTATTTGAAGTCTGATGTTGTTAATTTTATTGTTAAAGAAGTCCATGAAATTGTCACTACTAAAGTTAGCTGGTACGGTTGAATCGGCCTTATTTGTTAGATTAGCTATTGCCCTTAATAGGTAGTGAGGGTTATTTTTATTGATTTCTATAAGTTCAGAGTAGGAAGCTGAATGAGCTTTCATATAGGGGTTTCTTATATTGTTGCAGGCTATCAGTCCATGCCGACTGGAATACTTGCAAACCAGTGGCCTTCCATTTGCGCTCTAGCTTGCAGCACTCCTGTTTAAGGGATCATGTGTGATAATTACACCATGGAGAGTGTCTAGTGGTTCTGACTACTGAAGTAAGAGACAAGATGTAAAAAGGGTTAACTTAAGTCAGTTCTGCCTGAAAATTAGACTTCTAAGCAACAGGGGTTTATGGCAGGAAAGGGGGTTAACTGATAAGGATTCCAGATGCGAGCTAGGAACCCCCTGGGGGCGTAATCTTAAACTGATCATTTGGTCAGGGTCTCTTAACTGGCCAAATACCATGACCCCCCCTTACCATAACACCGAATGACATCCGAAGCAGCAAAGAAGGATTAAATAACCTAAAACTTTGTACCGGCACATCGAACAATACTTCGGTTTTGTTGTTTCTTGCGGGAAACAAGACTTCGGCTTTCTTGTTCCTTGCATGCAATAAACTAATCTGTTTTACTTCATCTCGGGATCCAGAACCTTATTCTTTCTGTTACAACACTACCTTAGTCTTTTAATGGGGCTATTTAATCGAATAAAGAATTATAGTTCTTATTTTCCAAAGCCTATAAGATCTAGCTTAAAGCCAGCAGTTACAGATCATATCACACATGGATATCCTATGGGGACAATGTAGATGTTAGGGAATTATTAAAATAATTAATTACAACATTCACAGGCCTTTCTACCTTAAGGTCTAGATGTGGGTATTGTGAAATGCAGCAGTGTTTTAAATTCTATAACTGTAGACGATACTAATAGCCCCCTCATATGTGACCCTGTGGATTACTGTACAGAAGCAGAATACTGCATGTCAGGCATGAAATATATTAAAAGTATATTTGAACCCAGCATGTATGTGACTCACACAATTGATGAGTCTCAGTATAAGAGTTGTAATTTTTAAATGCCTAATAATAATAATAATAATAATAATAATAATAATAATAATAATAATAATTATGTATGTGGTAAGTACTGGGGTAATGGAAATGTTAAAGTCTTTAATTAATTTACAGTCAGTTGAATGTTCTGCATGTTCTGCGGTAAAGGCGTGCTCTACTGTTTATTTTCAGCTTCATCTGTTTCATCTCTGATAATGATCAGAATTGTGTTTCCCTCCAACTCAAGCGGCAATATTACGAGTTTACATTTAATTGTCCAATATGCTCACAGTGAGCTGTAAACCACAGCTTACTTCAGTTACTCTTGTTTTGCAAATTGATGTTAATTGAGATTGGGGCTGAAATCAACTCAATACACTCCTGTTTTCAACAGACAAACCTTGACAGGAGTGAAATTTGGAAGAGATGCTGAGCTGTTAACCTGTGCATCAAACAGCCCTGGTTTATCACAAAGAACCACATTCAAACTTATACTGTAGTTCTCACTGACTTGCTCTCTTGTTCCTTGAGTACTAATGGATTAGTTACCATTTATTAACTGCTATGTTAAAAGAGTCTCACATTTTAATTTTGGAAAATGTGAATCAAATTTCATAGTCTCTTTTTCAAATATGAAGGGTTAACAAATATCATGAAATTAACTTGTTAGAATTTTTCAGTTAAGTAATACATCTGTGGATTAAGACCCTTCCTGTCAATTTGATGTCGAATGGCTGGTTGAAACTGAATGTTATCACAGCACAACCAACCATGTCAACCAGGTCAGAAAGATTAACCCGATATCTGTTTCAGTCTTAAAGACGTAGCTCACCACAGAGAGGAAAATGATTCTTAAAGCACCTAAAAAAGGAAAATGTGGGAAACTTCTTTGAGCTTCAGGATGGGAATGTGACTGTTATCAGCAAATGGTAGCATTTCTTTGAAAGCTGCAGACGAGGCTTTCAGGAATCTTTCCAGAAACGTATTTTGTTAAAAATACGTTTTTTTTTCTGTGATCACTAACAAGCGCCTCAGTGCAATGTAAGGGCATTAGGCAATGGGCCTTAAAATACACGTTCCCATCAAGACAAGCTGGATCAGTTTAGATCAAGCCTTGTACTGCACCGAGTAAAGGTTTAGACAGCTCTGTGGCTTGACTTTGAGATTGTCAAAGAATACAAACCGTTGATCCCTCCATTGGGGCCCTCTTTTCTGATCGCCCTATCATCTCTTATCGCCGACCACCTAATCTGCGTAACCTCCTTGTTCACAGCTCCCTTGACCGCCCTCAGCAACCATCCACACCAGACACTTTCCCTTGCAACAGAGCTCGCTGTATCACCTGCAAGTACACAGCCACCACCATACTCATTCAAGGCCCCTCAGACAGCATCTTGTACCTCCAGCAACCTTATTTACTGTATCTCTTGCAGTAAATGCCCAGCCATCTACATTGGGGAAACAGGAAGGAGACTCGGAGACCGCTTCAGAGAACACGTCAGGGCTGTGAAAATTAAAGATCTCTCCAAACCCATTGTTTCTCATTTCACCTCTGACGGCCACGACCACTCTAATCTCTCCGTCTGTGTTCTCAAAGACGGTTTTCCAAACTCATACATCAGAAAGACCACCGAAACTAAAATTATTCTGCAGATCACACATTCTCCCTTCCCTTAACGACAGATTACTGTTCTTTTAAATTTTCTCCATTCATTGGAAGTTTCATTTCACACCTCTCTGCACCCATTCTGACTTCACACCTCTTGATTGGCCTCTCTTTCTGTCCCCTGCTCCCGCCTCTCACTCCTCCTCCCTCTCCACCTTTGTTCTCCCGCTACTTTACCTTTGCCTACTGCCCTGTCTCTCTCACACCTGAAGAAGGCTCCACGGCCGAAACTTTGTGTTCTCTTTCTTCTTTTTTTCAGCATGGAATAAACCTATTACTTGTTCCTTTGCAGCCTACGCATGCTGACGCAGCTACCCACCTGTATTTTGTTAAATCTGGATAACTAGCATCACATGTACTGTAACAATTCACAAGAAAGGATAAGACAACTGAGCTAAAGAGTCTGAAGTTCACAGAGTCCTTAATTCCCTACAGCAGACTAGAAGTGCTGAAGGTGTGGGAATTCATTGTGCAGTAATACATAAAGTAGGTCTCTAGAATGTTGTATCATCCTTTGGATGGGAAATTGTATTTTAAGACCCATTGCCTGATTCATTGCATTGCATTGTACTCAGATTTGGTTGTACTCAGGCGTGGGATTTGGGTCCCAGTCATTGCGGGGGCATAGGTTCAAATCCCACTGCTAGCTCTGTTGAGAACTGGGGGTATGCAGACCTCAGGTGTTATGGGCCCTCTCACTTCTTTGTTTCCTGCCCCTCCCCCTCTGCCCAAGGTGTGGTTCAAACTGGCTCAGCAGCCACTCACACCTCTGTGCCTCAGTACCTAAGCTGTGTTAATTGCTTCCTGTCAGGACGGCCAGTGTGTTCTTAACCTGTTGCTGATTGTGCCCTGTTTGTCTCTCTTCTTAGAAAGTAGAAAATCTTGGGGTGGAGGCATACATTTCACAATCCTGGCAACTAATACAACCTAATTAATCACAGCCTGTTCTTCCTTCAACGGTTTGTATTCTTTGACAATCTCAAAGTCAAGCTACAGAGCTGTCTAAACCTTTACTCGGTGCAGTACAAGGCTTGATCTAAACTGATCCAGCTTGTCTTGATGGGAACGTGTATTTTAAGGCCCATTGCCTAATGCCCTTACATTGCACTGAGGCACTTGTTAGTGATCACAGAAAAAAAAAAGGCACTTTTATGGGTGGGCCTTTGCCGCAGCATAGCTAAGTGGTCTTAGACACTGGATATTAGCGTCCAGTTCCTTCAGGGGTACTGGTTCAAATCCCACTGCTGCCAGAGCACATTGCAACACACTCGATGTACTTTAATGCCACTTTACAGAAAAATAGCAGGAACAAGAGAGGCACATAGAAGCCTTCTAAAAGGAGGGCTTCTACGCCAGTGAGAGCACACTGGCTTCATGTTTCTTAGGTCTTTCAGACTCTTCAGGGCAAACGCCGTAAGTAGCGCATGGTTGTATTTGTGAAAGGTGAAGGGGCAGAGAAGAAGAAAAACACTCCACAAAACAAAGCAGTCAGTGAAATAGTTTTCGATTGAGATCAGTTTGCCTCCCAACCTTTTTTTATGATATCTTTAAGTAATATATATGTAGTCCGACTACACCATCCTCAATACAGGTGAGAGAACTTTTTCCTACAATGCTCAGGTTCTTTTTCTTTTCCAGACTAACATAACATCACTTTATTAGCCCTATACAATGTATTGCATTAGGATTTTGTTTTTTTGCATACCCCAGCTTGCTCTCCATGAGACACACAGACACAGAGAGAACCCTGGGGTCAGATCACAGGGTCAGCTATTGTACAGCACCCCTGGAGCGGTTGGGGTTAAGGGGCCCTGCTCAGGGGCCCAATGGCATAGGATTCCTCTGACAGCTGTAGGATTTGAGCTAGCAACCTTCTAGCCACAGGCACAGGTCCTTAGCCACAGAGCCACAACCCAGCTCAATAATTCCCAGGGAAGACACCAACATGACTTTATCCGACATGTATTCAATTCAGACAGGACAGAAGCGCCAAACAACTCCAGCCGTGTTAGGTGAATGCCTGTACACAAACTCCAAGGAACAAAAAGTTAAATGTGACCAATGAAGCCAATGCTTTCACAAGTATTGAAACCACCCACTCACTCCATTTCTGAAAGGCCACCCAAAAATGTTTTTGTTGTAAGGCCAGCCACACCAAATTCAACTCAAATAATAAGTTACAATCTCCAGCCACTTTCATTTTGTGTATGTACAGTAAAAGCAAAAGGATTTTACCAGAAAAACACTTACATACCACATTGCATTACCTACTTTATTGGCTTACAGTACATACACTTTCTTTCCCTGTGCGCATGCATCAACTAACACCGCTGGATATATAGATTCATTATTTGTATCACTACAGGAGGGATGGAAGTTCTGGAAACTATCACTATAAAAAACTCCAAACCATCTGCTGTAATACTTGATCAATCCAAGCGGGAAGAAAATAAAACTAAATACATTACTGATCCCTGTCTTTCTCAGCACTCATCCAGTACAATCTCCCATCTCAAGTTCCCAGCACAACAAAATATGCCAGTAGGCAAGTGCAAAACACAGGTCTGCTCTGCCCCACTCATTCAAACCCCAACTTTAAAATCATCCATCACCACATAAGAAAAGCAAGCCATAGTAAAAACCCAATCCAACCTGTGGCCACCCAAACCAGCAAAAAACACCACAAAGACCTGCTATTTCAAATGCTTTCTCTTTACAAGCGATTTTGTGGATTTTTTTAAATCTTCTGTGAAATGCTTGAGGGAAGATGACAAACGGCTGGCTGCATGTCAGACTTCTAGAGACAGATTTTCCTGAATGCAGACCTGTTGCGCACACATGCAGTAGCTTGTCCTCTTTCTAGTGGGAAGCAAAGCCACTTTTCTACTCAGAAGGACTAGAGAAGGGAGTGAGTGGGAAAGAAAAGCGGCAAAACAGCGTGTGTCCCCAGGTGGGCACAAACCACCAACCTTTCACTTAACAGCCAAACATGCTGACAGGTTGCACCACAGAGATGGTGCCACACCTGCCTCTGGGTGTTTGGACAGTGAGCACAAAGAGTAAGGAGACGACGGACGTGAGGTTTCGAAAGTAAAAGTAGCCAGCAATACCATTAAAAATGCATACTTCCATTCTTGTCTTGTCAAGGAACTCAAAGCACCTGAAATACAGGCCCGAAACATCCATAACAGCAGTGAACAGAAGGAGACAGGAGCACAGGAAGTTGGCCTTGTATAACATGCGATTCCTATAGGCTATACATTGTCCTCTTTATTCAAAGCTGAAGTTCCTAGGTGACTTGAGTCACTCAAGTCCTTTTGAAGCAGAAAATAACTTAACTGTTTGAACAGAATAAAGACTTAACTAGTTCAGTTCAGTAGATAATTAGATTATTGTAAGTAGCTCTGGTTAAATGAGGATCAGCAGATGTCACAGCATCCTAGGACTGAATATAAACAGCCTAGATGTTAAAGTCCATATAGGCATACAGTATGATCATGGATTTCCTACAGTATATTTATCACTCATCTTTCCATTTCAGTAAGAATGCAAATCCATCTCCTTTTTGATAGAATCCTGTATCAACAATGTTTAAACATACTGTACAACACAAAACATATTAGTGAAACGGAAGGAGAGGTTTCTAAACTCAGATTCAAAAGATGACTTTCCAATTATCAGTAGCTGGCAGATTAAAGATGAATATAGTCAGGGAATGTCGTTTTGTAATTAACACTTTTTTTCTAACAGATTATTACAAGTGATATCTCACAGTCTAAAATTTGTATAAAGTGTAGAATATTAAAAAGTCCCCTAAATTTGTCATCTACCCTACATACCAACCGCCACTGAGAAAAAAATCCATTATTGCAATTAGTGTGTAACTTTGATCTAGCTCAAGCACTATCAGAAGGGTGAGATTTTTGCAAGTAAATGATCTCTCTAATAAACAACTAGGAAACTTTGAGCAAATATTGTCCAGTTGAAGTGTAAACATATTATTTCTGACATTTTTGCAAGCATGCATTTCCTCAGTTACAAATGCTTTAAGCAAAACATTGTGTCTTAGTCTGTGGTTTTAAAGAAGAATAATTTCTTTAAAACATTGCATAAGAGGGTACAGTAACAGATGATTGGAGCAGCATTTGCACCATACAGCAAAGTAAAATAAAACAGAATGTTTAATTTGTTTATAAAAATAACAGAAGCTTTCATAGTGAGATTGTCCTTTCAGTCAAACAGTAGCACAGGAAACTGATGAATGCTAGGCATTAAGGGCTTTGAAGAACAAACGTCTGAATCCTTATAACTGCCAGATGAATACACATTAACATTGGATTTAAATAGTCCGCAGAACACGTGCCTAGATGTAAAATTTCATTCCTCAGTTTATTCTACACAGTGAGGTCTAACAAGACCTTGTTAGTGACCAAACAAGGTCTTCTAAACATTTTTTCATTATATGATCTTTCACCTCCCTTGGGGAGCTCTTCACTTTCCAGCAGTTTAGGAAATAGTACATAGCTGAGACAGAACTGCTCTGTGAGATTCACATTGTTATAGCATCCAGGTGAAACAGGTGACAGCTCTTGGTCCTGCAACCTTAGTGGTTTGATTGGCTGGATCGACTGACATTACAGCAGGTTGCTTGAAAATCCAAATACATGTAACAGCAAAAACCTTCTCTTTGATTTTGGTTATCCTCAAATGGTAGTAATTCTTCTAGAGCAGGTCGAACTGTACAAAATGAAAACAGAAAATGTTTGTGTGGGACACAAGCCTTAAAAATATTTTTGCATGGTGTTTTTTTGGGCAACAGTCTACTCTGGTTCTGTTTTGTAACTAAAGTACATGTCCAGAATTCAGGATCTGTGTCTTGCATTTCATGTAACACATGATTATTTAAACCTTGTGTATAAAACAGTCTCATCCTTTTCTGCTTTATGTTTGTTACTGATGCAAGTCCCATATGTTATTCATATTGAGAAGAGTTCCATTTAGAAGTGTGAACTCTATTGTACTGTTTCTTTTCTTCTTGTGTTATTCTTTTTAAATGGACAGTCATGGGGAAGGGTGCAATCTGAATGCTTTTCTCTAAATAGGGACTTTTTTGCATTTAAAAATGAACTTTGAAAATAATGTTGGTTGTCATTTTTCCAATTTCATGTTATCATTCATAGGAGAAGATGTAAATGTGTTAATATAAATGATCAACTTACTATTTGTGTCTGTTCTTTAACATTAAATGTTAAATGCTGAATTCAGCCTTGAGCAGAACCTATTTTAATTACTGCTATTCAATAGAAGTATTAACTGCTGTTTGGGAGGGATAACAATGACAAGGCCATCTCACACAGCTGTTCCTAATCACCATCATTACAGAAATATATATAGATCACCATACTTGGTGAGAATACTGACCAAGTATTTCAAACATTCTAGGACGTTGTTGTCAATAGTGAAAATTAATTAAAGACTACATGCAAGACAATTGTGAAAATACAAACTGTGATGAGGCAGGTGTTTTGAGACAACTGCCTTGTTACAAAGAACAGTATGTGACCAGTGGAGTCATGCACCTTTCCACAACATCAAACATTTCTCACGTCTTCCTTGAGGTCCATAGCCAAGTGTCTGGATGTTTGTGTTTATTCCGTTTGTGCTTGGAGATGTGTTATTTCCTATTTCTAGGATGGTCAATAAACTTTGTATAAGTTTTCCCTCATTCAAAAGGGTGTTCATTATTTAAATGCTCAGTTAAAAAGCGCACCAAAGTAGCTCATGAACAAGTTCCACTACCCCTAACTCATGGTTATTATTAATAAAAGTTTACTGATGGAAAAAAGAAATGCAACACCTCCTCCTCCACATTCTGGCCCTCCTGTCTGCATGGAACGGGCTGAATAGTGTCTCATCCGTAAAGAGGACCTGATGCGACTGCTTACGAGTCCAAAGAAATGTTATGTTGTACAATATTATGTCACTAGAGGCCGCTCTAGCATTTGTTTAGAAAATACTGGAAAAACGAATGATCAAGGAGGATCACACAGGAAGTGGTTAAATTGTGGTTGTATATATACAGTATGTTAAATTGAAATAATTAGAACTTCACAATAACTTATTTATAGTTTATTCCTATAACAATAAACATTTCTTCTAAAAATGTCACTGAAAATGTGATAGGCATAATTGTAGCGTTCCGCTCCCTCCCCTGCAGTGGACTGGACCGTCGCCCTTCGATCCCTTCCCAGCAGCAGTTTCCACTTCCTTCCATAACAGCTGTATAAGGGGGGAACCCGAGGCATTTACTCTCTTTCTCCCTTGTAGCATGGCGGGGTTACCTCACAGCTGTGAGTTCCTTCTTCCATCCCCCACCTGCCAGCGCACCTCTGTATACAAAAGGGCAAAACATATCTCACCTTACTGCTGCAACTCGCCTTCTCTCAGCTCATCCTCTCCCATCCTCACTCTAAGTCAACCAATTTGCCACAATATCATAAAATCAAACATCAATTACTTCAAGTAGGCAGCTGCATCTGTATGTGTAGGCTGCAAAGGAACAAGTGAAGCCTTACTCCATGGTGAAAAGTGAAGATAAGAAACACAACGTTTTGGCTGTGGAGCCTTCTTCACTGTATATATACGATATAACTGTTTTACACATGCTAGAAGACTGCATGGAAGACTAGAGCTTGTTGCTAATTGAAGAAATATAACGTAACCTATCATGATTATTTAGGCAGTGGAAAGAGGGGGGTGAGGAGGCTGTTGTCTTGGCTCTTCAGGAATCGTTAGGAAGTTTTATTATTCTTTTTATTTATAGAGGGCTTGCTATTGAAGGAGGGGGGAGTTGTGGGGGGTAGGAAAAGCAGGATGAAACGAAGAAGAGAGAGATGCTGTTCCGTTCCAGGAGGGAACATGCAGAGGTCTCTCAGTGATATTATGGGGGGTAAAAGTGTTAGAGCCAGAGAGGGAAGGGCAAGGGGCACAGCAAGAGTCCATGTTGGGGAGGAGCGGATCACTACAATAACATTATATGCTGTTTTATTTACTTGTGGTATTTGTAGTCTCTTATATTAGAAAAGACTAATATCACTATAGTAACTCCATTTGCAGGTGACGTAGCCAACTATGCCACCTACAGATTTAAAAGCTTCTCCCCTCAGGAGTTGTTGGATGTCCCAGAGTTACTGAGCAACAACATGTCTCGTTAAGCCTTTGTCCAAACACAATCATGAATTTGATCTGGAACACGAATGGAAGTAGAAACTACACATGCAGGTACTCACAATCAGTAAATATTTTTTTAGTTTTTGGTTAAATCCAAATTAATGTTGCTTTTTCTACTGATGTTTATTGAACATTAAATAATACAAACAAAGGAAAACCTGTTACAACACAGGCACTGGTTGCAGAGCTGCAGCGAGAGACAGGACAAGACCCAAGCGCTGGGCTCAAAAAAGATCCTAGAGAGATGAGCAGTTAGTGAGTAACGAAGGAGAGATTAGCTAAGAGAAGGCAAGGAGATGTACCCGAAAATAAAAGTAGAAAAATCATCTTAAATTAAGCACATGATTGTCTCAGTTCAGCAGAAAATAAGCTGTGAGACAGTGACGCATCAGCAGAAGCTAACATGGCACCTGTAATGTCAGAGTGCCGATGAAGGGGTGAATTCTGCCTTAAATATCCTGCTTAATGAAATGATTGCCCAGTGGGTTGGTTGCCACTAGCAATGGCAGGACACAAGCAGCTCCCAGCACGGCCATGATAGTACCCCCTTCCAACAAGCAGGCACTGGATAAATCTTGAGGACAATTTAAGAGAGGTCAGGTAGGGTGTATGGATCCTGTGCAGGACTCAGGAGAGAGAGAGATCACCAATCCAAATCACTAAAATGAAACCAGGAAGCAAATGAGTAGGTCAGAACACGGGAAAGACAACGAGAGGGCAACAATCCAAAACAAAAGGCAAAGTCGAAAACGAGTGGCAGGCTAGAAGATAAAATACCGAAATTAAGTTTAGTAAGACAATAACGTGCACTAGGGAACTCTAGGAGTATACACAATAGTAAGTGGGAAGTGAGGAAAGAGGGGAACTAAAATAGTGACAGGAGTAAACGGCAATAGGTGTATTACTTGTGGTGTAAGCGTTTGTTAAACATGGCGCACGTGGGAATGCAAGATGGGACAGAGACGTGTGTGGAATGCATAACAGACCAGAAGGATAACGGGCATGAAATGCTCAGATTGATTGCGAATTGTTAATTTCCCAGACTGGAAACTAAGTATGTTTTTCAGGACCTCTTTGTTCCCAATGAAACAGATACTAAAGACATCACTGGGCTCTGTGGGAGTCTAGGATGCAGTTAAGAATGATTTCCGCTGTGTTTTTCACAGGCAGAGAAATAGTTGGAGACCCAGTAGAGATCATTGCAGGTTTCAGCAAAGAAACATAAAACATCGAAGATATCCATCTAATTAGAGATTGCGATAAAGCCAATCACCTGTTTTGTGATATTGTACTGGCTGATGAAGGGGGCAACCAGAGAGAAGGTGTAATGTAGAGAGCCACATCCATTGTCCAGGTCTTAAGGGGGGGGTGGCCCTTTGACAACAGATGGCTGTCCTCTTCTGTGGCTGGATGGCCTGAAGGGGGGCCGTATTATGTGCCAGACTCCTTCTAAGTCCCTGGCAGCTTGGGTGGCGATGGGGACATTAATTCATCCGAAAGACAATCTGAGCAGAGGAGGCTTGTACTCATATTGGCATTCAAATGGTTAGATGCCTGAGGGCGAGTTTAGTAGGATATTTTGGGAAAATTCTGCACATGGCAAGAGGGGTTCCCAATCATATGGAAATGTCAACACTTGACAACATAGGTAAGTTGCCAATTTTTCATTTGAACGCTGTTTGGTCATTGGATTCTGGACAGTATCCAGAAGATAGGTTGACTCTGATTCCCCGTTTCAGGCATAGGGCTCTCCAAACACATGACATGAACTGGGGACCCCTGTCGGAAACTATGGTAGTAGAGAATCCATGTAGCCAGGACACTTTCTCAAAGAAGATGTCTACCATCTGAATGGCAGATGGTAGTTCTTGGACTTGAACAAATTGTGTGGCCTTGGAAAACGGTCGACAACAGTCAGGTTTACAGAGTTGCTGCAGGATCAAGGATTACATGATAAAGTCTGCCAAGATGTGTTAACACAGACAGTCGAGAATAGGTAGGGAGAGGAGATGGCCTGCTGGTGCTTGCCGGGAGTCCTTACTTTTATTGCAGACAGAACAAGCAGTGACAGTCTGTTGAGGTGGAATTATGGGCATAGGTTTGTAAGGATTTTTGCCAGGAGCGTGGATCCTTGACAGTGCATCAGCTTTAGTGTTCTTTGTTCCTGGTCATGGGAAATAATGAAATAATGAAATCAAACCTGGAAAAGAAAAATAATCAGCACACTTTCTGTGGGTTGAGACATTTAGCCTTGCAAAGGTTCTTGTGGGTGTTTAGAATGTTTCCATTCTTCTCCACTCTTCTAGATGTGATCTCCTACATCATAGTTTTGCTTGACTTGGGACATTTTCTTGGAGAAATAGCGAACTGGGTAGAGCTTAGGTGGCAAAGCTCTGTGAATGGATGGCTATGACATCAACATCTGTGGTGTCTACCTCAACCACAAAAGGTTGAGTGAGGTTTGGATGTTTGAGAACAGGGGTTAAGATGAATCAATTCTTTAAATTTTTGAAGGCCTTATGTGCCTTGTTTGTCAATTTTTTGTGGTTAGCTCCCATTTTGGTGAGATCAGTAATAGGAGCTATTACGGAGCTGAAGTATCAAAAATATATATAATAGTTCTCAAACCCATTTAAAATGAATTTCTTTTATTTGTAGATGGCATGTTCAACAGCTGCTGCCTTTCCAGGGTTCATGTTAAAGCCCTCTGGGGAAATGATGAAGCCCAGGAAGGCCACCTTTGCCAAAGGAATTCACATTTTTCTAGATTAGCATTGAGGTGATTTTCCGTGAGCTGTGGAAGGACCTTGCAGACATGATGGACATATTCGAGAATATATTAAATGTAATCTAAGTAGAAAACCAGAAAGTCATCAAGGAAGTCACAGAATACTTGGAACCTCTAACACTGCTGGAGCATAACAGAGACCAAAGGGAATGACAAAGTATTCATAGTAACTTGTGTGTGTGTTAAAAGCCAACTTCCATTCATCTTCTTCTTTTATTCTGATTATTAGATTAATTCTACTGAATGTAGTTGCCTGGTAGGCTCTGTCCAGGAGAGATGGGATGAGGGGGAGAAGGTATTTTTGTGGTGATCATATTAAGTCCCATATAATTCAAGCATGCTCGTGGAGAGCTGTCTTTTTTCAGAACAAAACAGGGTCGATGGGCCCTGTTGGAAGATTCTCCTCCATATAGGTTTTTGTGGCTTTAGTTTCATGAAAAGAAAGAGAGAATAGATGGCCCCTAGGAGGGGTAATTTCCAGAAGGAGATCAATGGTGCAGACATAAGCATTGTATGGTGGTAGGGTTTGAGCCTTTTGTTTAGAAATAACATCAGCAATATCTTGTTAAGCAGGAGGCAAGGCTAAGATGGCAGACAGGTCTTAAAGCACTTCAAACCCCAGGCTGTGAGTTCTGCTGATGCTCGGTCAAAGCTGGAGTTTTGGCTCTGAAGCCCGGGGAAGCCCAGGACTAAAGACATTGAGGTGAAGAAATGCAGAGGAGTTTGATATTTTCCTCGTGCTGTACCACAATACTGAAGGTTAGGGGTTTGTTTTCTTAAATTGCACCAGACCTGATTCCAAAAGACTTCTATCTATGACTTGAATAGGTAGAGGAGGTGAACATGAAACAAGGGGAATGCATAGTTTTCAAGAGGTTTTGATATTCAGGAAATTATCTGTGGCATAGAATCTATAAAGGCTTCACCCTGGCAGCTGACTGATACGCAGACCACACGTCATACTCAGCACTCAGTAGACCCTCCCCTTTGTCTCGCAAGCGGGTGTTTCCCTGATGGATCGGACACATGGAAACATTTTGTTTAGAATGCCAGCAGTATGTACAGAGGCCCTTTTGGTTGCTCTTCATATATTCAAAGGAGGGTAATCAGGTCTTGCCTAATTGCATTGGCTCTTCCATTGTCTTTCACTGCTTGTTTATCTGATTTCACTTCTCGTGGAGGGCTGTTAAAAGTCAGTGATGAAGTGTGTCCAGAGACAGGGGCTGCTTTTGCAAACATCAGTCTCACTAGAAATACGATGGCTACTTCAGTGCACGAGATTGCTAACAATCTACAAGAGCAGCTTTCAGAGAAAGCGACCAAATTTATTGCATATTCACTTGCCGTTCGATGCCGTTCAGGATTTTATGCTAAGATTAGACTTTCTTGCATTAAAGAAAAGAGCTCAAGAGGCAAAGCAACAATAGGCTAACAGTTTGTGATGCAGACCTATTCTTATTTGAGTTTGTTAGTTTTTATTTATTTCAATTCATGTATTTATTTCAATTCATTTTGTGCAATTTACTGTAGTTACGTTGCCAAAAATTACCTCAAATGTTTGATCTTATTTTTATCTTGAATACATTTTCTTTTATTAAATGTTCAACCATATTCTTAAATAGAGGAATACTGAAGCAATATTTTTTTGTATTGGCTACATTCACTTGCCTATGTGGAAACATTTATAATAAAACTTTAATCAGTATTTATCTCTGCATCTCATTTAGGCGAGCTGCATTTTTCAAATTCTCACGAGAAAATCACTGAATTGGCTGTACCTGGAATCTCTAGAATAATTTAAAAGCAGTTCCTGAGACAGAGGTTGGGTTTACACAGACCCTCAGGGTTAAAAATAACAGTGAGTATTTAAAGGAAGATATGGAGGTTAGAGAGATCTTCTTGTACAACTAAATCACAGGAAGATTATAGTGGGATAATGTTGGTAGCGGACTCTGTCATTTTCCGGGTCGGGATGGCAGTAAACAAGATGGCGGTTAATGAGTGCACCTGGCCAACTGGAATCAAACAAGTGGGGCTCTTGCCATCGCCATCTGGGGAATTATACAGTTACGGTTCATGAGAAGAACTCCTTGCCACGCTCTCAGAAAGGGGGATCCTTCCCACTCTATTTCTATCTCTAGGATCATGAATGACAACATCCCCATCTACAGGATGATGTCAGGGAACCAATACGTGGAATAGGAGTATCCTTATGCGTGACCGGAATCCCACAGGACACAGAGTAGCAAAGGGACAATCCAAAAGACAAAATCCAAAGGCAGGGTCGATAAGGGAGGCAAAGGGTCCGGTAACGAGAGATAGTCAAAACAATTCAAAGGCAAAATCCAGAAGGCGAGGTCAAGAGGCGGAAGCAGAAGATTCGTAACAGGAGATCAGTCAAAAGGTTAGGAAACGCGCACTGGAGAATATTAAGATAGGCTTCTCAATAGTGAGCGTGGGAAGGTGTGCGAAGGGGGTTTAAATACTGAAAGGAAAGGGGTGTGATTGGATGATTGGTTAGGGAGTGAGAATTTGAGGAATCTGATGCATGTGAGAATGTGCTGGGTTCAATCAGGGATGAGATTGGGAAGCAGAGGTTCCGGGAATGTAACGTCGTTTGCGAGGGAGAGTGTGGGGCGTGACAGATGATCCCTCCACTAGTACCTTATTTCTGACTACCCCATCTTCTCATATCACTGATTACTGTAACGGGAGCGTTCTTTCAGGACCCTATGCAGATGACACAATCCGGGGTAGAGTGAGGAAAACACGGGGAAAAAGCATGTGGGAGTCGGGGATGAAAACAGGGGGCGTGTCCATGGTGTGCTGGGGTTCGGGGAAGGTGTGGCCGAGGCAAACAATCCAGAAATAAGTCCAAGGGAGAATCCAAGAGTAGGCGAAAATCCAAAATCGGGTGGCCCGTCCAAGATGAACAGATTAAAAAACGGGAACCAGGTCGGAACCGGCAGGAACAGGAATTTAAAAGCTTGACGGGACCAGGCGCTTCCAGGTCCTGGACTCACCTGGTACAGAAACCAGTGCAGAGCCCGGAACAGAGGAGGCGTCTGGCTTTTAAGGGTAACTGAAAAGGGGTCTGGAAGAGGGAGCAGGTGTGGGAGATGAGTAAAGAAAAAGGAAGGGCTGGAGCGTCCTTAAGAGGAGGGGTTTACGAACGTGACAACTACCTAATCTGCATAATCATCTACACAGCAATTTCAGAGCTCCCTTGACTGTGCACAGCATCCACACCGGACGCCTTCCCCTGCAACAGAACTTGCTGCATCACCTGTAAATATATATCCAATACCACATACATTCAAGGTCCTCTGGACAATTCTGGATCACTCAATGTCATTTTGTATTAGCAACCCTATTAACGGCATCTCTTGTAGAAAATGCTCAACTGTTTACATTGGTGAGACAGGAAGGAGACTGGGAGACCATTTCAGGGAACATGCCTGGACTGTGAGGAGTCACGATCATACTGATCTCTCCGTCTGTCTCCTCACAGAGGGGTTTTGGAACTCCTAGTGCAGAAAGACATCTGAAACCAAAATTATCCTGAAACTAGGATCACACCCTCCCTATTCTCTTAACAACAGACTCGTTTCCTTCTAATTTTTTCTATTAATTTGGAGGTTTTGACTTCACACTTCTCTTTATCTCTCTTGACTTCACACCATTCAAGTGTTGATACTCCACTCCTGGGTTTTGTTCTCCCATGCTTTATCAACTGCCTGTTTTCCTCTCTCCCTCACACCTGAAGAAGGCTCCACAGCCAAAACATTGTCACTCTTTTCTTTTCAGCATGGAATAAACCTTGTTCCTTTGCAGACTATACATGCCGACACAGCTACAGTACTTACTTGAACTTCTTCAACCTATCAGCAACAAGGTGGCATTTACATGAAAGGCATTTTCAAATACTACTCGGTTTGGTCTTTCGCTTAAGGCAATCTGAAAGAATCAGACAGAACTCACAGAAATGTGACCTACATATGGAAAAGACATGATTGGAGAAGGGTATTGAGGAATTGCAGGATCAATTACAAAAGCTTAGATTCATGGAACAAAAGGAATCTTGGACAGTTGCCTGTTACAATAGAAAACGGACCTTAAGCAGGTATTAGTCTTAGAGTGAGAGACATGAATTTGCAGGTTAAGTTCTTGCTGGGAGAGTATGAGCATTTGAAAATAGAGATAGGAGAGTGAGCCACAAAATAATCACATAGAAAAAAAAACCTGACAAGATGTTTTGGACATCATGAAAGGAGAGTCTTTTATGAAGTGGGCTTTAGTGCATGGGAAGGTTTTACAAATAGGACAGATTATGATACATTGGCAGGCATAATGGTAGATAGATTGCCGGGGAAAGGTTTTGTGTTACAAGATATTTTTCAAGAATAATTTAACCCTCACCACTAATGGAACGACATAATATGGACAGATTCATCAGATACAGAATTCACAGAACAGTGGAGTGCTGAGCTTGAGAAATGACAAGTTCAGTGGAGGTGTGCTGTTGAATAGCATGACGGGGTGTCAGAGGGCTCCAGCAGGGGGCTTGAACCTGCACTAAACATGAATGCAAGCTGGAAGAGGGACTTTGGCATTTTGGAAAACTTGCTTAATGTTAAGGCCAGAGAAATAGCAGTTGAGGGATGCTAATGTTTAAGGAGAACTGGTCTTAACAGTGGCTAACAAAACTAGATTATCAGAAGTTTCTTCTATGGCCAGGTGAGAGCTGTGTATTGTGAGAGAATGGTTACAATAAGAGATGTCATATTGCAGACCCTGGAAGAAGGAGGAAGAAAGGATTGAACAGTAGGCAAGGTATGTATGGACATTACAAATACTAGTATTAGAGTTAGGAAAGTATATAGGACTTTGGAACAGCGAGGAAGAAAGTTGTTATAGTGATGAAAAGTAAAATGAACTTTTGATATTTCCGAGGACAGGAAAAGGCTTAATCTAGAACAACAGATTGATAACTTGAAAGGTTATGTTTGCAGGTTATGACAAATGCCAGGTACAATAGGAGAAGAAAAAGATTATTGGAATTTGCCAATTTGGTGTTTTTTTTTTCAAAGAAGCTGTTACGCAGCATTTTAAGGTTAAAGATGTGGACAGGAAAAAGGTAGATTTGGAAAAGCTTAGAACTCCCCTGATAACAAAGCCAGAGCATTTGCTGGGATGGTGAGTTATTCAGTCATTGTATGAGGGAGGCAGGGAGGTGTGGTATAAAGACACTGTTCCTCAAATTTTGGGTTGTTGAGTAGTGTTATACTTTGTGTGGGATGCATGTAAATTTAACAATAGGCAAACTGCTTATAGGTGATGCAACAGGGAGGTTGGTTGAAAAACTGATACCTGGAGCTAGTTCTATAAAATAATTTATCCTCAATTCATAACAACTGGAGGAAACAGCTGTGCTTCCCAAAGCCATCTGGTGCAGTAGCTAGTTTATATAGTTGTTTAAATAATACCCTTAACTTTTATATACTTTTACTTCCACTGATATTCATTCATGTTGCCTGTATTTCATTTACTTCATAGAGTATTGAGATTTATTTTATTATGCTGATATTGCCATGTGGTGACATTCTTCTTTTCCATCAGCGCTACAAAAAGCATATGTAACAGTAACTGTGTGTTGTGGGGCCTGGAAAAACTGATGGCAGCAGAACAGGTGTGGCTGCACCCTGGCACAGCTGCAGCACTGTGCCCACCACACCTGTATCACCTCCAGGCCTTGCTGATTACTCATTTAAGGAAAATAGCTCACATTTATAATAACATAGTTCACGGTGACTCTTCTCATGATGTCCTCAAAGCTATGAGAGAGCAGGAAAAAAATTAAAGTTATTAATTACTAATCATACTTTATAGTTTATACTTATATCTGACTTTATTTAGATGTATTTAATGTATTAAATTGTGACAGCTCTTTTACAAGTACAATCAAGAATAACTTGTAATGACGCAGCGAATTGGAAAATAGCTGCGTCTGACTGAGAACTCACAAGGAGGCCTCAGGCAGCGGTGAGGTGAAGAAAAATTGCAAAATATACTCAACACTCAGGGCTGAAAGGCGGTAGCGGTTAGATACAGCTTAAGTGCTGAAACAACAAAAAAGGCACAAAATATAGAAAGCTCACTGGCGAAAAAACTATGAAGTAGCAAACGCACAGCAGCTCAGCTAATGACAGAGCCCTGAGTGAAGGGTGAGGGAAGTATTTCAAGGTAATGGAAGTAATAAAGAAATAATAAACTAGTCAGAAGACCGCTGATAAAGTGTGCCTGAGCATGTTCTAACAGCTACAGAGGTGTGTGGGCCCACATGAGCAAGCGGGACTGATCAGCGGCACACACCCGGACATGACATAATTGTGAGGTTTTTGTAAAGATTATACTTTATATTAGATTCTTTTTCTTCATGGAATGCCAATACAAAGTACTGTACTAGAGAGTTTTTTGGTAATCAAATTTCAGTTCCAACAGGTGAGAAAGCTGTTAATAATGAATAATGAAGGTAGAAAAAGAAAAAATTATGTTACCAAAATAATTTTAAAAACTCATTAAAACTCATTTAAAAAGATCAGCTGTGTTTTAAGTGTGATCCAAGACTGCAAGTACGTCTAAATGCTTCAAGGTCAGTTTTCCATATTGAACTTCCACAACTTGTTAACAATCCCAGTGATACTTCCTCTGATAGTGCTCAGTGGGTGGTGTGCTGATTTTGTTGAAAATACTGTGATTTTTGCTGAATGTAAGCATGTTACTTTGATAAAATTGAATTATTGTAAATTTAAAGAGCAAATATAAATTCTTATATGACCAATAGGAAGACAGTGCACCCAGAATTTACGGCTTGTAAAACTGGCTGTATGTGGAGGATCTATACGCACAAACTCCCTTTAATACAGGGAATATGGAACCAGGGCTGAGTCTGCACCAACCCTAGTCTGTTCCTGAAAACTTTTTGCCTTTATGTTTCCCCTCAAGTCTGAAACCTCTGACCTGATCTCTATTTGTCAGTGACACAGCAGGTGTTGGCTTGTACTTAATTTCTCACCATGAGACTGAACCTTTTCTCTATATACTGTCTAGCTACAAGACCTGTCTGTCCCAAAACCAGACCAGATAACTCTTTCCAGGGTTTGGACTTTCTGTACCCATAGGCTTGTGGTAGTGTGTTGATGGTGATACTCTGATTTTCATCAAGAAACAGCTGGATTCTTGTATAAATTAATTACTAACTACCAAATGGACTATGTGGACTGAATAAACTCCTATACTGTATATAACATTTTTTTATTAGATTGCAATCAATGGATTTATCTCCTAACTTGGCCAGCATTGACAATTCATTGACAATCCAGCAGCTCTGTTACACAAGAGGTCTAATCCCGTTTTTGCTTCCGTTGTATGTGTGTTGATGTACAGCATTTTCAGGTGTAAAGCATTCTTAAATCAAATTATTTTATTATCAGTCATAAGCTTATTTAACTTACTAAGAACATGGATAGAAAACTGTTCTTAATAAGAACATGGATAGAAAACTGGTTAATAATCAGGAAAACTCAGATCATCTTAGAGATGCAACCACCAGTTGGGGTGATGTAAGTAGTGATGTGCTGCAGGGATCTGTTCTGGGCTCATTCATTTTTCTAGATTGATCTTTATCCAAGATGCTGATATAGATAAAAAAGAAATTAAATTTTCAGATGATGCAAACATAGAGGTAGTGGCAAACAGAAATTGCAGTAAGGGAATTATAGAAAGTCTTAGATATAATCAAGTAGTGTACAAACAATGCAAGTGGAATTTAACTGTAATCTGTCAGAAGTGATCAACACAGTAGACAATACTGAAGAGGTATTTAGGTTATTTTTGAAGATTTTACTGTGTACATATTTCTATATCCTTCTGTGTCCAATTATTTTGGGGAAGGAAATATACTGTATAAGCAAACAGACTGGTTCAACACATAACAAGAAGTTTGGAATTTAATTCCAGAGAAGTTATGCAAGTTCTACAATGCACTAGTAAAACATTATTTAGACTGTTGTGCTCTGCTTTGATCACCAGGCTCAAACTTTTTAAAATAAAATTATTTTGCGTTTTCTCCATGGTCTTGTGCCACACATGTTTTGAAGCTCTGCATTGTTGCCACCAAGAATTCTTCCATACTGCCCATTTTACTTTTCAAATCTCTAGTCATCTGTGCAGTTTTCCTACACTTTGACTTTAGGGTGTCCCCACAAAAAGTCACAAATCTGTTTTTGAAATCACTCAGTCCTCAAATTGCATCAAAAGTTTTGGTGTGAACCCTTTAGTGTTCCTATGCTAAAAGCAGATCAGCTCTTTCAATAGTACAAAATAAGTGGTTCGCTGTTTTCTTGTATCCTGTATGTAAAAAAGACACATGCAAGCACATCCCAGAATAAAGACTGCACCATCTGTGCAACCACTCGGTTCTTTTAACCATGTCCTCACACTAGTGTACATAAAACCACAAGCTGAGTACTTCCTCCTTCAGGAGGACAGTGTTCTGCAAAAGCATGCATCATTGAAATAAACTTTTCTCCAGATTGAGCAGCTCTGCTGAGCAGACACCCACAACCTTCTTCCATCTTCAAAGACCTATCACTAGCCACAGTCTCTACCAAGTGTAATCTCCAGGCCAATATTGGCTATTGCTTAGCCAATAACTTGCTGTGCTGAACTCAATCACTGCACTCCACCCTAATCAAAGGCATTTTCTTAAATAATATGCAAGACAGGAGGCCAAGCTAAAAAGCAATACAGTTTTCCTGAGGCCACTTGGTGGTTTTATTATTCCACGGCATTCTGGAAGTACACAACAGGAAGATAAAACATATTATAAAAGACAATGGATTGCTATGTGTTACATGACAGTTGTCATGAGAATTAATCTGCAAGTCTGCATGATTTCTGAGGCGAGAGCTGTCCAAAGATCACATGACGTAAACGAAACCAAGTAGGTTTTCATTCTGTAACTGAGGTAGAGTTAAAGCTGACTTTGCCTGCAGCAGCACCTGTGGTCTGAAAATTACTTTATCTGCCTCATGAGGTGTGATCGCAGGTTTGCTAGTGTACTTGTATAAGCAGTGTTTTAAAGTGTTTTCTTGCTTTATTCTTTCTCACTTGGAGATGGAAGACCAGGGGAAGAGCTGGGCATTTTCATTGGAGGAGAGAAAGGTACTCTGTAGAAATCACTTGATGATAAACAGCTATTTGTGAAATCATTAAAAAAGAATTGAAAGGCTTAAGCAAACAGCAGAATTGTGCTGCTCGTGTATGTTTATTGCTGTTGCTTTATTTGGTTTGACTGACCCCTAAAAAATCATTAAAAAGTATTTTGCCTAAAGGCAAGTGCATAGATATGCAGAATAATGTAAGCAGCAATAACTATATCTTCATTTGCTTGTTGCTTTCATTGAGTAGTTAGTGTTGAAGGGTTGAGTCACTTTAATTCTCTCCTTAAGGATATTGATTTCGACAAGAATCTATGAAGGAAGAGAGATACAACATGCTTCATATAACATGCATCATTTAGCTGATTTGGAGAAATAAGAAAATGCCCATTGCTTCCTTATTTATGGTTTATGGGTCTTTATGTATTTCATGCATTATAATCAGTGCATTTTAATTTAACTGCAGATTTGTACAATTCATACATGGGAGCCCTTGGAGCAGCTCATTGCAATAAGAAGGGGATTTGCCAGTCCCACTAGGGCGAAATGATAAGAGAATGGCCACAAGAGGTCACCAAGTTTGCCTAATTTAATACCTCAATGTAATGTTAGACAGCTACAGTTACAATACACAATGTGCATTCACAGTTTCCGTTCACTGGAATGCAAGTAGGAAGAAATAGCAGAAAGAGGATACTGGGCTCATATTAACTAATGAATTGCAGCTAAGTAGGGGAGGTTTGAATTCTTTTTTAACATGGGTGCTCAACTCCAGGAGGTTTAATATCTTCACCCCCACCTTCTTTCGAGCAAAGAAAAGGTTTTTCAGAGGGTAAGAAAAGCAGTAATCTTCTGCCCCAACAGGAATCCCAGGATTGACGTTGTGCAACCCAGGTTTGTAAGCTCAGAGCTCTCTAGATCAGGGGTTCCCAGTCCTGGTCCCGAAGACTAGCAAGCTGCCCGTTTTCATTCCAGCCCAACTTAATTGTTCAGCTCTGAAGCCTCATGTGAACTTTTAAGTTGGAATAATTTTTATAGGTTACTTAATACATGTCATGATCGTCATCCCTCCTCTTAAGGACGCTCCGACCCTTTCAAATTTCAGTTAATTATGTGCACCTGCCTGTTATTATTTAAACCTGGCAGTTTCGCTATTCCTCGCTTAGCATTGGAAGATCGATGCCACAAGGCTTGCCTATTCCCCGGGCTCGCGGGTCGCCCGTGGGTAGGCCTTATTCCCTGGCGTCCTGACCATCTGAGTCTGGGGCTGGGAGCACCTGGCCTCGTTATCCTGTTTTTAACTCCCTTTTCCTGTTCCGGATCCCGTTCCAGATTTTAACCTTGTCTGTCTTGGATGGCTCTCCCGGCACTTTGACCCTGGACTGCGCCCCGGTTTCCTATTTGGACTGTTTGGACTTGTTTGCTTGTGCCACGCTCCCCAAATACCGGATCACCATCCTCACGACCCCTGTCTAACATCCCTTCCTGATCCTTCAGCATATTTTCCCAGTTGTCCTTTTCCAGCTACAATGGATATTGAAAGTCTACACATCCTTATTAAAATTGCAGGTTTTCGTGATGTAAAGCCAGAAATCAAGATACAGTAAATCATGTCAGACATTTTTCCATCTTTAATATAACCTTGCAACCAACCTAATTCAGGAGAAAAACAAATAGATAATTATTAGGAAAATAATTGAAATTAAAAACCTACAACACCCTGGTTGCATAAGTGTGCACCCCCCAACTAATACTTTGTGGAAGCACCTTTAGCATTGATTACAGCAGTAAGTCTTTGTAAATAAGTCTCTATCAACTTTGCACACCTGGACTTTGCAATTTTATCCCACTCTTCCTTGTAAAAAAGTTCAAGCTCCTTCATATTGCCAGGGGATCTCCTGCACAGCCCTCTTTAGGTCATTCCACAGGTTTTCTATGGGATTGAGGTCTGAGCTCTAACTGGGCCATTCCAAGACTTTGACCTTCCCTTTCTGAAGCCATTCCTTGGTTGATTTGGATGTGCGCTTTGGGTCGTTATCATGTTGGAAGGTATAATTCCTCTTCATCTTCAGCTTTCTGACAGAGGCCAGCAGGTCTTGTGCCAAGATATCTTGATATTTTGAGCTATTCATTATCCCATCTATCTTGATTAGAGCCCCTGTCCCAGCTGAAGAGAAGCAGCCCCGAAGCATGATGCTGCCACCACCATCCTTCACAGTAGGTATAGTATTCTTTGGATAATGAGCTGTGTTGTCTTTGCACCAAACATATCTTTTAGATTTAAGGCCAAAAAGTTCACCCTTTGTCTGATCAGACCATATTACATTTTCTCCATGTGTTTTAGGGTGATTGAATGTATTTTTTTGCAAAATGTAGACAGGTTTGGATGTTCTTGCTTGTGAGAAATCTTGCCACCATCCCCATAGCCCAGACGTCTGCAGAATAGGGGAGATTGTTGTCATATACAATTAGTGGTCAATACCTGCCAGAAATTCCTGCAGCTCCTTCAATGTTGGTGTAGGCCTCTTGGTAGCCTCCCTGATAAGTTTTCTCCTTGTCTTGTCATCAACTTTGGACGGTTGTCCTGATCTTGTCAATGTCCCTGTGGTGTCACATTATCTGATTGGTTAACTCTGAACACAGCTACAGCCCCCGTAATAAAAGGATGTGCTCACTTATGCAACCAGGTTGTTGTAGGTTTTTTAATTTCAATTATTTGTTAGGAATTAGTAGTGAGGAACCTATGCAGAAAACCAGGGCAAACTCCAAAAGGCGTAGTCAAAAGAACAATCTGAGGTCAGAAAGCCGTAGGTACAAATAACCAGAGTTGGAGTCATAATCCATAAGGAAGCTGAGAGTCAAAACCAGAACGAAAGAAAAAGTACCAAACCGAAACCAGGAGACCAAAAACCAAGTAGTAAATAACAATAAGACTGGGAGTAGCTCAAGCCAGGAAAACCCTACGTCCGTCTCCTGAGGGTATAGGCCTTATCTCCGACACCTCCAGCTTCCTGAGCCCGGGGTCTGGAGGATCTCACCATGTCACCCTTGGACCTCCATCTTTTGGCCGTGTTTGTGTTTTCCCCCTTCCCGGGGATTTTAACCTTGTTGCGTCCCAGGATGGATTACTCGCCGCTGGACTCCCGGACTGTGCCCTGACCTGCCTTTGGACCCGTTTGGATTTGGATGCCATTCTTTGTCTCCCCCGCTCACTGTCTCATGGATTGTCACTATTATTTTGTGCACTACTAAACCTCTGTGTGTTTCCTTTTACCACGCCTCCTGTTTTCTCCAGCTCTTACCGCATCACATCATACAAGACCTGGCACGGATCTCAGTCCGTGGCGGTAACATTATTTTTCCTAATAATTATCTATTTGTTTTTCTCTTGAATTTTGTTGGTTGCAAGATCACATTAAAGATGGAAAAATGTCTGACATGATTTATCTTGATTTCTGGCTTTTCATCACAAAAACCTGCAATTTCAATAAGGGTGTTTAGACTTTTTATATCCACTGTACTTCTGGATTGTACCATGTCCATAGGGTCCTAAACTATGCACTTCACAGGACCCTGGACCAGCACCCGTAACACAACTATTGTAACAATACATATAAACACAACCATCAACAACAAAAACACCGTAATGCTGCCATTACAGTATTAACAGTCAGTTCTTACAGCTCATGTCATTGTAGATGCTGCTATTATAGTATTAACAGTTTCTTACAGCACATGTTCATCACTTTACTGCAAAACATTTTCATAAATTTCCCTGCATTTCTAAACAATAATCTGCAAGTACAGAAAACTACCTCTTGAAATTAATGGAGAAATTGAAATGGAAAACAATGGCCACTCTGCTGACCTTCTAAATAATCAGGACTTTGCTACAGCAACCTACTGTGGTCATATCATAAAAGCTGAAACTTCCGTAACCAGACAAAACAGAAACGAAATCTGCTCCTATCTATAGAGTTCCCCTATTAATGACACACGGGGGGACTGAAACCACTGTGAATTAGCACTCTGATGTAGAATTAGTCTGAAACTTAGTGTGTAAGTATTAGATCTTTAATCCTGGACTTTTCCTGAATGTTGGGAAAAACATATACCAATAGCAGTTGCATATTCCTCTAATTAATTTTAATACAGGTATCAAAAGAATCATTTTTGCTGCCACAAGATATTTTTACTGCATGGAGATACAAAACTTTTCTTAGTGTGTCCTACATTGCTACAAAGCTGTAATGAGCCTTGGGGTTCTCAATTTACCTGGAATAATTACTAATTGATTGTCAATTATTATTGCTTATCTAATGTCTGAGCCCTCGACACAGAGCTCGTTCTAAGGCTTAATTGGATACAAAAGGTAAGATGGTATAGCAGCTCATCACTAAAATTAACCTCACAAAAATTAGAACACGGGAAACTCTACACTTACAAACTCTCGGAATAAGGATGAATAGTAGCTTGTTTTTGTTTTTGCAGCTACTGAAGAAGTTTGGAACACTTCCTGATTTGATTACTGAAGTCAGTGGCTGTTTCCTTCTGAGTTTACCACTGAAGACACAGTTTGAAACTTGGAGAGTACGTGAGCTGCACAGACTGCTTTAAATAATTACTCAGGAAAATCATTTTTACATTCAGTCTTTAATTATAGTAGATGTACTACTATTGTTAATGAAAATTATTTTTCAATTTTTATGTTAAAAAGTAGATTTTATTTATTTTCCAAATAAATATAATGAAATCAGACTAATTGCACATAAAAATGATGTTTGTATGAAAAAACACAGTTTAGAATAGAAAAAGAGAAGCATCTTTACTTGGAAAAAAAAAGGAATTTTAGTTCATTTCTTGATATGATTGTTTAATGTAAATGGGTACTTTTCTGACATTAAAACATTTTATAGTTGTTAGTATTACTCAGAGAAATGCCCGTGTCTAGATCAGAACAACATTAAATATTTATAAAATTAGTGTAAAATTAGAGGTGTTAACACATTGATTAAGATTTATTAGGTTCCCTTCATAGTATTTAGCTATTATTTTTGTTAATTGCTGGAAAACAGTAATTATGTGAAGATACATTTTCAGCATTCTTTTCTTTGGTGGGTATATGTGCATAGTTATTTACATAGATAATTGTGTTTTCCAGTTAGAGTACGTGATGATGATGAATATTGTATGCAATGTCAAGGTGTTTTGCACATGGCCTTTAGTCTTTTAGTCCTTTAGTCATTCAGAGAAAAGACGAAAAATGACTATGAATGACTTAATGTACACCATTACAGATTTGTGCCACAAATATTTATTTATATTCTAAAAAAATATCTGTATTTTGATAAAGACCTTGTGCTGACTGTAACGGACACGGACTGGAATCCGTGTCAGATATTGTAGAAGACCCTATGCGATGCGGTAAGAGCTGGAGAAAACAGGAGGCGTGGTAAAAAGGAACACACAGGGGTTTAATAGTGCACAAAATAATAGTGACAGTCCGTGAGACAGTGTACGGGGAAGACAAAACGGCATCCAAATCCAAACGGGTCCAAGGGCAGGTCAAAGCACGGTCCGAAAGTCCATAAACTGGAAATCCATCCTGGAACGCGACAAAGTTAAAAACCCCGGGAGAGGGGAGCACACAGACGAACGAAACATGGAGGTCCAAGGGTGACGGGGCGAGATCCTCCAGACCCCGGGCTCAGGAAACGGGAGGTGTCGGGGATGAGGCCTATGCCCTCAGGAGACGGACGTAGGGTTTCCTGGTGCTAGGCAGGCCTCGCGACATCTTACCCTAATGATGAGCCCTGAGGACTGGAGGAGCTAGTCTTTAAATAATAACACTAAAAGGGTACACCTGGAGAACTAAATCACACGAACAATAATGGGAGCAGTGGAGCGCCCTCTAGGGAGGGATGTCGGGCGTGACACTGACGTCCAGTGATGTGTCCTGCTTGTGCTAGAACCTACGGAGTGCAATTCATTTCGCAGTGGAGTCTGGAACTCAAACCTGTTAAGTCACTGTTTTGGTATAGTGATGCACTCCGCTGGGGGATTTTATTGCAGATGGCCTCAGTGTCTCAACACTGACCTCATCTCCTCTGATGTCTTCTGCATACAAGAAGAGATGGGTATCCAACAGGACTGCAAGAAGCTGAAATGAGACAGTATTGTCTACATTTAAACATTTAAATTTAACATTTAAATTGGCCCAGCTGGAGAGCATTGAGGAAGATTACATTTTCGCCAAACTTTCTGCTGAAAGGGATACCCTCACCTGCCACCACCAGGCCCAATGAAGCTTTGAGAGCACATGGGAGTTCTGATGAATCCAGTGCAAAGAGACACCTTTATCTTATACCTTCATCTTTAAACTCCCTCACTATGTTCCCTTACTCTACAACTTATTAGGTAGGAGCATTATCATCGTACAGCCTGATCTTTATAGATCTCAGCAACTAAGCAGACAAGGCCGCGTCAGTAGTGGGTTACCATTAATGCCTTAAGCAATAATACTGAACAATAGTGATAAACTCAGAAGTACATTGAACATGAACCTAACCATCCTGTAAATTTTGTTTACATTTTCCTGTGAGCTTCACCAAACCTTTGGTTATGCCTCTAAAAATAAAATTATCTGTACTCTTTTTCTTTTTACTCTTGATTTGTGAATATTGCTGCACATCTACAACACATGGAAGACAGTCAAAGTTTGTACTGGAGACAAATCTGAGGCTGCTTTCACTTTAAATGATGCTTTAATTTATGGAAGGTGATACCCATGGAAATTAAAATTACAGAGACCCAACCCAAATGAGAAAACAATTGGAAAATGTGTGGTTTCGTGCCAGCTTCTTCTGGGGGGGTGACAATTTATCAGAATGATGGTAGCTTCTGTTTCTAACACAGTTGCTTTCATTTCTTGTTTTGTTCTGAAGCACAGTACAGAAAACTGTGTACTACCTTTGTTTTCGTCTTTTTTGGGCACACAGTCAAACGTCTGAGCAAACCTGAAGCATTAGGCTATTAGAGGTTACGTAAAGTGAGAACCACAGTTTCCTTGAGCAGGACATTCAAATTTCTATTCTGTCTGCTGGCTTACATTCACTTTAATAGAGCTCCTGCTGTAAACTGTATATCTCTTTTAATTTTGCAGTCAAACAGCATGCAAGTGGACACAGTTGTCTGTGCTTTTGTTCTACTGCTGAGACAAATTCAAACTCAAGGTAAGAGAAACAACAGCTCCACTAAATAGTAATAACAGAAAATATCTGTAGGAAGGATAAGTAGCCTTATCATTGCTGTTAAGAGCAGACAGAGCTGGATGGTTTTTATCACTGCCCTTGGTCATGCACATATCTTTGCATAGCATAATATGGCAGAACTTAGTGAAACATAAAAGGAACTTCACAATTTAGAATAATGCAAGCACTGTCAATTTAAACTCAAAGGAAAATCTTGCCAAAAGACACAATTATTAAAATGTGCTCCCTTAAATGTCCAGAGGGAACACTGGAACTACACTGATAATTATATTTAGATGTTTATTTATTATTTCTCATTATTTCTATTTTGGTCACAATTCAAGTGTCCTTGCCATTTATACTCTATACTTTACACAACAGAGAAGTGCATTTAAAAACTGTTTTAGCAAAAAGACTGTGGGAGTCTGGAACACAGTACTTGCCATTTTGCTAAAGCCAATACAATGGTACAGTATCTTTCAAGAAAAGGCTGAATGAGATCTGTAGATCAATTAGTCACTAATTACCTAATGGGCTAATGGAACATTTGGCCCAAGTATTCAAACAGGTTGATAGCAGTTAAATACTGGCCTCCTCCCATTTGTAACATTACTAAAGTTATTAATTTGTCCATTTTTTCAACTTTCATTTTTAATTAGCTTTTGGAGGAGAACATCATAAATTGTGGTCTAGCTCATAAACATATGTTTGATAATGGAAACGTTTAATTATGTCACAATACTCTTTTTCGATAACAATGTTTAAATTATTTTTTACAGAAACTCAGCATGTAAGTTTTATCACGGGGACGGATGTGTCTCTACAATGTTTGAACTGGACAGTTAAGGAACTAGTGATTGAAAGATGGGAATTCAAGAGGACCAGTGGGACTGAGTGTTCGGTGTATTTCCGGTTTGACGACAATACTGTAAAAAGCAGGTGTGGTGATTCCAGAATAACAATAATGAAGAAGAAAGACAGTCACTTTCTTCACATATCACACTTTCAGAGTTCTGATGAAGGGAGTTACAGGTGTGAGATTATTGAGCCTAATGGGACGCATACGATGCATTTTAACGTATCTGCACAGGGTGAGTAAAAAGTTTGCTGACACTTGACAATACCAAATACTCTGTGTGAGATGTGTTTTTTGTTCTTTATAAACAGCGCATCATTTTCTAAAGTCACATTCATTACCAATGAGAAAACAATGGAGACTCTAATTAAATAAAATTTAGTTTAGATGAATACAGCAGAGCATATGGATGGGACTTACAAAGTTAACAATAACACACAAACACTGTTGTATTTTTTTGTCTGGCTGCACTACCTGAATGCAGAAAGGAGACCCACTGCTTTGACCCCTTGGACTCCTCGGCCTGGAATTGTATACTCAGCTACACTGTGTCATCAGTGTACATCACAAAACCTTTTATTTAACTACCCTGTCCTACCTACTGTAGTACCTTTTGTGTAAAAAATGTTCATACTGTAGCAAGTTAAAGACAAGTGCATGATTATGGGTAAAGATTTTAACAAAATTCAAAAAGTGTAATCTCAGTCTGTAACAGACAAAAGAATTCAGCGCTTAATCAAGACATATTTAGAAGAAGATATTACAAAGCGACACATTGACATGAGTGACCGTTTATAGGCCAACATTACAGGCAGTATGTGGTACAAAAGAAGTATTCATCAGATCTGTTCACGACTTGGTTTGTATCATTCAAGGTGGTTTCCTTCCTGTGTTCAAAGAAAAGCAAATTAAGAAACAAATAAAAAATCACTTTTGAAATCTGAAATTGAAGTGAGTGTACATTATATACCACATGTCCACATGTTCACTGAGTTAGATTAACATGGCTGGCTTCCTTCCCCACAGGCAGAAACACGTGAAAAGTCTTGGATGGTTTAAGACAGGGGTGTCCAGACTTTTTTTATTGTGGGCCAGATGGAAAACAAAATATGGAGTGGCGGGCCACAGGCTACCCCTAATAATAAAAATAATCAAATAATACCCGATATAAGTGCATTCCAATAACCAAATTGCCTTTTAATTTAGGATACCACTGTAATAGGTGAGTTTTAAGCATTTTGTACTGTAAGCTTGAAATGACCTATATAAATAATAATATTATCTTATTTTAATATACCCGTAAGATTTCACAAAGTTTAGTCACTAGTGATGACTCTACTAATGGGAACAGTAATGCTGTGCCTTGGACTGCAGAATCGCTATTGAGTCAGGTGTGAGTGTTGTTGTGGAGATTCGGAGCACATCACAGACACACTTGCCTCTGAACTTGGGGGAAAAGTATTCATTTTATCAGCGTGGCTGGAATCTCCTGCATTCGCTGTCCATTTTTTCGATTCTTTGGTTCTGCGATTTTGAAAAGCTTGCTAACCTTAAGGTACAGAAATAAAGTTTTGAGATTTGATTTTATCAGATGAGGACACCTAATGTTCAAAATAGGAACTGCATATTTTACTTCATACTGGGCCAAATCTAATTATAGTTCTCGTGGGCCATTTCAGTAACAGTGGCGGGCTGCAACTGGCCCGCGGGCCATAGTTTGGATACCCCTGGTTTATGACTTCGGTCCAAGCTACTCAAATTTGAGTCAAATCCAACCCTTAACATTTCACTTTCTCAATCTTTTAGCGCTCAAGTGTCCAATAACCATAGAGTGTTTCTACAATTGCAGTAACATCTTATGGTTTGTGAATTCATCTACAAAATAAGAGTTAGGTGCCTTGACTCTACTTTTTATTTCTTCAGGTAATGAAAGTGATGGAATAGTATCCAGTGAAACCAGTTCGGATGCACGATGGAGGATATATGCTTCTGCTGGAGTTATAAGTGTTGCATTGATTTTAGCCATAATTTTCAAGAGAAATATAAAAGCAGGTTAGAAATTCACCTACCACCTTGCTCAATCACTCCACCCTATTAAAGTATTTAAGCAGTATTCCTTTTGAGCTTTCTACCTGCTTTGGTGTTCTCTCTCAGTCTACACGGCTCCTGATCTTTCACATTTTGAACTACTCACCTTGGATCTGGCCTGAAGTTCGGACATTCCCTCAAGATAAAGGACTTCTGACTCCCGTTTTCGACAACTCTTTGGATTGCGACTTTGTTTTGGCTGCTGTCTTGCCTCCTGAACTGGAACAGGATCCTACTCCATCTGCTCTGTAAACCCATCCGCAACAGAACCCTATTCTCAATTGTTCAATATTAACGATAATTGGTTGTAATGGAAAGTTACTGAGAGAAAGTGTTTTATCCTAAAAATGTTGTTTACGGGCAGAGCTGTGCTGCAGAAGCAACTGGATTCTTAGAACAAAGTGAGATTGCACCCAGCGAGTCAAGGGCATGGGATGTTTTAATAATGTTTATCTCTGCCGCATGAAAAAGGTAGTTTTTTGCGTAACTACTCTCTTTCTTTGCTTAAAGCAGAAACCTATAATGAATGGAAAATTACTCCTTCGCCTATCCTTGAAGTGTTGTATCAGCAAAAGATATAAAACAAGGCACCCTCCCGACGCGCTATGAATCTGCTTCCACTGTCTGCACAGTCAGAAGGATGCTGTTCCCATATTGCAGTATGAATAAATGTCCTACTGAATGAATGAGAACACCTCTTCTGGCTCTTCTTTGATAAAATTCCATGACACGGTTCTCCCCTGGAATGCTGATTTAAAATTGAATAATGAAATTTACTCTTTGCAGAACAGCATTAGAATCCCTTTTTTCAGTTTAACTCAAATTTTGTATTAATGTTTAATGTATTAATTTAAATTATATTAACATATTAATGATGCATGCCTCACCTAATATATTGCTTGACTGCATTTGTTGTCTTTTCATATTGCATAAGGAATCAAATGCATGTTTTGAAGCCTCAGTCCATGATAATACTGGTCCTGAAAAACAAAACAGTCACATAGTCGGGCCTAAAGAGAAAATCAGATAAAATACCCAGTGCTTAAACTGTAACAAATATATTACTATTGTTTAATGTCATTCTTAAATGACAATGTGAAAGCTGGAGATTTAGTTGGAATGTAAAGTGTTTTAAGAGCAAGATATTGCAGCATCAAATCCATAGTGTGTGACCTACTGACAGCACTTAATTTTTTCAAGTATACTCTGAGCAGAATCATTCAAGGGATATCAAAACCCTCTAAGCAGTGTTCGTCAAAGCAAAAACTGGTGATGGAATAGTTGCTGCAAGCAGAATAAAGAATCTTATGTTTGCAAAAAAATACACAGATAGGATTATATCAGACTTGGATCTCCCCTGGAGGTCTGCCCTGAAAGGATGTTTTTCAGTAGAAACACAAGACATTAAAACGAATAATGAAAAGGAAAGAAAAGTTTGATGATACATTCAATTATACATTCAAACCCTTAAGCAATTAAGAATTACAGCCTTTCCACTGGAGCTGGAAATCTACGATTAGCCAGGGGAAAACTGAGTGAGATTCTACAATGAGTCTGCACTGCCATGATAACAGTGAATTACTAATCTGATAAGAAGCTGCATAATTATGTGTACAGGATCTCTCTGAAGCATTTTGTGGCTGAAAGGTAAAGGAAACAGAAATGCTCTATATCTCTTATTAAACAAAAAAATAATTAACTTTTAATATGATAAATTCATGCAAGGAAGCAAAATGCTCTTAAATCCTATTCAAGAAAATAATATTTTGGTGATGAATCTCTTTTATACTTATTGCCTGGGACATGCATTTTGAAGAACACATGGGCAACTAACTCTGCATTTGAATATGTTTTTGACATCTATTTCTAACCAAACCCCAGTACAGGATTTTGCTCTCCAAGATTTATTTTAAAATGTGAATAAGAATAATGTGAGAAAGTTCCTATATGCTTTTGACTAATATGTCTGAATTTTATAATTTTGTTATAAAATGTAGTTACATTTTAACTATTGCTGCAGTCTGCTGTTAAAATAATTTGAACCTTAATAAAGATATTGTCTACTTGCAGAACATTGCTCACACTTTAAAGAACATTACTTTGGCAGAACCCCAGCTAGTTAGCTGTTAAATGTGTATTTATCTATCTAATAGATTTACTGGACCTATATTGTGATTGTAATATAATGGCCAGACATTATGAAATCACTGTGCAATCCATACTTAATTACAATTACTGGCATGCTGATTGGAATTACTAGCAGTACGAAATATAATTGATTATATGTGAAAAAAATGGGACCAAGCAATGGGATAAAATATATTTTAGTCTGAATTTATATATCTGTATGGTTTTTACCTGTAATTCAAAGATATTGTTACCGTTAACTGTTTTTATTGTTTGGTGGAAGTCTGCATAAGCATTTTGTCACATCAGATCATCAGTAGTTTATCAGTAGTTTTCAAATACGTTTATGAATTTTGAATAATATTATTCTCTTGAATTTCCCTTCTCTGATGTCTGCATGCACTTGTCATTGACATTTTTGGTTATTCATAGCCCATGTATTCTGACACCCACACAGCACTAAACTAAGCATAGCCTCCAGAGCAGGTGGTAATGTTATACTGTGAACAAGATGTCTCATGTTATTGATCAGCAATCTAGTGCTGAGTATGAGTAGCTTTGAATATGAGAACATATGCCCATGATTTTTATACTGTATGTGACAATTAATCTGCAGGATTAGTTATTGGAGGTACAGATGTAGCCATTCAAAATACACGGTAAAGCCCCATTACCATGGGAATTGAGCTACAGGCTACCGCAGTACGTGATTCTCTGGCCAAAATGATCAACAGGTGGCACTTGTGGTGCATTAGTTATTAGTGAAATTATTTCTTCATTTAATCTCTGTACTGTGCATGTTTAAAACTGCTTAATATGGAATTTTACAACTGAATGGGAATTTCGGTAGCTGAGCATAAAAATAACAGGAGCATAATGTCTCTGAACGTCATAAACTATATCAATTTGAGAATATAAAAATATTATACAAACCGTATATGGCTGGTGGTGGTAGTTTAAAAAAATACACAACAGTCCCTGAATTTCTTATATAGCTCAAAGTATTACTGCAGTTCTCTTTCTTTGTAAACATCTGCATTGATTTGATTCATTCACTCATGATTACTTTGGAAACATTTTGCCTGTCCCTTTAAGCTCTGGGACATGTTTCGAAGTGGCATGTTGATTCAATGGCCTTGGTACCTGCCTCGTATTCTGGACGCCTGTGTTTGATTCCTGCTCAGGGCACACATTTTCCTTTAACAAGTAAAGATTCCTTTTAAAAAAATAGTAAATATTATGGACACACTATAATGATTTTCTTTTTGGTATTTCTAAATATCAAAACGTGCTCAAAGTTGTTATATTGAGTGGGCAAACGTGAATACCGTCAACAGTGGGAGTAAAAAACAATTCAACTGGTTTAATTCAAGTCAATTCAAAATACCTTCTTCATTCAAGTGGGACAATTAATCGAGAATACCGAAACGGTATTAAAAAGGTCTGCTGAAACTGAACTATAATAACATATCTGATCATTATTAACACTATGAATTTATTAATAACAACTAATAATTTCAAATTGCTTTATTTTGAAATTGTATTTTGTTCAGGGTGTTTTGTCACTGTTTTCACAACCTTCGCTTTTTTTATTAAAATGCCTTTTGTGAGACAGGGTGTTCCAGACCTCTCTTTAATTTCTGAAACTCCCTCTGTATTTCCTGTTTTCACACAGATAAGAATAAACTACATATGCAAACCTTTTCACAGGTTGAAAGATGTTCTGTACTCAATAGCTCTTTCTCCACAGTATGCGTTATGTTACATTTTTAAGCATCAGTCAAAGCACTCTGAAGACAGTCAAAAGCGTAAAAAAATGTAACCAAATAGTGTGGGTGAGACTGGTACCTGTCCTGGATAAAACGGTAAGAAAATAGATGGACTGGTGGATTTACACTTGTAAAAATGTTCCAAATTTAATGCGATACATAAGATATTATTAATAATATTAATAATGAATGACCTTGGACGATCTGTAAGATGAAGAAAAATGGTCACATGCTGAGTCTTTTTTCAGTTTTTTCAGTTTGGAATGAACTTTTACGTATTCCATGAAGCTCCGCACTTCTTTAACATTTTCTCACAAAGGCTAGGAGTGTGACACACCGCTGTGTTTGTTATGTAAAATATACAGTTTTGCTTGGGAATGGGGACGGGATTTTCAGTAGCATGCCCTCTCTTGTCAATGTTTGTCATGCTTTAACATAAGGCAATCGGCAATCAAACGTCCTGTTTTTAGAAACACTATACTGTTTTCTGCACTGTAGTTTTAAAACAAAGACGTGCCACGTGCATACAGTGTAATGCTGTATGGTTTTAAAGTATTGTGGGAAATACATTTATTTGTACTGTATCAAAGTGGACCTCATTCGCAGCACCCTGGATTACAAACTGTGAGCGTTTCATTGTCTATTGCAAAATAGACAACGCTGCTGCTGCACCCACTGGCCTTCGAGCTTTGAGTCACCTACTTCTTCGACTAGCTTGCAGGAAAATAACTGAAGAAATTTACTATCTAACCATTGCAAAGGGTGCAACTGCAGCAGCCACAAATAAATAAAAAAAACTTTTTTTTCTCCTGATCATAACTGTAACACGTTTCACTTCCTTGTGTAACAATGTCTTTTCCGAAATATAAAGCTTCTTTTTTTAAGAATTCGCTACCAATACGTTTCTGAGCGCCGTTAAGAATATTAATTTAATTTAATTAATTTATATGTATTCAGCTGGTTGTATCAGGGTATTAATTTTATATATCACAGTATTTAAATGTTCAATATACATTCATGTTCTCATAGCGGGGTACTGGGCTCCCGACCCCCCTGACAGACAAAGGTGATACGTGTGTTACTAATTCAAAGGGAAGCCTGTGGCAGAGTTCAGCGCATTTTAAATTAATAAGAGGCTATGAACAGCAGCAGCACCTGTATCAATGTTAGTAGTTTTATGATAAATATAATAATAATTATTATTATTAACAATAATAATAATTAACAAATAATATAATGAATCGCATTTCAAAAAGATTAACTACAGACCGTCTTCTTTTTCTGTTTCAGCTTAATGGGGCAAATACAAAGTCAAATCAGTCAGGATCTCGGAGTTTATCAAGTGCAAAAACATTTCACATAACAAAAACGTGAAAAAAGCAGACCTTCAATTTAGATCAGGTATCTCTGTAGGTGTCCGAACAGTTCAATGAAATAAGCTGCTGTCACGGACGTCCAAAGGGACTAACCATGGGGAGCAGGAAAGCGGAAAAAGACCCATATGCATAGCGACGAGACGGGAAAAAGGCCCAGGCTCATTAGTGCAAAGAGTTCAGGAATGCCGTATAGAAACCTATGCCCTCAGGGAGCGGACGTGGGGCGCCCTGGTGCTAGGCGGGTCTCAGGACATCCGAACATCAATGCTGAGACAGGACAGAGTGCAAGACCCGGAAATATATAGCCCAAGGGAAAGAGAGGGACAGGAAGGACAGCAGACCGGAAACTAGGGACAGGACAGAGAAGGAGTGCCCCCTGGCTGCAGAGGGCGTGACAGCTGCAATACAGTCAGACAGACAGATTTTAAATTCTTGAAGCAAAATAAGCTCTTTAAGGTTTGTCAAAATCAGATTCTTTGCAATCAGTACACAACTTCTCAAAAGATACCCGTTTCTCTCATCCATAGGTTTGATTTTTTTAAAATTTTGAAACCTTGGATGGTATGCCTCAGGGACTCATTCATAGTGTAATCCAAATAAAAAAACTGCTGGGCACACCATGATCTTCACATGCAGGTGTGAAGTAGAGTTAAGAGTCTCTGTTTTAAAAGGTTTGGGATTTTTTGTTACGGATTGGCTCCGTACATTAGACCCTATGCGAAGCGGTAAGGGCTGAAGGAAACAGGGGGCGTAATTCGGGGGGAAAACACACAGGGTTTTAATAGTGCAACAAAGTAACTGTGACAGTTCGGGAAACTGGCCCCCAAATCCGAGCGGGTCTGAAGGAGGGTCAGTGCACAGTCCATGAGTCCAAAGCCTGGAGCATTCAGCAGCCTGGTGACAGGCGGGGTCTCGCGACATCCAAACTCTAATGCTGAGCCCTGATCACTGGAGGCACTGGGAATAAATGGAGGGAGACAAAACAAGGCGCACCTGGAGAATATACCAGCAATCACGCAGAGGTAATGACGGGAGTAGTGGAGCACCCTCTTGGGGAGGGATGTCGACTATGATATTTGTGTTACAATTTGTATTTGTTGTAACTTTTAATACAATGGTGAATATAATTGAGGTTCTACCTTTTAAAGTTTAAGCTTTTAAAATCATGCAATGTTTAAGTTAGGCAGGGACATGTCATTGTTTCTTATTTTTGATTTTCTTTAAAAATTGTTTTAAAAATCAGCTTCCCACTTCCACCTCGCCGTAACTATAGTGGGGATGTTTAGGATCTTTGATTTGTTTTGTGGAGCTACTTTTTTTCCTTAGTTCACGCGTGCTGCACTTGGGGTTGTTAATATTACTTATTATTATTGTTAGATATTAGTTGTATTAAAGGTAACTGTGGTGTCCATCATGGCATTCGGTTCATTTTACTCTGCGCCTGACTTTGGAGCAGTTTGAGAAATGTCGCAAGCCAGATGTTAAATCGATAGCGGGTTTTAGTCTCTCGGTTTACTGGGGATGTATTGGATGTTAAACTGAGGAATCGATATACCCCCAGGCCCCAGAAAGGTAAAGGTGATAAAGGTGATAAAAATACATTCAAAAGTGTGCAGTATGTTAACACAAACTGTAACAGAGCCACTTGTGAGAGCAAGGTGACTTTCTGCTCAATTACGTGAGAGCTACAGCACAGTCAGATAGATCTTAAATTCTTTAAGCAACATTAGCTGTTTGTCAAAATCACCTACTTTGCACAGTACACGACTTCTGAGAAGATATCTTTTTCTCTCTTGCAATTTCACCCAAGGTTTATTTTTTATAATTCTGAAACTTGGACAATGTGCCTCAGGGACTCATTCATAGTCTATTCAAAATAACCCCCCCTCCGGGTCTCATCTCCCGCTGTTCCGTGAATCCATGAAGTCAGATCCACAGATATACCAAAACAGTAGTGCACATGGCAATGAATGGCAGTGAGTTCATATACTGTATAAATATACTGTATATACAGTATGAGACAGTACGATACAGTATATGTGAAATATTTTTTCTTCATCCAAATTTAAAGTTAAAAAATATAACTGTAATGTAAAAAATATAGCCAAAAGGATCGCTCTAAAGGTGAAATTCCAAGCTAAAGACAAAACTCAACGTGTCTTCTCTGTAACACTTCAGTTTACAGCTCGTCCATGGTCATTCATTATTAATAATATATTCCTTATTGCCTTTAAATTGGAGCATTCTTACAAATATAAAAAGAGGTGATACACAACGTGTATCCTCTATAACTCTTCAGTTTACAGAATATATGGTTTAAAGTTTTAAATTTAAAGTTAAATTGTTAAATTCTGAAATTTGGATTAAGACAGAATATAGATTTTCTCAATTCGGATGTAAACCTCAAAGAGATACATCACATTTACAATAAGCTATAATAGTGGACTATTTTTTTCTATTCAGCTATGTAACAAACCAAAAGTAATTCTCTGATCGGGCTTTGATTGGCCTGGGTGCAGCACGCTACATTACAGTCTATTGCCCATTACGACTATAAGGACAATAAAAGCTTTTTTTAAAAAAAAACAAATGTGAAAATGTTTCCAAAACATCCATTTTACCTGCTTAGTTACATGAATCCATATTAGTATTACTATCAAGTGGTATCTTTTTTTTTACAATAATACAGTAACAGCAAGTGGTGTTCTTACTACGTACTCTTAGAAAAGGATAAAACGTTATAACTTTTTATGAAGTACAGTATAAACTTTATAATGTTAGAACAAGTACATTAAAACCATAACCCACAAGTCACCAAGTTAAAGGCTTTGATGCATAAAGTATTTATGAAGAAAGTGGAATACTGGTGTGTACTTTTTTATATTTAGCTACCACTACCATCTACTGTGTGTACATTAGGTACATATTACATTATACTAATGTTTTTATTTTCAGCTACCAAAATTTACCTTTGGATTTTCTGCAAGTGGAGGTAAACCTGAAAGAAGCACATCATGGATAAAAATAAACTCTTTTTTATATATCCAACTGAGCAATCTTGCTTTTATAAAATTTACCTACTTTTAATTTGTGTTTAATTAATGTTTAACATGCTGTAATACACAGTTTAGTAAAACTAATAAAAGTCTAAGCAGTACAACTTAAATTCTTTAATTGGAAAAAGAACCTTGAGTACTAATGGACTAGTTTTCACTTATTGACTGTTATTGTTACGATCCCTGCCTCCCGGCAACATGGCCTTACTTCATCAGTCTACCTATCAGTTTACTTATTCACCACCACACCCCCGTCTCATCCTGTACTTAAACACCTGTCTTTTCCTACCTCCTCGCTCGGTATTAGTTTTCCTTTCGAGCTTCCTAGTTGCGCTACTCCTTCTTCTGCTTTGTGTCTTTCTTGGTTATCGGATTACGGTTTTTCCCCCTTTTAACGACGGTTTTTTGGATCACGGCTTGGCTTCAGTACTCACTCTCTGTTTTGGATCTCTGGCTTCCCCTGGACTCTCGGGTTGCTCTATTATCTATGGTTTCGGATCACAGTTCACGGTTTGGCTTCGGTAACTCGTTCCCTGTTTGGATCTCTGGCTTCCCCTGGACTCTCGGCTCGTTTCTTAGACTACGGCTTTCTTTGGATCATGGCTAGGTTATATCAGCTCCTGCAAGTGGGTTCATTCACTGGTTTCAGTTTCTCATACGAATCGCTAACAGTTATGTTAAAAGAGTCTCAAATTTAGAATTTGGACCATGTGAAACAAATTTCCTAGTTTTTTAGCAGTCCTTTTAGGTAACAAAGAGAGGGCGTTAGAAAGTCTTTGACGTTACAAAGAAGAGCAGCTGCACATAGAAGAGGGATGCCACACATCCAATTTCCCAAATCTCTCTTTGGGCTATGTGGGGAGTCCTCCTGCAGGCTGCACCACACATTCCCCTCATTTCAATAGCGGTTCGCCGGGCCAGTTTCTATGGTCCTTGCCTAGAGCTAATCAAAGTCTCTGCACATTACCTCCATTCCACTGCCAATGGCTCACGTGATCTGCAGTTCCTGGACCCATGGTTCCTCTCCTGTGTGGTCTCGCAGCCTGCGGTTTCCCTTGCGCTGCCTGTCCTGGGTCGAGGGCTTTGCGGAAAGAGAGAGTGCCCCTCTGTTCAGGCTTCGATCTTCTTAGCCCTTCCGTTAGCCACTCCCCCCCCCACCCAGGGGGTTTTCCGCTGCTTATCAGGAGGAGGCTTGGGTCGTTTGAGAACTGGGAGTATGCAGACCTCAGGTGTTATGGGCCCTATCACTTCTTTGTTTCCTGCCCCCTCCCTCTCTGCCCAAGGTGTGGTTCAAACTGGATCAGCAGCCACTCACACCTCTGTGCCTCAGTACCTAAGCTGTGTTTATTGCTTCCTGTCAGGATGGCCAGTGTGTTCTTAACCTGTTGCTGATTGTGCCCTGTTCGTCGTCTGCATGAGGCGATCGGCAGTGCTCGCGGAACAAAAGAGAAGGGGGCACTTCTAGGGCTTGGCGGGTGTGCTTCGACCAAAGCCATCTTCTGAGCACCTTAAAAGACTCTCAGACGCATCCAGTACACACCATAAGGAGAAACACGTTCCACAGCAGAGGGATGACACTTCTACTTGAAATGCGAGCTCTTTCAGAAAGAACAAGCACAATATAAATTAGTGCAAGAGTCGACTCTGGTGGGACTCGAACCCACAACCTTTGAATGCCTTCACATACTCCACGTCTAGAAGTCCAATGCGCTATCCATTGCGCCACAGAGCCACTGCGCACCTGACCTTTCACCCGAACCTTTAACCCTACCGTTCTGTGACATCACCAGTTACTTTGGAATTCGACACATTCCTGTATCCACGGCACGGAGGACAGTGACCAGATCTGAAGCAGGAAAATCAGAAGCAACAGACGGTGATAGGGAGGAGGATCAGCTGGAATACCGATCGTATTGTACACTGTCACAAGAGGGGTTCCCGTGCGGATCCTATTCCTTCTGGAGGCAGACTCTGTCCTGAGGTTCCATAGTGTAGTGGTTATCACGTCTGCTTTACACGCAGAAGGTCCTGGGTTCGATCCCCAGTGGAACCAAGATCTTTGCTCCTCCTAACCCCATCCCACGAAAGCCATCGCGTCCTTCCTTTAACGTGATGAGTAAAATACTAAAGATGTCTCTACCGTGAAATACTTGCAGCCTTAATGGTGTCAGAGCAAGGTGATCGCTCGGACGTGGTCTACTCCTGCCTCGTGTACGACTGCGCTTCCTAGCAAACACAAAGGGGATGCTGGTCTCCCTCAACTTTTCCACAGTTCCTGTTCATCTCCCAGAATCACCAATGCACTCACTGACTAGAACAAAACAATATCACACGAGTTCCCCTTTTATGTTCTAAGTACATCAACATTCACTATTACCCCAAGACACTCAAAACCAGCATCTGCAGCCCCAAAAGATACTTCCAAGGGCCACAATGGATTCCCACGGGTCAGCAGTCCTTTTAGGTAACAAAGAGAGGGCGTTAGAAAGTCTTTGACGCTACAAAGAAGAGCAGCTGCACATAGAAGAGGGATGCCACACATCCAATTTCCCAAATCTCTCTTTGGGCTATGTGGGGAGTCCTCCTGCAGGCTGCACCACACATTCCCCTCATTTCAATAGCGGTTCGCCGGGCCAGTTTCTATGGTCCTTGCCTAGAGCTAATCAAAGTCTCTGCACAGTACCTCCATTCCACTGCCAATGGCTCGCGTGATCTGCAGTTCCTGGACCCATGGTTCCTCTCCTGTGTGGTCTCGCAGCCTGCGGTTTCCCTTGCGCTGCCTGTCCTGGGTCGAGGGCTTTGCGGAAAGAGAGAGTGCCCCACTATTCAGGCTTCGATCTTCTTAGCCCTTCCGTTAGCCACTCCCCCCCCCCACCCAGGGGGTTTTCCGCTGCTTATCAGGAGGAGGCTTGGGTCGTTTGAGAACTGGGAGTATGCAGACCTCAGGTGTTATGGGCCCTATCACTTCTTTGTTTCCTGCCCCCTCCCTCTCTGCCCAAGGTGTGGTTCAAACTGGCTCAGCAGCCACTCACACCTCTGTGCCTCAGTACCTAGGCTGTGTTTATTGCTTCCTGTCAGGATGGCCAGTGTGTTCTTAACCTGTTGCTGATTGTGCCCTGTTCGTCGTCTGCATGAGGCGATCGGCAGTGCTCGCGGAACAAAAGAGAAGGGGGCACTTCTAGGGCTTGGCGGTTGTGCTTCGACCAAAACCATCTTCTGAGCACCTTAGAAGACTTTCAGTTGCATCCAGTACACACCATAAGGAGAAACACGTTCCACAGCAGAGGGATGACACTTCTACCTGAAATGCGAGCTCTTTCAGAAAGAACAAGCACAATATAAATTACTGCAAGAGTCGACTCTGGTGGGACTCGAACCCACAACCTTTGAATGCCTTCACATACTCCACGTCTAGAAGTCCAATGCGCTATCCATTGCGCCACAGAGCCACTGCGCACCTGACCTTTCACCCGAACCTTTAACCCTACCGTTCTGTGACATCACCAGTTACTTCGGAATTCGACACATTCCTGTATCCACGGCACGGAGGACAGTGACCAGATCTGAAGCAGGAAAATCAGAAACAACAGACGGTGATAGGGAGGAGGATCAGCTGGAATACCGATCGTATTGTACACTGTCACAAGAGGGGTTCCCGTGCGGATCCTATTCCTTCTGGAGGCAGACTCTGTCCCGAGGTTCCATAGTGTAGTGGTTATCACGTCTGCTTTACATGCAGAAGGTCCTGGGTGCGATCCCCAGTGGAACCAAGATCTTTGCTCCTCCTAACCCCGTCCCACGAAAGCCATCGCGTCCTTCCTTTAACGTGATGAGTAAAATAGTAAAGATGTCTCTACCGTGAAATACTTGCAGCCTTAATGGTGTCAGAGCAAGGTGATCGCTCGGACGTGGTCTACTCCTGCCTCGTGTACGACTGCGCTTCCTAGCAAACACAAAGGGGATGCTGGTCTCCCTCAACTTTTCCACAGTTCCTGTTCATCTCCCAGAATCACCAATGCACTCACTGACTAGAACAAAACAATATCACACGAGTTCCCCTTTTATGTTCTAAGTACATCAACATTCACTATTACCCCAAGACACACAAAACCAGCATCTGCAGCCCCAAAAGATACTTCCAAGGGCCACAATGGATTCCCACGGGTCAGCAGTCCTTTTAGGTAACAAAGAGAGGGCGTTAGAAAGTCTTTGACGCTACAAAGAAGAGCAGCTGCACATAGAAGAGGGATGCCACACATCCAATTTCCCAAATCTCTCTTTGGGCTATGTGGGGAGTCCTCCTGCAGGCTCCACCACAAATTCCCCTCATTTCAATAGCGGTTCGCCGGGCCAGTTTCTATGGTCCTTGCCTAGAGCTAATCAAAGTCTCTGCACAGTACCTCCATTCCACTGCCAATGGCTCGCGTGATCTGCAGTTCCTGGACCCATGGTTCCTCTCCTGTGTGGTCTCGCAGCCTGCGGTTTCCCTTGCGCTGCCTGTCCTGGGTCGAGGGCTTTGCGGAAAGAGAGAGTGCCCCTCTATTCAGGCTTCGATCTTCTTAGCCCTTCCGTTAGCCACTCCCCCCCCCACCCAGGGGGTTTTCCGCTGCTTATCAGGAGGAGGCTTGGGTCGTTTGAGAACTGGGAGTATGCAGACCTCAGGTGTTATGGGCCCTATCACTTCTTTGTTTCCTGCCCCCTCCCTCTCTGCCCAAGGTGTGGTTCAAACTGGCTCAGCAGCCACTCACACCTCTGTGCCTCAGTACCTAAGCTGTGTTTATTGCTTCCTGTCAGGACGGCCAGTGTGTTCTTAACCTGTTGCTGATTGTGCCCTGTTCGTCGTCTGCATGAGGCGATCGGCAGTGCTCGCGGAACAAAAGAGAAGGGGGCGCTTCTAGGGCTTGGCGGTTGTGCTTCGACCAAAGCCATCTTCTTAGCACGTTAGAAGACTCTCAGTCGCATCCAGTACACACCATAAGGAGAAACACGTTCCACAGCAGAGGGATGACACTTCTACTTGAAATGCGAGCTCTTTCAGAAAGAACAAGCACAATATAAATTACTGCAAGAGTCGACTCTGGTGGGACTCGAACCCACAACCTTTGAATGCCTTCACATACTCCACGTCTAGAAGTCCAATGCGCTATCCATTGCGCCACAGAGCCACTGCGCACCTGACCTTTCACCCGAACCTTTAACCCTACCGTTCTGTGACATCACCAGTTACTTCGGAATTCGACACATTCCTGTATCCACGGCACGGAGGACAGTGACCAGATCTGAAGCAGGAAAATCAGAAACAACAGACGGTGATAGGGAGGAGGATCAGCTGGAATACCGATCGTATTGTACACTGTCACAAGAGGGGTTCCCGTGCGGATCCTATTCCTTCTGGAGGCAGACTCTGTCCTGAGGTTCCATAGTGTAGTGGTTATCACGTCTGCTTTACACGCAGAAGGTCCTGGGATCGATCCCCAGTGGAACCAAGATCTTTGCTCCTCCTAACCCCATCCCACGAAAGCCATCGTGTCCTTCCTTTAACGTGATGAGTAAAATAGTAAAGATGTCTCTACCGTGAAATACTTGCAGCCTTAATGGTGTCAGAGCAAGGTGATCGCTCGGACGTGGTCTACTCCTGCCTCGTGTACGACTGCGCTTCCTAGCAAACACAAAGGGGATGCTGGTCTCCCTCAACTTTTCCACAGTTCCTGTTCATCTCCCAGAATCACCAATGCACTCACTGACTAGAACAAAACAATATCACACGAGTTCCCCTTTTATGTTCTAAGTACATCAACATTCACTATTACCCCAAGACACTCAAAACCAGCATCTGCAGCCCCAAAAGATACTTCCAAGGGCCACAATGGATTCCCACGGGTCAGCAGTCCTTTTAGGTAACAAAGAGAGGGCGTTAGAAAGTCTTTGACGCTACAAAGAAGAGCAGCTGCACATAGAAGAGGGATGCCACACATCCAATTTCCCAAATCTCTCTTTGGGCTATGTGGGGAGTCCTCCTGCAGGCTGCACCACACATTCCCCTCATTTCAATAGCGGTTCGCCGGGCCAGTTTCTATGGTCCTTGCCTAGAGCTAATCAAAGTCTCTGCACAGTACCTCCATTCCACTGCCAATGGCTCGCGTGATCTGCAATTCCTGGACCCATGGTTCCTCTCCTGTGTGGTCTCGCAGCCTGCGGTTTCCCTTGCGCTGCCTGTCCTGGGTCGAGGGCTTTGCGGAAAGAGAGAGTGCCCCTCTATTCAGGCTTCGATCTTCTTAGCCCTTCCGTTAGCCACTCCCCCCCCCCACCCAGGGGGTTTTCCGCTGCTTATCAGGAGGAGGCTTGGGTCGTTTGAGAACTGGGAGTATGCAGACCTCAGGTGTTATGGGCCCTATCACTTCTTTGTTTCCTGCCCCCTCCCTCTCTGCCCAAGGTGTGGTTCAAACTGGCTCAGCAGCCACTCACACCTCTGTGCCTCAGTACCTAGGCTGTGTTTATTGCTTCCTGTCAGGATGGCCAGTGTGTTCTTAACCTGTTGCTGATTGTGCCCTGTTCGTCGTCTGCATGAGGCGATCGGCAGTGCTCGCGGAACAAAAGAGAAGGGGGCGCTTCTAGGGCTTGGCGGTTGTGCTTCGACCAAAGCCATCTTCTGAGCACCTTAGAAGACTTTCAGTTGCATCCAGTACACACCATAAGGAGAAACACGTTCCACAGCAGAGGGATGACACTTCTTCTTGAAATGCGAGCTCTTTCAGAAAGAACAAGCACAATATAAATTAGTGCAAGAGTCGACTCTGGTGGGACTCGAACCCACAACCTTTGAATGCCTTCACATACTCCACGTCTAGAAGTCCAATGCGCTATCCATTGCGCCACAGAGCCACTGCGCACCTGACCTTTCACCCGAACTTTTAACCCTACCGTTCTGTGACATCACCAGTTACTTCGGAATTCGACACATTCCTGTATCCACGGCACGGAGGACAGTGACCAGATCTGAAGCAGGAAAATCAGAAACAACAGACGGTGATAGGGAGGAGGATCAGCTGGAATACCGATCGTATTGTACACTGTCACAAGAGGGGTTCCCGTGCGGATCCTATTCCTTCTGGAGGCAGACTCTGTCCTGAGGTTCCATAGTGTAGTGGTTATCACGTCTGCTTTACACGCAGAAAGTCCTGGGTTCGATCCCCAGTGGAACCAAGATCTTTGCTCCTCCTAACCCCGTCCCACGAAAGCCATCGCGTCCTTCCTTTAACGTGATGAGTAAAATAGTAAAGATGTCTCTACCGTGAAATACTTGCAGCCTTAATGGTGTCAGAGCAAGGTGATCGCTCGGACGTGGTCTACTCCTGCCTCGTGTACGACTGCGCTTCCTAGCAAACACAAAGGGGATGCTGGTCTCCCTCAACTTTTCCACAGTTCCTGTTCATCTCCCAGAATCACCAATGCACTCACTGACTAGAACAAAACAATATCACACGAGTTCCCCTTTTATGTTCTAAGTACATCAACATTCACTATTACCCCAAGACACTCAAAACCAGCATCTGCAGCCCCAAAAGATACTTCCAAGGGCCACAATGGATTCCCACGGGTCAGCAGTCCTTTTAGGTAACAAAGAGAGGGCGTTAGAAAGTCTTTGACGCTACAAAGAAGAGCAGCTGCACATAGAAGAGGGATGCCACACATCCAATTTCCCAAATCTCTCTTTGGGCTATGTGGGGAGTCCTCCTGCAGGCTGCACCACACATTCCCCTCATTTCAATAGCGGTTCGCCGGGCCAGTTTCTATGGTCCTTGCCTAGAGCTAATCAAAGTCTCTGCACAGTACCTCCATTCCACTGCCAATGGCTCGCGTGATCTGCAATTCCTGGACCCATGGTTCCTCTCCTGTGTGGTCTCGCAGCCTGCGGTTTCCCTTGCGCTGCCTGTCCTGGGTCGAGGGCTTTGCGGAAAGAGAGAGTGCCCCTCTATTCAGGCTTCGATCTTCTTAGCCCTTCCGTTAGCCACTCCCCCCCCCCACCCAGGGGGTTTTCCGCTGCTTATCAGGAGGAGGCTTGGGTCGTTTGAGAACTGGGAGTATGCAGACCTCAGGTGTTATGGGCCCTATCACTTCTTTGTTTCCTGCCCCCTCCCTCTCTGCCCAAGGTGTGGTTCAAACTGGCTCAGCAGCCACTCATACCTCTGTGCCTCAGTACCTAGGCTGTGTTTATTGCTTCCTGTCAGGATGGCCAGTGTGTTCTTAACCTGTTGCTGATTGTGCCCTGTTCGTCGTCTGCATGAGGCGATCGGCAGTGCTCGCGGAACAAAAGAGAAGGGGGCGCTTCTAGGGCTTGGCGGTTGTGCTTCGACCAAAGCCATCTTCTGAGCACCTTAGAAGACTTTCAGTTGCATCCAGTACACACCATAAGGAGAAACACGTTCCACAGCAGAGGGATGACACTTCTTCTTGAAATGCGAGCTCTTTCAGAAAGAACAAGCACAATATAAATTACTGCAAGAGTCGACTCTGGTGGGACTCGAACCCACAACCTTTGAATGCCTTCACATACTCCACGTCTAGAAGTCCAATGCGCTATCCATTGCGCCACAGAGCCACTGCGCACCTGACCTTTCACACGAACCTTTAACCCTACCGTTCTGTGACATCACCAGTTACTTCGGAATTCGACACATTCCTGTATCCACGGCACGGAGGACAGTGACCAGATCTGAAGCAGGAAAATCAGAAACAACAGACGGTGATAGGGAGGAGGATCAGCTGGAATACCGATCGTATTGTACACTGTCACAAGAGGGGTTCCCGTGCGGATCCTATTCCTTCTGGAGGCAGACTCTGTCCTGAGGTTCCATAGTGTAGTGGTTATCACGTCTGCTTTACACGCAGAAGGTCCTGGGTTCGATCCCCAGTGGAACCAAGATCTTTGCTCCTCCTAACCCCGTCCCACGAAAGCCATCGCGTCCTTCCTTTAACGTGATGAGTAAAATAGTAAAGATGTCTCTACCGTGAAATACTTGCAGCCTTAATGGTGTCAGAGCAAGGTGATCGCTCGGACGTGGTCTACTCCTGCCTCGTGTACGACTGCGCTTCCTAGCAAACACAAAGGGGATGCTGGTCTCCCTCAACTTTTCCACAGTTCCTGTTCATCTCCCAGAATCACCAATGCACTCACTGACTAGAACAAAACAATATCACACGAGTTCCCCTTTTATGTTCTAAGTACATCAACATTCACTATTACCCCAAGACACACAAGACCAGCATCTGCAGCCCCAAAAGATACTTCCAAGGGCCACAATGGATTCCCACGGGTCAGCAGTCCTTTTAGGTAACAAAGAGAGGGCGTTAGAAAGTCTTTGACGCTACAAAGAAGAGCAGCTGCACATAGAAGAGGGATGCCACACATCCAATTTCCCAAATCTCTCTTTGGGCTATGTGGGGAGTCCTCCTGCAGGCTCCACCACAAATTCCCCTCATTTCAATAGCGGTTCGCCGGGCCAGTTTCTATGGTCTTTGCCTAGAGCTAATCAAAGTCTCTGCACAGTACCTCCATTCCACTGCCAATGGCTCGTGTGATCTGCAGTTCCTGGACCCATGGTTCCTCTCCTGTGTGGTCTCGCAGCCTGCGGTTTCCCTTGCGCTGCCTGTCCTGGGTCGAGGGCTTTGCGGAAAGAGAGAGTGCCCCTCTATTCAGGCTTCGATCTTCTTAGCCCTTCCGTTAGCCACTCCCCCCCCCACCCAGGGGGTTTTCCGCTGCTTATCAGGAGGAGGCTTGGGTCGTTTGAGAACTGGGAGTATGCAGACCTCAGGTGTTATGGGCCCTATCACTTCTTTGTTTCCTGCCCCCTCCCTCTCTGCCCAAGGTGTGGTTCAAACTGGCTCAGCAGCCACTCACACCTCTGTGCCTCAGTACCTAGGCTGTGTTTATTGCTTCCTGTCAGGACGGCCAGTGTGTTCTTAACCTGTTGCTGATTGTGCCCTGTTCGTCGTCTGCATGAGGCGATCGGCAGTGCTCGCGGAACAAAAGAGAAGGGGGCGCTTTTAGGGCTTGGCGGTTGTGCTTCGACCAAAGCCATCTTCTTAGCACGTTAAAAGACTTTCAGTTGCATCCAGTACACACCATAAGGAGAAACACGTTCCACAGCAGAGGGATGACACTTCTACTTGAAATGCGAGCTCTTTCAGAAAGAACAAGCACAATATAAATTACTGCAAGAGTCAACTCTGGTGGGACTTGAACCCACAACCTTTGAATGCCTTCACATACTCCACGTCTAGAAGTCCAATGCGCTATCCATTGCACCACAGAGCCACTGCGCACCTAACCTTTCACCCGAACCTTTAACCCTACCGTTCTGTGACATCACCAGTTACTTCGGAATTCGACACATTCCTGTATCCACGGAACGGAGGACAGTGACCAGATCTGAAGCAGGAAAATCAGAAACAACAGACGGTGATAGGGAGGAGGATCAGCTGGAATACCGATCGTATTGTACACTGTCACAAGAGGGGTTCCCGTGCGGATCCTATTCCTTCTGGAGGCAGACTCTGTCCTGAGGTTCCAAAGTGTAGTGGTTATCACGTCTGCTTTACACGCAGAAGGTCCTGGGATCGATCCCCAGTGGAACCAAGATCTTTGCTCCTCCTAACCCCGTCCCACGAAAGCCATCGCGTCCTTCCTTTAACGTGATGAGTAAAATAGTAAAGATGTCTCTACCGTGAAATACTTGCAGCCTTAATGGTGTCAGAGCAAGGTGATCGCTCGGACGTGGTCTACTCCTGCCTCGTGTACGACTGCGCTTCCTAGCAAACACAAAGGGGATGCTGGTCTCCCTCAACTTTTCCACAGTTCCTGTTCATCTCCCAGAATCACCAATGCACTCACTGACTAGAACAAAACAATATCACACGAGTTCCCCTTTTATGTTCTAAGTACATCAACATTCACTATTACCCCAAGACACTCAAAACCAGCATCTGCAGCCCCAAAAGATACTTCCAAGGGCCACAATGGATTCCCACGGGTCAGCAGTCCTTTTAGGTAACAAAGAGAGGGCGTTAGAAAGTCTTTGACGCTACAAAGAAGAGCAGCTGCACATAGAAGAGGGATGCCACACATCCAATTTCCCAAATCTCTCTTTGGGCTATGTGGGGAGTCCTCCTGCAGGCTGCACCACACATTCCCCTCATTTCAATAGCGGTTCGCCGGGCCAGTTTCTATGGTCCTTGCCTAGAGCTAATCAAAGTCTCTGCACAGTACCTCCATTCCACTGCCAATGGCTCGCGTGATCTGCAGTTCCTGGACCCATGGTTCCTCTCCTGTGTGGTCTCGCAGCCTGCGGTTTCCCTTGCGCTGCCTGTCCTGGGTCGAGGGCTTTGCGGAAAGAGAGAGTGCCCCTCTATTCAGGCTTCGATCTTCTTAGCCCTTCCGTTAGCCACTCCCCCCCCCACCCAGGGGGTTTTCCGCTGCTTATCAGGAGGAGGCTTGGGTCGTTTGAGAACTGGGAGTATGCAGACCTCAGGTGTTATGGGCCCTATCACTTCTTTGTTTCCTGCCCCCTCCCTCTCTGCCCAAGGTGTGGTTCAAACTGGCTCAGCAGCCACTCACACCTCTGTGCCTCAGTACCTAGGCTGTGTTTATTGTTTCCTGTCAGGACGGCCAGTGTGTTCTTAACCTGTTGCTGATTGTGCCCTGTTTGTCGTCTGCATGAGGCGATCGGCAGTGCTCGCGGAACAAAAGAGAAGGGGGCGCTTTTAGGGCTTGGCGGTTGTGCTTCGACCAAAGCCATCTTCTTAGCACGTTAAAAGACTTTCAGTTGCATCCAGTACACACCATAAGGAGAAACACGTTCCACAGCAGAGGGATTACACTTCTACTTGAAATGCGAGCTCTTTCAGAAAGAACAAGCACAATATAAATTACTGCAAGAGTCAACTCTGGTGGGACTTGAACCCACAACCTTTGAATGCCTTCACATACTCCACGTCTAGAAGTCCAATGCGCTATCCATTGCGCCACAGAGCCACTGCGCACCTGACCTTTCACCCGAACCTTTAACCCTACCGTTCTGTGACATCACCAGTTACTTCGGAATTCGACACATTCCTGTATCCACGGCACGGAGGACAGTGACCAGATCTGAAGCAGGAAAATCAGAAACAACAGACGGTGATAGGGAGGAGGATCAGCTGGAATACCGATCGTATTGTACACTGTCACAAGAGGGGTTCCCGTGCGGATCCTATTCCTTCTGGAGGCAGACTCTGTCCTGAGGTTCCATAGTGTAGTGGTTATCACGTCTGCTTTACACGCAGAAGGTCCTGGGTTCGATCCCCAGTGGAACCAAGATCTTTGCTCCTCCTAACCCCGTCCCACGAAAGCCATCGCGTCCTTCCTTTAACGTGATGAGTAAAATAGTAAAGATGTCTCTACCGTGAAATACTTGCAGCCTTAATGGTGTCAGAGCAAGGTGATCGCTCGGACGTGGTCTACTCCTGCCTCGTGTACGACTGCGCTTCCTAGCAAACACAAAGGGGATGCTGGTCTCCCTCAACTTTTCCACAGTTCCTGTTCATCTCCCAGAATCACCAATGCACTCACTGACTAGAACAAAACAATATCACACGAGTTCCCCTTTTATGTTCTAAGTACATCAACATTCACTATTACCCCAAGACACTCAAAACCAGCATCTGCAGCCCCAAAAGATACTTCCAAGGGCCACAATGGATTCCCACGGGTCAGCAGTCCTTTTAGGTAACAAAGAGAGGGCGTTAGAAAGTCTTTGACGCTACAAAGAAGAGCAGCTGCACATAGAAGAGGGATGCCACACATCCAATTTCCCAAATCTCTCTTTGGGCTATGTGGGGAGTCCTCCTGCAGGCTGCACCACACATTCCCCTCATTTCAATAGCGGTTCGCCGGGCCAGTTTCTATGGTCCTTGCCTAGAGCTAATCAAAGTCTCTGCACAGTACCTCCATTCCACTGCCAATGGCTCGCGTGATCTGCAGTTCCTGGACCCATGGTTCCTCTCCTGTGTGGTCTCGCAGCCTGCGGTTTCCCTTGCGCTGCCTGTCCTGGGTCGAGGGCTTTGCGGAAAGAGAGAGTGCCCCTCTATTCAGGCTTCAATCTTCTTAGCCCTTCCGTTAGCCACTCCCCCCCCCACCCAGGGGGTTTTCCGCTGCTTATCAGGAGGAGGCTTGGGTCGTTTGAGAACTGGGAGTATGCAGACCTCAGGTGTTATGGGCCCTATCACTTCTTTGTTTCCTGCCCCCTCCCTCTCTGCCCAAGGTGTGGTTCAAACTGGCTCAGCAGCCACTCACACCTCTGTGCCTCAGTACCTAGGCTGTGTTTATTGCTTCCTGTCAGGATGGCCAGTGTGTTCTTAACCTGTTGCTGATTGTGCCCTGTTCGTCGTCTGCATGAGGCGATCGGCAGTGCTCGCGGAACAAAAGAGAAGGGGGCACTTCTAGGGCTTGGCGGTTGTGCTTCGACCAAAGCCATCTTCTGAGCACCTTAGAAGACTTTCAGTTGCATCCAGTACACACCATAAGGAGAAACACGTTCCACAGCAGAGGGATGACACTTCTACCTGAAATGCGAGCTCTTTCAAATAGAACAAGCACAATATAAATTACTGCAAGAGTCGACTCTGGTGGGACTCGAACCCACAACCTTTGAATGCCTTCACATACTCCACGTCTAGAAGTCCAATGCGCTATCCATTGCGCCACAGAGCCACTGCGCACCTGACCTTTCACCCGAACCTTTAACCCTACCGTTCTGTGACATCACCAGTTACTTCGGAATTCGACACATTCCTGTATCCACGGCACGGAGGACAGTGACCAGATCTGAAGCAGGAAAATCAGAAACAACAGACGGTGATAGGGAGGAGGATCAGCTGGAATACCGATCGTATTGTACACTGTCACAAGAGGGGTTCCCATGCGGATCCTATTCCTTCTGGAGGCAGACTCTGTCCTGAGGTTCCATAGTGTAGTGGTTATCACGTCTGCTTTACACGCAGAAGGTCCTGGGTGCGATCCCCAGTGGAACCAAGATCTTTGCTCCTCCTAACCCCGTCCCACGAAAGCCATCGCGTCCTTCCTTTAACGTGATGAGTAAAATAGTAAAGATGTCTCTACCGTGAAATACTTGCAGCCTTAATGGTGTCAGAGCAAGGTGATCGCTCGGACGTGGTCTACTCCTGCCTCGTGTACGACTGCGCTTCCTAGCAAACACAAAGGGGATGCTGGTCTCCCTCAACTTTTCCACAGTTCCTGTTCATCTCCCAGAATCACCAATGCACTCACTGACTAGAACAAAACAATATCACACGAGTTCCCCTTTTATGTTCTAAGTACATCAACATTCACTATTACCCCAAGACACACAAAACCAGCATCTGCAGCCCCAAAAGATACTTCCAAGGGCCACAATGGATTCCCACGGGTCAGCAGTCCTTTTAGGTAACAAAGAGAGGGCGTTAGAAAGTCTTTGACGCTACAAAGAAGAGCAGCTGCACATAGAAGAGGGATGCCACACATCCAATTTCCCAAATCTCTCTTTGGGCTATGTGGGGAGTCCTCCTGCAGGCTCCACCACAAATTCCCCTCATTTCAATAGCGGTTCGCCGGGCCAGTTTCTATGGTCCTTGCCTAGAGCTAATCAAAGTCTCTGCACAGTACCTCCATTCCACTGCCAATGGCTCGCGTGATCTGCAGTTCCTGGACCCATGGTTCCTCTCCTGTGTGGTCTCGCAGCCTGCGGTTTCCCTTGCGCTGCCTGTCCTGGGTCGAGGGCTTTGCGGAAAGAGAGAGTGCCCCTCTATTCAGGCTTCGATCTTCTTAGCCCTTCCGTTAGCCACTCCCCCCCCCACCCAGGGGGTTTTCCGCTGCTTATCAGGAGGAGGCTTGGGTCGTTTGAGAACTGGGAGTATGCAGACCTCAGGTGTTATGGGCCCTATCACTTCTTTGTTTCCTGCCCCCTCCCTCTCTGCCCAAGGTGTGGTTCAAACTGGCTCAGCAGCCACTCACACCTCTGTGCCTCAGTACCTAGGCTGTGTTTATTGTTTCCTGTCAGGACGGCCAGTGTGTTCTTAACCTGTTGCTGATTGTGCCCTGTTTGTCGTCTGCATGAGGCGATCGGCAGTGCTCGCGGAACAAAAGAGAAGGGGGCGCTTTTAGGGCTTGGCGGTTGTGCTTCGACCAAAGCCATCTTCTTAGCACGTTAAAAGACTTTCAGTTGCATCCAGTACACACCATAAGGAGAAACACGTTCCACAGCAGAGGGATGACACTTCTACTTGAAATGCGAGCTCTTTCAGAAAGAACAAGCACAATATAAATTACTGCAAGAGTCAACTCTGGTGGGACTTGAACCCACAACCTTTGAATGCCTTCACATACTCCACGTCTAGAAGTCCAATGCGCTATCCATTGCGCCACAGAGCCACTGCGCACCTGACCTTTCACCCGAACCTTTAACCCTACCGTTCTGTGACATCACCAGTTACTTCGGAATTCGACACATTCCTGTATCCACGGCACGGAGGACAGTGACCAGATCTGAAGCAGGAAAATCAGAAACAACAGACGGTGATAGGGAGGAGGATCAGCTGGAATACCGATCGTATTGTACACTGTCACAAGAGGGGTTCCCGTGCGGATCCTATTCCTTCTGGAGGCAGACTCTGTCCTGAGGTTCCATAGTGTAGTGGTTATCACGTCTGCTTTACACGCAGAAGGTCCTGGGTTCGATCCCCAGTGGAACCAAGATCTTTGCTCCTCCTAACCCCGTCCCACGAAAGCCATCGCGTCCTTCCTTTAACGTGATGAGTAAAATAGTAAAGATGTCTCTACCGTGAAATACTTGCAGCCTTAATGGTGTCAGAGCAAGGTGATCGCTCGGACGTGGTCTACTCCTGCCTCGTGTACGACTGCGCTTCCTAGCAAACACAAAGGGGATGCTGGTCTCCCTCAACTTTTCCACAGTTCCTGTTCATTTCCCAGAATCACCAATGCACTCACTGACTAGAACAAAACAATATCACATGAGTTCCCCTTTTATGTTCTAAGTACATCAACATTCACTATTACCCCAAGACACTCAAAACCAGCATCTGCAGCCCCAAAAGATACTTCCAAGGGCCACAATGGATTCCCACGGGTCAGCAGTCCTTTTAGGTAACAAAGAGAGGGCGTTAGAAAGTCTTTGACGCTACAAAGAAGAGCAGCTGCACATAGAAGAGGGATGCCACACATCCAATTTCCCAAATCTCTCTTTGGGCTATGTGGGGAGTCCTCCTGCAGGCTGCACCACACATTCCCCTCATTTCAATAGCGGTTCGCCGGGCCAGTTTCTATGGTCCTTGCCTAGAGCTAATCAAAGTCTCTGCACAGTACCTCCATTCCACTGCCAATGGCTCGCGTGATCTGCAGTTCCTGGACCCATGGTTCCTCTCCTGTGTGGTCTCGCAGCCTGCGGTTTCCCTTGCGCTGCCTGTCCTGGGTCGAGGGCTTTGCGGAAAGAGAGAGTGCCCCTCTATTCAGGCTTCGATCTTCTTAGCCCTTCCGTTAGCCACTCCCCCCCCCACCCAGGGGGTTTTCCGCTGCTTATCAGGAGGAGGCTTGGGTCGTTTGAGAACTGGGAGTATGCAGACCTCAGGTGTTATGGGCCCTATCACTTCTTTGTTTCCTGCCCCCTCCCTCTCTGCCCAAGGTGTGGTTCAAACTGGCTCAGCAGCCACTCACACCTCTGTGCCTCAGTACCTAAGCTGTGTTTATTGCTTCCTGTCAGGACGGCCAGTGTGTTCTTAACCTGTTGCTGATTGTGCCCTGTTCGTCGTCTGCATGAGGCGATCGGCAGTGCTCGCGGAACAAAAGAGAAGGGGGCGCTTCTAGGGCTTGGCGGTTGTGCTTCGACCAAAGCCATCTTCTTAGCACGTTAGAAGACTCTCAGTTGCATCCAGTACACACCATAAGGAGAAACACGTTCCACAGCAGAGGGATGACACTTCTACTTGAAATGCGAGCTCTTTCAGAAAGAACAAGCACAATATAAATTACTGCAAGAGTCGACTCTGGTGGGACTCGAACCCACAACCTTTGAATGCCTTCACATACTCCACGTCTAGAAGTCCAATGCGCTATCCATTGCGCCACAGAGCCACTGCGCACCTGACCTTTCACCCGAACCTTTAACCCTACCGTTCTGTGACATCACCAGTTACTTCGGAATTCGACACATTCCTGTATCCACGGCACGGAGGACAGTGACCAGATCTGAAGCAGGAAAATCAGAAACAACAGACGGTGATAGGGAGGAGGATCAGCTGGAATACCGATCGTATTGTACACTGTCACAAGAGGGGTTCCCGTGGGGATCCTATTCCTTCTGGAGGCAGACTCTGTCCTGAGGTTCCATAGTGTAGTGGTTATCACGTCTGCTTTACACGCAGAAGGTCCTGGGTTCGATCCCCAGTGGAACCAAGATCTTTGCTCCTCCTAACCCCGTCCCACGAAAGCCATCGCGTCCTTCCTTTAACGTGATGAGTAAAATAGTAAAGATGTCTCTACCGTGAAATACTTGCAGCCTTAATGGTGTCAGAGCAAGGTGATCGCTCGGACGTGGTCTACTCCTGCCTCGTGTACGACTGCGCTTCCTAGCAAACACAAAGGGGATGCTGGTCTCCCTCAACTTTTCCACAGTTCCTGTTCATCTCCCAGAATCACCAATGCACTCACTGACTAGAACAAAACAATATCACACGAGTTCCCCTTTTATGTTCTAAGTACATCAACATTCACTATTACCCCAAGACACTCAAAACCAGCATCTGCAGCCCCAAAAGATACTTCCAAGGGCCACAATGGATTCCCACGGGTCAGCAGTCCTTTTAGGTAACAAAGAGAGGGCGTTAGAAAGTCTTTGACGCTACAAAGAAGAGCAGCTGCACATAGAAGAGGGATGCCACACATCCAATTTCCCAAATCTCTCTTTGGGCTATGTGGGGAGTCCTCCTGCAGGCTGCACCACACATTCCCCTCATTTCAATAGCGGTTCGCCGGGCCAGTTTCTATGGTCCTTGCCTAGAGCTAATCAAAGTCTCTGCACAGTACCTCCATTCCACTGCCAATGGCTCGCGTGATCTGCAGTTCCTGGACCCATGGTTCCTCTCCTGTGTGGTCTCGCAGCCTGCGGTTTCCCTTGCGCTGCCTGTCCTGGGTCGAGGGCTTTGCGGAAAGAGAGAGTGCCCCTCTATTCAGGCTTCGATCTTCTTAGCCCTTCCGTTAGCCACTCCCCCCCCCCACCCAGGGGGTTTTCCGCTGCTTATCAGGAGGAGGCTTGGGTCGTTTGAGAACTGGGAGTATGCAGACCTCAGGTGTTATGGGCCCTATCACTTCTTTGTTTCCTGCCCCCTCCCTCTCTGCCCAAGGTGTGGTTCAAACTGGCTCAGCAGCCACTCACACCTCTGTGCCTCAGTACCTAGGCTGTGTTTATTGTTTCCTGTCAGGACGGCCAGTGTGTTCTTAACCTGTTGCTGATTGTGCCCTGTTTGTCGTCTGCATGAGGCGATCGGCAGTGCTCGCGGAACAAAAGAGAAGGGGGCGCTTTTAGGGCTTGGCGGTTGTGCTTCGACCAAAGCCATCTTCTTAGCACGTTAAAAGACTTTCAGTTGCATCCAGTACACACCATAAGGAGAAACACGTTCCACAGCAGAGGGATGACACTTCTACTTGAAATGCGAGCTCTTTCAGAAAGAACAAGCACAATATAAATTACTGCAAGAGTCAACTCTGGTGGGACTTGAACCCACAACCTTTGAATGCTTTCACATACTCCACGTCTAGAAGTCCAATGCGCTATCCATTGCACCACAGAGCCACTGCGCACCTGACCTTTCACCCGAACCTTTAACCCTACCGTTCTGTGACATCACCAGTTACTTCGGAATTCGACACATTCCTGTATCCACGGCACGGAGGACAGTGACCAGATCTGAAGCAGGAAAATCAGAAACAACAGACGGTGATAGGGAGGAGGATCAGCTGGAATACCGATCGTATTGTACACTGTCACAAGAGGGGTTCCCGTGCGGATCCTATTCCTTCTGGAGGCAGACTCTGTCCTGAGGTTCCATAGTGTAGTGGTTATCACGTCTGCTTTACACGCAGAAGGTCCTGGGATCGATCCCCAGTGGAACCAAGATCTTTGCTCCTCCTAACCCCGTCCCACGAAACCCATCACGTCCTTCCTTTAACGTGATGAGTAAAATAGTAAAGATGTCTCTACCGTGAAATACTTGCAGCCTTAATGGTGTCAGAGCAAGGTGATCGCTCGGACGTGGTCTACTCCTGCCTCGTGTACGACTGCGCTTCCTAGCAAACACAAAGGGGATGCTGGTCTCCCTCAACTTTTCCACAGTTCCTGTTCATCTCCCAGAATCACCAATGCACTCACTGACTAGAACAAAACAATATCACATGAGTTCCCCTTTTATGTTCTAAGTACATCAACATTCACTATTACCCCAAGACACTCAAAACCAGCATCTGCAGCCCCAAAAGATACTTCCAAGGGCCACAATGGATTCCCACGGGTCAGCAGTCCTTTTAGGTAACAAAGAGAGGGCGTTAGAAAGTCTTTGACGCTACAAAGAAGAGCAGCTGCACATAGAAGAGGGATGCCACACATCCAATTTCCCAAATCTCTCTTTGGGCTATGTGGGGAGTCCTCCTGCAGGCTGCACCACACATTCCCCTCATTTCAATAGCGGTTCGCCGGGCCAGTTTCTATGGTCCTTGCCTAGAGCTAATCAAAGTCTCTGCACAGTACCTCCATTCCACTGCCAATGGCTCGCGTGATCTGCAGTTCCTGGACCCATGGTTCCTCTCCTGTGTGGTCTCGCAGCCTGCGGTTTCCCTTGCGCTGCCTGTCCTGGGTCGAGGGCTTTGCGGAAAGAGAGAGTGCCCCTCTATTCAGGCTTCGATCTTCTTAGCCCTTCCGTTAGCCACTCCCCCCCCCACCCAGGGGGTTTTCCGCTGCTTATCAGGAGGAGGCTTGGGTCGTTTGAGAACTGGGAGTATGCAGACCTCAGGTGTTATGGGCCCTATCACTTCTTTGTTTCCTGCCCCCTCCCTCTCTGCCCAAGGTGTGGTTCAAACTGGCTCAGCAGCCACTCACACCTCTGTGCCTCAGTACCTAAGCTGTGTTTATTGCTTCCTGTCAGGACGGCCAGTGTGTTCTTAACCTGTTGCTGATTGTGCCCTGTTCGTCGTCTGCATGAGGCGATCGGCAGTGCTCGCGGAACAAAAGAGAAGGGGGCGCTTCTAGGGCTTGGCGGTTGTGCTTCGACCAAAGCCATCTTCTTAGCACGTAAGAAGACTCTCAGTTGCATCCAGTACACACCATAAGGAGAAACACGTTCCACAGCAGAGGGATGACACTTCTACTTGAAATGCGAGCTCTTTCAGAAAGAACAAGCACAATATAAATTACTGCAAGAGTCGACTCTGGTGGGACTCGAACCCACAACCTTTGAATGCCTTCACATACTCCACGTCTAGAAGTCCAATGCTCTATCCATTGCGCCACAGAGCCACTGCGCACCTGACCTTTCACCCGAACCTTTAACCCTACCATTCTGTGACATCACCAGTTACTTCGGAATTCGACACATTCCTGTATCCACGGCACGGAGGACAGTGACCAGATCTGAAGCAGGAAAATCAGAAACAACAGACGGTGATAGGGAGGAGGATCAGCTGGAATACCGATCGTATTGTACACTGTCACAAGAGGGGTTCCCGTGGGGATCCTATTCCTTCTGGAGGCAGACTCTGTCCTGAGGTTCCATAGTGTAGTGGTTATCACGTCTGCTTTACACGCAGAAGGTCCTGGGTTCGATCCCCAGTGGAACCAAGATCTTTGCTCCTCCTAACCCCGTCCCACGAAAGCCATCGCGTCCTTCCTTTAACGTGATGAGTAAAATAGTAAAGATGTCTCTACCGTGAAATACTTGCAGCCTTAATGGTGTCAGAGCAAGGTGATCGCTCGGACGTGGTCTACTCCTGCCTCGTGTACGACTGCGCTTCCTAGCAAACACAAAGGGGATGCTGGTCTCCCTCAACTTTTCCACAGTTCCTGTTCATCTCCCAGAATCACCAATGCACTCACTGACTAGAACAAAACAATATCACACGAGTTCCCCTTTTATGTTCTAAGTACATCAACATTCACTATTACCCCAAGACACTCAAAACCAGCATCTGCAGCCCCAAAAGATACTTCCAAGGGCCACAATGGATTCCCACGGGTCAGCAGTCCTTTTAGGTAACAAAGAGAGGGCGTTAGAAAGTCTTTGACGCTACAAAGAAGAGCAGCTGCACATAGAAGAGGGATGCCACACATCCAATTTCCCAAATCTCTCTTTGGGCTATGTGGGGAGTCCTCCTGCAGGCTGCACCACACATTCCCCTCATTTCAATAGCGGTTCGCCGGGCCAGTTTCTATGGTCCTTGCCTAGAGCTAATCAAAGTCTCTGCACAGTACCTCCATTCCACTGCCAATGGCTCGCGTGATCTGCAGTTCCTGGACCCATGGTTCCTCTCCTGTGTGGTCTCGCAGCCTGCGGTTTCCCTTGCGCTGCCTGTCCTGGGTCGAGGGCTTTGCGGAAAGAGAGAGTGCCCCTCTATTCAGGCTTCGATCTTCTTAGCCCTTCCGTTAGCCACTCCCCCCCCCACCCAGGGGGTTTTCCGCTGCTTATCAGGAGGAGGCTTGGGTCGTTTGAGAACTGGGAGTATGCAGACCTCAGGTGTTATGGGCCCTATCACTTCTTTGTTTCCTGCCCCCTCCCTCTCTGCCCAAGGTGTGGTTCAAACTGGCTCAGCAGCCACTCACACCTCTGTGCCTCAGTACCTAGGCTGTGTTTATTGCTTCCTGTCAGGACGGCCAGTGTGTTCTTAACCTGTTGCTGATTGTGCCCTGTTCGTCGTCTGCATGAGGCGATCGGCAGTGCTCGCGGAACAAAAGAGAAGGGGGCGCTTCTAGGGCTTGGCGGTTGTGCTTCGACCAAAGCCATCTTCTTAGCACGTTAGAAGACTCTCAGTTGCATCCAGTACACACCATAAGGAGAAACACGTTCCACAGCAGAGGGATGACACTTCTACTTGAAATGCGAGCTCTTTCAGAAAGAACAAGCACAATATAAATTACTGCAAGAGTCGACTCTGGTGGGACTCGAACCCACAACCTTTGAATGCCTTCACATACTCCACGTCTAGAAGTCCAATGCGCTATCCATTGCGCCACAGAGCCACTGCGCACCTGACCTTTCACCCGAACCTTTAACCCTACCGTTCTGTGACATCACCAGTTACTTCGGAATTCGACACATTCCTGTATCCACGGCACGGAGGACAGTGACCAGATCTGAAGCAGGAAAATCAGAAACAACAGACGGTGATAGGGAGGAGGATCAGCTGGAATACCGATCGTATTGTACACTGTCACAAGAGGGGTTCCCGTGGGGATCCTATTCCTTCTGGAGGCAGACTCTGTCCTGAGGTTCCATAGTGTAGTGGTTATCACGTCTGCTTTACACGCAGAAGGTCCTGGGTTCGATCCCCAGTGGAACCAAGATCTTTGCTCCTCCTAACCCCGTCCCACGAAAGCCATCGCGTCCTTCCTTTAACGTGATGAGTAAAATAGTAAAGATGTCTCTACCGTGAAATACTTGCAGCCTTAATGGTGTCAGAGCAAGGTGATCGCTCGGACGTGGTCTACTCCTGCCTCGTGTACGACTGCGCTTCCTAGCAAACACAAAGGGGATGCTGGTCTCCCTCAACTTTTCCACAGTTCCTGTTCATCTCCCAGAATCACCAATGCACTCACTGACTAGAACAAAACAATATCACACGAGTTCCCCTTTTATGTTCTAAGTACATCAACATTCACTATTACCCCAAGACACTCAAAACCAGCATCTGCAGCCCCAAAAGATACTTCCAAGGGCCACAATGGATTCCCACGGGTCAGCAGTCCTTTTAGGTAACAAAGAGAGGGCGTTAGAAAGTCTTTGACGCTACAAAGAAGAGCAGCTGCACATAGAAGAGGGATGCCACACATCCAATTTCCCAAATCTCTCTTTGGGCTATGTGGGGAGTCCTCCTGCAGGCTGCACCACACATTCCCCTCATTTCAATAGCGGTTCGCCGGGCCAGTTTCTATGGTCCTTGCCTAGAGCTAATCAAAGTCTCTGCACAGTACCTCCATTCCACTGCCAATGGCTCGCGTGATCTGCAGTTCCTGGACCCATGGTTCCTCTCCTGTGTGGTCTCGCAGCCTGCGGTTTCCCTTGCGCTGCCTGTCCTGGGTCGAGGGCTTTGCGGAAAGAGAGAGTGCCCCTCTATTCAGGCTTCGATCTTCTTAGCCCTTCCGTTAGCCACTCCCCCCCCCACCCAGGGGGTTTTCCGCTGCTTATCAGGAGGAGGCTTGGGTCGTTTGAGAACTGGGAGTATGCAGACCTCAGGTGTTATGGGCCCTATCACTTCTTTGTTTCCTGCCCCCTCCCTCTCTGCCCAAGGTGTGGTTCAAACTGGCTCAGCAGCCACTCACACCTCTGTGCCTCAGTACCTAGGCTGTGTTTATTGTTTCCTGTCAGGACGGCCAGTGTGTTCTTAACCTGTTGCTGATTGTGCCCTGTTTGTCGTCTGCATGAGGCGATCGGCAGTGCTCGCGGAACAAAAGAGAAGGGGGCGCTTTTAGGGCTTGGCGGTTGTGCTTCGACCAAAGCCATCTTCTTAGCACGTTAAAAGACTTTCAGTTGCATCCAGTACACACCATAAGGAGAAACACGTTCCACAGCAGAGGGATGACACTTCTACTTGAAATGCGAGCTCTTTCAGAAAGAACAAGCACAATATAAATTACTGCAAGAGTCAACTCTGGTGGGACTTGAACCCACAACCTTTGAATGCCTTCACATACTCCACGTCTAGAAGTCCAATGCGCTATCCATTGCGCCACAGAGCCACTGCGCACCTGACCTTTCACCCGAACCTTTAACCCTACCGTTCTGTGACATCACCAGTTACTTCGGAATTCGACACATTCCTGTATCCACGGCACGGAGGACAGTGACCAGATCTGAAGCAGGAAAATCAGAAACAACAGACGGTGATAGGGAGGAGGATCAGCTGGAATACCGATCGTATTGTACACTGTCACAAGAGGGGTTCCCGTGCGGATCCTATTCCTTCTGGAGGCAGACTCTGTCCTGAGGTTCCATAGTGTAGTGGTTATCACGTCTGCTTTACACGCAGAAGGTCCTGGGATCAATCCCCAGTGGAACCAAGATCTTTGCTCCTCCTAACCCCGTCCCACGAAAGCCATCGCGTCCTTCCTTTAACGTGATGAGTAAAATAGTAAAGATGTCTCTACCGTGAAATACTTGCAGCCTTAATGGTGTCAGAGCAAGGTGATCGCTCGGACGTGGTCTACTCCTGCCTCGTGTACGACTGCGCTTTCTAGCAAACACAAAGGGGATGCTGGTCTCCCTCAACTTTTCCACAGTTCCTGTTCATCTCCCAGAATCACCAATGCACTCACTGACTAGAACAAAACAATATCACATGAGTTCCCCTTTTATGTTCTAAGTACATCAACATTCACTATTACCCCAAGACACTCAAAACCAGCATCTGCAGCCCCAAAAGATACTTCCAAGGGCCACAATGGATTCCCACGGGTCAGCAGTCCTTTTAGGTAACAAAGAGAGGGCGTTAGAAAGTCTTTGACGCTACAAAGAAGAGCAGCTGCACATAGAAGAGGGATGCCACACATCCAATTTCCCAAATCTCTCTTTGGGCTATGTGGGGAGTCCTCCTGCAGGCTGCACCACACATTCCCCTCATTTCAATAGCGGTTCGCCGGGCCAGTTTCTATGGTCCTTGCCTAGAGCTAATCAAAGTCTCTGCACAGTACCTCCATTCCACTGCCAATGGCTCGCGTGATCTGCAGTTCCTGGACCCATGGTTCCTCTCCTGTGTGGTCTCGCAGCCTGCGGTTTCCCTTGCGCTGCCTGTCCTGGGTCGAGGGCTTTGCGGAAAGAGAGAGTGCCCCTCTATTCAGGCTTCGATCTTCTTAGCCCTTCCGTTAGCCACTCCCCCCCCCACCCAGGGGGTTTTCCGCTGCTTATCAGGAGGAGGCTTGGGTCGTTTGAGAACTGGGAGTATGCAGACCTCAGGTGTTATGGGCCCTATCACTTCTTTGTTTCCTGCCCCCTCCCTCTCTGCCCAAGGTGTGGTTCAAACTGGCTCAGCAGCCACTCACACCTCTGTGCCTCAGTACCTAAGCTGTGTTTATTGCTTCCTGTCAGGACGGCCAGTGTGTTCTTAACCTGTTGCTGATTGTGCCCTGTTCGTCGTCTGCATGAGGCGATCGGCAGTGCTCGCGGAACAAAAGAGAAGGGGGCGCTTCTAGGGCTTGGCGGTTGTGCTTCGACCAAAGCCATCTTCTTAGCACGTAAGAAGACTCTCAGTTGCATCCAGTACACACCATAAGGAGAAACACGTTCCACAGCAGAGGGATGACACTTCTACTTGAAATGCGAGCTCTTTCAGAAAGAACAAGCACAATATAAATTACTGCAAGAGTCGACTCTGGTGGGACTCGAACCCACAACCTTTGAATGCCTTCACATACTCCACGTCTAGAAGTCCAATGCTCTATCCATTGCGCCACAGAGCCACTGCGCACCTGACCTTTCACCCGAACCTTTAACCCTACCGTTCTGTGACATCACCAGTTACTTCGGAATTCGACACATTCCTGTATCCACGGCACGGAGGACAGTGACCAGATCTGAAGCAGGAAAATCAGAAACAACAGACGGTGATAGGGAGGAGGATCAGCTGGAATACCGATCGTATTGTACACTGTCACAAGAGGGGTTCCCGTGGGGATCCTATTCCTTCTGGAGGCAGACTCTGTCCTGAGGTTCCATAGTGTAGTGGTTATCACGTCTGCTTTACACGCAGAAGGTCCTGGGTTCGATCCCCAGTGGAACCAAGATCTTTGCTCCTCCTAACCCCGTCCCACGAAAGCCATCGCGTCCTTCCTTTAACGTGATGAGTAAAATAGTAAAGATGTCTCTACCGTGAAATACTTGCAGCCTTAATGGTGTCAGAGCAAGGTGATCGCTCGGACGTGGTCTACTCCTGCCTCGTGTACGACTGCGCTTCCTAGCAAACACAAAGGGGATGCTGGTCTCCCTCAACTTTTCCACAGTTCCTGTTCATCTCCCAGAATCACCAATGCACTCACTGACTAGAACAAAACAATATCACACGAGTTCCCCTTTTATGTTCTAAGTACATCAACATTCACTATTACCCCAAGACACTCAAAACCAGCATCTGCAGCCCCAAAAGATACTTCCAAGGGCCACAATGGATTCCCACGGGTCAGCAGTCCTTTTAGGTAACAAAGAGAGGGCGTTAGAAAGTCTTTGACGCTACAAAGAAGAGCAGCTGCACATAGAAGAGGGATGCCACACATCCAATTTCCCAAATCTCTCTTTGGGCTATGTGGGGAGTCCTCCTGCAGGCTGCACCACACATTCCCCTCATTTCAATAGCGGTTCGCCGGGCCAGTTTCTATGGTCCTTGCCTAGAGCTAATCAAAGTCTCTGCACAGTACCTCCATTCCACTGCCAATGGCTCGCGTGATCTGCAGTTCCTGGACCCATGGTTCCTCTCCTGTGTGGTCTCGCAGCCTGCGGTTTCCCTTGCGCTGCCTGTCCTGGGTCGAGGGCTTTGCGGAAAGAGAGAGTGCCCCTCTATTCAGGCTTCGATCTTCTTAGCCCTTCCGTTAGCCACTCCCCCCCCCCACCCAGGGGGTTTTCCGCTGCTTATCAGGAGGAGGCTTGGGTCGTTTGAGAACTGGGAGTATGCAGACCTCAGGTGTTATGGGCCCTATCACTTCTTTGTTTCCTGCCCCCTCCCTCTCTGCCCAAGGTGTGGTTCAAACTGGCTCAGCAGCCACTCACACCTCTGTGCCTCAGTACCTAAGCTGTGTTTATTGCTTCCTGTCAGGACGGCCAGTGTGTTCTTAACCTGTTGCTGATTGTGCCCTGTTCGTCGTCTGCATGAGGCGATCGGCAGTGCTCGCGGAACAAAAGAGAAGGGGGCGCTTCTAGGGCTTGGCGGTTGTGCTTCGACCAAAGCCATCTTCTTAGCACGTAAGAAGACTCTCAGTTGCATCCAGTACACACCATAAGGAGAAACACGTTCCACAGCAGAGGGATGACACTTCTACTTGAAATGCGAGCTCTTTCAGAAAGAACAAGCACAATATAAATTACTGCAAGAGTCGACTCTGGTGGGACTCGAACCCACAACCTTTGAATGCCTTCACATACTCCACGTCTAGAAGTCCAATGCTCTATCCATTGCGCCACAGAGCCACTGCGCACCTGACCTTTCACCCGAACCTTTAACCCTACCGTTCTGTGACATCACCAGTTACTTCGGAATTCGACACATTCCTGTATCCACGGCACGGAGGACAGTGACCAGATCTGAAGCAGGAAAATCAGAAACAACAGACGGTGATAGGGAGGAGGATCAGCTGGAATACCGATCGTATTGTACACTGTCACAAGAGGGGTTCCCGTGCGGATCCTATTCCTTCTGGAGGCAGACTCTGTCCTGCGGTTCCATAGTGTAGTGGTTATCACGTCTGCTTTACACGCAGAAGGTCCTGGGTTCGATCCCCAGTGGAACCAAGATCTTTGCTCCTCCTAACCCCGTCCCACGAAAGCCATCGCGTCCTTCCTTTAACGTGATGAGTAAAATAGTAAAGATGTCTCTACCGTGAAATACTTGCAGCCTTAATGGTGTCAGAGCAAGGTGATCGCTCGGACGTGGTCTACTCCTGCCTCGTGTACGACTGCGCTTCCTAGCAAACACAAAGGGGATGCTGGTCTCCCTCAACTTTTCCACAGTTCCTGTTCATCTCCCAGAATCACCAATGCACTCACTGACTAGAACAAAACAATATCACACGAGTTCCCCTTTTATGTTCTAAGTACATCAACATTCACTATTACCCCAAGACACTCAAAACCAGCATCTGCAGCCCCAAAAGATACTTCCAAGGGCCACAATGGATTCCCACGGGTCAGCAGTCCTTTTAGGTAACAAAGAGAGGGCGTTAGAAAGTCTTTGACGCTACAAAGAAGAGCAGCTGCACATAGAAGAGGAATGCCACACATCCAATTTCCCAAATCTCTCTTTGGGCTATGTGGGGAGTCCTCCTGCAGGCTGCACCACACATTCCCCTCATTTCAATAGCGGTTCGCCGGGCCAGTTTCTATGGTCCTTGCCTAGAGCTAATCAAAGTCTCTGCACAGTACCTCCATTCCACTGCCAATGGCTCGCGTGATCTGCAGTTCCTGGACCCATGGTTCCTCTCCTGTGTGGTCTCGCAGCCTGCGGTTTCCCTTGCGCTGCCTGTCCTGGGTCGAGGGCTTTGCGGAAAGAGAGAGTGCCCCTCTATTCAGGCTTCGATCTTCTTAGCCCTTCCGTTAGCCACTCCCCCCCCCCACCCAGGGGGTTTTCCGCTGCTTATCAGGAGGAGGCTTGGGTCGTTTGAGAACTGGGAGTATGCAGACCTCAGGTGTTATGGGCCCTATCACTTCTTTGTTTCCTGCCCCCTCCCTCTCTGCCCAAGGTGTGGTTCAAACTGGCTCAGCAGCCACTCACACCTCTGTGCCTCAGTACCTAAGCTGTGTTTATTGCTTCCTGTCAGGACGGCCAGTGTGTTCTTAACCTGTTGCTGATTGTGCCCTGTTCGTCGTCTGCATGAGGCGATCGGCAGTGCTCGCGGAACAAAAGAGAAGGGGGCGCTTCTAGGGCTTGGCGGTTGTGCTTCGACCAAAGCCATCTTCTTAGCACGTAAGAAGACTCTCAGTTGCATCCAGTACACACCATAAGGAGAAACACGTTCCACAGCAGAGGGATGACACTTCTACTTGAAATGCGAGCTCTTTCAGAAAGAACAAGCACAATATAAATTACTGCAAGAGTCGACTCTGGTGGGACTCAAACCCACAACCTTTGAATGCCTTCACATACTCCACGTCTAGAAGTCCAATGCTCTATCCATTGCGCCACAGAGCCACTGCGCACCTGACCTTTCACCCGAACCTTTAACCCTACCGTTCTGTGACATCACCAGTTACTTCGGAATTCGACACATTCCTGTATCCACGGCACGGAGGACAGTGACCAGATCTGAAGCAGGAAAATCAGAAACAACAGACGGTGATAGGGAGGAGGATCAGCTGGAATACCGATCGTATTGTACACTGTCACAAGAGGGGTTCCCGTGGGGATCCTATTCCTTCTGGAGGCAGACTCTGTCCTGAGGTTCCATAGTGTAGTGGTTATCACGTCTGCTTTACACGCAGAAGGTCCTGGGTTCGATCCCCAGTGGAACCAAGATCTTTGCTCCTCCTAACCCCGTCCCACGAAAGCCATCGCGTCCTTCCTTTAACGTGATGAGTAAAATAGTAAAGATGTCTCTACCGTGAAATACTTGCAGCCTTAATGGTGTCAGAGCAAGGTGATCGCTCGGACGTGGTCTACTCCTGCCTCGTGTACGACTGCGCTTCCTAGCAAACACAAAGGGGATGCTGGTCTCCCTCAACTTTTCCACAGTTCCTCTTCATCTCCCAGAATCACCAATGCACTCACTGACTAGAACAAAACAATATCACACGAGTTCCCCTTTTATGTTCTAAGTACATCAACATTCACTATTACCCCAAGACACTCAAAACCAGCATCTGCAGCCCCAAAAGATACTTCCAAGGGCCACAATGGATTCCCACGGGTCAGCAGTCCTTTTAGGTAACAAAGAGAGGGCGTTAGAAAGTCTTTGACGCTACAAAGAAGAGCAGCTGCACATAGAAGAGGGATGCCACACATCCAATTTCCCAAATCTCTCTTTGGGCTATGTGGGGAGTCCTCCTGCAGGCTGCACCACACATTCCCCTCATTTCAATAGCGGTTCGCCGGGCCAGTTTCTATGGTCCTTGCCTAGAGCTAATCAAAGTCTCTGCACAGTACCTCCATTCCACTGCCAATGGCTCGCGTGATCTGCAGTTCCTGGACCCATGGTTCCTCTCCTGTGTGGTCTCGCAGCCTGCGGTTTCCCTTGCGCTGCCTGTCCTGGGTCGAGGGCTTTGCGGAAAGAGAGAGTGCCCCTCTATTCAGGCTTCGATCTTCTTAGCCCTTCCGTTAGCCACTCCCCCCCCCCACCCAGGGGGTTTTCCGCTGCTTATCAGGAGGAGGCTTGGGTCGTTTGAGAACTGGGAGTATGCAGACCTCAGGTGTTATGGGCCCTATCACTTCTTTGTTTCCTGCCCCCTCCCTCTCTGCCCAAGGTGTGGTTCAAACTGGCTCAGCAGCCACTCACACCTCTGTGCCTCAGTACCTAAGCTGTGTTTATTGCTTCCTGTCAGGACGGCCAGTGTGTTCTTAACCTGTTGCTGATTGTGCCCTGTTCGTCGTCTGCATGAGGCGATCGGCAGTGCTCGCGGAACAAAAGAGAAGGGGGCGCTTCTAGGGCTTGGTGGTTGTGCTTCGACCAAAGCCATCTTCTTAGCACGTTAGAAGACTCTCAGTTGCATCCAGTACACACCATAAGGAGAAACACGTTCCACAGCAGAGGGATGACACTTCTACTTGAAATGCGAGCTCTTTCAGAAAGAACAAGCACAATATAAATTACTGCAAGAGTCGACTCTGGTGGGACTCGAACCCACAACCTTTGAATGCCTTCACATACTCCACGTCTAGAAGTCCAATGCGCTATCCATTGCGCCACAGAGCCACTGCGCACCTGACCTTTCACCCGAACCTTTAACCCTACCGTTCTGTGACATCACCAGTTACTTCGGAATTCGACACATTCCTGTATCCACGGCACGGAGGACAGTGACCAGATCTGAAGCAGGAAAATCAGAAACAACAGACGGTGATAGGGAGGAGGATCAGCTGGAATACCGATCGTATTGTACACTGTCACAAGAGGGGTTCCCGTGCGGATCCTATTCCTTCTGGAGGCAGACTCTGTCCTGAGGTTCCATAGTGTAGTGGTTATCACGTCTGCTTTACACGCAGAAAGTCCTGGGTTCGATCCCCAGTGGAACCAAGATCTTTGCTCCTCCTAACCCCGTCCCACGAAAGCCATCGCGTCCTTCCTTTAACGTGATGAGTAAAATAGTAAAGATGTCTCTACCGTGAAATACTTGCAGCCTTAATGGTGTCAGAGCAAGGTGATCGCTCGGACGTGGTCTACTCCTGCCTCGTGTACGACTGCGCTTCCTAGCAAACACAAAGGGGATGCTGGTCTCCCTCAACTTTTCCACAGTTCCTGTTCATCTCCCAGAATCACCAATGCACTCACTGACTAGAACAAAACAATATCACACGAGTTCCCCTTTTATGTTCTAAGTACATCAACATTCACTATTACCCCAAGACACATAAAACCAGCATCTGCAGCCCCAAAAGATACTTCCAAGGGCCACAATGGATTCCCACGGGTCAGCAGTCCTTTTAGGTAACAAAGAGAGGGCGTTAGAAAGTCTTTGACGCTACAAAGAAGAGCAGCTGCACATAGAAGAGGGATGCCACACATCCAATTTCCCAAATCTCTCTTTGGGCTATGTGGGGAGTCCTCCTGCAGGCTGCACCACACATTCCCCTCATTTCAATAGCGGTTCGCCGGGCCAGTTTCTATGGTCCTTGCCTAGAGCTAATCAAAGTCTCTGCACAGTACCTCCATTCCACTGCCAATGGCTCGCGTGATCTGCAGTTCCTGGACCCATGGTTCCTCTCCTGTGTGGTCTCGCAGCCTGCGGTTTCCCTTGCGCTGCCTGTCCTGGGTCGAGGGCTTTGCGGAAAGAGAGAGTGCCCCTCTATTCAGGCTTCGATCTTCTTAGCCCTTCCGTTAGCCACTCCCCCCCCCCACCCAGGGGGTTTTCCGCTGCTTATCAGGAGGAGGCTTGGGTCGTTTGAGAACTGGGAGTATGCAGACCTCAGGTGTTATGGGCCCTATCACTTCTTTGTTTCCTGCCCCCTCCCTCTCTGCCCAAGGTGTGGTTCAAACTGGCTCAGCAGCCACTCACACCTCTGTGCCTCAGTACCTAAGCTGTGTTTATTGCTTCCTGTCAGGACGGCCAGTGTGTTCTTAACCTGTTGCTGATTGTGCCCTGTTCGTCGTCTGCATGAGGCGATCGGCAGTGCTCGCGGAACAAAAGAGAAGGGGGCGCTTCTAGGGCTTGGCGGTTGTGCTTCGACCAAAGCCATCTTCTTAGCACGTTAGAAGACTCTCAGTTGCATCCAGTACACACCATAAGGAGAAACACGTTCCACAGCAGAGGGATGACACTTCTACTTGAAATGCGAGCTCTTTCAGAAAGAACAAGCACAATATAAATTACTGCAAGAGTCGACTCTGGTGGGACTCGAACCCACAACCTTTGAATGCCTTCACATACTCCACGTCTAGAAGTCCAATGCGCTATCCATTGCGCCACAGAGCCACTGCGCACCTGACCTTTCACCCGAACCTTTAACCCTACCGTTCTGTGACATCACCAGTTACTTCGGAATTCGACACATTCCTGTATCCACGGCACGGAGGACAGTGACCAGATCTGAAGCAGGAAAATCAGAAACAACAGACGGTGATAGGGAGGAGGATCAGCTGGAATACCGATCGTATTGTACACTGTCACAAGAGGGGTTCCCGTGGGGATCCTATTCCTTCTGGAGGCAGACTCTGTCCTGAGGTTCCATAGTGTAGTGGTTATCACGTCTGCTTTACACGCAGAAGGTCCTGGGTTTGATCCCCAGTGGAACCAAGATCTTTGCTCCTCCTAACCCCGTCCCACGAAAGCCATCGCGTCCTTCCTTTAACGTGATGAGTAAAATAGTAAAGATGTCTCTACCGTGAAATACTTGCAGCCTTAATGGTGTCAGAGCAAGGTGATCGCTCGGACGTGGTCTACTCCTGCCTCGTGTACGACTGCGCTTCCTAGCAAACACAAAGGGGATGCTGGTCTCCCTCAACTTTTCCACAGTTCCTGTTCATCTCCCAGAATCACCAATGCACTCACTGACTAGAACAAAACAATATCACACGAGTTCCCCTTTTATGTTCTAAGTACATCAACATTCACTATTACCCCAAGACACTCAAAACCAGCATCTGCAGCCCCAAAAGATACTTCCAAGGGCCACAATGGATTCCCACGGGTCAGCAGTCCTTTTAGGTAACAAAGAGAGGGCGTTAGAAAGTCTTTGACGCTACAAAGAAGAGCAGCTGCACATAGAAGAGGGATGCCACACATCCAATTTCCCAAATCTCTCTTTGGGCTATGTGGGGAGTCCTCCTGCAGGCTCCACCACAAATTCCCCTCATTTCAATAGCGGTTCGCCGGGCCAGTTTCTATGGTCCTTGCCTAGAGCTAATCAAAGTCTCTGCACAGTACCTCCATTCCACTGCCAATGGCTCGCGTGATCTGCAGTTCCTGGACCCATGGTTCCTCTCCTGTGTGGTCTCGCAGCCTGCGGTTTCCCTTGCGCTGCCTGTCCTGGGTCGAGGGCTTTGCGGAAAGAGAGAGTGCCCCTCTATTCAGGCTTCGATCTTCTTAGCCCTTCCGTTAGCCACTCCCCCCCCCACCCAGGGGGTTTTCCGCTGCTTATCAGGAGGAGGCTTGGGTCGTTTGAGAACTGGGAGTATGCAGACCTCAGGTGTTATGGGCCCTATCACTTCTTTGTTTCCTGCCCCCTCCCTCTCTGCCCAAGGTGTGGTTCAAACTGGCTCAGCAGCCACTCACACCTCTGTGCCTCAGTACCTAGGCTGTGTTTATTGCTTCCTGTCAGGACGGCCAGTGTGTTCTTAACCTGTTGCTGATTGTGCCCTGTTCGTCGTCTGCATGAGGCGATCGGCAGTGCTCGCGGAACAAAAGAGAAGGGGGCGCTTTTAGGGCTTGGCGGTTGTGCTTCGACCAAAGCCATCTTCTTAGCACGTTAAAAGACTTTCAGTTGCATCCAGTACACACCATAAGGAGAAACACGTTCCACAGCAGAGGGATGACACTTCTACTTGAAATGCGAGCTCTTTCAGAAAGAACAAGCACAATATAAATTACTGCAAGAGTCAACTCTGGTGGGACTTGAACCCACAACCTTTGAATGCCTTCACATACTCCACGTCTAGAAGTCCAATGCGCTATCCATTGCGCCACAGAGCCACTGCGCACCTGACCTTTCACCCGAACCTTTAACCCTACCGTTCTGTGACATCACCAGTTACTTCGGAATTCGACACATTCCTGTATCCACGGCACGGAGGACAGTGACCAGATCTGAAGCAGGAAAATCAGAAACAACAGACGGTGATAGGGAGGAGGATCAGCTGGAATACCGATCGTATTGTACACTGTCACAAGAGGGGTTCCCGTGCGGATCCTATTCCTTCTGGAGGCAGACTCTGTCCTGAGGTTCCATAGTGTAGTGGTTATCACGTCTGCTTTACATGCAGAAGGTCCTGGGTTCGATCCCCAGTGGAACCAAGATCTTTGCTCCTCCTAACCCCATCCCACGAAAGCCATCGCGTCCTTCCTTTAACGTGATGAGTAAAATACTAAAGATGTCTCTACCGTGAAATACTTGCAGCCTTAATGGTGTCAGAGCAAGGTGATCGCTCGGACGTGGTCTACTCCTGCCTCGTGTACGACTGCGCTTCCTAGCAAACACAAAGGGGATGCTGGTCTCCCTCAACTTTTCCACAGTTCCTGTTCATCTCCCAGAATCACCAATGCACTCACTGACTAGAACAAAACAATATCACACGAGTTCCCCTTTTATGTTCTAAGTACATCAACATTCACTATTACCCCAAGACACTCAAAACCAGCATCTGCAGCCCCAAAAGATACTTCCAAGGGCCACAATGGATTCCCACGGGTCAGCAGTCCTTTTAGGTAACAAAGAGAGGGCGTTAGAAAGTCTTTGACGCTACAAAGAAGAGCAGCTGCACATAGAAGAGGGATGCCACACATCCAATTTCCCAAATCTCTCTTTGGGCTATGTGGGGAGTCCTCCTGCAGGCTGCACCACACATTCCCCTCATTTCAATAGCGGTTCGCCGGGCCAGTTTCTATGGTCCTTGCCTAGAGCTAATCAAAGTCTCTGCACAGTACCTCCATTCCACTGCCAATGGCTCGCGTGATCTGCAGTTCCTGGACCCATGGTTCCTCTCCTGTGTGGTCTCGCAGCCTGCGGTTTCCCTTGCGCTGCCTGTCCTGGGTCGAGGGCTTTGCGGAAAGAGAGAGTGCCCCTCTATTCAGGCTTCGATCTTCTTAGCCCTTCCGTTAGCCACTCCCCCCCCCCACCCAGGGGGTTTTCCGCTGCTTATCAGGAGGAGGCTTGGGTCGTTTGAGAACTGGGAGTATGCAGACCTCAGGTGTTATGGGCCCTATCACTTCTTTGTTTCCTGCCCCCTCCCTCTCTGCCCAAGGTGTGGTTCAAACTGGCTCAGCAGCCACTCACACCTCTGTGCCTCAGTACCTAAGCTGTGTTTATTGCTTCCTGTCAGGACGGCCAGTGTGTTCTTAACCTGTTGCTGATTGTGCCCTGTTCGTCGTCTGCATGAGGCGATCGGCAGTGCTCGCGGAACAAAAGAGAAGGGGGCGCTTCTAGGGCTTGGCGGTTGTGCTTCGACCAAAGCCATCTTCTTAGCACGTTAGAAGACTCTCAGTTGCATCCAGTACACACCATAAGGAGAAACACGTTCCACAGCAGAGGGATGACACTTCTACTTGAAATGCGAGCTCTTTCAGAAAGAACAAGCACAATATAAATTACTGCAAGAGTCGACTCTGGTGGGACTCGAACCCACAACCTTTGAATGCCTTCACATACTCCACGTCTAGAAGTCCAATGCGCTATCCATTGCGCCACAGAGCCACTGCGCACCTGACCTTTCACCCGAACCTTTAACCCTACCGTTCTGTGACATCACCAGTTACTTCGGAATTCGACACATTCCTGTATCCACGGCACGGAGGACAGTGACCAGATCTGAAGCAGGAAAATCAGAAACAACAGACGGTGATAGGGAGGAGGATCAGCTGGAATACCGATCGTATTGTACACTGTCACAAGAGGGGTTCCCGTGCGGATCCTATTCCTTCTGGAGGCAGACTCTGTCCTGAGGTTCCATAGTGTAGTGGTTATCACGTCTGCTTTACACGCAGAAGGTCCTGGGTTCGATCCCCAGTGGAACCAAGATCTTTGCTCCTCCTAACCCCGTCCCACGAAAGCCATCGCGTCCTTCCTTTAACGTGATGAGTAAAATAGTAAAGATGTCTCTACCGTGAAATACTTGCAGCCTTAATGGTGTCAGAGCAAGGTGATCGCTCGGACGTGGTCTACTCCTGCCTCGTGTACGACTGCGCTTCCTAGCAAACACAAAGGGGATGCTGGTCTCCCTCAACTTTTCCACAGTTCCTGTTCATCTCCCAGAATCACCAATGCACTCACTGACTAGAACAAAACAATATCACACGAGTTCCCCTTTTATGTTCTAAGTACATCAACATTCACTATTACCCCAAGACACTCAAAACCAGCATCTGCAGCCCCAAAAGATACTTCCAAGGGCCACAATGGATTCCCACGGGTCAGCAGTCCTTTTAGGTAACAAAGAGAGGGCGTTAGAAAGTCTTTGACGCTACAAAGAAGAGCAGCTGCACATAGAAGAGGGATGCCACACATCCAATTTCCCAAATCTCTCTTTGGGCTATGTGGGGAGTCCTCCTGCAGGCTCCACCACAAATTCCCCTCATTTCAATAGCGGTTCGCCGGGCCAGTTTCTATGGTCCTTGCCTAGAGCTAATCAAAGTCTCTGCACAGTACCTCCATTCCACTGCCAATGGCTCGCGTGATCTGCAGTTCCTGGACCCATGGTTCCTCTCCTGTGTGGTCTCGCAGCCTGCGGTTTCCCTTGCGCTGCCTGTCCTGGGTCGAGGGCTTTGCGGAAAGAGAGAGTGCCCCTCTATTCAGGCTTCGATCTTCTTAGCCCTTCCGTTAGCCACTCCCCCCCCCACCCAGGGGGTTTTCCGCTGCTTATCAGGAGGAGGCTTGGGTCGTTTGAGAACTGGGAGTATGCAGACCTCAGGTGTTATGGGCCCTATCACTTCTTTGTTTCCTGCCCCCTCCCTCTCTGCCCAAGGTGTGGTTCAAACTGGCTCAGCAGCCACTCACACCTCTGTGCCTCAGTACCTAGGCTGTGTTTATTGCTTCCTGTCAGGACGGCCAGTGTGTTCTTAACCTGTTGCTGATTGTGCCCTGTTCGTCGTCTGCATGAGGCGATCGGCAGTGCTCGCGGAACAAAAGAGAAGGGGGCGCTTTTAGGGCTTGGCGGTTGTGCTTCGACCAAAGCCATCTTCTTAGCACGTTAAAAGACTTTCAGTTGCATCCAGTACACACCATAAGGAGAAACACGTTCCACAGCAGAGGGATGACACTTCTACTTGAAATGCGAGCTCTTTCAGAAAGAACAAGCACAATATAAATTACTGCAAGAGTCAACTCTGGTGGGACTTGAACCCACAACCTTTGAATGCCTTCACATACTCCACGTCTAGAAGTCCAATGCGCTATCCATTGCGCCACAGAGCCACTGCGCACCTGACCTTTCACCCGAACCTTTAACCCTACCGTTCTGTGACATCACCAGTTACTTCGGAATTCGACACATTCCTGTATCCACGGCACGGAGGACAGTGACCAGATCTGAAGCAGGAAAATCAGAAACAACAGACGGTGATAGGGAGGAGGATCAGCTGGAATACCGATCGTATTGTACACTGTCACAAGAGGGGTTCCCGTGCGGATCCTATTCCTTCTGGAGGCAGACTCTGTCCTGAGGTTCCATAGTGTAGTGGTTATCACGTCTGCTTTACATGCAGAAGGTCCTGGGTTCGATCCCCAGTGGAACCAAGATCTTTGCTCCTCCTAACCCCATCCCACGAAAGCCATCGCGTCCTTCCTTTAACGTGATGAGTAAAATACTAAAGATGTCTCTACCGTGAAATACTTGCAGCCTTAATGGTGTCAGAGCAAGGTGATTGCTCGGACGTGGTCTACTCCTGCCTCGTGTACGACTGCGCTTCCTAGCAAACACAAAGGGGATGCTGGTCTCCCTCAACTTTTCCACAGTTCCTGTTCATCTCCCAGAATCACCAATGCACTCACTGACTAGAACAAAACAATATCACACGAGTTCCCCTTTTATGTTCTAAGTACATCAACATTCACTATTACCCCAAGACACTCAAAACCAGCATCTGCAGCCCCAAAAGATACTTCCAAGGGCCACAATGGATTCCCACGGGTCAGCAGTCCTTTTAGGTAACAAAGAGAGGGCGTTAGAAAGTCTTTGACGCTACAAAGAAGAGCAGCTGCACATAGAAGAGGGATGCCACACATCCAATTTCCCAAATCTCTCTTTGGGCTATGTGGGGAGTCCTCCTGCAGGCTGCACCACACATTCCCCTCATTTCAATAGCGGTTCGCCGGGCCAGTTTCTATGGTCCTTGCCTAGAGCTAATCAAAGTCTCTGCACAGTACCTCCATTCCACTGCCAATGGCTCGCGTGATCTGCAGTTCCTGGACCCATGGTTCCTCTCCTGTGTGGTCTCGCAGCCTGCGGTTTCCCTTGCGCTGCCTGTCCTGGGTCGAGGGCTTTGCGGAAAGAGAGAGTGCCCCTCTATTCAGGCTTCGATCTTCTTAGCCCTTCCGTTAGCCACTCCCCCCCCCCACCCAGGGGGTTTTCCGCTGCTTATCAGGAGGAGGCTTGGGTCGTTTGAGAACTGGGAGTATGCAGACCTCAGGTGTTATGGGCCCTATCACTTCTTTGTTTCCTGCCCCCTCCCTCTCTGCCCAAGGTGTGGTTCAAACTGGCTCAGCAGCCACTCACACCTCTGTGCCTCAGTACCTAAGCTGTGTTTATTGCTTCCTGTCAGGACGGCCAGTGTGTTCTTAACCTGTTGCTGATTGTGCCCTGTTCGTCGTCTGCATGAGGCGATCGGCAGTGCTCGCGGAACAAAAGAGAAGGGGGCGCTTCTAGGGCTTGGCGGTTGTGCTTCGACCAAAGCCATCTTCTTAGCACGTTAGAAGACTCTCAGTTGCATCCAGTACACACCATAAGGAGAAACACGTTCCACAGCAGAGGGATGACACTTCTACTTGAAATGCGAGCTCTTTCAGAAAGAACAAGCACAATATAAATTACTGCAAGAGTCGACTCTGGTGGGACTCGAACCCACAACCTTTGAATGCCTTCACATACTCCACGTCTAGAAGTCCAATGCGCTATCCATTGCGCCACAGAGCCACTGCGCACCTGACCTTTCACCCGAACCTTTAACCCTACCGTTCTGTGACATCACCAGTTACTTCGGAATTCGACACATTCCTGTATCCACGGCACGGAGGACAGTGACCAGATCTGAAGCAGGAAAATCAGAAACAACAGACGGTGATAGGGAGGAGGATCAGCTGGAATACCGATCGTATTGTACACTGTCACAAGAGGGGTTCCCGTGCGGATCCTATTCCTTCTGGAGGCAGACTCTGTCCTGAGGTTCCATAGTGTAGTGGTTATCACGTCTGCTTTACACGCAGAAGGTCCTGGGTTCGATCCCCAGTGGAACCAAGATCTTTGCTCCTCCTAACCCCGTCCCACGAAAGCCATCGCGTCCTTCCTTTAACGTGATGAGTAAAATAGTAAAGATGTCTCTACCGTGAAATACTTGCAGCCTTAATGGTGTCAGAGCAAGGTGATCGCTCGGACGTGGTCTACTCCTGCCTCGTGTACGACTGCGCTTCCTAGCAAACACAAAGGGGATGCTGGTCTCCCTCAACTTTTCCACAGTTCCTGTTCATCTCCCAGAATCACCAATGCACTCACTGACTAGAACAAAACAATATCACACGAGTTCCCCTTTTATGTTCTAAGTACATCAACATTCACTATTACCCCAAGACACTCAAAACCAGCATCTGCAGCCCCAAAAGATACTTCCAAGGGCCACAATGGATTCCCACGGGTCAGCAGTCCTTTTAGGTAACAAAGAGAGGGCGTTAGAAAGTCTTTGACGCTACAAAGAAGAGCAGCTGCACATAGAAGAGGGATGCCACACATCCAATTTCCCAAATCTCTCTTTGGGCTATGTGGGGAGTCCTCCTGCAGGCTGCACCACACATTCCCCTCATTTCAATAGCGGTTCGCCGGGCCAGTTTCTATGGTCCTTGCCTAGAGCTAATCAAAGTCTCTGCACAGTACCTCCATTCCACTGCCAATGGCTCGCGTGATCTGCAGTTCCTGGACCCATGGTTCCTCTCCTGTGTGGTCTCGCAGCCTGCGGTTTCCCTTGCGCTGCCTGTCCTGGGTCGAGGGCTTTGCGGAAAGAGAGAGTGCCCCTCTATTCAGGCTTCAATCTTCTTAGCCCTTCCGTTAGCCACTCCCCCCCCCACCCAGGGGGTTTTCCGCTGCTTATCAGGAGGAGGCTTGGGTCGTTTGAGAACTGGGAGTATGCAGACCTCAGGTGTTATGGGCCCTATCACTTCTTTGTTTCCTGCCCCCTCCCTCTCTGCCCAAGGTGTGGTTCAAACTGGCTCAGCAGCCACTCACACCTCTGTGCCTCAGTACCTAGGCTGTGTTTATTGCTTCCTGTCAGGATGGCCAGTGTGTTCTTAACCTGTTGCTGATTGTGCCCTGTTCGTCGTCTGCATGAGGCGATCGGCAGTGCTCGCGGAACAAAAGAGAAGGGGGCACTTCTAGGGCTTGGCGGTTGTGCTTCGACCAAAGCCATCTTCTGAGCACCTTAGAAGACTTTCAGTTGCATCCAGTACACACCATAAGGAGAAACACGTTCCACAGCAGAGGGATGACACTTCTACCTGAAATGCGAGCTCTTTCAAATAGAACAAGCACAATATAAATTACTGCAAGAGTCGACTCTGGTGGGACTCGAACCCACAACCTTTGAATGCCTTCACATACTCCACGTCTAGAAGTCCAATGCGCTATCCATTGCGCCACAGAGCCACTGCGCACCTGACCTTTCACCCGAACCTTTAACCCTACCGTTCTGTGACATCACCAGTTACTTCGGAATTCGACACATTCCTGTATCCACGGCACGGAGGACAGTGACCAGATCTGAAGCAGGAAAATCAGAAACAACAGACGGTGATAGGGAGGAGGATCAGCTGGAATACCGATCGTATTGTACACTGTCACAAGAGGGGTTCCCGTGCGGATCCTATTCCTTCTGGAGGCAGACTCTGTCCTGAGGTTCCATAGTGTAGTGGTTATCACGTCTGCTTTACACGCAGAAGGTCCTGGGTGCGATCCCCAGTGGAACCAAGATCTTTGCTCCTCCTAACCCCGTCCCACGAAAGCCATCGCGTCCTTCCTTTAACGTGATGAGTAAAATAGTAAAGATGTCTCTACCGTGAAATACTTGCAGCCTTAATGGTGTCAGAGCAAGGTGATCGCTCGGACGTGGTCTACTCCTGCCTCGTGTACGACTGCGCTTCCTAGCAAACACAAAGGGGATGCTGGTCTCCCTCAACTTTTCCACAGTTCCTGTTCATCTCCCAGAATCACCAATGCACTCACTGACTAGAACAAAACAATATCACACGAGTTCCCCTTTTATGTTCTAAGTACATCAACATTCACTATTACCCCAAGACACACAAAACCAGCATCTGCAGCCCCAAAAGATACTTCCAAGGGCCACAATGGATTCCCACGGGTCAGCAGTCCTTTTAGGTAACAAAGAGAGGGCGTTAGAAAGTCTTTGACGCTACAAAGAAGAGCAGCTGCACATAGAAGACGGATGCCACACATCCAATTTCCCAAATCTCTCTTTGGGCTATGTGGGGAGTCCTCCTGCAGGCTGCACCACACATTCCCCTCATTTCAATAGCGGTTCGCCGGGCCAGTTTCTATGGTCCTTGCCTAGAGCTAATCAAAGTCTCTGCACAGTACCTCCATTCCACTGCCAATTGCTCGCGTGATCTGCAGTTCCTGGACCCATGGTTCCTCTCCTGTGTGGTCTCGCAGCCTGCGGTTTCCCTTGCGCTGCCTGTCCTGGGTCGAGGGCTTTGCGGAAAGAGAGAGTGCCCCTCTATTCAGGCTTCGATCTTCTTAGCCCTTCCGTTAGCCACTCCCCCCCCCACCCAGGGGGTTTTCCGCTGCTTATCAGGAGGAGGCTTGGGTCGTTTGAGAACTGGGAGTATGCAGACCTCAGGTGTTATGGGCCCTATCACTTCTTTGTTTCCTGCCCCCTCCCTCTCTGCCCAAGGTGTGGTTCAAACTGGCTCAGCAGCCACTCACACCTCTGTGCCTCAGTACCTAAGCTGTGTTTATTGCTTCCTGTCAGGACGGCCAGTGTGTTCTTAACCTGTTGCTGATTGTGCCCTGTTCGTCGTCTGCATGAGGCGATCGGCAGTGCTCGCGGAACAAAAGAGAAGGGGGCGCTTCTAGGGCTTGGCGGTTGTGCTTCGACCAAAGCCATCTTCTTAGCACATTAGAAGACTCTCAGTCGCATCCAGTACACACCATAAGGAGAAACACGTTCCACAGCAGAGGGATGACACTTCTTCTTGAAATGCGAGCTCTTTCAGAAAGAACAAGCACAATATAAATTAGTGCAAGAGTCGACTCTGGTGGGACTCGAACCCACAACCTTTGAATGCCTTCACATACTCCACGTCTAGAAGTCCAATGCGCTATCCATTGCGCCACAGAGCCACTGCGCACCTGACCTTTCACCCGAACCTTTAACCCTACCGTTCTGTGACATCACCAGTTACTTTGGAATTCGACACATTCCTGTATCCACGGCACGGAGGACAGTGACCAGATCTGAAGCAGGAAAATCAGAAGCAACAGACTGTGATAGGGAGGAGGATCAGCTGGAATACCGATCGTATTGTACACTGTCACAAGAGGGGTTCCCGTGCGGATCCTATTCCTTCTGGAGGCAGACTCTGTCCTGAGGTTCCATAGTGTAGTGGTTATCACGTCTGCTTTACACGCAGAAGGTCCTGGGTTCGATCCCCAGTGGAACCAAGATCTTTGCTCCTCCTAACCCCATCCCACGAAAGCCATCGCGTCCTTCCTTTAACGTGATGAGTAAAATACTAAAGATGTCTCTACCGTGAAATACTTGCAGCCTTAATGGTGTCAGAGCAAGGTGATCGCTCGGACGTGGTCTACTCCTGCCTCGTGTACGACTGCGCTTCCTAGCAAACACAAAGGGGATGCTGGTCTCCCTCAACTTTTCCACAGTTCCTGTTCATCTCCCAGAATCACCAATGCACTCACTGACTAGAACAAAACAATATCACACGAGTTCCCCTTTTATGTTCTAAGTACATCAACATTCACTATTACCCCAAGACACTCAAAACCAGCATCTGCAGCCCCAAAAGATACTTCCAAGGGCCACAATGGATTCCCACGGGTCAGCAGTCCTTTTAGGTAACAAAGAGAGGGCGTTAGAAAGTCTTTGACGCTACAAAGAAGAGCAGCTGCACATAGAAGAGGGATGCCACACATCCAATTTCCCAAATCTCTCTTTGGGCTATGTGGGGAGTCCTCCTGCAGGCTGCACCACACATTCCCCTCATTTCAATAGCGGTTCGCCGGGCCAGTTTCTATGGTCCTTGCCTAGAGCTAATCAAAGTCTCTGCACAGTACCTCCATTCCACTGCCAATGGCTCGCGTGATCTGCAGTTCCTGGACCCATGGTTCCTCTCCTGTGTGGTCTCGCAGCCTGCGGTTTCCCTTGCGCTGCCTGTCCTGGGTCGAGGGCTTTGCGGAAAGAGAGAGTGCCCCACTATTCAGGCTTCGATCTTCTTAGCCCTTCCGTTAGCCACTCCCCCCCCCCACCCAGGGGGTTTTCCGCTGCTTATCAGGAGGAGGCTTGGGTCGTTTGAGAACTGGGAGTATGCAGACCTCAGGTGTTATGGGCCCTATCACTTCTTTGTTTCCTGCCCCCTCCCTCTCTGCCCAAGGTGTGGTTCAAACTGGCTCAGCAGCCACTCACACCTCAGCCCCAAAAGATACTTCCAAGGGCCACAATGGATTCCCACGGGTCAGCAGTCCTTTTAGGTAACAAAGAGAGGGCGTTAGAAAGTCTTTGACGCTACAAAGAAGAGCAGCTGCACATAGAAGAGGGATGCCACACATCCAATTTCCCAAATCTCTCTTTGGGCTATGTGGGGAGTCCTCCTGCAGGCTGCACCACACATTCCCCTCATTTCAATAGCGGTTCGCCGGGCCAGTTTCTATGGTCCTTGCCTAGAGCTAATCAAAGTCTCTGCACAGTACCTCCATTCCACTGCCAATGGCTCGCGTGATCTGCAGTTCCTGGACCCATGGTTCCTCTCCTGTGTGGTCTCGCAGCCTGCGGTTTCCCTTGCGCTGCCTGTCCTGGGTCGAGGGCTTTGCGGAAAGAGAGAGTGCCCCTCTATTCAGGCTTCGATCTTCTTAGCCCTTCCGTTAGCCACTCCCCCCCCCACCCAGGGGGTTTTCCGCTGCTTATCAGGAGGAGGCTTGGGTCGTTTGAGAACTGGGAGTATGCAGACCTCAGGTGTTATGGGCCCTATCACTTCTTTGTTTCCTGCCCCCTCCCTCTCTGCCCAAGGTGTGGTTCAAACTGGCTCAGCAGCCACTCACACCTCTGTGCCTCAGTACCTAGGCTGTGTTTATTGCTTCCTGTCAGGACGGCCAGTGTGTTCTTAACCTGTTGCTGATTGTGCCCTGTTCGTCGTCTGCATGAGGCGATCGGCAGTGCTCGCGGAACAAAAGAGAAGGGGGCGCTTCTAGGGCTTGGCGGTTGTGCTTCGACCAAAGCCATCTTCTTAGCACGTTAGAAGACTCTCAGTTGCATCCAGTACACACCATAAGGAGAAACACGTTCCACAGCAGAGGGATGACACTTCTACTTGAAATGCGAGCTCTTTCAGAAAGAACAAGCACAATATAAATTACTGCAAGAGTCGACTCTGGTGGGACTCGAACCCACAACCTTTGAATGCTTTCACATACTCCACGTCTAGAAGTCCAATGCGCTATCCATTGCGCCACAGAGCCACTGCGCACCTGACCTTTCACCCGAACCTTTAACCCTACCGTTCTGTGACATCACCAGTTACTTCGGAATTCGACACATTCCTGTATCCACGGCACGGAGGACAGTGACCAGATCTGAAGCAGGAAAATCAGAAACAACAGACGGTGATAGGGAGGAGGATCAGCTGGAATACCGATCGTATTGTACACTGTCACAAGAGGGGTTCCCGTGGGGATCCTATTCCTTCTGGAGGCAGACTCTGTCCTGAGGTTCCATAGTGTAGTGGTTATCACGTCTGCTTTACACGCAGAAGGTCCTGGGTTCGATCCCCAGTGGAACCAAGATCTTTGCTCCTCCTAACCCCGTCCCACGAAAGCCATCGCGTCCTTCCTTTAACGTGATGAGTAAAATAGTAAAGATGTCTCTACCGTGAAATACTTGCAGCCTTAATGGTGTCAGAGCAAGGTGATCGCTCGGACGTGGTCTACTCCTGCCTCGTGTACGACTGCGCTTCCTAGCAAACACAAAGGGGATGCTGGTCTCCCTCAACTTTTCCACAGTTCCTGTTCATCTCCCAGAATCACCAATGCACTCACTGACTAGAACAAAACAATATCACACGAGTTCCCCTTTTATGTTCTAAGTACATCAACATTCACTATTACCCCAAGACACTCAAAACCAGCATCTGCAGCCCCAAAAGATACTTCCAAGGGCCACAATGGATTCCCACGGGTCAGCAGTCCTTTTAGGTAACAAAGAGAGGGCGTTAGAAAGTCTTTGACGCTACAAAGAAGAGCAGCTGCACATAGAAGAGGGATGCCACACATCCAATTTCCCAAATCTCTCTTTGGGCTATGTGGGGAGTCCTCCTGCAGGCTGCACCACACATTCCCCTCATTTCAATAGCGGTTCGCCGGGCCAGTTTCTATGGTCCTTGCCTAGAGCTAATCAAAGTCTCTGCACAGTACCTCCATTCCACTGCCAATGGCTCGCGTGATCTGCAGTTCCTGGACCCATGGTTCCTCTCCTGTGTGGTCTCGCAGCCTGCGGTTTCCCTTGCGCTGCCTGTCCTGGGTCGAGGGCTTTGCGGAAAGAGAGAGTGCCCCTCTATTCAGGCTTCGATCTTCTTAGCCCTTCCGTTAGCCACTCCCCCCCCCACCCAGGGGGTTTTCCGCTGCTTATCAGGAGGAGGCTTGGGTCGTTTGAGAACTGGGAGTATGCAGACCTCAGGTGTTATGGGCCCTATCACTTCTTTGTTTCCTGCCCCCTCCCTCTCTGCCCAAGGTGTGGTTCAAACTGGCTCAGCAGCCACTCACACCTCTGTGCCTCAGTACCTAAGCTGTGTTTATTGCTTCCTGTCAGGACGGCCAGTGTGTTCTTAACCTGTTGCTGATTGTGCCCTGTTCGTCGTCTGCATGAGGCGATCGGCAGTGCTCGCGGAACAAAAGAGAAGGGGGCGCTTCTAGGGCTTGGCGGTTGTGCTTCGACCAAAGCCATCTTCTTAGCACGTTAGAAGACTCTCAGTTGCATCCAGTACACACCATAAGGAGAAACACGTTCCACAGCAGAGGGATGACACTTCTACTTGAAATGCGAGCTCTTTCAGAAAGAACAAGCACAATATAAATTACTGCAAGAGTCGACTCTGGTGGGACTCGAACCCACAACCTTTGAATGCCTTCACATACTCCACGTCTAGAAGTCCAATGCGCTATCCATTGCGCCACAGAGCCACTGCGCACCTGACCTTTCACCCGAACCTTTAACCCTACCGTTCTGTGACATCACCAGTTACTTCGGAATTCGACACATTCCTGTATCCACGGCACGGAGGACAGTGACCAGATCTGAAGCAGGAAAATCAGAAACAACAGACGGTGATAGGGAGGAGGATCAGCTGGAATACCGATCGTATTGTACACTGTCACAAGAGGGGTTCCCGTGCGGATCCTATTCCTTCTGGAGGCAGACTCTGCCCTGAGGTTCCATAGTGTAGTGGTTATCACGTCTGCTTTACATGCAGAAGGTCCTGGGTGCGATCCCCAGTGGAACCAAGATCTTTGCTCCTCCTAACCCCGTCCCACGAAAGCCATCGCGTCCTTCCTTTAACGTGATGAGTAAAATAGTAAAGATGTCTCTACCGTGAAATACTTGCAGCCTTAATGGTGTCAGAGCAAGGTGATCGCTCGGACGTGGTCTACTCCTGCCTCGTGTACGACTGCGCTTCCTAGCAAACACAAAGGGGATGCTGGTCTCCCTCAACTTTTCCACAGTTCCTGTTCATCTCCCAGAATCACCAATGCACTCACTGACTAGAACAAAACAATATCACACGAGTTCCCCTTTTATGTTCTAAGTACATCAACATTCACTATTACCCCAAGACACTCAAAACCAGCATCTGCAGCCCCAAAAGATACTTCCAAGGGCCACAATGGATTCCCACGGGTCAGCAGTCCTTTTAGGTAACAAAGAGAGGGCGTTAGAAAGTCTTTGACGCTACAAAGAAGAGCAGCTGCACATAGAAGAGGGATGCCACACATCCAATTTCCCAAATCTCTCTTTGGGCTATGTGGGGAGTCCTCCTGCAGGCTGCACCACACATTCCCCTCATTTCAATAGCGGTTCGCCGGGCCAGTTTCTATGGTCCTTGCCTAGAGCTAATCAAAGTCTCTGCACAGTACCTCCATTCCACTGCCAATGGCTCGCGTGATCTGCAGTTCCTGGACCCATGGTTCCTCTCCTGTGTGGTCTCGCAGCCTGCGGTTTCCCTTGCGCTGCCTGTCCTGGGTCGAGGGCTTTGCGGAAAGAGAGAGTGCCCCTCTATTCAGGCTTCGATCTTCTTAGCCCTTCCGTTAGCCACTCCCCCCCCCACCCAGGGGGTTTTCCGCTGCTTATCAGGAGGAGGCTTGGGTCGTTTGAGAACTGGGAGTATGCAGACCTCAGGTGTTATGGGCCCTATCACTTCTTTGTTTCCTGCCCCCTCCCTCTCTGCCCAAGGTGTGGTTCAAACTGGCTCAGCAGCCACTCACACCTCTGTGCCTCAGTACCTAAGCTGTGTTTATTGCTTCCTGTCAGGACGGCCAGTGTGTTCTTAACCTGTTGCTGATTGTGCCCTGTTCGTCGTCTGCATGAGGCGATCGGCAGTGCTCGCGGAACAAAAGAGAAGGGGGTGCTTCTAGGGCTTGGCGGTTGTGCTTCGACCAAAGCCATCTTCTTAGCACGTTAGAAGACTCTCAGTTGCATCCAGTACACACCATAAGGAGAAACACGTTCCACAGCAGAGGGATGACACTTCTACTTGAAATGCGAGCTCTTTCAGAAAGAACAAGCACAATATAAATTACTGCAAGAGTCGACTCTGGTGGGACTCGAACCCACAACCTTTGAATGCCTTCACATACTCCACGTCTAGAAGTCCAATGCGCTATCCATTGCGCCACAGAGCCACTGCGCACCCGACCTTTCACCCGAACCTTTAACCCTACCGTTCTGTGACATCACCAGTTACTTCGGAATTCGACACATTCCTGTATCCACGGCACGGAGGACAGTGACCAGATCTGAAGCAGGAAAATCAGAAGCAACAGACGGTGATAGGGAGGAGGATCAGCTGGAATACCGATCGTATTGTACACTGTCACAAGAGGGGTTCCCGTGCGGATCCTATTCCTTCTGGAGGCAGACTCTGTCCTGAGGTTCCATAGTGTAGTGGTTATCACGTCTGCTTTACACGCAGAAGGTCCTGGGTTCGATCCCCAGTGGAACCAAGATCTTTTCTCCTCCTAACCCCGTCCCACGAAAGCCATCGCGTCCTTCCTTTAACGTGATGAGTAAAATAGTAAAGATGTCTCTACCGTGAAATACTTGCAGCCTTAATGGTGTCAGAGCAAGGTGATCGCTCGGACGTGGTCTACTCCTGCCTCGTGTACGACTGCGCTTCCTAGCAAACACAAAGGGGATGCTGGTCTCCCTCAACTTTTCCACAGTTCCTGTTCATCTCCCAGAATCACCAATGCACTCACTGACTAGAACAAAACAATATCACACGAGTTCCCCTTTTATGTTCTAAGTACATCAACATTCACTATTACCCCAAGACACTCAAAACCAGCATCTGCAGCCCCAAAAGATACTTCCAAGGGCCACAATGGATTCCCACGGGTCAGCAGTCCTTTTAGGTAACAAAGAGAGGGCGTTAGAAAGTCTTTGACGCTACAAAGAAGAGCAGCTGCACATAGAAGAGGGATGCCACACATCCAATTTCCCAAATCTCTCTTTGGGCTATGTGGGGAGTCCTCCTGCAGGCTGCACCACACATTCCCCTCATTTCAATAGCGGTTCGCCGGGCCAGTTTCTATGGTCCTTGCCTAGAGCTAATCAAAGTCTCTGCACAGTACCTCCATTCCACTGCCAATGGCTCGCGTGATCTGCAGTTCCTGGACCCATGGTTCCTCTCCTGTGTGGTCTCGCAGCCTGCGGTTTCCCTTGCGCTGCCTGTCCTGGGTCGAGGGCTTTGCGGAAAGAGAGAGTGCCCCTCTATTCAGGCTTCGATCTTCTTAGCCCTTCCGTTAGCCACTCCCCCCCCCCACCCAGGGGGTTTTCCGCTGCTTATCAGGAGGAGGCTTGGGTCGTTTGAGAACTGGGAGTATGCAGACCTCAGGTGTTATGGGCCCTGTCACTTCTTTGTTTCCTGCCCCCTCCCTCTCTGCCCAAGGTGTGGTTCAAACTGGCTCAGCAGCCACTCACACCTCTGTGCCTCAGTACCTAAGCTGTGTTTATTGCTTCCTGTCAGGACGGCCAGTGTGTTCTTAACCTGTTGCTGATTGTGCCCTGTTCGTCGTCTGCATGAGGCGATCGGCAGTGCTCGCGGAACAAAAGAGAAGGGGGTGCTTCTAGGGCTTGGCGGTTGTGCTTCGACCAAAGCCATCTTCTTAGCACGTTAGAAGACTCTCAGTTGCATCCAGTACACACCATAAGGAGAAACACGTTCCACAGCAGAGGGATGACACTTCTACTTGAAATGCGAGCTCTTTCAGAAAGAACAAGCACAATATAAATTACTGCAAGAGTCGACTCTGGTGGGACTCGAACCCACAACCTTTGAATGCCTTCACATACTCCACGTCTAGAAGTCCAATGCGCTATCCATTGCGCCACAGAGCCACTGCGCACCCGACCTTTCACCCGAACCTTTAACCCTACCGTTCTGTGACATCACCAGTTACTTCGGAATTCGACACATTCCTGTATCCACGGCACGGAGGACAGTGACCAGATCTGAAGCAGGAAAATCAGAAGCAACAGACGGTGATAGGGAGGAGGATCAGCTGGAATACCGATCGTATTGTACACTGTCACAAGAGGGGTTCCCGTGCGGATCCTATTCCTTCTGGAGGCAGACTCTGTCCTGAGGTTCCATAGTGTAGTGGTTATCACGTCTGCTTTACACGCAGAAGGTCCTGGGTTCGATCCCCAGTGGAACCAAGATCTTTTCTCCTCCTAACCCCGTCCCACGAAAGCCATCGCGTCCTTCCTTTAACGTGATGAGTAAAATAGTAAAGATGTCTCTACCGTGAAATACTTGCAGCCTTAATGGTGTCAGAGCAAGGTGATCGCTCGGACGTGGTCTACTCCTGCCTCGTGTACGACTGCGCTTCCTAGCAAACACAAAGGGGATGCTGGTCTCCCTCAACTTTTCCACAGTTCCTGTTCATCTCCCAGAATCACCAATGCACTCACTGACTAGAACAAAACAATATCACACGAGTTCCCCTTTTATGTTCTAAGTACATCAACATTCACTATTACCCCAAGACACTCAAAACCAGCATCTGCAGCCCCAAAAGATACTTCCAAGGGCCACAATGGATTCCCACGGGTCAGCAGTCCTTTTAGGTAACAAAGAGAGGGCGTTAGAAAGTCTTTGACGCTACAAAGAAGAGCAGCTGCACATAGAAGAGGGATGCCACACATCCAATTTCCCAAATCTCTCTTTGGGCTATGTGGGGAGTCCTCCTGCAGGCTGCACCACACATTCCCCTCATTTCAATAGCGGTTCGCCGGGCCAGTTTCTATGGTCCTTGCCTAGAGCTAATCAAAGTCTCTGCACAGTACCTCCATTCCACTGCCAATGGCTCGCGTGATCTGCAGTTCCTGGACCCATGGTTCCTCTCCTGTGTGGTCTCGCAGCCTGCGGTTTCCCTTGCGCTGCCTGTCCTGGGTCGAGGGCTTTGCGGAAAGAGAGAGTGCCCCTCTATTCAGGCTTCGATCTTCTTAGCCCTTCCGTTAGCCACTCCCCCCCCCCACCCAGGGGGTTTTCCGCTGCTTATCAGGAGGAGGCTTGGGTCGTTTGAGAACTGGGAGTATGCAGACCTCAGGTGTTATGGGCCCTATCACTTCTTTGTTTCCTGCCCCCTCCCTCTCTGCCCAAGGTGTGGTTCAAACTGGCTCAGCAGCCACTCACACCTCTGTGCCTCAGTACCTAAGCTGTGTTTATTGCTTCCTGTCAGGACGGCCAGTGTGTTCTTAACCTGTTGCTGATTGTGCCCTGTTCGTCGTCTGCATGAGGCGATCGGCAGTGCTCGCGGAACAAAAGAGAAGGGGGCGCTTCTAGGGCTTGGCGGTTGTGCTTCGACCAAAGCCATCTTCTTAGCACGTTAGAAGACTCTCAGTTGCATCCAGTACACACCATAAGGAGAAACACGTTCCACAGCAGAGGGATGACACTTCTACTTGAAATGCAAGCTCTTTCAGAAAGAACAAGCACAATATAAATTACTGCAAGAGTCGACTCTGGTGGGACTCGAACCCACAACCTTTGAATGCCTTCACATACTCCACGTCTAGAAGTCCAATGCGCTATCCATTGCGCCACAGAGCCACTGCGCACCTGACCTTTCACCCGAACCTTTAACCCTACCGTTCTGTGACATCACCAGTTACTTCGGAATTCGACACATTCCTGTATCCACGGCACGGAGGACAGTGACCAGATCTGAAGCAGGAAAATCAGAAGCAACAGACGGTGATAGGGAGGAGGATCAGCTGGAATACCGATCGTATTGTACACTGTCACAAGAGGGGTTCCCGTGCGGATCCTATTCCTTCTGGAGGCAGACTCTGTCCTGAGGTTCCATAGTGTAGTGGTTATCACGTCTGCTTTACACGCAGAAGGTCCTGGGTTCGATCCCCAGGGGAACCAAGTTCTTTGCTCCTCCTAACCCCGTCCCACGAAAGCCATCGCGTCCTTCCTTTAACGTGATGAGTAAAATAGTAAAGATGTCTCTACCGTGAAATACTTGCAGCCTTAATGGTGTCAGAGCAAGGTGATCGCTCGGACGTGGTCTACTCCTGCCTCGTGTACGACTGCGCTTCCTAGCAAACACAAAGGGGATGCTGGTCTCCCTCAACTTTTCCACAGTTCCTGTTCATCTCCCAGAATCACCAATGCACTCACTGACTAGAACAAAACAATATCACACGAGTTCCCCTTTTATGTTCTAAGTACATCAACATTCACTATTACCCCAAGACACTCAAAACCAGCATCTGCAGCCCCAAAAGATACTTCCAAGGGCCACAATGGATTCCCACGGGTCAGCAGTCCTTTTAGGTAACAAAGAGAGGGCGTTAGAAAGTCTTTGACGCTACAAAGAAGAGCAGCTGCACATAGAAGAGGGATGCCACACATCCAATTTCCCAAATCTCTCTTTGGGCTATGTGGGGAGTCCTCCTGCAGGCTGCACCACACATTCCCCTCATTTCAATAGCGGTTCGCCGGGCCAGTTTCTATGGTCCTTGCCTAGAGCTAATCAAAGTCTCTGCACAGTACCTCCATTCCACTGCCAATGGCTCGCGTGATCTGCAGTTCCTGGACCCATGGTTCCTCTCCTGTGTGGTCTCGCAGCCTGCGGTTTCCCTTGCGCTGCCTGTCCTGGGTCGAGGGCTTTGCGGAAAGAGAGAGTGCCCCTCTATTCAGGCTTCGATCTTCTTAGCCCTTCCGTTAGCCACTCCCCCCCCCACCCAGGGGGTTTTCCGCTGCTTATCAGGAGGAGGCTTGGGTCGTTTGAGAACTGGGAGTATGCAGACCTCAGGTGTTATGGGCCCTATCACTTCTTTGTTTCCTGCCCCCTCCCTCTCTGCCCAAGGTGTGGTTCAAACTGGCTCAGCAGCCACTCACACCTCTGTGCCTCAGTACCTAAGCTGTGTTTATTGCTTCCTGTCAGGACGGCCAGTGTGTTCTTAACCTGTTGCTGATTGTGCCCTGTTCGTCGTCTGCATGAGGCGATCGGCAGTGCTCGCGGAACAAAAGAGAAGGGGGCGCTTCTAGGGCTTGGCGGTTGTGCTTCAACCAAAGCCATCTTCTTAGCACGTTAGAAGACTCTCAGTTGCATCCAGTACACACCATAAGGAGAAACACGTTCCACAGCAGAGGGATGACACTTCTACTTGAAATGCGAGCTCTTTCAGAAAGAACAAGCACAATATAAATTAGTGCAAGAGTCGACTCTGGTGGGACTCGAACCCACAACCTTTGAATGCCTTCACATACTCCACGTCTAGAAGTCCAATGCGCTATCCATTGCGCCACAGAGCCACTGCGCACCTGACCTTTCACCCGAACCTTTAACCCTACCGTTCTGTGACATCACCAGTTACTTCGGAATTCGACACATTCCTGTATCCACGGCACGGAGGACAGTGACCAGATCTGAAGCAGGAAAATCAGAAGCAACAGACGGTGATAGGGAGGAGGATCAGCTGGAATACCGATCGTATTGTACACTGTCACAAGAGGGGTTCCCGTGCGGATCCTATTCCTTCTGGAGGCAGACTGTGTCCCGAGGTTCCATAGTGTAGTGGTTATCACGTCTGCTTTACACGCAGAAGGTCCTGGGTTCGATCCCCAGTGGAACCAAGATCTTTTCTCCTCCTAACCCCGTCCCACGAAAGCCATCGCGTCCTTCCTTTAACGTGATGAGTAAAATAGTAAACATGTCTCTACCGTGAAATACTTGCAGCCTTAATGGTGTCAGAGCAAGGTGATCGCTCGGACGTGGTCTACTCCTGCCTCGTGTACGACTGCGCTTCCTAGCAAACACAAAGGGGATGCTGGTCTCCCTCAACTTTTCCACAGTTCCTGTTCATCTCCCAGAATCACCAATGCACTCACTGACTAGAACAAAACAATATCACACGAGTTCCCCTTTTATGTTCTAAGTACATCAACATTCACTATTACCCCAAGACACTCAAAACCAGCATCTGCAGCCCCAAAAGATACTTACAAGGGCCACAATGGATTCCCACGGGTCAGCAGTCCTTTTAGGTAACAAAGAGAGGGCGTTAGAAAGTCTTTGACGCTACAAAGAAGAGCAGCTGCACATAGAAGAGGGATGCCACACATCCAATTTCCCAAATCTCTCTTTGGGCTATGTGGGGAGTCCTCCTGCAGGCTGCACCACACATTCCCCTCATTTCAATAGCGGTTCGCCGGGCCAGTTTCTATGGTCCTTGCCTAGAGCTAATCAAAGTCTCTGCACAGTACCTCCATTCCACTGCCAATGGCTCGCGTGATCTGCAGTTCCTGGACCCATGGTTCCTCTCCTGTGTGGTCTCGCAGCCTGCGGTTTCCCTTGCGCTGCCTGTCCTGGGTCGAGGGCTTTGCGGAAAGAGAGAGTGCCCCTCTATTCAGGCTTCGATCTTCTTAGCCCTTCCGTTAGCCACTCCCCCCACCCCACAAGGGGGTTTTCCGCTGCTTATCAGGAGGAGGCTTGGGTCGTTTGAGAACTGGGAGTATGCAGACCTCAGGTGTTATGGGCCCTATCACTTCTTTGTTTCCTGCCCCCTCCCTCTCTGCCCAAGGTGTGGTTCAAACTGGCTCAGCAGCCACTCACACCTCTGTGCCTCAGTACCTAAGCTGTGTTTATTGCTTCCTGTCAGGATGGCCAGTGTGTTCTTAACCTGTTGCTGATTGTGCCCTGTTCGTCGTCTGCATGAGGCGATCGGCAGTGCTCGCGGAACAAAAGAGAAGGGGGCACTTCTAGGGCTTGGCGGTTGTGCTTCGACCAAAGCCATCTTCTGAGCACCTTAGAAGACTTTCAGTTGCATCCAGTACACACCATAAGGAGAAACACGTTCCACAGCAGAGGGATGACACTTCTACTTGAAATGCGAGCTCTTTCAGAAAGAACAAGCACAATATAAATTACTGCAAGAGTCGACTCTGGTGGGACTCAAACCCACAACCTTTGAATGCCTTCACATACTCCACGTCTAGAAGTCCAATGCGCTATCCATTGCGCCACAGAGCCACTGCGCACCTGACCTTTCACCCGAACCTTTAACCCTACCGTTCTGTGACATCACCAGTTACTTCGGAATTCGACACATTCCTGTATCCACGGCACGGAGGACAGTGACCAGATCTGAAGCAGGAAAATCAGAAACAACAGACGGTGATAGGGAGGAGGATCAGAAGAATACCGATCGTATTGTACACTGTCACAAGAGGGGTTCCCGTGCGGATCCTATTCCTTCTGGAGGCAGACTCTGTCCTGAGGTTCCATAGTGTAGTGGTTATCACGTCTGCTTTACACGCAGAAGGTCCTGGGTTCGATCCCCAGTGGAACCAAGATCTTTGCTCCTCCTAACCCCGTCCCACGAAAGCCATCGCGTCCTTCCTTTAACGTGATGAGTAAAATAGTAAAGATGTCTCTACCGTGAAATACTTGCAGCCTTAATGGTGTCAGAGCAAGGTGATCGCTCGGACGTGGTCTACTCCTGCCTCGTGTACGACTGCGCTTCCTAGCAAACACAAAGGGGATGCTGGTCTCCCTCAACTTTTCCACAGTTCCTGTTCATCTCCCAGAATCACCAATGCACTCACTGACTAGAGCAAAACAATATCACACGAGTTCCCCTTTTATGTTCTAAGTACATCAACATTCACTATTACCCCAAGAAACACAAAACCAGCATCTGCAGTCCCAAAAGATACTTCCAAGGGCCACAATGGATTCCCACGGGTCAGCAGTCCTTTTATGTAACAAAGAGAGGGCGTTAGAAAGTCTTTGACGCTACAAAGAATAGCAGCTGCACATAGAAGAGGTATGCCACACATCCAATATCCCAAATCTCTCTTTGGGCTATGTGGGGAGTCCTCCTGCAGGCTGCACCACACATTCCCCTCATTTCAATAGCGGTTCGCCGGGCCAGTTTCTATGGTCCTTGCCTAGAGCTATTCAAAGTCTCTGCACAGTACCTCCATTCCACTGCCAATGGCTCGCGTGATCTGCAGTTCCTGGACCCATGGTTCCTCTCCTGTGTGGTCTCGCAGCCTGCGGTTTCCCTTGCGCTGCCTGTCCTGGGTCGAGGGCTTTGCGGAAAGAGAGAGTGCCCCTCTATTCAGGCTTCGATCTTCTTAGCCCTTCCGTTAGCCACTCCCCCCCCCCACCCAGGGGGTTTTCCGCTGCTTATCAGGAGGAGGCTTGGGTCGTTTGAGAACTGGGAGTATGCAGACCTCAGGTGTTATGGGCCCTATCACTTCTTTGTTTCCTGCCCCCTCCCTCTCTGCCCAAGGTGTGGTTCAAACTGGCTCAGCAGCCACTCACACCTCTGTGCCTCAGTACCTAAGCTGTGTTTATTGCTTCCTGTCAGGACGGCCAGTGTGTTCTTAACCTGTTGCTGCTTGTGCCCTGTTCGTCGTCTGCATGAGGCGATCGGCAGTGCTCGCGGAACAAAAGAGAAGGGGGCGCTTCAAGGGCTTGGCGGTTGTGCTTCGACCAAAGCCATCTTCTTAGCACGTTAGAAGACTCTCAGTTGCATCCAGTACACACCATAAGGAGAAACACGTTCCACAGCAGAGGGATGACACTTCTACTTGAAATGCGAGCTCTTTCAGAAAGAACAAGCACAATATAAATTAGTGCAAGAGTCGACTCTGGTGGGACTCGAACCCACAACCTTTGAATGCCTTCACATACTCCACGTCTAGAAGTCCAATGCGCTATCCATTGCGCCACAGAGCCACTGCGCACCTGACCTTTCACCCGAACCTTTAACCCTACTGTTCTGTGACATCACCAGTTACTTCGGAATTCGACACATTCCTGTATCCACGGCACGGAGGACAGTGACCAGATCTGAAGCAGGAAAATCAGAAGCAACAGACGGTGATAGGGAGGAGGATCAGCTGGAATACCGATCGTATTGTACACTGTCACAAGAGGGGTTCCCGTGCGGATCCTATTCCTTCTGGAGGCAGACTCTGTCCTGAGGTTCCATAGTGTAGTGGTTATCACGTCTGCTTTACACGCAGAAGGTCCTGGGTTCGATCCCCAGTGGAACCAAGATCTTTTCTCCTCCTAACCCCGTCCCACGAAAGCCATCGCGTCCTTCCTTTAACGTGATGAGTAAAATAGTAAAGATGTCTCTACCGTGAAATACTTGCAGCCTTAATGGTGTCAGAGCAAGGTGATCGCTCGGACGTGGTCTACTCCTGCCTCGTGTACGACTGCGCTTCCTAGCAAACACAAAGGGGATGCTGGTCTCCCTCAACTTTTCCACAGTTCCTGTTCATCTCCCAGAATCACCAATGCACTCACTGACTAGAACAAAACAATATCACACGAGTTCCCCTTTTATGTTCTAAGTACATCAACATTCACTATTACCCCAAGACACTCAAAACCAGCATCTGCAGCCCCAAAAGATACTTACAAGGGCCACAATGGATTCCCACGGGTCAGCAGTCCTTTTAGGTAACAAAGAGAGGGCGTTAGAAAGTCTTTGACGCTACAAAGAAGAGCAGCTGCACATAGAAGAGGGATGCCACACATCCAATTTCCCAAATCTCTCTTTGGGCTATGTGGGGAGTCCTCCTGCAGGCTGCACCACACATTCCCCTCATTTCAATAGCGGTTCGCCGGGCCAGTTTCTATGGTCCTTGCCTAGAGCTAATCAAAGTCTCTGCACAGTACCTCCATTCCACTGCCAATGGCTCGCGTGATCTGCAGTTCCTGGACCCATGGTTCCTCTCCTGTGTGGTCTCGCAGCCTGCGGTTTCCCTTGCGCTGCCTGTCCTGGGTCGAGGGCTTTGCGGAAAGAGAGAGTGCCCCTCTATTCAGGCTTCGATCTTCTTAGCCCTTCCGTTAGCCACTCCCCCCACCCCACAAGGGGGTTTTCCGCTGCTTATCAGGAGGAGGCTTGGGTCGTTTGAGAACTGGGAGTATGCAGACCTCAGGTGTTATGGGCCCTATCACTTCTTTGTTTCCTGCCCCCTCCCTCTCTGCCCAAGGTGTGGTTCAAACTGGCTCAGCAGCCACTCACACCTCTGTGCCTCAGTACCTAAGCTGTGTTTATTGCTTCCTGTCAGGATGGCCAGTGTGTTCTTAACCTGTTGCTGATTGTGCCCTGTTCGTCGTCTGCATGAGGCGATCGGCAGTGCTCGCGGAAGAAAAGAGAAGGGGGCACTTCTAGGGCTTGGCGGTTGTGCTTCGACCAAAGCCATCTTCTGAGCACCTTAGAAGACTTTCAGTTGCATCCAGTACACACCATAAGGAGAAACACGTTCCACAGCAGAGGGATGACACTTCTACTTGAAATGCGAGCTCTTTCAGAAAGAACAAGCTCAATATAAATTACTGCAAGAGTCGACTCTGGTGGGACTCAAACCCACAACCTTTGAATGCCTTCACATACTCCACGTCTAGAAGTCCAATGCGCTATCCATTGCGCCACAGAGCCACTGCGCACCTGACCTTTCACCCGAACCTTTAACCCTACCGTTCTGTGACATCACCAGTTACTTCGGAATTCGACACATTCCTGTATCCACGGCACGGAGGACAGTGACCAGATCTGAAGCAGGAAAATCAGAAACAACAGACGGTGATAGGGAGGAGGATCAGAAGAATACCGATCGTATTGTACACTGTCACAAGAGGGGTTCCCGTGCGGATCCTATTCCTTCTGGAGGCAGACTCTGTCCTGAGGTTCCATAGTGTAGTGGTTATCACGTCTGCTTTACACGCAGAAGGTCCTGGGTTCGATCCCCAGTGGAAACAAGATCTTTGCTCCTCCTAACCCCGTCCCACGAAAGCCATCGCGTCCTTCCTTTAACGTGATGAGTAAAATAGTAAAGATGTCTCTACCGTGAAATACTTGCAGCCTTAATGGTGTCAGAGCAAGGTGATCGCTCGGACGTGGTCTACTCCTGCCTCGTGTACGACTGCGCTTCCTAGCAAACACAAAGGGGATGCTGGTCTCCCTCAACTTTTCCACAGTTCCTGTTCATCTCCCAGAATCACCAATGCACTCACTGACTAGAGCAAAACAATATCACACGAGTTCCCCTTTTATGTTCTAAGTACATCAACATTCACTATTACCCCAAGAAACACAAAACCAGCATCTGCAGTCCCAAAAGATACTTCCAAGGGCCACAATGGATTCCCACGGGTCAGCAGTCCTTTTATGTAACAAAGAGAGGGCGTTAGAAAGTCTTTGACGCTACAAAGAATAGCAGCTGCACATAGAAGAGGTATGCCACACATCCAATATCCCAAATCTCTCTTTGGGCTATGTGGGGAGTCCTCCTGCAGGCTGCACCACACATTCCCCTCATTTCAATAGCGGTTCGCCGGGCCAGTTTCTATGGTCCTTGCCTAGAGCTATTCAAAGTCTCTGCACAGTACCTCCATTCCACTGCCAATGGCTCGCGTGATCTGCAGTTCCTGGACCCATGGTTCCTCTCCTGTGTGGTCTCGCAGCCTGCGGTTTCCCTTGCGCTGCCTGTCCTGGGTCGAGGGCTTTGCGGAAAGAGAGAGTGCCCCTCTATTCAGGCTTCGATCTTCTTAGCCCTTCCGTTAGCCACTCCCCCCCCCCACCCAGGGGGTTTTCCGCTGCTTATCAGGAGGAGGCTTGGGTCGTTTGAGAACTGGGAGTATGCAGACCTCAGGTGTTATGGGCCCTATCACTTCTTTGTTTCCTGCCCCCTCCCTCTCTGCCCAAGGTGTGGTTCAAACTGGCTCAGCAGCCACTCACACCTCTGTGCCTCAGTACCTAAGCTGTGTTTATTGCTTCCTGTCAGGACGGCCAGTGTGTTCTTAACCTGTTGCTGATTGTGCCCTGTTCGTCGTCTGCATGAGGCGATCGGCAGTGCTCGCGGAACAAAAGAGAAGGGGGCGCTTCTAGGGCTTGGCGGTTGTGCTTCGACCAAAGCCATCTTCTTAGCACGTTAGAAGACTCTCAGTTGCATCCAGTACACACCATAAGGAGAAACACGTTCCACAGCAGAGGGATGACACTTCTACTTGAAATGCGAGCTCTTTCAGAAAGAACAAGCACAATATAAATTACTGCAAGAGTCGACTCTGGTGGGACTCGAACCCACAACCTTTGAATGCCTTCACATACTCCACGTCTAGAAGTCCAATGCGCTATCCATTGCGCCACAGAGCCACTGCGCACCTGACCTTTCACCCGAACCTTTAACCCTACCGTTCTGTGACATCACCAGTTACTTCGGAATTCGACACATTCCTGTATCCACGGCACGGAGGACAGTGACCAGATCTGAAGCAGGAAAATCAGAAACAACAGACGGTGATAGGGAGGAGGATCAGCTGGAATACCGATCGTATTGTACACTGTCACAAGAGGGGTTCCCGTGCGGATCCTATTCCTTCTGGAGGCAGACTCTGTCCTGAGGTTCCATAGTGTAGTGGTTATCACGTCTACTTTACACGCAGAAAGTCCTGGGTTCGATCCCCAGTGGAACCAAGATCTTTGCTCCTCCTAACCCCGTCCCACGAAAGCCATCGCGTCCTTCCTTTAACGTGATGAGTAAAATAGTAAAGATGTCTCTACCGTGAAATTCTTGCAGCCTTAATGGTGTCAGAGCAAGGTGATCGCTCGGACGTGGTCTACTCCTGCCTCGTGTACGACTGCGCTTCCTAGCAAACACAAAGGGGATGCTGGTCTCCCTCAACTTTTCCACAGTTCCTGTTCATCTCCCAGAATCACCAATGCACTCACTGACTAGAACAAAACAATATCACACGAGTTCCCCTTTTATGTTCTAAGTACATCAACATTCACTATTACCCCAAGACACACAAAACCAGCATCTGCAGCCCCAAAAGATACTTCCAAGGGCCACAATGGATTCCCACGGGTCAGCAGTCCTTTTAGGTAACAAAGAGAGGGCGTTAGAAAGTCTTTGACGCTACAAAGAAGAGCAGCTGCACATAGAAGAGGGATGCCACACATCCAATTTCCCAAATCTCTCTTTGGGCTATGTGGGGAGTCCTCCTGCAGGCTGCACCACACATTCCCCTCATTTCAATAGCGGTTCGCCGGGCCAGTTTCTATGGTCCTTGCCTAGAGCTAATCAAAGTCTCTGCACAGTACCTCCATTCCACTGCCAATGGCTCGCGTGATCTGCAGTTCCTGGACCCATGGTTCCTCTCCTGTGTGGTCTCGCAGCCTGCGGTTTCCCTTGCGCTGCCTGTCCTGGGTCGAGGGCTTTGCGGAAAGAGAGAGTGTCCCTCTATTCAGGCTTCGATCTTCTTAGCCCTTCCGTTAGCCACTCCCCCCCCCACCCAGGGGGTTTTCCGCTGCTTATCAGGAGGAGGCTTGTGTCGTTTGAGAACTGGGAGTATGCAGACCTCAGGTGTTATGGGCCCTATCACTTCTTTGTTTCCTGCCCCCTCCCTCTCTGCCCAAGGTGTGGTTCAAACTGGCTCAGCAGCCACTCACACCTCTGTGCCTCAGTACCTAAGCTGTGTTTATTGCTTCCTGTCAGGACGGCCAGTGTGTTCTTAACCTGTTGCTGCTTGTGCCCTGTTCGTCGTCTGCATGAGGCGATCGGCAGTGCTCGCGGAACAAAAGAGAAGGGGGCGCTTCAAGGGCTTGGCGGTTGTGCTTCGACCAAAGCCATCTTCTTAGCACGTTATAAGACTCTCAGTTGCATCCAGTACACACCATAAGGAGAAACACGTTCCACAGCAGAGGGATGACACTTCTACTTGAAATGCGAGCTCTTTCAGAAAGAACAAGCTCAATATAAATTACTGCAAGAGTCAACTCTGGTGGGACTCGAACCCACAACCTTTGAATGCCTTCACATACTCCACGTCTAGAAGTCCAATGCGCTATCCATTGCGCCACAGAGCCACTGTGCACCTGACCTTTCACCCGAACCTTTAACCCTACCGTTCTGTGACATCACCAGTTACTTCGGAATTCTACACATTCCTGTATCCACGGCACGGAGGACAGTGACCAGATCTGAAGCAGGAAAATCAGAAACAACAGACGGTGATAGGGAGGAGGATCAGCTGGAATACCGATCGTATTGTACACTGTCACAAGAGGGGTTCCCGTGCGGATCCTATTCCTTCTGGAGGCAGACTCTGTCCTGAGGTTCCATAGTGTAGTGGTTATCACGTCTGCTTTACACGCAGAAGGTCCTGGGTTCGATCCCCAGTGGAACCAAGATCTTTGCTCCTCCTAACCCCGTCCCACGAAAGCCATCGCGTCCTTCCTTTAACGTGATGAGTAAAATAGTAAAGATGTCTCTACCGTGAAATACTTGCAGCCTTAATGGTGTCAGAGCAAGGTGATCGCTCGGACGTGGTCTACTCCTGCCTCGTGTACGACTGCGCTTCCTAGCAAACACAAAGGGGATGCTGGTCTCCCTCAACTTTTCCACAGTTCCTGTTCATCTCCCAGAATCACCAATGCACTCACTGACTAGAGCAAAACAATATCACACGAGTTCCCCTTTTATGTTCTAAGTACATCAACATTCACTATTACCCCAAGAAACACAAAACCAGCATCTGCAGTCCCAAAAGATACTTCCAAGGGCCACAATGGATTCCCACGGGTCAGCAGTCCTTTTATGTAACAAAGAGAGGGCGTTAGAAAGTCTTTGACGCTACAAAGAATAGCAGCTGCACATAGAAGAGGTATGCCACACATCCAATATCCCAAATCTCTCTTTGGGCTATGTGGGGAGTCCTCCTGCAGGCTGCACCACACATTCCCCTCATTTCAATAGCGGTTCGCCGGGCCAGTTTCTATGGTCCTTGCCTAGAGCTATTCAAAGTCTCTGCACAGTACCTCCATTCCACTGCCAATGGCTCGCGTGATCTGCAGTTCCTGGACCCATGGTTCCTCTCCTGTGTGGTCTCGCAGCCTGCGGTTTCCCTTGCGCTGCCTGTCCTGGGTCGAGGGCTTTGCGGAAAGAGAGAGTGCCCCTCTATTCAGGCTTCGATCTTCTTAGCCCTTCCGTTAGCCACTCCCCCCCCCCACCCAGGGGGTTTTCCGCTGCTTATCAGGAGGAGGCTTGGGTCGTTTGAGAACTGGGAGTATGCAGACCTCAGGTGTTATGGGCCCTATCACTTCTTTGTTTCCTGCCCCCTCCCTCTCTGCCCAAGGTGTGGTTCAAACTGGCTCAGCAGCCACTCACACCTCTGTGCCTCAGTACCTAAGCTGTGTTTATTGCTTCCTGTCAGGACGGCCAGTGTGTTCTTAACCTGTTGCTGATTGTGCCCTGTTCGTCGTCTGCATGAGGCGATCGGCAGTGCTCGCGGAACAAAAGAGAAGGGGGCGCTTCTAGGGCTTGGCGGTTGTGCTTCGACCAAAGCCATCTTCTTAGCACGTTAGAAGACTCTCAGTTGCATCCAGTACACACCATAAGGAGAAACACGTTCCACAGCAGAGGGATGACACTTCTACTTGAAATGCGAGCTCTTTCAGAAAGAACAAGCACAATATAAATTACTGCAAGAGTCGACTCTGGTGGGACTCGAACCCACAACCTTTGAATGCCTTCACATACTCCACGTCTAGAAGTCCAATGCGCTATCCATTGCGCCACAGAGCCACTGCGCACCTGACCTTTCACCCGAACCTTTAACCCTACCGTTCTGTGACATCACCAGTTACTTCGGAATTCGACACATTCCTGTATCCACGGCACGGAGGACAGTGACCAGATCTGAAGCAGGAAAATCAGAAACAACAGACGGTGATAGGGAGGAGGATCAGCTGGAATACCTATCGTATTGTACACTGTCACAAGAGGGGTTCCCGTGCGGATCCTATTCCTTCTGGAGGCAGACTCTGTCCTGAGGTTCCATAGTGTAGTGGTTATCACGTCTGCTTTACACGCAGAAGGTCCTGGGTTCGATCCCCAGTGGAACCAAGATCTTTGCTCCTCCTAACCCCGTCCCACGAAAGCCATCGCGTCCTTCCTTTAACGTGATGAGTAAAATAGTAAAGATGTCTCTACCGTGAAATTCTTGCAGCCTTAATGGTGTCAGAGCAAGGTGATCGCTCGGACGTGGTCTACTCCTGCCTCGTGTACGACTGCGCTTCCTAGCAAACACAAAGGGGATGCTGGTCTCCCTCAACTTTTCCACAGTTCCTGTTCATCTCCCAGAATCACCAATGCACTCACTGACTAGAACAAAACAATATCACACGAGTTCCCCTTTTATGTTCTAAGTACATCAACATTCACTATTACCCCAAGACACACAAAACCAGCATCTGCAGCCCCAAAAGATACTTCCAAGGGCCACAATGGATTCCCACGGGTCAGCAGTCCTTTTAGGTAACAAAGAGAGGGCGTTAGAAAGTCTTTGACGCTACAAAGAAGAGCAGCTGCACATAGAAGAGGGATGCCACACATCCAATTTCCCAAATCTCTCTTTGGGCTATGTGGGGAGTCCTCCTGCAGGCTGCACCACACATTCCCCTCATTTCAATAGCGGTTCGCCGGGCCAGTTTCTATGGTCCTTGCCTAGAGCTAATCAAAGTCTCTGCACAGTACCTCCATTCCACTGCCAATGGCTCGCGTGATCTGCAGTTCCTGGACCCATGGTTCCTCTCCTGTGTGGTCTCGCAGCCTGCGGTTTCCCTTGCGCTGCCTGTCCTGGGTCGAGGGCTTTGCGGAAAGAGAGAGTGCCCCTCTATTCAGGCTTCGATCTTCTTAGCCCTTCCGTTAGCCACTCCCCCCCCCACCCAGGGGGTTTTCCGCTGCTTATCAGGAGGAGGCTTGTGTCGTTTGAGAACTGGGAGTATGCAGACCTCAGGTGTTATGGGCCCTATCACTTCTTTGTTTCCTGCCCCCTCCCTCTCTGCCCAAGGTGTGGTTCAAACTGGCTCAGCAGCCACTCACACCTCTGTGCCTCAGTACCTAAGCTGTGTTTATTGCTTCCTGTCAGGACGGCCAGTGTGTTCTTAACCTGTTGCTGCTTGTGCCCTGTTCGTCGTCTGCATGAGGCGATCGGCAGTGCTCGCGGAACAAAAGAGAAGGGGGCGCTTCAAGGGCTTGGCGGTTGTGCTTCGACCAAAGCCATCTTCTTAGCACGTTATAAGACTCTCAGTTGCATCCAGTACACACCATAAGGAGAAACACGTTCCACAGCAGAGGGATGACACTTCTACTTGAAATGCGAGCTCTTTCAGAAAGAACAAGCTCAATATAAATTACTGCAAGAGTCAACTCTGGTGGGACTCGAACCCACAACCTTTGAATGCCTTCACATACTCCACGTCTAGAAGTCCAATGCGCTATCCATTGCGCCACAGAGCCACTGTGCACCTGACCTTTCACCCGAACCTTTAACCCTACCGTTCTGTGACATCACCAGTTACTTCGGAATTCTACACATTCCTGTATCCACGGCACGGAGGACAGTGACCAGATCTGAAGCAGGAAAATCAGAAACAACAGACGGTGATAGGGAGGAGGATCAGCTGGAATACCGATCGTATTGTACACTGTCACAAGAGGGGTTCCCGTGCGGATCCTATTCCTTCTGGAAGCAGACACTGTCCTGAGGTTCCATAGTGTAGTGGTTATCACGTCTGCTTTACACGCAGAAGGTCCTGGGTTCGATCCCCAGTGGAACCAAGATCTTTGCTCCTCCTAACCCCGTCCCACGAAAGCCATCGCGTCCTTCCTTTAACGTGATGAGTAAAATAGTAAAGATGTCTCTACCGTGAAATACTTGCAGCCTTAATGGTGTCAGAGCAAGGTGATCGCTCGGACGTGGTCTACTCCTGCCTCGTGTACGACTGCGCTTCCTAGCAAACACAAAGGGGATGCTGGTCTCCCTCAACTTTTCCACAGTTCCTGTTCATCTCCCAGAATCACCAATGCACTCACTGACTAGAACAAAACAATATCACACGAGTTCCCCTTTTATGTTCTAAGTACATCAACATTCACTATTACCCCAAGACACACAAAACCAGCATCTGCAGCCCCAAAAGATACTTCCAAGGGCCACAATGGATTCCCACGGGTCAGCAGTCCTTTTAGGTAACAAAGAGAGGGCGTTAGAATGTCTTTGACGCTACAAAGAAGAGCAGCTGCACATAGAAGAGGGATGCCACACATCCAATTTCCCAAATCTCTCTTTGGGCTATGTGGGTCCTCCTGCAGGCTGCACCACACATTCCCCTCATTTCAATAGCGGTTCGCCGGGCCAGTTTCTATGGTCCTTGCCTAGAGCTAATCAAAGTCTCTGCACAGTACCTCCATTCCACTGCCAATGGCTCGCGTGATCTGCAGTTCCTGGACCCATGGTTCCTCTCCTGTGTGGTCTCGCAGCCTGCGGTTTCCCTTGCGCTGCCTGTCCTGGGTCGAGGGCTTTGCGGAAAGAGAGAGTGCCCCTCTATTCAGGCTTCGATCTTCTTAGCCCTTCCGTTAGCCACTCCCCCCCCCACCCAGGGGGTTTTCCGCTGCTTATCAGGAGGAGGCTTGTGTCGTTTGAGAACTGGGAGTATGCAGACCTCAGGTGTTATGGGCCCTATCACTTCTTTGTTTCCTGCCCCCTCCCTCTCTGCCCAAGGTGTGGTTCAAACTGGCTCAGCAGCCACTCACACCTCTGTGCCTCAGTACCTAAGCTGTGTTTATTGCTTCCTGTCAGGACGGCCAGTGTGTTCTTAACCTGTTGCTGCTTGTGCCCTGTTCGTCGTCTGCATGAGGCGATCGGCAGTGCTCGCGGAACAAAAGAGAAGGGGGCGCTTCAAGGGCTTGGCGGTTGTGCTTCGACCAAAGCCATCTTCTTAGCACGTTATAAGACTCTCAGTTGCATCCAGTACACACCATAAGGAGAAACACGTTCCACAGCAGAGGGATGACACTTCTACTTGAAATGCGAGCTCTTTCAGAAAGAACAAGCTCAATATAAATTACTGCAAGAGTCAACTCTGGTGGGACTCGAACCCACAACCTTTGAATGCCTTCACATACTCCACGTCTAGAAGTCCAATGCACTATCCATTGCGCCACAGAGCCACTGTGCACCTGACCTTTCACCCGAACCTTTAACCCTACCGTTCTGTGACATCACCAGTTACTTCGGAATTCTACACATTCCTGTATCCACGGCACGGAGGACAGTGACCAGATCTGAAGCAGGAAAATCAGAAACAACAGACGGTGATAGGGAGGAGGATCAGCTGGAATACCGATCGTATTGTACACTGTCACAAGAGGGGTTCCCGTGCGGATCCTATTCCTTCTGGAAGCAGACTCTGTCCTGAGGTTCCATAGTGTAGTGGTTATCACGTCTGCTTTACACGCAGAAGGTCCTGGGTTCGATCCCCAGTGGAACCAAGATCTTTGCTCCTCCTAACCCCGTCCCACGAAAGCCATCGCGTCCTTCCTTTAACGTGATGAGTAAAATAGTAAAGATGTCTCTACCATGAAATACTTGCAGCCTTAATGGTGTCAGAGCAAGGTGATCGCTCGGACGTGGTCTACTCCTGCCTCGTGTACGACTGCGCTTCCTAGCAAACACAAAGGGGATGCTGGTCTTCCTCAACTTTTCCACAGTTCCTGTTCATCTCCCAGAATCACCAATGCACTCACTGACTAGAACAAAACAATATCACACGAGTTCCCCTTTTATGTTCTAAGTACATCAACATTCACTATTACCCCAAGACACACAAAACCAGCATCTGCAGCCCCAAAAGATACTTCCAAGGGCCACAATGGATTCCCACGGGTCAGCAGTCCTTTTAGGTAACAAAGAGAGGGCGTTAGAAAGTCTTTGACGCTACAAAGAAGAGCAGCTGCACATAGAAGAGGGATGCCACACATCCAATTTCCCAAATCTCTCTTTGGGCTATGTGGGGAGTCCTCCTGCAGGCTGCACCACACATTCCCCTCATTTCAATAGCGGTTCGCCGGGCCAGTTTCTATGGTCCTTGCCTAGAGCTAATCAAAGTCTCTGCACAGTACCTCCATTCCACTGCCAATGGCTCGCGTGATCTGCAGTTCCTGGACCCATGGTTCCTCTCCTGTGTGGTCTCGCAGCCTGCGGTTTCCCTTGCGCTGCCTGTCCTGGGTCGAGGGCTTTGCGGAAAGAGAGAGTGCCCCTCTATTCAGGCTTCGATCTTCTTAGCCCTTCCGTTAGCCACTCCCCCCCCCACCCAGGGGGTTTTCCGCTGCTTATCAGGAGGAGGCTTGGGTCGTTTGAGAACTGGGAGTATGCAGACCTCAGGTGTTATGGGCCCTATCACTTCTTTGTTTCCTGCCCCCTCCCTCTCTGCCCAAGGTGTGGTTCAAACTGGCTCAGCAGCCACTCACACCTCTGTGCCTCAGTACCAGCTGTGTTAATTGCTTCCTGTCAGGACGGCCAGTGTGTTCTTAACCTGTTGCTGATTGTGCCCTGTTCGTCGTCTGCATGAGGCGATCGGCAGTGCTCGCGGAACAAAAGAGAAGGGGGCGCTTTTAGGGCTTGGCGGTTGTGCTTCGACCAAAGCCATCTTCTTAGCACGTTAGAAGACTTTCAGTTGCATCCAGTACACACCATAAGGAGAAACACGTTCCACAGCAGAGGGATGACACTTCTACTTGAAATGCGAGCTCTTTCAGAAAGAACAAGCACAATATAAATTACTGCAAGAGTCAACTCTGGTGGGACTCGAACCCACAACCTTTGAATGCCTTCACATACTCCACGTCTAGAAGTCCAATGCGCTATCCATTGCGCCACAGAGCCACTGCACACCTGACCTTTCACCCGAACCTTTAACCCTACCGTTCTGTGACATCACCAGTTACTTCGGAATTCTACACATTCCTGTATCCACGGCACGGAGGACAGTGACCAGATCTGAAGCAGGAAAATCAGAAACAACAGACGGTGATAGGGAGGAGGATCAGCTGGAATACCGATCGTATTGTACACTGTCACAAGAGGGGTTCCCGTGCGGATCCTATTCCTTCTGGAGGCAGACTCTGTCCTGAGGTTCCATAGTGTAGTGGTTATCACGTCTGCTTTACACGCAGAAGGTCCTGGGTTCGATCCCCAGTGGAACCAAGATCTTTGCTCCTCCTAACCCCGTCCCACGAAAGCCATCGCGTCCTTCCTTTAACGTGATGAGTAAAATAGTAAAGATGTCTCTACCGTGAAATACTTGCAGCCTTAATGGTGTCAGAGCAAGGTGATCGCTCGGACGTGGTCTACTCCTGCCTCGTGTACGACTGCGCTTCCTAGCAAACACAAAGGGGATGCTGGTCTCCCTCAACTTTTCCACAGTTCCTGTTCATCTCCCAGAATCACCAATGCACTCACTGACTAGAGCAAAACAATATCACACGAGTTCCCCTTTTATGTTCTAAGTACATCAACATTCACTATTACCCCAAGAAACACAAAACCAGCATCTGCAGTCCCAAAAGATACTTCCAAGGGCCACAATGGATTCCCACGGGTCAGCAGTCCTTTTATGTAACAAAGAGAGGGCGTTAGAAAGTCTTTGACGCTACAAAGAATAGCAGCTGCACATAGAAGAGGTATGCCACACATCCAATATCCCAAATCTCTCTTTGGGCTATGTGGGGAGTCCTCCTGCAGGCTGCACCACACATTCCCCTCATTTCAATAGCGGTTCGCCGGGCCAGTTTCTATGGTCCTTGCCTAGAGCTATTCAAAGTCTCTGCACAGTACCTCCATTCCACTGCCAATGGCTCGCGTGATCTGCAGTTCCTGGACCCATGGTTCCTCTCCTGTGTGGTCTCGCAGCCTGCGGTTTCCCTTGCGCTGCCTGTCCTGGGTCGAGGGCTTTGCGGAAAGAGAGAGTGCCCCTCTATTCAGGCTTCGATCTTCTTAGCCCTTCCGTTAGCCACTCCCCCCCCCCACCCAGGGGGTTTTCCGCTGCTTATCAGGAGGAGGCTTGGGTCGTTTGAGAACTGGGAGTATGCAGACCTCAGGTGTTATGGGCCCTATCACTTCTTTGTTTCCTGCCCCCTCCCTCTCTGCCCAAGGTGTGGTTCAAACTGGCTCAGCAGCCACTCACACCTCTGTGCCTCAGTACCTAAGCTGTGTTTATTGCTTCCTGTCAGGACGGCCAGTGTGTTCTTAACCTGTTGCTGATTGTGCCCTGTTCGTCGTCTGCATGAGGCGATCGGCAGTGCTCGCGGAACAAAAGAGAAGGGGGCGCTTCTAGGGCTTGGCGGTTGTGCTTCGACCAAAGCCATCTTCTTAGCACGTTAGAAGACTCTCAGTTGCATCCAGTACACACCATAAGGAGAAACACGTTCCACAGCAGAGGGATGACACTTCTACTTGAAATGCGAGCTCTTTCAGAAAGAACAAGCACAATATAAATTACTGCAAGAGTCGACTCTGGTGGGACTCGAACCCACAACCTTTGAATGCCTTCACATACTCCACGTCTAGAAGTCCAATGCGCTATCCATTGCGCCACAGAGCCACTGCGCACCTGACCTTTCACCCGAACCTTTAACCCTACCGTTCTGTGACATCACCAGTTACTTCGGAATTCGACACATTCCTGTATCCACGGCACGGAGGACAGTGACCAGATCTGAAGCAGGAAAATCAGAAACAACAGACGGTGATAGGGAGGAGGATCAGCTGGAATACCTATCGTATTGTACACTGTCACAAGAGGGGTTCCCGTGCGGATCCTATTCCTTCTGGAGGCAGACTCTGTCCTGAGGTTCCATAGTGTAGTGGTTATCACGTCTGCTTTACACGCAGAAAGTCCTGGGTTCGATCCCCAGTGGAACCAAGATCTTTGCTCCTCCTAACCCCGTCCCACGAAAGCCATCGCGTCCTTCCTTTAACGTGATGAGTAAAATAGTAAAGATGTCTCTACCGTGAAATTCTTGCAGCCTTAATGGTGTCAGAGCAAGGTGATCGCTCGGACGTGGTCTACTCCTGCCTCGTGTACGACTGCGCTTCCTAGCAAACACAAAGGGGATGCTGGTCTCCCTCAACTTTTCCACAGTTCCTGTTCATCTCCCAGAATCACCAATGCACTCACTGACTAGAACAAAACAATATCACACGAGTTCCCCTTTTATGTTCTAAGTACATCAACATTCACTATTACCCCAAGACACACAAAACCAGCATCTGCAGCCCCAAAAGATACTTCCAAGGGCCACAATGGATTCCCACGGGTCAGCAGTCCTTTTAGGTAACAAAGAGAGGGCGTTAGAAAGTCTTTGACGCTACAAAGAAGAGCAGCTGCACATAGAAGAGGGATGCCACACATCCAATTTCCCAAATCTCTCTTTGGGCTATGTGGGGAGTCCTCCTGCAGGCTGCACCACACATTCCCCTCATTTCAATAGCGGTTCGCCGGGCCAGTTTCTATGGTCCTTGCCTAGAGCTAATCAAAGTCTCTGCACAGTACCTCCATTCCACTGCCAATGGCTCGCGTGATCTGCAGTTCCTGGACCCATGGTTCCTCTCCTGTGTGGTCTCGCAGCCTGCGGTTTCCCTTGCGCTGCCTGTCCTGGGTCGAGGGCTTTGCGGAAAGAGAGAGTGCCCCTCTATTCAGGCTTCGATCTTCTTAGCCCTTCCGTTAGCCACTCCCCCCCCCACCCAGGGGGTTTTCCGCTGCTTATCAGGAGGAGGCTTGTGTCGTTTGAGAACTGGGAGTATGCAGACCTCAGGTGTTATGGGCCCTATCACTTCTTTGTTTCCTGCCCCCTCCCTCTCTGCCCAAGGTGTGGTTCAAACTGGCTCAGCAGCCACTCACACCTCTGTGCCTCAGTACCTAAGCTGTGTTTATTGCTTCCTGTCAGGACGGCCAGTGTGTTCTTAACCTGTTGCTGCTTGTGCCCTGTTCGTCGTCTGCATGAGGTGATCGGCAGTGCTCGCGGAACAAAAGAGAAGGGGGCGCTTCAAGGGCTTGGCGGTTGTGCTTCGACCAAAGCCATCTTCTTAGCACGTTATAAGACTCTCAGTTGCATCCAGTACACACCATAAGGAGAAACACGTTCCACAGCAGAGGGATGACACTTCTACTTGAAATGCGAGCTCTTTCAGAAAGAACAAGCTCAATATAAATTACTGCAAGAGTCAACTCTGGTGGGACTCGAACCCACAACCTTTGAATGCCTTCACATACTCCACGTCTAGAAGTCCAATGCGCTATCCATTGCGCCACAGAGCCACTGTGCACCTGACCTTTCACCCGAACCTTTAACCCTACCGTTCTGTGACATCACCAGTTACTTCGGAATTCTACACATTCCTGTATCCACGGCACGGAGGACAGTGACCAGATCTGAAGCAGGAAAATCAGAAACAACAGACGGTGATAGGGAGGAGGATCAGCTGGAATACCGATCGTATTGTACACTGTCACAAGAGGGGTTCCCGTGCGGATCCTATTCCTTCTGGAAGCAGACACTGTCCTGAGGTTCCATAGTGTAGTGGTTATCACGTCTGCTTTACACGCAGAAGGTCCTGGGTTCGATCCCCAGTGGAACCAAGATCTTTGCTCCTCCTAACCCCGTCCCACGAAAGCCATCGCGTCCTTCCTTTAACGTGATGAGTAAAATAGTAAAGATGTCTCTACCGTGAAATACTTGCAGCCTTAATGGTGTCAGAGCAAGGTGATCGCTCGGACGTGGTCTACTCCTGCCTCGTGTACGACTGCGCTTCCTAGCAAACACAAAGGGGATGCTGGTCTCCCTCAACTTTTCCACAGTTCCTGTTCATCTCCCAGAATCACCAATGCACTCACTGACTAGAACAAAACAATATCACACGAGTTCCCCTTTTATGTTCTAAGTACATCAACATTCACTATTACCCCAAGACACACAAAACCAGCATCTGCAGCCCCAAAAGATACTTCCAAGGGCCACAATGGATTCCCACGGGTCAGCAGTCCTTTTAGGTAACAAAGAGAGGGCGTTAGAATGTCTTTGACGCTACAAAGAAGAGCAGCTGCACATAGAAGAGGGATGCCACACATCCAATTTCCCAAATCTCTCTTTGGGCTATGTGGGTCCTCCTGCAGGCTGCACCACACATTCCCCTCATTTCAATAGCGGTTCGCCGGGCCAGTTTCTATGGTCCTTGCCTAGAGCTAATCAAAGTCTCTGCACAGTACCTCCATTCCACTGCCAATGGCTCGCGTGATCTGCAGTTCCTGGACCCATGGTTCCTCTCCTGTGTGGTCTCGCAGCCTGCGGTTTCCCTTGCGCTGCCTGTCCTGGGTCGAGGGCTTTGCGGAAAGAGAGAGTGCCCCTCTATTCAGGCTTCGATCTTCTTAGCCCTTCCGTTAGCCACTCCCCCCCCCACCCAGGGGGTTTTCCGCTGCTTATCAGGAGGAGGCTTGTGTCGTTTGAGAACTGGGAGTATGCAGACCTCAGGTGTTATGGGCCCTATCACTTCTTTGTTTCCTGCCCCCTCCCTCTCTGCCCAAGGTGTGGTTCAAACTGGCTCAGCAGCCACTCACACCTCTGTGCCTCAGTACCTAAGCTGTGTTTATTGCTTCCTGTCAGGACGGCCAGTGTGTTCTTAACCTGTTGCTGCTTGTGCCCTGTTCGTCGTCTGCATGAGGCGATCGGCAGTGCTCGCGGAACAAAAGAGATGGGGGCGCTTCAAGGGCTTGGCGGTTGTGCTTCGACCAAAGCCATCTTCTTAGCACGTTATAAGACTCTCAGTTGCATCCAGTACACACCATAAGGAGAAACACGTTCCACAGCAGAGGGATGACACTTCTACTTGAAATGCGAGCTCTTTCAGAAAGAACAAGCTCAATATAAATTACTGCAAGAGTCAACTCTGGTGGGACTCGAACCCACAACCTTTGAATGCCTTCACATACTCCACGTCTAGAAGTCCAATGCACTATCCATTGCGCCACAGAGCCACTGTGCACCTGACCTTTCACCCGAACCTTTAACCCTACCGTTCTGTGACATCACCAGTTACTTCGGAATTCTACACATTCCTGTATCCACGGCACGGAGGACAGTGACCAGATCTGAAGCAGGAAAATCAGAAACAACAGACGGTGATAGGGAGGAGGATCAGCTGGAATACCGATCGTATTGTACACTGTCACAAGAGGGGTTCCCGTGCGGATCCTATTCCTTCTGGAAGCAGACTCTGTCCTGAGGTTCCATAGTGTAGTGGTTATCACGTCTGCTTTACACGCAGAAGGTCCTGGGTTCGATCCCCAGTGGAACCAAGATCTTTGCTCCTCCTAACCCCGTCCCACGAAAGCCATCGCGTCCTTCCTTTAACGTGATGAGTAAAATAGTAAAGATGTCTCTACCATGAAATACTTGCAGCCTTAATGGTGTCAGAGCAAGGTGATCGCTCGGACGTGGTCTACTCCTGCCTCGTGTACGACTGCGCTTCCTAGCAAACACAAAGGGGATGCTGGTCTTCCTCAACTTTTCCACAGTTCCTGTTCATCTCCCAGAATCACCAATGCACTCACTGACTAGAACAAAACAATATCACACGAGTTCCCCTTTTATGTTCTAAGTACATCAACATTCACTATTACCCCAAGACACACAAAACCAGCATCTGCAGCCCCAAAAGATACTTCCAAGGGCCACAATGGATTCCCACGGGTCAGCAGTCCTTTTAGGTAACAAAGAGAGGGCGTTAGAAAGTCTTTGACGCTACAAAGAAGAGCAGCTGCACATAGAAGAGGGATGCCACACATCCAATTTCCCAAATCTCTCTTTGGGCTATGTGGGGAGTCCTCCTGCAGGCTGCACCACACATTCCCCTCATTTCAATAGCGGTTCGCCGGGCCAGTTTCTATGGTCCTTGCCTAGAGCTAATCAAAGTCTCTGCACAGTACCTCCATTCCACTGCCAATGGCTCGCGTGATCTGCAGTTCCTGGACCCATGGTTCCTCTCCTGTGTGGTCTCGCAGCCTGCGGTTTCCCTTGCGCTGCCTGTCCTGGGTCGAGGGCTTTGCGGAAAGAGAGAGTGCCCCTCTATTCAGGCTTCGATCTTCTTAGCCCTTCCGTTAGCCACTCCCCCCCCCACCCAGGGGGTTTTCCGCTGCTTATCAGGAGGAGGCTTGGGTCGTTTGAGAACTGGGAGTATGCAGACCTCAGGTGTTATGGGCCCTATCACTTCTTTGTTTCCTGCCCCCTCCCTCTCTGCCCAAGGTGTGGTTCAAACTGGCTCAGCAGCCACTCACACCTCTGTGCCTCAGTACCAGCTGTGTTAATTGCTTCCTGTCAGGACGGCCAGTGTGTTCTTAACCTGTTGCTGATTGTGCCCTGTTCGTCGTCTGCATGAGGCGATCGGCAGTGCTCGCGGAACAAAAGAGAAGGGGGCGCTTTTAGGGCTTGGCGGTTGTGCTTCGACCAAAGCCATCTTCTTAGCACGTTAGAAGACTTTCAGTTGCATCCAGTACACACCATAAGGAGAAACACGTTCCACAGCAGAGGGATGACACTTCTACTTGAAATGCGAGCTCTTTCAGAAAGAACAAGCACAATATAAATTACTGCAAGAGTCAACTCTGGTGGGACTCGAACCCACAACCTTTGAATGCCTTCACATACTCCACGTCTAGAAGTCCAATGCGCTATCCATTGCGCCACAGAGCCACTGCACACCTGACCTTTCACCCGAACCTTTAACCCTACCGTTCTGTGACATCACCAGTTACTTCGGAATTCGACACATTCCTGTATCCACGGCACGGAGGACAGTGACCAGATCTGAAGCAGGAAAATCAGAAACAACAGACGGTGATAGGGAGGAGGATCAGCTGGAATACCGATCGTATTGTACACTGTCACAAGAGGGGTTCCCGTGCGGATCCTATTCCTTCTGGAGGCAGACTCTGCCCCGAGGTTCCATAGTGTAGTGGTTATCACGTCTGCTTTACACGCAGAAGGTCCTGGGATCGATCCCCAGTGGAACCAAGATCTTTGCTCCTCCTAACCCTGTCCCACGAAAGCCATCGCGTCCTCCCTTTAACGTGATGAGTAAAATAGTAAAGATGTCTCTACCGTGAAATACTTGCAGCCTTAATGGTGTCAGAGCAAGGTGATCGCTCGGACGTGGTCTACTCCTGCCTCGTGTACGACTGCGCTTCCTAGCAAACACAAAGGGGATGCTGGTCTCCCTCAACTTTTCCACAGTTCCTGTTCATCTCCCAGAATCACCAATGCACTCACTGACTAGAACAAAACAATATCACACGAGTTCCCCTTTTATGTTCTAAGTACATCAACATTCACTATTACCCCAAGACACTCAAAACCAGCATCTGCAGCCCCAAAAGATACTTCCAAGGGCCACAATGGATTCCCACGGGTCAGCAGTCCTTTTAGGTAACAAAGAGAGGGCGTTAGAAAGTCTTTGACGCTACAAAGAAGAGCAGCTGCACATAGAAGAGGGATGCCACACATCCAATTTCCCAAATCTCTCTTTGGGCTATGTGGGGAGTCCTCCTGCAGGCTGCACCACACATTCCCCTCATTTCAATAGCGGTTCGCCGGGCCAGTTTCTATGGTCCTTGCCTAGAGCTAATCAAAGTCTCTGCACAGTACCTCCATTCCACTGCCAATGGCTCGCGTGATCTGCAGTTCCTGGACCCATGGTTCCTCTCCTGTGTGGTCTCGCAGCCTGCGGTTTCCCTTGCGCTGCCTGTCCTGGGTCGAGGGCTTTGCGGAAAGAGAGAGTGCCCCTCTATTCAGGCTTCGATCTTCTTAGCCCTTCCGTTAGCCACTCCCCCCCCCCACCCAGGGGGTTTTCCGCTGCTTATCAGGAGGAGGCTTGGGTCGTTTGAGAACTGGGAGTATGCAGACCTCAGGTGTTATGGGCCCTGTCACTTCTTTGTTTCCTGCCCCCTCCCTCTCTGCCCAAGGTGTGGTTCAAACTGGCTCAGCAGCCACTCACACCTCTGTGCCTCAGTACCTAAGCTGTGTTTATTGCTTCCTGTCAGGACGGCCAGTGTGTTCTTAACCTGTTGCTGATTGTGCCCTGTTCGTCGTCTGCATGAGGCGATCGGCAGTGCTCGCGGAACAAAAGAGAAGGGGGTGCTTCTAGGGCTTGGCGGTTGTGCTTCGACCAAAGCCATCTTCTTAGCACGTTAGAAGACTCTCAGTTGCATCCAGTACACACCATAAGGAGAAACACGTTCCACAGCAGAGGGATGACACTTCTACTTGAAATGCGAGCTCTTTCAGAAAGAACAAGCACAATATAAATTACTGCAAGAGTCGACTCTGGTGGGACTCGAACCCACAACCTTTGAATGCCTTCACATACTCCACGTCTAGAAGTCCAATGCGCTATCCATTGCGCCACAGAGCCACTGCGCACCCGACCTTTCACCCGAACCTTTAACCCTACCGTTCTGTGACATCACCAGTTACTTCGGAATTCTACACATTCCTGTATCCACGGCACGGAGGACAGTGACCAGATCTGAAGCAGGAAAATCAGAAACAACAGACGGTGATAGGGAGGAGGATCAGCTGGAATACCGATCGTATTGTACACTGTCACAAGAGGGGTTCCCGTGCGGATCCTATTCCTTCTGGAAGCAGACTCTGTCCTGAGGTTCCATAGTGTAGTGGTTATCACGTCTGCTTTACACGCAGAAGGTCCTGGGTTCGATCCCCAGTGGAACCAAGATCTTTGCTCCTCCTAACCCCGTCCCACGAAAGCCATCGCGTCCTTCCTTTAACGTGATGAGTAAAATAGTAAAGATGTCTCTACCGTGAAATACTTGCAGCCTTAATGGTGTCAGAGCAAGGTGATCGCTCGGACGTGGTCTACTCCTGCCTCGTGTACGACTGCGCTTCCTAGCAAACACAAAGGGGATGCTGGTCTCCCTCAACTTTTCCACAGTTCCTGTTCATCTCCCAGAATCACCAATGCACTCACTGACTAGAACAAAACAATATCACACGAGTTCCCCTTTTATGTTCTAAGTACATCAACATTCACTATTACCCCAAGACACACAAAACCAGCATCTGCAGCCCCAAAAGATACTTCCAAGGGCCACAATGGATTCCCACGGGTCAGCAGTCCTTTTAGGTAACAAAGAGAGGGCGTTAGAAAGTCTTTGACGCTACAAAGAAGAGCAGCTGCACATAGAAGAGGGATGCCACACATCCAATTTCCCAAATCTCTCTTTGGGCTATGTGGGTCCTCCTGCAGGCTGCACCACACATTCCCCTCATTTCAATAGCGGTTCGCCGGGCCAGTTTCTATGGTCCTTGCCTAGAGCTAATCAAAGTCTCTGCACAGTACCTCCATTCCACTGCCAATGGCTCGCGTGATCTGCAGTTCCTGGACCCATGGTTCCTCTCCTGTGTGGTCTCGCAGCCTGCGGTTTCCCTTGCGCTGCCTGTCCTGGGTCGAGGGCTTTGCGGAAAGAGAGAGTGCCCCTCTATTCAGGCTTCGATCTTCTTAGCCCTTCCGTTAGCCACTCCCCCCCCCACCCAGGGGGTTTTCCGCTGCTTATCAGGAGGAGGCTTGGGTCGTTTGAGAACTGGGAGTATGCAGACCTCAGGTGTTATGGGCCCTATCACTTCTTTGTTTCCTGCCCCCTCCCTCTCTGCCCAAGGTGTGGTTCAAACTGGCTCAGCAGCCACTCACACCTCTGTGCCTCAGTACCTAAGCTGTGTTTATTGCTTCCTGTCAGGACGGCCAGTGTGTTCTTAACCTGTTGCTGCTTGTGCCCTGTTCGTCGTCTGCATGAGGCGATCGGCAGTGCTCGCGGAACAAAAGAGAAGGGGGCGCTTCTAGGGCTTGGCGGTTGTGCTTCGACCAAAGCCATCTTCTTAGCACGTTAGAAGACTCTCAGTTGCATCCAGTACACACCATAAGGAGAAACACGTTCCACAGCAGAGGGATGACACTTCTACTTGAAATGCGAGCTCTTTCAGAAAGAACAAGCACAATATAAATTACTGCAAGAGTCGACTCTGGTGGGACTCGAACCCACAACCTTTGAATGCCTTCACATACTCCACGTCTAGAAGTCCAATGCGCTATCCATTGCGCCACAGAGCCACTGCGCACCTGACCTTTCACCCGAACCTTTAACCCTACCGTTCTGTGACATCACCAGTTACTTCGGAATTCTACACATTCCTGTATCCACGGCACGGAGGACAGTGACCAGATCTGAAGCAGGAAAATCAGAAACAACAGACGGTGATAGGGAGGAGGATCAGCTGGAATACCGATCGTATTGTACACTGTCACAAGAGGGGTTCCCGTGCGGATCCTATTCCTTCTGGAAGCAGACACTGTCCTGAGGTTCCATAGTGTAGTGGTTATCACGTCTGCTTTCCACGCAGAAGGTCCTGGGTTCGATCCCCAGTGGAACCAAGATCTTTGCTCCTCCTAACCCCGTCCCACGAAAGCCATCACGTCCTTCCTTTAACGTGATGAGTAAAATAGTAAAGATGTCTCTACCGTGAAATACTTGCAGCCTTAATGGTGTCAGAGCAAGGTGATCGCTCGGACGTGGTCTACTCCTGCCTCGTGTACGACTGCGCTTCCTAGCAAACACAAAGGGGATGCTGGTCTCCCTCAACTTTTCCACAGTTCCTGTTCATCTCCCAGAATCACCAATGCACTCACTGACTAGAACAAAACAATATCACACGAGTTCCCCTTTTATGTTCTAAGTACATCAACATTCACTATTACCCCAAGACACACAAAACCAGCATCTGCAGCCCCAAAAGATACTTCCAAGGGCCACAATGGATTCCCACGGGTCAGCAGTCCTTTTAGGTAACAAAGAGAGGGCGTTAGAAAGTCTTTGACGCTACAAAGAAGAGCAGCTGCACATAGAAGAGGGATGCCACACATCCAATTTCCCAAATCTCTCTTTGGGCTATGTGGGGAGTCCTCCTGCAGGCTGCACCACACATTCCCCTCATTTCAATAGCGGTTCGCCGGGCCAGTTTCTATGGTCCTTGCCTAGAGCTAATCAAAGTCTCTGCACAGTACCTCCATTCCACTGCCAATGGCTCGCGTGATCTGCAGTTCCTGGACCCATGGTTCCTCTCCTGTGTGGTCTCGCAGCCTGCGGTTTCCCTTGCGCTGCCTGTCCTGGGTCGAGGGCTTTGCGGAAAGAGAGAGTGCCCCTCTATTCAGGCTTCGATCTTCTTAGCCCTTCCGTTAGCCACTCCCCCCCCCACCCAGGGGGTTTTCCGCTGCCTATCAGGAGGAGGCTTGGGTCGTTTGAGAACTGGGAGTATGCAGACCTCAGGTGTTATGGGCCCTATCACTTCTTTGTTTCCTGCCCCCTCCCTCTCTGCCCAAGGTGTGGTTCAAACTGGCTCAGCAGCCACTCACACCTCTGTGCTTCAGTACCTAAGCTGTGTTAATTGCTTCCTGTCAGGACGGCCAGTGTGTTCTTAACCTGTTGCTGCTTGTGCCCTGTTCGTCGTCTGCATGAGGCGATCGGCAGTGCTCGCGGAACAAAAGAGAAGGGGGCGCTTTTAGGGCTTGGCGGTTGTGCTTCGACCAAAGCCATCTTCTTAGCACGTTAGAAGACTCTCAGTCGCATCCAGTACACACCATAAGGAGAAACACGTTCCACAGCAGAGGGATGACACTTCTACTTGAAATGCGAGCTCTTTCAGAAAGAACAAGCACAATATAAATTACTGCAAGAGTCGACTCTGGTGGGACTCGAACCCACAACCTTTGAATGCCTTCACATACTCCACGTCTAGAAGTCCAATACGCCATCCATTGCGCCACAGAGCCACTGCGCACCTGACCTTTCACCCGAACCTTTAACCCTACCGTTCTGTGACATCACCAGTTACTTCGGAATTCTACACATTCCTGTATCCATGGCACGGAGGACAGTGACCAGATCTGAAGCAGGAAAATCAGAAGCAACAGACGGTGATAGGGAGGAGGATCAGCTGGAATACCGATCGTATTGTACACTGTCACAAGAGGGGTTCCCGTGCGGATCCTATTCCTTCTGGAGGCAGACTCTGTCCTGAGGTTCCATAGTGTAGTGGTTATTACGTCTGCTTTACACGCAGAAGGTACTGGGTTCGATCCCCAGTGGAACCAAGATCTTTGCTCCTCCTAACCACGTCCCACGAAAGCCATCGCGTCCTTCCTTTAACGTGATGAGTAAAATAGTAAAGATGTCTCTACCGTGAAATACTTGCAGCCTTAATGGTGTCAGAGCAAGGTGATCGCTCGGACGTGGTCTACTCCTGCCTCGTGTACGACTGCGCTTCCTAGCAAACACAAAGGGGATGCTGGTCTCCCTCAACTTTTCCACAGTTCCTGTTCATCTCCCAGAATCACCAATGCACTCACTGACTAGAACAAAACAATATCACACGAGTTCCCCTTTTATGTTCTAAGTACATCAACATTCACTATTACCCCAAGACACACAAAACCAGCATCTGCAGCCCCAAAAGATACTTCCAAGGGCCACAATGGATTCCCACGGGTCAGCAGTCCTTTTAGGTAAGAAAGAGAGCGCGTTAGAAAGTCTTTGACGCTACAAAGAAGAGCAGCTGCACATAGAAGAGGGATGCCACACATCCAATTTCCCAAATCTCTCTTTGGGCTATGTGGGGAGTCCTCCTGCAGGCTGCACCACACATTCCCCTCATTTCAATAGCGGTTCGCCGGGCCAGTTTCTATGGTCCTTGCCTAGAGCTAATCAAAGTCTCTGCACAGTACCTCCATTCCACTGCCAATGGCTCGCGTGATCTGCAGTTCCTGGACCCATGGTTCCTCTCCTGTGTGGTCTCGCAGCCTGCGGTTTCCCTTGCGCTGCCTGTCCTGGGTCGAGGGCTTTGCGGAAAGAGAGAGTGCCCCTCTATTCAGGCTTCGATCTTCTTAGCCCTTCCGTTAGCCACTCCCCCCCCCCACCCAGGGGGTTTTCCGCTGCTTATCAGGAGGAGGCTTGGGTCGTTTGAGAACTGGGAGTATGCAGACCTCAGGTGTTATGGGCCCTATCACTTCTTTCTTTCCTGCCCCCTCCCTCTCTGCCCAAGGTGTGGTTCAAACTGGATCAGCAGCCACTCACACCTCTGTGCCTCAGTACCTAAGCTGTGTTAATTGCTTCCTGTCAGGACGGCCAGTGTGTTCTTAACCTGTTGCTGCTTGTGCCCTGTTCGTCGTCTGCATGAGGCGATCGGCAGTGCTCGCGGAACAAAAGAGAAGGGGGCGCTTCTAGGGCTTGGCGGGTGTGCTTCGACCAAAGCCATCTTCTTAGCATGTTAAAAGACTCTCAGTCGCATCCAGTACACACCATAAGGAGAAACACGTTCCACAGCAGAGGGATGACACTTCTACTTGAAATGCGAGCTCTTTCAGAAAGAACAAGCACAATATAAATTACTGCAAGAGTCGACTCTGGTGGGACTCGAACCCACAACCTTTGAATGCCTTCACATACTCCACGTCTAGAAGTCCAATGCGCTATCCATTTCGCCACAGAGCCACTGCGCACCTGACCTTTCACCCGAACCTTTAACCCTACCGTTCTGTGACATCACCAGTTACTTCGGAATTCTACACATTCCTGTATCCACGGCACGGAGGACAGTGACCAGATCTGAAGCAGGAAAATCAGAAGCAACAGACGGTGATAGGGAGGAGGATCAGCTGGAATACCGATCGTATTGTACACTGTCACAAGAGGGGTTCCCGTGTGGATCCTATTCCTTCTGGAGGCAGACTCTCTCCCGAGGTTCCATAGTGTAGTGGTTATCACGTCTGCTTTCCACGCAGAAGGTCCTGGGTTCGATCCCCAGTGGAACCAAGATCTTTGCTCCTCCTAACCCCGTCCCACGAAAGCCATCGCGTCCTTCCTTTAACGTGATGAGTAAAATAGTAAAGATGTCTCTACCGTGAAATACTTGCAGCCTTAATGGTGTCAGAGCAAGGTGATCGCTCGGACGTGGTCTACTCCTGCCTCGTGTACGACTGCGCTTCCTAGCAAACACAAAGGGGATGCTGGTCTCCCTCAACTTTTCCACAGTTCCTGTTCATCTCCCAGAATCACCAATGCACTCACTGACTAGAACAAAACAATATCACACGAGTTCCCCTTTTATGTTCTAAGTACATCAACATTCACTATTACCCCAAGACACACAAAACCAGCATCTGCAGCCCCAAAAGATACTTCCAAGGGCCACAATGGATTCCCACGGGTCAGCAGTCCTTTTAGGTAAGAAAGAGAGCGCGTTAGAAAGTCTTTGACGCTACAAAGAAGAGCAGCTGCACATAGAAGAGGGATGCCACACATCCAATTTCCCAAATCTCTCTTTGGGCTATGTGGGGAGTCCTCCTGCAGGCTGCACCACACATTCCTCTCATTTCAATAGCGGTTCGCTGGGCCAGTTTCTATGGTCCTTGCCTAGAGCTAATCAAAGTCTCTGCACAGTACCTCCATTCCACTGCCAATTGCTCGCGTGATCTGCAGTTCCTGGACCCATGGTTCCTCTCCTGTGTGGTCTCGCAGCCTGCGGTTTCCCTTGCGCTGCCTGTCCTGGGTCGAGGGCTTTGCGGAAAGAGAGAGTGCCCCTCTATTCAGGCTTTGATCTTCTTAGCCCTTCCGTTAGCCACTCCCCCCCCCCCACCCAGGGGTTTTTCCGCTGCTTATCAGGAGGAGGCTTGGGTCGTTTGAGAACTGGGAGTATGCAGACCTCAGGTGTTATGGGCCCTATCACTTCTTTGTTTCCTGCCCCCTCCCTCTCTGCCCAAGGTGTGGTTCAAACTGGCTCAGCAGCCACTCACACCTCTGTGCCTCAGTACCTAAGCTGTGTTAATTGCTTCCTGTCAGGACGGCCAGTGTGTTCTTAACCTGTTGCTGATTGTGCCCTGTTCGTCGTCTGCATGAGGCGATCGGCAGTGCTCGCGGAACAAAAGAGAAGGGGGCGCTTCTAGGGCTTGGCGGTTGTGCTTCGACCAAAGCCATCTTCTTAGCACGTTAGAAGACTCTCAGTCACATCCAGTACACACCATAAGGAGAAACACGTTCCACAGCAGAGGGATGACACTTCTACTTGAAATGCGAGCTCTTTCAGAAAGAGCAAGCACAATATAAATTAGTGCATGAGTCGACTCTGGTGGGACTCGAACCCACAACCTTTGAATGCCTTCACATACTCCACGTCTAGAAGTCCAATGCGCTATCCATTGCGCCACAGAGCCACTGTGCACCTGACCTTTCACCCGAACCTTTAACCCTACCGTTCTGTGACATCACCAGTTACTTCGGAATTCTACACATTCCTGTATCCACGGCACGGAGGACAGTGACCAGATCTGAAGCAGGAAAATCAGAAACAACAGACGGTGATAGGGAGGAGGATCAGCTGGAATACCGATCGTATTGTACACTGTCACAAGAGGGGTTCCCGTGCGGATCCTATTCCTTCTGGAGGCAGACTCTGTCCTGAGGTTCCATAGTGTAGTGGTTATCACGTCTGCTTTACACGCAGAAGGTCCTGGGTGCGATCCCCAGTGGAGCCAAGATCTTTGCTCCTCCTAATCCCGTCCCACGAAAGCCATCGCGTCCTTCCTTTAACGTGATGAGTAAAATAGTAAAGATGTCTCTACCGTGAAATACTTGCAGCCTTAATGGTGTCAGAGCAAGGTGATCGCTCGGACGTGGTCTACTCCTGCCTCGTGTACGACTGCGCTTCCTAGCAAACACAAAGGGGATGCTGGTCTCCCTCAACTTTTCCACAGTTCCTGTTCATCTCCCAGAATCACCAATGCACTCACTGACTAGAACAAAACAATATCACACGAGTTCCCCTTTTATGTTCTAAGTACATCAACATTCACTATTACCCCAAGACACTCAAAACCAGCATCTGCAGCCCCAAAAGATACTTCCAAGGGCCACAATGGATTCCCACGGGTCAGCAGTCCTTTTAGGTAACAAAGAGAGGGCGTTAGAAAGTCTTTGACGCTACAAAGAAGAGCAGCTGCACATAGAAGAGGGATGCCACACATCCAATTTCCCAAATCTCTCTTTGGGCTATGTTTGGAGTCCTCCTGCAGGCTGCACCACACATTCCCCTCATTTCAATAGCGGTTCGCCGGGCCAGTTTCTATGGTCCTTGCCTAGAGCTAATCAAAGTCTCTGCAGGGTCAGCAGTCCTTTTCGGTAACAAAGAGAGGGCGTTAGACAGTCTTTGACGCTACAAAGAAGAGCAGCTACACATTGAAGTGCCCTATTAATTCTTTGTTTCCTGACAACTCCCCCTCTGCCCAAGGTGTGGTTCATTCTTTCTCAGCAGCCACTAGCACCTCTGTGCCTCAGTACCTAAGGTGTGTTAATTGCTTCCTATCAGGATGGTCAGTTTGTTCTTAACCTGTTTCTAATTGTGCCCTGCTGATTTTTTTTGTCTGCATCAGAAAACTTGATGTGTAAAATCTTGGGGTGGAGGCATACATTTCACAATCCTGGGTACTAACGCAACTTAATTAATCACAGCCTGTTCCTCCTTCTACAGTTTGCATTCTGTGACAATCTCATATTCAACCTTTACTCAGTGCGGTATGAGGTTTGATGTAATCTGTATTGACGGGAAACTGTATTTTAAGGCCCACTGCCTGATGCCCTTACATTTCACTTAGGCGATCATTAGTGATCGCAGAAAAAAAGAGAAGAAGGCACTTTTAGGGCTGGGGTCTTGGGTTTGCGCAGCCGAGTGGATTTTTAGGTTTCAGTGGGGTGGATTCGAATTCCACCGGTTCCAGAGCGCATTGCATATCATAGGATGTGTTTTAAAGCAACATCATAGCAAGATATCAGGAACAAGAGAGGCACGTAGAATCTTCTAAAAGGAGGGCTTCTACACCAGGGAGGCTTTACGTTTCTTAGGTCTTTCAGACTCTTCTGGGCATTTTCTAAACTGCTGGTTAGATGACGCGAACAAGCTATCTAATCACCAGGAATGATCCACTCAAATGCCAAAGTAGTGCATGGTAGTAGGTGATGGGGCAGAGAAGAAAAAAAGAACACTCCACAAAACTAAGCAGTCAGTAAAACAGTTTTTATTTGATTTCAGTTTGCCTCCCGACCTTTCTCTATTATGTCTTTAAATAAAATAAATGCAGTCTGACTATACCACCCTCAATACAGGTGAGGTAACTTTTTCTTATAATGCTCAGGTTCTTTTACTCCGCTGACCCATACTAATTCACAGCCAAGACACCAACTTGACTTAATCAGACATGTACTCAATTCAGATACACCAAACAACTCCAGCTTAGACTAAGAAGCCAATGCTTAAAATAAGATAGCGAAACAATCCACTTGCTCCTGAAGGACTGAATGCGTCGACCAAATCCATTTGTTGAGCACCTTAGAAGACGCATCAAGTGCACACCATAAGGAAAAAGGCAAGAAACAGCAGAGAGGTAACACTTCTACTTGAAATACAAGCTCTTTAAGAAGAGCAAAGACACTGCAAGTTAGTGCAGAAAGTAACCCTTGGGGGATTTGAACCCACAACCTTTAGATGCCTTGTTATATCAATTTTCAGAAATCTAATGAGCTATTCATTACACTGCAGAGCAATGCCCTTCCTTGTTTTTCACCTGACCTTTTAACCTTACAATTCTGTGACGTCACCAGTTACTTTAGAATTCTGTAAGCAGTTTTAATGTCTGCTTTTGACGCAGAAGAGCCTGTTCAATCCCTGGTGTGAGCATGTTTGTTGCTCGTCTTAACATTTTAATTCCTTTTTCATCTCCACTGTCCAATCACATTACATCACAATCAGATGCTGATTAGTTCTTGAATAAAAAGATAAGAATCATTAGTGTACCGCAGGGTTAGTGTGGCCCAGTGGCCAAGTTTGCTAGTTTTGATGCTTTAGTTCCTTCAAGTTAATGGGTTGGAATCCAACCACTGCCAAAGCACATTGCAATGCAAAGAAGCATTTTAATGACACTGTGCAGAAAAACTTATGAAAACAGAAAAAAGCCTGAAAGAAAGAAATCTTTTACACTCGTGAAAGCATGCAAATTTTGCATTTGTTAGATTACACATGTAATAATAATAATTCCTTACACGTATATAGCGCTTTTCTGGACACTCCACTCAAAGTGCTTTACAGGTATTGGGGATGCCCCTCCACCAATGTGCAGCATCCACCTGGATGATGTGACCGCAGCCATAGAGCACCAGAACGCTCCCCACACATCAGCTATCAGTGGGGAGGAGAGCAGAGTGAAGAAGCCAATTCATAGATGGGGATTCTTAGGGGGCCATGATTGGTAAAGGCCAATGGGACGCAGGAGTTCCACCCCTATTCTTTTCAAGAAAAGCCCCAGGATTTTTAATGACCACTGAGAGGCAGGACCTTGACTTTACAACTAGTCTAAAGAACAGCGCCATTTTACAGTATAGTATCCCGCTCACTATACTGGGCCATTAGGACCCACACAGATCGCAGGGTGAGCACCCCCCCGCTAGCCACACTAAAACCTATTCCAACAGCAACTAGCTTTTTCCAGGAAGTCCCCCATTCAAATACTGACTAGGCTCACAACGGCTTAGGTTTAGGGGGTTGCCATTTGTGAGATGCAGGGTGATATGGCTTCTGGCGTTTACAGTACTCTATATAACTCTTCAAGGCTTTTAAAACATCTTGAACAAATTTTCTCATCACCAGAAATTATGCTTTCAAACACAGTTAGTATTGGAAGGTTGTATTTGCTCCTAACAAGTTCCAGATTTTCCAATTTCCTATGACAAAAGTTTAAGAGAGATTATCGCTCTCTACAGACAACAAAAAAAAACACAAGAAACACAAGGGACATGTGTATGTATTGTGAGTCCAAGTTGGGCAGCACACACTTAAGGGTCTTTGCTGCAAGTGGATCCCCAATTTCACCACACCCCTTTCAGACCACTGGGCAAATTTTCTGCTCTACCATTGGAGCTAATTCTCCTTTTCATGTACTCTCCTCTGAGAGTAGTGCTGTATATGGCCCCCTCCGGGCCTCTCTTCCATAGTAATACACTAAATGAGAGCCTTTTGGACTTTTTTACCTGCCTTGTTATTGTTTTTGACACATTCCATCTAAAAAACAGTTCAGCTGAGGGTCTCTAACCCCTATTATTTGCAGTTCCCAAAGCCCAGAGACCAGTCCGCCCAAGCTACACAACCCTTGACCAGTCCCCTGTACCAGTTCCACTCACAGACTGTTTTGTCACTGTCTCAGCCCTGGCCTGTCACATGGACTTAGGTCATCATGGTATGGACAGATGTCTTATGGGAATAGGAGTTCCACTGCTACTAAGTCCCTCATGGGTAGTATCAGTGCCAGCATACCCTTCAATTTTGTGTCAGTTTTACAATATCTGTGCTGGTGTGACAGATGCACACCAAGCTCTGTCAGTGTCCAGGTTCTGCAGTGTCCTCACTGCCATAGCATCCACAGGCTAGGACTCTGGTACCTTCTGGTATCTCCAGAACCATAGCAGACACCTACCTCTATGGGCAGCACACAGCACACAATTTACAGACTTCTGAGCCTTGGCTCGGCAAAGTCTTTACCTTTTGTGGTACATACCCACCTCTCTTGGTCTTTGACCTGAGTTTAACAAAAAAGTTTCAAGGAGAAATTCTTATATGCTACAAAGTCCTATCTGTTCTGTTCTATATCATGTCCTATAAAAGAAAATCCAACATGTTTCGCCATTTCCAAATCTGTTTAGTCTTGTTATCTAGGTATGCTTCCTTCTGTCTCCCTGAGGAAGAAAGGCAGCACAGTCCTTCGGTTGTCTGGAACATCCTTTTCAGTCTCCAGAGTCCTACACAACTTGTTCTTTTGTACTCCGTGGATAAGCTCTACAAAAATACAGGATAGAAAAAGAAAAGAGCCCCCATGTCTCCTTGCTCCAACCTCTGAAATCTACTCTTCAGTGGCCAAAGCTTATATATCCCCTCTCAGACCAGAACTCTAGGGTTTGAATAAGTGGCCAGGGTCTCAAGGTGATCACAACAGGTAAGGAGTAAAGGGGAGACAGGCATCTTTCAAACCAAATAACTGTTAATGATCAGGAGGCACAGAGCATTGTCCCAGCTTCTCCAGGATAATCAGGTAGGATGCCTGGAAGGAGGTATCAATGAAATACTGATCACACTGTACACTGCCTCACTACGTTAGTGCATTGTAATGTGCAGGGCAATATGTACAAATTGCAAATACCTAACAATGAATTATCTGATTACAAATATTGACAGTAGTATAGCAATGCACTGTAATATTGGTTGAAATCATAAGTGACAACAAAGGCAAACGCTGAGCTTGGATGAAAAGTGGACTGTGGAAAAAGTGTTTACCCCAGTCTAAGTAGGCATGAGAAGTTCAGTTAAGTCAGTTTACTCTGATAATATACACAATATGTGGTGACAGTAGCCCAGGCAGCAGGAAGTGAATGTGTCAAACCAGTTTCTTAGTATCTGAGAAGAACAGACAATGCTCTTCTGGATCTGAAGAGGTTTGTCTAAATGTAGGAGAGCTGAAGAGCCTTGATAGTTGTAACAGTTTATTAAGTATAGTTGTATAGCTATAGTTGTTGTTAAGGATTGTTGTAACAGTTTGTTAAGCACTGGAAGTCTCAGGACATTCAAAGACATGACAGAGAACTAGTGTTTAAAGGTTTTATGCTTCTCTGCAACTTTGAACCTGGTGATTTGTGGTAAGCTTCCCCAGGTTGTCTGAGAGATCAAAATAATGTGTCAACATAAACACTCAAACACACACTTAGATCCTCTTCTCGCTCTAAACTTCCCCATTTGTTCTTAAAGTTTGTGTTTTCTACTGTCGTGGAATTTTATCGAAGAAGAGCCAGGAGAGGTATTCTCATTCACTCAGTAAGGTCTTTATTCATATTGCAATATGGGAAAAAGGCATAACCCGTCTGTGCAGAGAAGTGAAAGCTGATTCAAAAGCAAGCAGGGAGAGCCCTTGTTTTATATATTTTTTAAGCTGATGCAACACTTCAAGGACAGGCAAAGCAGTAATTTTCCATTCCTTATAGGTTTCTGCTTTAAGCAAAAAAGAGAAGCTATTCAAATAGTTTCTCATACTCCCTTCTTCAAGCAGCAGAGATAAACATTATTAAAACATCCCGTGCCCTTGACGTGTTGGGTGCTTTCACACTTTGTTCTAAGTATCCAGCTGCTTCTGCAGCACAGCTCTGTCCGTAAACAACATTTTTAGGATAAAACACCTTTTCTCAGTAACTTTCCATTACACTACCTACATAACTAAGTGCATTTGTCTATACTAACAATAATCTGTCAGGTGTTTGACCAGTCTTGAATTTTATCAAAAAAAAATATTTTCATTTGCCACTTCTGTGGTACATGCAAATCCTCTTAATCAGGTGTCATCTGAAAAGTTGACTAGTTTAATAACTATCCATATCCATATCAAAATCCATATCTTTGGCATACATTAGGAATTAGCAGAGGTCTTTGTACATATCCCTGTGGTACATATCCCTCACCCCAATTTGAGCATTCTTCATTTATCTTTTTCCTTTATCTACATCTCCTGGTTTCGATTTCAGTCAATTTTTTGTGTGTCATTGGAGGAAAGCCTCAGTTGATGCATTTAACTATGACTAAACTTTTGGGAATAATTTCATTCCATTCATATATTTTTATTTACAGAATCAGGTACACACAGAAAGTAGAGTACTTTACTTTATAAGAGTATAAACTTATTTTTCGTATGAGAAAATGCAATCTGCTATAGAGTAATTTATTTGGTTACTATGAACCAAAAGACAATACAGTAAATCCTAAAATCTTACAAATGCTTATATGAAATGAGGCAATAAAAAACAGAAAGCAAGACTGTTATGACCCCAAGTGTCTAGGGGTAAAGGGGTGTAACATTTAGGATGGATTTGGATGCAGGTGGATTTCTGGTGAGGGACTTAGCAAGCGTGACAACAAGTTTGGTGCAAAAAGGATTTATTTTAAAGTGAATACGTGAGTGGTACGTAATAGGACACAATAACACACAGGGAAAGGGAACTAGCATGGTGCAAAGAAAAGAAAATAACAAACAAAATGGAGCTGGCTAATAAAATGAGGGGAAGCTGACCTAACTACAAAACAAAACCGAAGCACTCGGTCTTCTGTGTCTTCTAACACCCTAGCTAAACCTTCAGTAACTACTCAAAACCATACAAGACAAAAGGCACTCACCCTCCCTAAATTAGTGTTGCTAATACAAAGATCAACTACATGTGTACAATGTACCAAACAACCTAAACTAACCCTTAACACAAAAGTTCACACAAATACACAAGTGACTATGAATATAAATAAGGGAAAACAAAAGAAGACACAAGGTATAGGGTACAAAGGAGCACAGAGGTTGATATAACATTTTTGGACAAGGTAATGGTGAAATAAAGGAAAATACAAACAAACAAAAGTACAAGGAGAAAAATACAAATCAATAAAGCTGAATCTATACGAAAACACACACAAAGCGAAAGGAACGAAAACAGAGAAGCAAAGCAGAAGCAATACACATAATCACGAATACAAATTGCTATCCCAATATGTTCGGTAGGTATTGTAAATGCAAATGGTTGGTGTATGTGACTCTCTTTTCGTTCTCAGTAAATAAAATTTACTGTAATAAACATGTGACCATCTTACAACAAAATTATAGTTGTTGTTCAACACAGTAACCATAACATTTAGAAAACATTCTCTTTTAATGCATTTCAGAAATTAAAAGTCACTGCAGCAACTTTGACGTCTTGCCTGTTCTTGGCATCTTCTTCCTTTAATTTTTTCTTCTGCTGTAAAATGCTGCTCAATTGGATTTTAATCTAGAGATCGGCTTGGCCAGTCTAAGACATTCTAACATTTTTCTGATAATATATAATATAATGTTTTTTAGCTCAAGTGAGCCATGTATGATATTATCTCCTCCATGCCTCTCTTGGTCTCATATGTCCATTAAACATCATTCCAATGTTTTGTCTTAGTGTTTCCAACCAATCAGTACTACTGTAATAGTTTTAAATCATGTGATATATCCTTCTGCTGTCTTACTTTTCTAGGAACTTTGGTTTTAATAATAATAACTTTTATCTATAAAGCGACTTTCCAAACTCAAAGATGCTGTACGTACTGAGTAAACAAAAAGACAAAAAAAGTACCAAAGAAATAAATAAACAAGAGCATACAGGTTTTTATTGATGTGAGCGATCGGACGTAAACCTGGAATGTGTTGACAAGCTGCTGAGGAGGCAGCTTCAATTCGAAAGAAACTAACAGAATTTCTCAACAGCAAATCCAGACTTTGCAAGAGCTTCATTTAGATTATAGGAAAAACAGTTACGTTACATTACAGAACTTTTCTATTAGCAAAAAGAGGATCAGTGGGAGATGCTCCTTGAAAGATGAGAAGCTGAAGATAATGGAGTAGAGGTCCTTAAGGGCTGATGTAGAAAAGGCTTAAATTGGTCATACGCAGATCTTATTTTACATTAATTTTACATTTGAGAAGAGGTGGAAGGATGGAAAACATTTTAAGGAAGTCCAGTAGGAACTGAGGGTGTGAGGTGCAAATATAGATAGAGTAGTATTTTACATCAGCTGGAGGTAGTGATGGAAAGGGCGATACAGGGGAATACAAGATCTGAATAAGGAGGACCTGGATGGGGATCTTGTTAGAATCCAGGGATAATATCCTAAACTTTGAAAACATGAAAGAGAAATCAGAAATATTATTGAAATTACATACAGGGATGTGAGCTGCACCAATTAGAAATTATTCTTAAGAGAAAGCCTTTAGGATGACTGAGGAGTTTCATGATAAGTTTAGAAGATGTTTCTTTGTAAAGTATAAATGGCAACATTATATGAATTAATAAGCATTCATTGTTTCCAATTGTGGCCCCAAAAGAAGCATCTATGAAAACTGGAAACTGAATAAAGAGGAGCAATGATAAGAAGGAGAGAGCTGCAGCTGTAAAAAACTTTTCGGAAAGAAGATTCATCATAAAAAACAACTCATTCCATTTTTTAAACTAAGCACCACCACCAAGTTTTACCTCAAATTGCAAAGTAGGAGTGGGGTAAGGATCACACTAATGATGCAAGTTTGAGAAGATGTGAACTAAAAGGTATAGCCTGCATGGCATAGTTTAGGTGGCCCAGCAGAGACAGAAGTTCCTTACGTGCAAAATGTAACTGTCAGCAAGGTGGGAAAATACAATGGGATGCAGTCACGAGGAAGGTAGGATACCAGTCAGAGCTGGGGATGAAGTGATGGCATCAGGAGCAGCAGGGGCTCTTTTTGAACTTTTCTGCGTGGCCCGATGAATGTGAGGAGAGGCTCAGTCGGTCAGCAGGCCGACTCTTTGTACCTGATTAGATGACATCATCAGGTGATGCACAAGTTTACTGGAACCCCAGGATTTGTTTGTTGGACACCTTTGATAGGTAAAAAGCTGCAACTCTCCTAGTTGTATATCGTGATCAGATTTTGGGTTAAAGGAGAGTATGATGAGGGTTTTGCTAAATCCAGTTAACAAAGGCAGGAAAGGTCTCATCCACTTTAATACATGATCTGCAAACGTCACACTACGTTTGTGTTCGTCCAGAGCAGCCTGAGTTTGCAGGAGAAATAAAAGAAGGGCTGTGAGGCTGGATTTTTTTATGGTGACTGGATGACAATGGCAAATTCCGGTCTTTGGAAAGGTGTGGAATCTTTGAAAGTGACTGGGGGATAAGGCTGGATGAGGTTAAAAAACGAATGACTGAGATGGCAAAACAGCAGATGAAGCACCTGCAGGTACAGGGAAAACGTGGATTATGATTGAGATCCAAAAATATTCATTGGAACAGCAAGCTGGAATATCCATTGCAAAGTGAAAATAAACAGCAGTGTTAATAAAGGTAGGGAAAAACAGAGTTGCAGAAAGATGCATCTCAATGAGAGAAGGGGATCGTGTACAGTATTTCTAGTATTTTAGCTGCGATGATGTCACGAGTGATTGTGAATGACTGGCAGCTGAGACTGAATTGGTGCTACAGCTATTTAATAGCTCTGAATTTTAAATGTATTTGCATCTTTCGATACTGTGTTGATGATTAAAATACTGAAGGAATGGAAATGGTTATAATCCCTCCCGAACTTTCATTATAAACTCCATTTACTGATACAACATTGTTCTTTTGGTCCCAGCAGTTAACCCATTTCCTGTCACCATTTACCAAAGGGACACAAACCCACCTAGTGCACAGATGAAGAGCTCTGGTAACTCCTTTGTAAGCTGAGGGTCTGAGTCAAAAAGCCAAAGAACTCAATGGTCATTGATTATTAATTTGGCTCAACCTTTTATCAAAAGTGACTTCATATGCACAGTCTGCAACTGTACTGTAAGCAACTGTGTTGCTAAAGGGTACAACAGTAATGCTCCTCCTGTGATCTGAACCCACAACTTACCAGTTATTAGTCCATTGCATGGATTATTAGTTCAGTCCTGCATAGATGGTGCTACAGCTATTTAATAGCTCTGAATTTTAAATGTATTTGCATCTTTCGATACTGTGTTGATGATTAAAATACTGAAGGAATGGAAATCTAAAAGATTTTAATTCATTAACAGTCAGTTTAATGCCCTGCCACATGCTAGTGAAGTAATCAACAATGCTCAGTCTTAGTTGCAGTAAAATACTGCAGGGCTGGATGCTATCGTATGCTAAAGAGGTGCTCTAAGCAGTAATCATTCACTTTGACATTAAACAGCTTTCACTGTTTATTTTCAGCTTCTGTGTGTTATGTCAGATAATAATCAACTGTTTCCATATAGTTCAGATGGTAATATAATGATTTACACCTTAACAGCACTTAGTGCCGAAAACCACAACTTCCTGCAGTGACTATGGTTTTACTTTTGAAAGGTTAAATGGTATCAATGCAGGACTCAATTCACTATTTGCAACGGATTACTTTTAACAGGAGTGAAATTTGGAAGAAACGCGGTGCTTGTACACCACAACAGCCTTAGTTTGTGACTAAGAACCAAATTCAGGCTCAGAGTTCTCACTGATCTGCTATCACGTTTCTTGTGCCTCAATGGATTAATTACTGGTTATTTGACTCACATGTTCCAAGAGTCTGACTTTTAGACTTTGAAGAACACAAAACTAATGTTGTTATTCTCTTTTTCACGCAAGAAGTTTCAACTATATAACAAATATGAATAATTGTAAAGGTTGGAACTTTACATTTAAATGAAATATTACATTTGTGATACTGAACATTATCATTGTGAGACAGGTCATGGTCAGAACCCTTTAGCCAATATCTGTTTTAGTCTTAAAGTAGGAGTTATCTAACTTGTGCATAAACTTTGGGACACCACATTGCTCGATCCGCTCAAACTGCTTTTTAGGAACTTTGCTATCACAGCTCACCAAAGATATGAAAAGGATCCTTTAAACCATAGTTGTATAATGTCTTTATGACCTTTATAAATGTTGATTTCCAAAGCATTCTAATTTGACACTTCTGCTGAATATTTGCCTCTAGATCAGGTCAGGGATTTGCAAAACACATTGAATATTCTTACAGGCTAAGGTAGTGAAAATGGAGGTGTCTGTAGGAGTCTAGACACAATGGGTAATACCTACTGTAACCTAGTGTTGCTCCACTTCCACTTCTATTTTCCAGAGCTTCAAACCAAGAGATGTTTACTTAGTTGTGCTCAGTGTGAGATATACCAGTCAAAATAATCTTCTGGTTTACCTTAGTTATTTAAGTTCTGGGTAAATGGTTAAGTGTCAATCAACAGTCCAGACATATGAGATCAGATCAAGACAGAGAAAGGAGGGAAAAAAGAGAAGACCATGAGGGAAATACAGACTGCAAGAGAGAGATGAGACAAGAGCAGACAGAACTTAAAGCATGTGCCAGGCAAAAGTTCCTCGTTCGACAACATCCAAAAACACCCAATTGAAACAAAGTATTTGAATCTTTCTAAAGAGAGTTACTGTAGCTATGCTGTAATTTGTAGGGAACTTGGTGTTCCTGAGTGAAGAATTTGTCAGTTTAGAACTGCCTCTCCTGCTTAGTGGGTGCATTTTAGAATAGGGAGATAGGCTCCGGGATATAATTTTGTGGCGTCCGGGTTAGAGAAAGACAGATTTAACTGTAGGTTATATTCTATTTAGTTTAGAAGTCAGTCTTGGGTGCCAACAGAAAACCTCTCCTGCGCATAGTCACTGTCTCGACCCTTCTCAAGAGTTCACCTCATTTAGTCTTCCTCACTAACAGACAAGTGCCTGATTGATCTGCCACTTCATTCTCCACTACTATGTACCATTTACAAGTGCCTAAAATTGAATTGTCTGATTAGTAATATTAACGTCACTGTAGCACTTCACTGTATCAGTAATATAGGTAACAACAAACCTGACTGCTGAGCTTGGATGAAAAGTGGACATTGGAAAAAGTGACTACCCTAGTATATAAATACAGCAAGTAGGCTTGAGAAGTTCTGTAAAGCCTGTGCACTCTGATAATCACACCACGTGGTTATGGTGGAAAAAATAGCCCAGGCAGCAGGAAATGAATGTGTCAAGACATTTTCTCAGTATCTGATAAGAACAGACAATGCTCTGCTGGATCACCAGTGGTTTATCTAAATGTAGGAGAGCCTGGCTGACTCGGACAGCTGCCTTGTAACAGTTTGGTGAGCACTGAAAGTCTTGGGACTGTTGAAGACATGACAGAGAACTGGATAATTAAGATTTTATGCTACTTTGCAGCTCTGAGTGTGGTGATTCATGGTAAGCCCATGTCTTTCTCAATATCCCAGGTGTATCTAAGATGTATATTGAATTCTCAGGTACTTTTTGAGTTCCTTTGAGTTTTAACAGAGCATTAAAGACTTGTGATTTTCAGACTGGATTTAAAATGTTACTGTCAAGTATTTTGTTATTTTATGTTGGATTCTCATTAACAAAACATTTTTGATTTAGTATATTTTAAGTATTTGAGGTGCATGAAACATCTCAGTAAATCAATATGTATATCAAAGCTCAGTGTCCCATAAAATTTCCTGATTCTTCACAATGACATTTTAGAGGAATGGTCACAAACCAGAGGGGACCATTTGACCCATCTAGCCCATTTGGTAGTGAGAAGTTAATTGATCTGAGGAACTCATCCAGAAGCAGAGGGTATCAGCTTTACAATATGCCTGGGCAACTTGCTCTACCCTCCCCTCAACCCTTTGTGTAAAGTCCAATGTTTTGACTTTTTCAGTGACTTTGATGATTTTGAAAACTTGTATGACTTCCCCTCATAGTTTCCTCTGTTTGAGACAGTTATTTCAGAAAGTCAGTGTAGGATATCCCTTAAAGGCCCTTAATACAATTGTTTGCTCTTTACTGGACTGATTCCAGAGCACCATCATCTTTATTGTAACCTGGTAACCAAAAAATTAACATTCTAAAACTCTAGAATATTAAAAATATAGCAAATTCTAAATGAGGCCTGTCTAGTGCATTGTACAATTGTAACACGGTATCCCTTAATTTGAATTACATACTATTGGCCAAATAGTATGTTAACTAACAGTTTGTTTGCCTTTTATTGCTTCCCCATATTGTCTGGGAAATGGAAATGATGTGTCAACATAAACCCTGAAGTGTCTTTTTGTTTTTCAAAAGTAGCTTCATTTAGCTCAAAGCTTCCCACTTTGTATTTATTGTTTTTTGTACTTGCAAAACTCATTGAAAAACTTGCATTTTTCTACATAAAAAATAATCTGTCAGGTGTTTGACCAGTCTTGAATTTTAGCTAAATGTTTTGGATTTTCATTTGCAGCTTATACAGTGCTTGCTACTGTATTTAATTATCATTGTGAGACAGGTCAGGTCAGGTCAGGTATCATCTGATAAAATTACTAGTTAAATAACTACACCAGAATCTATAACAGAAATATAAATTAGGGAAACAGCAGAGGTCCTAGTAAATATCTGTGTGGTACTCCACTATTTACATCACCACAATTTGAACCTTCATCCCTCATCTACACCCTCTGTTTTTATGTATTAACCATTTTAAAACAAATGCATACATTTCCCTTCCAGTTGTGAGTTTTAAATACACTTCCAAACAGTTTTCACTGGTGTCCCCTGGTTCATGTTTCACTCTTGATTCTGAAGACGTCCACTTGATCAACTTTGACTAATACTGATTTCCCTTGTAGGCAATGCTGCTAATGTCACTGAAGAAAAGCTACAGTCAACACCCATAACATCAACTAAACCATTGGGAGTAATGGGTAATCTTTCATTCCATTCACATGCTTTTATTTGCAGTATCAGTCATATACAGTACAATGTAATGAATTTGCCCCTCAAAAGAAAAAAAGGTTATGTTTATAAATTTATTTTAATGGGAAAGTAGAATATGATATAAGGTAATTCATGACAACAGAAACTAAATGAAGTAATTTCAGATTTAAAAAATAGGGACTGTTTTAATGAGAAAGAAAACAGTCACATTACATTTACACTGACAATTTGCATTTACATTGCCAACCAAACATAGCAATTTGTATTTGTGATTATTACATCAATATAAAGCAATATAAATAAGTACAATATTTATTTTATTATTGGCAATTCCAGGCATACTTGTGACCATATCACAACAAAATCAAACTTGCTGTTCAACACAGTGACCATAACAACTAGAACACTTTCACTTTAAATACATTTCAGAATGTAAAAGTCATTGCAGATATTTTGACTTCTTATCTGATCTTGGCATGTTTTGCCTTCAGTTTTCTCTTCAGCCTGTAATATACTACTCAATTAAATTTAAATCTGGAGATGGATCTGGACAGTATACTATTTCTAATATATTTTCCTAATGAACTTAAGTGAGCTATGCATTACATTACCTCCTCCATTACCTCCAAACTCCTCCAGTGTTTTTTTGGGGCATCTGCAGTTCCTTTTTTTCTCCACACCCTAACTGTAACGGGAGCCAGTCCAGGCTCCCATGAAGCGTAGTTCAGGACGTAAGTAAGAAAGTGGAGAAGGACATCAGGGGAAGGTATAGCGGCATAAGATGGGTAGACAGACAGTGGGGTGTGACGACAGTGATCCAGTGCTTGAGGGGTGTGGTAAGTGCAAACAAATTCAGACAGTCCAAAGGGGGAATCCGGGGCGCAGTTCAAAGTCCAAAACAGGGGGATCCATCCAAGACGATACAAACAAGGTTAAAATCTGGAATAGGATCCAGAACAGGGACAGGGAATAAAACCAAGGTAACGTATTTGACACAAACTAATTTTATTAAAACAGAAAATATGAAAATATGAAAACCCGTCTCAAGCTTTCTGAAACCAATTAAGTAGACTACATATTAAAAATGTATACCATTTTTAATTATTCAATTTTTAATTCCCAATTATTCAGTGCACACAACAAATTTCCAGGGGAATTTGGTGTACCACCTGGGGGCGCTCCACATACGACAGTTTGAGAAGTTTTTCCCTTACAGCTATTGACAATTTTCCTGTCATCAATTGCAAAAGCTGCAGGACATTTCAAATTTTTCATTTTTTGTATTTTCACTTTGACTTTGGACATGAAACACTGAAGTCAAAGAATAAAAAAGATTTAAAAAAAAAGGTTAACAACCCAACAATGAACACCGGTCCATCAAAAGACATCTATCAGCCAATTGCCCTAATATATGTGCTCTTTCAAAAAAACAGTTCAATGCAGTTAATTTATTTAATCAGCCCAAGAGGATAGAAGTGAATTGATTCAAAACTAGAAGAGTATAGTATTCATTGTGTAGGTTCCAGTTTAACATTCATTCTTTCAATACTTTTGGAGAGCACTGTACTTCATGTTAAGCTTTATGTTAGTGCTGCACTAATTGAAATAACAGTAATGTAATGGTGCAGCTAAAGTCCAGAATATGAATATTATGAGTGCATGAGATGCACAGTAATGGCAAACAAGAACAAATGCAAAGAACAAAATACAACAAGGAGAGATAATTTCCCTGCTGGTTGATAAGAAGTTTACAGTTTTACATAATGTCACTTTTTTGTTTTTACATATTACTGTATATGCAAATTCCACTACAAAAATATATTAACTCCTCTGACAAAACTACTCCAGCACAACCTACAGCCTTGCCTCCCAGCATGCCTTGCAGCGATTGGACAGCTGAGATTGGCCAGTGAGCTCTGGTGATGTCCAGGTCCCATTGTACCCAAACAGAGTGACCTTCTCATTCTGAGAAAGGTTGGTCTCCTGATTCCCACAATAAATCAATGCATGAAAAAGTGCTAAGACCACTCATCATGATGCTAATTACAGTGGCCAAACAGAGATGCCAGTAAGCTTAAACACATTTCTGACAGTCCAGGGATCCCGTGGAAATACACAGAAATTGTAAATAGGAAGAAAGAAGCAGGAAAATCCATCCAAGAAATTTGTTGTTCAAACGTCTGATGGTTTGTCAGTATCTGCAGTACACAGACGTCACAAGTCAGTGGATCATCTGGCTAAGAGAAGATTTTTAATGTGAGTTACCAAGCTGACTAGTATGAATAAAAGCAAGACAGCAGTGTAATAATGAAGAATGGTCTAAAAGACTGCAGATTGAGTCTCACTTTGTACAGAAAACTTGAAGAAAGATGAATCTGTAATACAAAAAAGAGAAAAGACATGGACAAGACACCACTAATTGCTTAATAAAAAGGCAAGGAGATTAAAGCAGTGCAACATTAAGGAGCAGAAGTTACAGAAGTTTTTTGTAACAATTATGAAAAAATATTATTTGTTCTGTGTAAATATATTACAAATGTCATCCCAAGAATAAAATGAAATCTAAACACAACCATCATATGTCTTGAAAGTAGCTATTTATCAGGCAGCCTTCACTCTGTTACTTTTAATACTGTGACCATTGCCAATAACTATTATATTTTCTCATATTGATAATTTGTCAACTTTTCGTTGATGTTAGTAATATGATAATTACTGAAAATCAAATAATTATAATTGAATACTACAAAACACTTGTTGCCTTTTAGTCAAAACACTGAGACAAATACATTTTTTCGTCTTTCTAATTTAGTGTTTTAAGCACAAATTTGTTTTTACTAAGGAAGGACACACCCCACATGAACAGTGAACACCGGTCCATTCCGGGCACACACACACACATGCAACACACCAGGGCCAATATTCCCAAAAGCCAATTAATCTACTGTACTAGTACTGTATGTCTTTGGACTGTGGGAGGAGACCAGCGCACCAGGAGGAAAACATTCAAAATCCACAAAGTTGGCACCCCAGTTCACTCTTCCAAGTGCCCCAGTGTTGAGAGGCAGCAAAGCTAACCACTGTGCCACCATGGTAGCCGAAGTCATGTGTTATTAATTCCATTTTATTTACACAGAACACAGAAGTGAGATTGTTGAACTGGACAGGAGTGTTGATCTGATGTGCACAAACCAGACCTGGAACAACACGATATTTGTTGTCTGGAAGAAAAAGAAAGGAGGGAAAGAGGAGTGTAATATAGCAAAGCGTACCATTGAGCCAGAAGTTAATTCCTGTAATGATGGAAAAAGGATACAAAACAGACAGAATGGAACATATCTGCACATCCCTCATTTTCAGTACAAGGATGAAGGGATTTACTACTGTGAGGTAGTTTATCAGGGAGGCTTGCACGCTTCACAGATCAACGTGTCTGCTAGAGGTAAGAAAAATCTATTTAATCGAAGGATTTTAATAAAGTGTCTCCACAAATTTTAGGTTTTACTGTGACATTATGATGGAATGGAATTCTTAGAAATGATTTGAAAGTTTTGGTTTTGTAAAAAATAGATCAGATTCCAGTTGTTTATGAACATACTTTTCATCATTACAACCATCTCCATTACATTTCAGTATGCAAAGATAAATTGTTCTGGAACTAAAACTCACGCATTCCACTGCAGTGCTTTCTGCACCTGCTTTGGAAACCCTGAAACATGACATTTAGCTGACATATTTAAATGCATTTCAAGGCGTAAGAAAGTTCTGTTCTTCTTGAAGGCAGTTCCACTGTGGTATGTACAGTATTTATGTTGAACAGCCCTCAGAGTTCAACAGCTCAACAGGATTCTGGAAACTCCCGTGGTCAGTTAGAAAGACTGAACTTTTAAATTTTCATTTCACCTTACACAAGTGAATTGTAAGTATAATTTATTATGTTTTGAAAGCAGCTTTCTACAAGAATGAAATGGACTGTATAAGATATTGTGAGAAAGCAGTTAGTCCAGATAAAATGGAGATTCCTATATGGACTTTCTGTGTTGCTCACTTGATGAGTCTGCAATCTGGAGGTCAGAAGGCAGATACTCTGTGCATGCTACTAGCCTGAGGGAGAAGAGCTGAGAAGGTACCTAAAGAACTAAGAGTTTTTGAAAACATTCAGTCAGTAGCTTATAGAGGAACTTAGGTTTTTGTTTGGTGTTTGTTTGGTTTGTGATGTCTTTTTTTGTTCCCTGCACTCTAAACAGAATAGCTCTGGTTTTAACCTTACAGCTATTATAGCTATATGTGTGTCTATTGTCCTTGACCATGTGATCTAAACCCTATTTTAAATATCTTGTTACAACAAGCCCAGTGGGCTGTCACAATATATTCATCTTTAGAACATATTGTAACGCAACGGCAGCGAAGGGCTATCCCGCCCCGCTTCTGACACCAATGTAACGCAACGGGGGCTCAGGCGGGCGCCCTTTGCCGCATCTGGTCGGCCCAAAGTATAGGTGGCTCGAACCCGGGACTTCCGCGTCTCTCTGTAGCGACCTAGCCCCGTGAGCCAAAGAGAGATCTCTCCACAGCCCAGTAGCTGTGGTCCTGCTATCACAGGGAAGGGCGGTGACGTCACCCGCTCTGGTACGCCGGCTCTTACACAGTGCCTGTCGGCCGTAAGCGTTACAATATATTCAGAATATCCAGATGTGAACATTTCCTGGAGTAAGTTTTGAATTGACAGCTATCTTGCCTCTCTTCCTCAAGTTCCACCGAAGATAAATTTGGTGTATGACATCACCCAGAAGATGGCCACTTGTACAGCAGCGAACAGTAAACCAGCTGCCAACATTTCCTGGATTGGAGTGTCGAACTGGACCAAGAAAACCACCAAGAACCCAGATCACACGTACACTGTGGAGAGCTCGGCCAGCATCCCTGACAACACATCCCTGCAGAGTGTGTCCTGTGTAGTTGAGCACCCAGTTTGGAAGGAGGATGTACATAAGACCCTCGGACTACCTCTTGAAAGTATGTCACATGCTACTAACAACTTTACAGTGAAGAGAATTGCTTAGTCTGTCATTAGTTTGTATATTGCAAGTTTAGAAGCAAACAAGAAGTTGACAAAAAGGAGTGAGATGACTTTTAATAGCACAAGTGTCACAGGGCTCAAATTACAAAGTACAGTAAAGTCTCAAGTCTTTCAGTTCACCACTTTAATTTAATTTCTCAGTGTTTGAGTTTAATATGAATTAGATTTATCATTAGTCTGTGTTTTTGTTCTGTACATTAGACACTGGAAAGTGCATTTGTGAGATTCTGGAGTAATTCATTCTCAAAGAAATTGTCAAAGGGATTAAGAAAGTAAAAATGTACAGGAAACAAATCCTAACCTTTCTATCAGTGTCACTTGTTCTGTGAGTCATTTTGACTCTATTATTTTTGGTGCTGAGAGACAAATCTGCAAAGAAACTAAAATGAGTTATAGCCAAAACCTTTTCAGGTTCTGAAATGTATTACCCTTTTCCACACAAGGAAAGAAAAAAATCAACAATTAGTTACTTAATTTAACGTTGAAATATCCAAATGAATTACTTTTTTTTAGGGCGGGGGGGGGCAGCAAATATGTTGCCGTGTAGCGCTCGATACCTCTGTGCTACCTGTGTGGAGTTGGTATGTTCTACCCGTGTTCACATGGGTTTCCTCTGGGTGCTCTGGTTTCTTCCCATGTTCTAAAGACAAACTGGTAGATTAATTGACTTCTGGTGTGTGCCCTGTGGTGGACTGGTAGCCCACCCATTCTGTCTTCCACCCATTGCTAGTCAGGTTAGAATCCAGCTTCGCCACAACCTTGTACTAAATAAAACTTTTTTTTTAGAAAATGGCCAAATGTTTGTTGATGCAGCAATGACAAAGTACATTTTCTTTTAGATCTGGGTTTGTCTTTCTCATCTTTCCCTCTCACGTGGACGATCATTTCTGTAAGCTTATCCAGCTTAGTAGGTCTTAGTCTTGCAGTGTCCTTCTTTGTGAGAAATCATCTGAGCAAAATCAGGTGTGTATCATTAGCCTTTTTTACACATTTTATTAATTATTTAAATTAGCATTCCTGTGAAACTGCTGCATGCTGCAAACTGTAAATGTAAAACTCATATTAGTTTGTGACGTAACAAATGTAATATCTTACAGTATTATCATTATACTGTTCTTGCAAGAGATCTATTTTCTTTTCATGGTTTGCAATTTCCCACAAAGGCAAAGCTGTCATTGGGTGACTCTGGCCACATAACTGCAATTAATCCTCTTTAAGGAGGTCCATAGAATGTAAGATTTTGACCTGAAATGGGGTCTACATACTGTATACAGCAACAAAACAGAATGAAAGGGGGGAAACTGCTTGTTGTCTGCTAGAGATACAGTATATGGTTAAGTGCTTGCAAAAGGCTATTTCTCCACTCTTCATTCTGTTTTGTCACTGTACTCCCTAAAGTGCTGCTGCTGTGATCATCTGCACATGTGTCAGTAAACCTTACCAACATGGATCTGAACTGCGTGACACTGGAATTTCATTTGTTCAACACTTTGTAATAACAAGTAAAGAAAACTGCCTTTAGTTCTTCATAATTTGCAATATGTTATGTGCTACCATTTGCTAGTACAGTAATCATAATGCAATTAAATATTTTGTGTTCCATAGAAATTGCTGCAAATCCAGAATTCCTGTGTCAACTCTAAAAAAAAAAAAGGTAAGTGAAGTGTGAGATAATTTTACATGAAGTGGTTTCATTGTCGTATAATGTCATTTCCTTCCCTCATGTTACTCTAAGAAGTGGATGTAATGGGAATGTTTTAAATAACATTAGTTTGTTGCAACTGTTGTGTTATTGCTCAGGAAAGATAAAATAACAGTCAAATTAAAGAAACAGCCATCAGTGCTATTACCATTGTTCTATATTTCCCACAGTCAACATTAACAATTCTTGCAGTTTAAGAAATTACAATGAATTGGTGAATTAATCAATCTAATAAAAACTTCTGATCAAGTTCATCAAGCCAGCTGTCCTCTCTATCTAAAGGACATTGGCTTCAAGTGAGTCATTGATAAATTATGTCACCTCGAGGAAGTGAGACTTGACTATTTACAAAAACCTGATCAAGATATTTCTTGCTTTTTGAGAATGGTGCTTAGCTTGACTACTTCATAGCTCCAGGGTTTGATCTCTGTGTTAGACACATGTCTCTGTGGGTTTGCATGTTCTCCCATGTTCTCTTGGGCTGTGGCCAGGCACACTGGTTTTCTTTTACCTCACAAAGACCTACAGCTTAAGGCTGCCTGGCTACTTTAATTTGTGACATTCTTGGAGGAGGTTGTTCCCAGTACAAGTACAGAGTCTGGGTGTATGAGACTGTGGGTCTCTGGGACTATGGAGAGTTAAAACCCTACAAGCTCGATGAACTGAATGGTTTTCTCTCATTTCTAACATTTCCATTACAGACTGGAGTTAAACACCTAAGAGGTATTAATTAATATGGGCATCATTTTGGATTTATTGCATGACGTTTAGCCAGTCATCTATCCACCTTTTACTACATACAGTATCTTTTGTACATATGTGTTGGCAGCTGGTTTACTGCATAACAGAGTCCTATAATCCATGCTGGGGACAGATGACCATGTAAACCATGAGGAATAATTTCTATGTTCCTTGCGTGTGACCAGGTTTCAGGTAGTTAATGAAGGAATGGTGACCATTATATCGCCTGTTAGTAGAGCAGTGCCTTGCTTAGTAGTCTGAGTGCAGGACTCATGTTACCACCTGTTGTCCCTCAGCTGCTTGCTCTGGATGAGTAATTTGCAAGAACATTTGTGAGTACACTGATACCAAATAGCTTTGCTCTGATCATAAATTCTCCCTCAAAATCTAAACCTATGCAAACTCTGCCTATTGGCTTCAACGCAAGTAGCTTGCTAAGTCATGAGCCCTCAAGGTAAATGCGTACATTTTTTGGACACATTACACCTCCAATTAATGCTTTGCCTCATGCTTATTTAACAGGATCTGCAGAATGATGAAACATGTACTGTGTATATATAACCGACCAATGCAGTCTTCAGGACATAAAATGAAGTGTGGCTTGATGGATCAAATGGGAATAACGTGATAGATTTCAGGACACACGTGACAAAGACAGATTCACACTCGCCTTGGATGCTCAAGTGTTCATCACTTACACCTGTGTAATCTCATTGGTGGCCCTGTCCTGTCAACTTGGGTTTGAGGCCTGAGCCAAACCAAGGAAACAGCAATCCAGTTCTTGCTCATTTGTACTCATTCTTCCTTGTAGGACTCCTGCACAAGTCAGAGTCTGGCATATAAACTCAGTAAATCACTGTTTTATTAAGCAGCTGTCCTACAAGAAAGAATGAATTAAACAATTATTATGTTTAGCTCTTGTTTTCACTTATTTTCTACACTTCCTTCAGCCCAGAAATAGTGTAAATGCACACACCAAAGAATACTGCATGACTTCATTTGAACCCTATGTCCTTTTTTCCTCAAAAAACTGTTTCACAAATAACAGCTAAACAGCTTCTCAAAACCATATCTCTTGAGACTGTCAACTTCAGGCTCAAGTCCTTCCATCGCCCCTGCAAGAGACTGAAACAACCAGCAGAGTGAGCTGGAGCTGCTGGCCTTCATATCTGAGGCTGTTATCAATTATGTGGTTAGAACTTTCCTGCCTGAAACTTGCACTTCATAGCACAACCACATACTGTTAGATTCCACCCTGTTATGCAGTTTGCTTTTTAATAAAGGTCTTTTCTTTCACTTTTGTGTCTCCTGTACATCTGCAGTATAACCATAGGAGCTTCTTAGACAGGTTGTCATTGCTAATGTAAAACTGTTGTCAGCTGATTTGTCTAGTCAAATAAAAGGTTTACTTTCCAAAGCCAGTGAGATCTTTAGTAAAGTAAAATGATTTTAAAATATTATTGATGTTCTGTTTATACTGTATGGTAATTAGTAAAATCAGGGTACAAGTTAATTTGTTATTAACAATGAATACAGTACAGTATTTACCCTTAAGTACCACATAAAGAAATGCTCCTTGTTTGCAAAGTTGTCTAGTTACTAATACAACATTCACAGGCTTTTCTAACCTCACTCATGTGAAGTTGTGGACATTGTTAACTGCAGCAGTGTTTTATGCTGCTGAAGATGAGCCTAATGGCCCTCTGGTATGTGCAAGTATTCTGTTCTTAAACCCACATAATCTAGGACTGTCTCTGAACAGAAAGTTCTGAAGTTTCAAATCATAACCACTTCCTGTTTCCACTAATTAAGGTGTGAGGTGGTCTAATCAACTCCCAGAAACTTTGGCTGAACTGTGTAACTCCGGTGTTGTGACCCTGCAGATTACTGTACAGAGGCAGAATACCTCATGTCACTATTTTCACAGATGGTCTTACAGAGAGAGGCCAGCGGAGTGTGGTACAGACCAGTTAAAATTGTGTTTTTTTATTTAACTGACACAAACCTGCTCTCTGGATCTCTGCAGTGAATCCATTTCTTTTCACTATTTACAAAAGGAACACAACAATGTCTTAATAATTAAATATGGAAGTCATGGTAATCTGAAATATTTAAAATCATTAACAGTTACTTGAATGCCTTCCCACGTTAGGGAAGTGATCAGCAGTACTCACTCTTGGTTACAGTAAAGTACCCAAGTACCCACAAATCAGCACGCGACAGGAACAGTAGATACCGGGCCTGCAGTTCTGTTCTACCAGATGCTAGCAATTACAATAGGATTTGTCCATCTAGTTTAAACCCCCCAAAAAACATCCACAATGGATAAAAAAAAGCAAATTAACAACCTAGTCTCCACTAACAAGAAAAATAAATGCAATGGAGGACTCATGACACAGTCACATCTTTGTCATGTCCTTGTCATTTCACCCCCAGAAAAAACGCAACACGCCATCCTTGAATCAAGAACACAGAAACACCCCTCCAGGATTCTCTTCCACACTGTCATCCACTGTGATAGTCTCCTGGGGACTTCCTCAACTCACTCCAGCATCCAGTCTGGAAAAACAAGTCTGGTGTTAGATTAGAGTCTAGGGCCCAGTTCCTGGTATAACCCATAAAAGCAAGAGAAGTAATATTAAACTGTCCGTAGCAAGGGCAGCAGGAACTGAATTTTCTTGAGTGTGGTGTGGCTATTAACATAATGACCCCTTCTATTGATTTGATTAGGCTGAAAATGAAAATAGAGATGTTGTAATGGAAATGAGGTTTATGTAATTAAAACAGAAATTATTCCTCAACTGTGTAAACTTACGACCAGTTTTTACATTAATTCATATGACAAAGAAGAGGTTTGTCAGGGATTTCTTGAAAAAAATTGTAGTCATGTAAACAAAATATGTATGTTTTCTATATTTCTTTTCTTGTATTTTGTATTCTGCCGTTCAGCATACTATAAAGTCTTTTAATGGTTTTACGCTCTACTATATATTGTACCTTGTACATGTAATCTACAGTATCTACAGTTAATTACCTGGTTTTGTTTCAGTTAGTTGCAAAGATCTTGCTAATTCCAGGAGACATTTTCTTAACTATTGTGTTAAAATATCAAAAGTGTATATTATGATTTTGTTCAAATAAGACAGTAAATGTGCCACTAGGTGTCGCCATACAATAGTTTCCAGCAGAAGATGTAAGTTCAGTTGGTTGCATAAGCAATGTAAAGTTCAGAATACTTTCAAACATTAAGAAATCAACCACATTGTCATACTGAACTGTGTATAGGTCCTACAATGCTTCAAAACATATTTGTATAGGTAAACATTCTAAAGCATTTTCTCATTATATAAACACATCTAAAAGTATTTGTTCAGGTGGGTAGCTGCGTCGACATGCGTAGGCTGCAAAGGAACAAGTAATAGGTTTATTCCAGTACTAGCATACTTAGTTAAAAGTATGTGTGACTAGTGATGTTTAGTAAGACCTTAACCTTTGATTTGGTAAATCCCTAATGGGTGTGTTGAACCACAAAGGAAATAAACATATACAATATGCAATTATAGTTTAATTCTTTCATAAGGCTGCATTCCACATTTGCACTTTTCTTAGAACTTGAGATTGCAATCAACAGAATGTTTATTTAGTCATGTAAAACTGACATTATAAGGCGTTCTCTGGTCCTCCCCTTGAATACAGGTACTTCAGATGAACAGGAAATGCAAACATTATGATTCATTTCCTTATCAAATCATGCACCGGTTGACCTTTCCTCAGCCATATATTTTTGTTGTTGCTGTCGATGGTATTGTAACGAAACTATTTTGGCACATAAATGAAAGCCAGCGATTATATTGAGACTGGCACTCGTTAGTTCCTTGTGTCACAGGGTGAAAGAAATGAGTCTCTGTTTGGGTGACGGATTGGTATTTCCTTGTTCTTAAGATTCGCATTGATCAAAGTGCCTTGTGTAGACACTCGTTAATTACCACACAGTTCAGAGTGGACATGCGGGATTGCAAAACAGGTCTGACTGGGCCTCGGACTGTGAAGGAGGCTCTGAAACGGGGTGCAACTACACAATGCATCATTACGCCTGGCCCTCTGTATACAGCCAGTTGATCAATAAGCCCTGAGCAGTTAGCAATTACAAAGGCTGCTAGGACCCTTCTTCCTTTGCCACAGGTTCTATGTCCCAGAACCACCAGCGCATCTTCATGCCAATGACAGATATTATTAATGTTTAAGTGCCCTTTTTATTTTCTAGTGACTACAACATTCATCACTACCCCAAAACCACTTCCACAACACAAAAAGTATCTCAATGGGGAAACTTTTGATTCCAGAGGGTCACCAGTTAATAAAAAAGGCACTTGAAAGTCTGTATTACTCCATGCAGCACAATTATATCTATATATTCAAAAACTAACATTCATGCTCAGCAGTCTCTGAAGGGAAGAGGAAGAATAACTGGTCCAATTGCCCTAGTCTGTGCAGTGGCCAGTGTTACAC